>NC_134692.1:121297124-121975695 GCF_050947455.1 Rhinoderma darwinii
TGACACCTACCCGACTGAGGTTCTCTCACGACACCATCCAGCTGACAAATAGCTCAACTTTACTTTTCTCTTGTCCATCCAGCAGAGTTTACTTCTGTACCCGGCTTAAGTTCATGATTGTTGATTCCGGCTAACATCATAAAAGTACCTGGTCCAGTCACAAATCAGCTGCCTCTTTTATTTATCAATTTGAGCTGAACTAACAGTTTTTACAGGCAGCTGACAGCAAGCACAGCCTGACATCCAGCATGAATAAAAAGGTAAAGATAACATAGTTGCAGGCACCCCCTAGAGGCTTCACACACTATGCAATGGTCCCAGGTATCTAGGAAAAGAGGTAAGCAATACTCTACCTGACGGGGTGTCATGGGGCTTGTGGGTGGCTAAAATTGCATTTGGAAAATCTCATTCTGAGGGATTTAGATTGTATGCAAGTGAATGGTTTATATTCCTTTAATGTCAAAATATTGGAAACTAGTAAAAAAATAATTGTAAACCATATTTAAAAAATGTCATGCTCTTAAGATGATGGTACAATATGTTATCTACACAGGTTCTTGAACTGTTCCCAAACCCCTTTGTTGCACCTTGGAGATTTCCAGAATTTGGAATGTCTACTTTGAAAAGTCATTATCGCCTTCATAGTGTCTCCATGGCTGTCTTTGGCAGCCCCATAGAAATGAATGGTGCAGTGGCCGAGCAGGCGCACTAGCACTCAATTCCTAAGGGGCTCCCATGAACGGCATGGTAAGCCTGTTCTCGTGATTAGTGGGCGTCCCAACGGTCGGACCCCCACAGACAGATATTTATCACCTATCCTGTGGATAGGTGATAAATATTGATTATGCTAAAACCCCTTTAGGAGCATCACTATTCCTATCTCTTGTTCCATGTAGTGACCAGTCTGTGTTTTTTTGTTGATTTTCCTGCCTTGACTGGATGTTTTTGCTGTATCTGGACTGATAAGAGACCTCCATTGCTAATCTTCATGGCCTAACACCATCAATTTGTGTGACAGCCTACCAGACTATGCTTGCTCACTGGTGCTATGGACAACTTGTTGCTCGATATAATAGTTACAGTTTTGTTCTTTGATTCCCAGTGTGACCAGGTAATAACCCCCGATAGAAACCAACTTGCTCTGAAGTCCTGAGACCAGTGCGTACCTGCAAGCCTTAGGGCCTGTTCACATCATCGTTCGCTTTCCGTTCTGGGGCTCCGTCGGAGGTTTCCGTCAGGTGAACCCCGCAACGGAAAGTGTAAGCCTCTGTTCACATCTGCGTTGGGGTCCCGTTCTGACGTTCCGTCTGAGGTTTCCGTCAGAACGGGACCCTGAGCAGACACAAACTGACACCGGTGGAAACCAGATACATTGCATGGAGTGCAATGGTGATGGAGCCGGTGCCCCTGGTTTCCGTTTGTCTCTTTTGTGCACCGGATCAGTCGCTTTGCCGGAAGTAATAGTGTAGTCGACTACGCTATTGCTTCCGGCAAAACTATGGGTCCGATGCACAAAACAGACAAACGGAAACCATGGGCACCGGCTCCGTCACCATTGCAATCAATGGTGATGTAGACAGAAACCTCTGGTTTCCGTCGGTGTCAGTTGGTGTCTGCTCAAGGTCCCGTTCTGACGGAAAGCTCTGACGGAACGTCAGAACGGGACCCCAACGCAGATGTGAACAGAGCCAAACTGAAACCACAGCTTCCGTTTCAGTCACCATTGATATCAATGGTGACGGAAGCATTGCTAATGATTTCCGTTCGTTACCATTCCGGCAGGTTTCCGTTTTAACGACGGAATCAATAGAGGAGTCGACTCCGCTATTGATTCCGTCGTTAAAACGGAAACCTGCCGGAATGGTAACGAACGGAAACCATTAGCGATGTTTCCGTCACCATTGTTATCAATGGTGACTGAAACGGAAGCTGTGGTTTCAGTTTTCCTTTCCGTTGCGGGGTTCACCTGACGGAAACCTCAGACGGAACCCCGGAACGGAAAGCGAACGGTGATGTGTTAAATACTACTACCGGTCTCTTTCACTGATCACCGGAGGGAATCCTAAAATATTAGTCTCACCGAAGTGACTTAGTTCACATCAGTGCTCATAAAATATTGAAGTGCCACAGCCATTGTATGACAGATATTAATGTGCCTGACGGAACCTATTGACTTTAATGGGTTCCGTCAGAGCGTCCAAAGTTTTACCGGAAGAAAAGGCAGCATGCTGCACTATATTTTTGCCATTTTAACTGGATCTGCATCAGGTTCCTAAGTCCCTGATGCAGATGTGAACACCGCTTTAGTCCTGCAGAAGTTTAATACCAGTCCTCTACAGTCTCTTGAGCATGTGTAGGGTAGAGATAAGGTTGTTTGCAAAAGTGCTGGTGATATGTTGCTAATTTTCCATCCCATATACAGACTGCTAGGTGATGGCACACAAACATATTATTGTGCTGTAATACACCACCCAGAGACTGTTAGAGGTTTTGTCTATCGGATTCTTTGGACATCATATTACGGAGGTATGCAGTGCTATATGGAGGTAGCATACAGCGGCACATGGACTGTCTACAGCTTCAAAGTACAGAGCTGCAGGGACTACTTGCATGGATCGGTCATGTGCTTGAGGTCTAAAAGGGATTTCACACTAAGCAATGATGACTTCGATTAGGTAGTTTATCAAGTGTCTGATTGGTGAAGGTCAAACTGCTGGGACCCCCACAGATTGCCTAAAACAAAGGGGCCTCGGCCATGGGGGTGGTATTGTTTCAGGGAAGAAGTTCTAGGCAGAAGTGCGGTCCACTAATGATATGCCATCAATACTTATGGTGGGAAAACTCTTAAAAGTCTCTCTCCATGGTTGGTGCTCATCGAATCTCACTTACGGTACGGGACACGGGTGCATGTGTTTTTTGTATACAAGGTCTTTGGTTCTTATCTGAAGGCTATTGGAGTGCGGGCACCTATTTCTTGTATTAGAATGTACATTTAATAATATTGTTTGGATTCATCTGTATTGTGATTACGTGGTCTGCGTACCACGGACAGGCTAAGTGTGATCCTGCTTGACCACTTCTACATATGTATCTATTCTTACTGTATTTGGATTGATCGCTGTATACTGTTATCCTGATGTATGTGACAGTTGGACTCTGACTGTTTATTTTCAATAAAATGAGTTTAAAAAAAGAAAGTCTCTCTCCAATTTCGAGCTCCCACCTGATGCAACATCAGGCATGGATGGAGACGCTACTGCACAGTGGTGGTAAAGTTGCCATGGCAACCATATGACACCTAGAGAGTATCGTGCACAGGTCATTTCAATTAAAATAGGGCCCTGCCCGATAATCTCTGGGCGGTGTACAGTGGCCATAGCAACTGTACCGCCCACCCTGCAGTAGCATTTCTCCAAACATAATGTTGGATTGAATGGGAGATCGCAATTGGTGGGACAATTTAAGTTGATATTCAAAGCAGCGTACAACTCCAGTGTAGTCACCAACTGTCTACTATTAGGCAATAGCCGTTTATTATAATATAAGTGTGAAGGGCTCCTTAATGATTAATTACAATGGAAAACTCTACTTGCTGTTTATGTAATCCCAATGCCTAATTTTGTAGAAACAGCAATATATAGTTGATATTATTCATAACCTATAAATATATTGTACATTCGAGACATTATCAAGGATAACAACAACGTACAAACAAGACCATAAAATATACTTTATTAATATACAGATATATAAAACCATTCCTTGTAAAAAATAAAGAAACCTGAGGCATAGAACACGTTACTCACTTCCCCTCTAGTATTTAGTTATATTAAAGAGGACCTGTCACTAGGTCATATAAGTTGATCTGGTTTACTGACCTGAATAGCGCTGTCTCCCTGATTCCAGCAGTTTTTTCCTTTTTTTCCTGGACCCTCTCATTTCAGAGATATGGCCCAATGTTTTGTTGGCTCCCCTTATGCTAATTTGCTGTAGTTAGCCAACTGGGTGGAGCTAGCTTCCCTGCCTCTGATGCTAACCAATAAGCACAAGGCAGCTTGAGGGTAGTTCACACCCTGTAGGATAACTACAGCAAATCAGCATATAGGATTCAACACAACAGTGGGCCATATCTCTGGAATGGGGGGAGAGAGGGTCTTGGAAAAAAATGAAAAACAGCACTGGAATCACGGAGACAGCGCTATTCAGGTCAGTAAACCAATTAAACTTATATCACCTAGTAACACATCCTCTAAGTATTTTTCTTTTAATCATAATTAAATCAAACTGTATCAAAGTGCATCTGTCACCAAAATGCTCTTTTTCTATGTCTTAGGGGCAACCATTATAGAATCATATGATAAATACATTCTGCACTTTTATTTTCTACCAGTAACTTACACTATAGCTCTGCTGATTTTTATGTATGTATCTGTCACGTACTCTCTGCCTACGGCTCCCTCGGTCTCCAGAACATCGAGAGTGAGGGTATGTTCACACGGCAACGCAACATACGTCTGAAATTATGGCGCTGTTTTCAGGCGAAAACAGCTCCTGAATTTCAGTCATTTTTACAAGTACTCGCGTCTTTCGCGGCATCTTTTACGGACGTAATTGGAGCTGTTTTTCAATAGTCAATGAAAAACGGCTCCAATTACGTCCCAAGAAGTGTCCTGCACTTCTTTGACGCGGGCATAATTTTACGCGCCATCTATTGACAGCGACGCGTAAAATTACAGCTCGTCTGCACAGAACATCGTAAGACCCATTGCAAGCAATGGGCAGATGTTTGCCGACGTATTGGAGCCGTCTTTTCAGGCGTAATTCGAGGCGTAAAACGCCTCCATTACGTCTAAAAATAGGTCGTGTGCACTTGCTCAGGTGTCGCCCAGCCTGGCAGACTGAGGCAGTCTGCAGCCAATAGGAGCATCAGGCCAATCAAAGCCTGGCTGATGCTCCTGAGCTCCCGCCCTCTCCTTATTTTAGTTCAGCCTGGGATAGTTGGCCTTTGTCTGTAAATAGAGTTTCTTTGCCTGGTGCTTTCCCTTGTTTCAGACTCCCCTGAACGACTTGCTTTTTGACTTCTTGTGACCTGACCTCGGCTGGACTCCTGACTTTTCATTGCCTTCTGACTTTTGTTTTTCCGCACTCTCCCGGTTTGACCCTGCCTGCCTGACTCCGCCTTTTGAGCCCGGACTTGTCCGCGGCGCAATTGCCCTGCCTCTCCCTCCGTGTACTTCCCAGGTGACCCTTTGTTATTTCGTATTGTCTCTGTCTTATCTGTTTGTCAGTATAGGGAACGCCGCCCAGTTGTGCGCCGTCGTTTAGGTCGGGTCGTACAAGTCGGTAGGGACAGAGGTTTGGGAAGAACCGGGACCTCACTGTTTACTGTGTATTTGTTCATGACAGTATCTTAACAAAATATCTCCTGATCAATATTCATGAGGGGTTCCACTCTTGTGCAGCCCTAAAGCAGCTGATTGGTCGATCATGTCACCGGACATACTATGCTGAAACAGATTGGTCAGAGCCCTTACTGCAGCTCCAGCCTTCAGACTCATTCTAACACAAGCAAACCCTTCAGACTCATTCGATGAAAGATGACATAAAGAGGCACTAAAACAAAAGAGACATAATTTCACTGAATGTCCACAAGGGAATATATCATAAATTGATACAGATTACATCCCAAATTGGTGACAGATACACATTAATACATTATAGTCAACAATACTTTACAAAGTCAAAGAATCTACAATGCACACATTTTTGGGAAGCAGATTTGACTGACAAATGCACTCTGTTCACATCCGCGCTGTAGCTACCGCTTATAACAGAAGTCACACAACAAATATTAGCAGCACTCAATGGCCCCATTGTCTTATAATGGGCTCCTTGGTACCACCAAGGTGTCCATTATTTTGACTGGAAAAATAGCGATGCATGCAACGCTATTTTTGCAGTCAAGTTTGATAGAATCTGCGACGAGGCTCCGCAAGGAGCCTCCAACACAGATATTAATATAGCCAAAGTAAACGGTTCTTCTCTTTTCTATGTTGCCTGATTGGTTAATTGATTTTTCCTGCTGCGATCCCATTCCTTTTATCTGTTAAAAAAATAGTAAATAAAATGAGTCACTTTTCTGATCGCTGCTGCACAATTCTATTATTAGCATATCTAGAAATGTCTATTACATTATATATTCGGGTATTGTCTGTAAAGTACCCATAAAAAGGGTGTTCTTTATGACGTGTTAACTAGCACACAATTGAAATACCTTATATAGGTCATACAGGGTGATGAAACTAGAGTTACCTTTTACTAGCGGTTACAATTCTTTATTGACAAGTTATTAATTCCCTGCTCACTACTTTCATGTGATTTCCCACAGGCAATTGCCATACTGAATGGAAAAGTATATTTACTTTCAGATAAATTGTCACTTCTGGGAAATACAGCAAAAGTCTCTGAAAAACTAAGAGCAGTATTCTGTCTCTTGATACTGTGATACTGCGGCAAGGGAATGAAACGCCACTTGCTGGTCTGACTACAATATCCATGGGTATTGCGACTGTTGCACTGCATCACACATGAAGATCAATATAGCACAGATCTAAAATTATGTGCAAAAACTGGTACAACGTCAATGTATACCTCTAAACTACCGAAAAAATATCCAAACTGGAAAACGCACGTTTTTTTTTTTAAATTTAAAGAGGCTCTGTCACCAGATTTTGCAACCCCTATCTGCTATTGCAGCAGATAGGCGCTGCAATGTAGATTACAGTAACGTTTTATTTTTAAAAAACGAGCATTTTTGGCCAAGTTATGACCATTTTCGTATTTATGCAAATGAGGCTTGCAAAAGTACAACTGGGCGTGTTGAAAAGTAAAAGTACAACTGGGCGTGTATTATGTGCGTACATCGAGGCGTGTTTACTACTTTTACTAGCTGGGCGTTGTGTATAGAAGTATCATCCACTTCTCTTCAGAACGCCCAGCTTCTGGCAGTGCAGACACAGCCGTGTTCTCGAGAGATCACGCTGTGTCGTCACTCACAGGTCCTGCATCGTGTCAGATGAGCGAGGACACATCGGCACCAGAGGCTACAGATGATTCTGCAGCAGCATCGGCGTTTGCAGGTAAATCGATGTAGCGACTTACCTGCAAATGCTGATGCTGCTGCAGAATCAACTGTAGCCTCTGGTGCCGACACGATGCAGGACCTGTGAGTGACGTCACAGATCTGCACTGCCAGAAGCTGGGCGTTCTGAAGAGAAGTGGATGATACTTCTCATCAGAACGCCCAGCTAGTAAAAGAAGTAAACACGCCCCGATGTACGCACATAATACACGCCCAGTTGGACTTTTACTGTAAACACGCCCAGTTGTACTTTTGCAAGCCTCATTTGCATAAATACGAAAATGGTCATAACTTGGCCAAAAATGCTCGTTTTTTAAAAATAAAAACGTTCCTGTAATCTACATTGCAGCGCCTATCTGCTGCAATAGCAGATAGGGGTTGCAAAATCTGGTGACAGAGCCTCTTTAAATTAAACTCCACACCTGGCAAAAGGATAGATTACAACGCGACACATCAAATGATCACATTAAGGCCTCATTTACACGAGCGTGTGCGTTTTGCGCGCAAAAACCACGCTGCGTATTGCGCGCTTTGGCATTGCGTTTGCACTGCGTATACGCAGCGTTTTAAATGCGCGCACGTCCAGCGTTTGCAACGCGCGTAAAAAACGCAGATGTGATTAATGCGAGGCCAGCCTACAAATAGGCCTGCTGGCCCAACCCCTGCTTGCTGGGAAAAGCAGGTTTTGCACCTTAATTTCCGCCTCTGCTGAAACCCCAGTGTGTGTTTCTCCATTGAAGTTGTAATTGGCTTTGCACAGCACTTATGCCTTCTCAGTCGCTGGCACGTGTGCTTCTTGCCTGGATGATCTTGCGTCGTTTTGGGGAGCGTCGACCCATGCTGCAGCACCAGACGCGTGGAAGATGTCGCATTTGGGTTCATCCACTTGTGGCCCAACGTACGACGAAAGGCCATTTCCATACCCTGTATGAGGACTTACGACGGCATCCTGAAAAATTCGCAGATTCGCCCTGGTATCACCTACAAGAATACCAACATGAGACGCTGCATTTCGCCTGAGGAACGTCTGCTTGTGACCTTGAGGTATGTGTGCAGTTGCAATTACTTAGTCAATGACGCTGTCAGTTTTACCAGCCCCCCCCTAACATGTGTTGTGGCTTTCTTTTTCTTTCTCTTTGATTTCTAGCTTTCTGGCCACAGGCAATAGTTATCATTCGTTACATTTTGAATTTCTTTTGGGAGTGACCACCATTTCGTTCATTGTCACATCCACCTGTGTCGTGTTGTGGCAGAGGTTAAAGACCACGGTCATGCCTCAGCCCACGACAGAACAGTGGCTAAGAATTTCAGAGGGATTTCTTAGAGCAAGTGAATTTCCAAATTGCATTGGTGCCCTAGACAGCAAACACATTCGTGTGAAAAAGCCCCCACGCAGTGGCTCGCAATACTATAACTACAAGCTGTTTTTTTCTATGGTATTGTTGGCCTTGGCGGACACAAATTATTGTTTCAATATTGTTGACATCGGCTCGTATGGAAGCTCGGCAGATGCCCGTATATTCCGTTCATCAAGAATGGGGAAGCGACTCGTGAATAATCGACTGGCGGTGCCGGAACCTTCCATCCTCCCTGGCTCCAGAGGACCCCCAATCCCATATGTCATCGTGGCGGATGAGGGGTTTGCCCTGACAAGGCAAGTCATGCGGCCTTTTGCAAGAAGGGGCTTGGATGACCGTCGGCGCATGTTCAATCTCCGCCTAGGCCGAGCTCGTCGATGTGTGGAATGTGCCTTTGGCATTATTTCGAACAGGTGGCGTGTCTTTCTGACGACAATGCAATTGTCCATGCAGAATGTGACACGTGTTATACAAGCGTGTGTCGTTCTGCATAACTTCTGCCGCATTAATGATGCTACCTTTGATGCAGAATATATCCTAACACATGCAGCCACCAGCGACAATGCCCCGGTTATTCCTCCCGGCCGATCTCACATCCGGCCTTCGAGTGCGGGATACTTTGGCGGCATATTTCGAGTGCCCATCAGGAGCCGCACCGTGGGGGCGTGGTGACCTTTGAAGGGTTGTCTGTTTTTTGGAGGCTTCACTACACACGTCACAAGTGGCCAGTGTTTTTTTCAGTTTTTTGGGTTCGTGTTGGGTTAGGGACTCGCAAAATATGAGGACCCTTGATGCGGGTTGCGAGCTTACATCTGTCGGGGTTTGATCAGGACATTTGACATTTGGAAACATGCTTTCTGGAGATAGAATGATGGTCGGCCAAAAGTTAGGCGAGTCCAATTGCGAGTGTACTTAGTGTGCTTCGAGTCCCATGACAGCACCCAAACGTTCTCATCTGTTGCAAACAATGTCAAACCCCGATAGATGAACTAAAACCTCATAACACGTGTGCATGCATTGGGGGCAAAGGCCAGAAGTGTGTGAGGGTATAGACAAAAGAAATGTGGGGCAAACATTGTGTTGAGGGGTGTGAAATAAAAACAACACGCAATCGAAACAATGAACATCCATGTTTTTTATGTGTTCGTATTTCACACTACCGAAACATGGTGTGGACAGTAAGAACCAAAGACATTTTAATAAAAAGAACACCAACATGGTGTAACAAACATTATAGGACGAGTTGCCATCCCGTACAACAAATTGGCCGGCCAACTTTGAGGACACCAACACACTCACAGGTGTTGGTAGTGGTGGCCCGGGGAGGAATACGCAGGCATTTCAGCACCACTATCTGGACCTGGAGCTGCGGAGGATGTTCCTCGCCAGCATAGTGGTGCTGATGTCTGTGGTACGTTGGGGCAGGGAGGGGGGGAGCCATAGGGCGAATATAGGGGTGCGGCCGTGCCATCTGGGTGGCTTGATGGTAGGGTGGCGGCAATTGGGGCGTGGTGGCCGGCATGGCAAATCCGCGCCATTGCTCTATGGCCGTGAAGCAGTGGTTTGGATTGTGGGGGGGTGTGGAGGCGTCGATCAAGGTTATGATCGACGCTTGTAGCCGGGCCATGCGATCCATAGGGACCAGGCGGAGTAGGGGAACTATGCCGCGGGCAAAGAAGTCCTGGCCGTCCTCATCCGCGGCTCGCCTCAGAAATTCCAACACCCGGCTATCCACTTGGACACCGGCGGAGGGCTGTGGAGTTGTGGTACGCAGGGGGCGCTCAGCCGGAGAGGCGACGGCCCGTGCAGACTGGACAGGGGCGGGGTCCAGGGGTGTCGGCTCCGGGCTAAGGGGTAGGACATGGGCAGCAGGAGGTTGCGGCTGAGACTCGGCGATGTCCGTGTCCTCAGCTGTGTCCTCCAAATTGTCGGTGGTTCTAGAATGGGAAAACAGCGTTAGAACACAATATAGATCAATGCCCACAACAACACGATGGCAAACAAGACATGGGCGAACACACATTAGACACATGCAAAAGCACAATCTCTTACGTCCGCATCTCCATAATGTCCTTCAAGAACATCAATTGTTTCATCTAGATGTAGGGGCGCTTACGCGAGCCCCCATCTCCGCTGCGTCCCTTTTCCCCCATTTCTCCCCTAAATTGGTCACGGCTGCTTCGCCACCGTGTTTTTATATCTTGGACTGTTGGAGGAAAAACAAATATAACGCCATAACAACTCTGCCCTCTCACTAAATGAGGGGCCCTACCCTGCTAATGACATGGTACACGGTGATGCGCCTGCTACACAAAAGGTCATTGGTCAATTGCGCGGAAGACACATACAGGGCCACAGTTCTTCAATAGGGATGACATTGCATTGCAGAAAAAACCATGGTACTCACCCAACCGACTGCGGTCCAGGGTTCGGCCACTCTCCCATTCCTCTCCAAAAAGCTCCTTTGCAACCTCCTCCCAGGCGTCGTCCTTGACCGTGCGGTCGTGGTACGCCTCCGCGCGAGTGTCCCAAATAGCCCCATGGCCCTGGACCAGGCTGATGAGGCGCTCAACGTCAAGCCCACGCGGCATGGCAGCAGATCTCTGTGGAGTGTAGTTTCTCTGACACAGGCTTGCCCACTCGCAGAGAAAACGCAAGCACTTCCTGGTTTATGTTTGCTTTGTCCAGCTTTATAAACTCTTTTGCATGGACAGAACAAGTGATGCGTGAAATTCGCGCATACAACGCAGGAGCATCCGTGTGCCATGTGTGGTTTTCACGCACCCATTGACTTCAATTGGTGCGTGATGTGCGAGAAACGCCCGATTTTAGAACATGTCGTGAGTTTTACGCACTCGCGCTGCGCAAAAAACACGGACTGTCTGCACTGTCCCATAGAGTAATATAGATGCGTACGTCACGCGTGAAAAGCAGGCGCGTATATTACGCTCGTGTAAATGAGGCCTAAGGGTAAGTTCACACGTAGCGTAAATACTGCAGATTTTCCGCAACAGCCTTTGGATATGTTCACACAGCGTGGATACGTTGCGTAAAAGCACACAGCAGGGAATTCCGGCTGAAAAAAAATCACTCCAAATTGCGGTGCAGTTTTTGGCAGGAATGTCTGCTGTGGAAAACTGCATGTATGAAAGAAACAAAAACACATAGTTGCCCTCGGACGTCCTGCAGACCGGCCTCCTGGGATGAAGTTTCATCCCATTTGACCGCTGCAGCCTGTCATTGATGAAACGTCAACCCAGAAAGCCGGCCTGGATGAAAAAACCCAGAATTCTTGGGAAGTATAAGATTATTTTTTTTCTGAGTTGCGTTCTTTTGCGCCGGAATTGCAGCTTTTCCGCTGCAAAAAAATGCATCATCTGCTATTTCTGGCGGATTTTAACTCCCATTGAATTTAATTGGGAAAACTTGCAATGAAGAAGCGATTACGCAAATACAATTGACATGCTGCGGAATAAAAACCACATCGCAGATCAATTTCTGATCGATTTTTCCGCAGCGTGTGGATGAGATCATCCAGTTTGCTGCTAATGTTTTATGCTGCAGATTCTATGCAACTAAACCGGTTGTGGAAAATCCGCAGTAGTTACGCTACATGTGAATTTACCCTAAGGATGGAGCTACACATGCAGTTTTCGTGGCACAGGAGTGGATACAAAAAAAAAACAATGTATAAAAGGAAAAGACTGATATGTCTCCTCTCTTTTATATCCACTCCAGTGCTTCACAAAAAAAAAACTGCATCAAAATCTGCAACAAATCTGCTATATTTTTGCTGTAGAATATCAGCAAAACCCGCTTGTGTTTACATATAGTTTTTTCAGGTTTGCTGCGTTACCGTAATGGTGTAGCTCCAACTTTAAACGACCACCCTGTGGGAATATACCCGAAGTCATCTGATGACATCGTCACTATATAATGAACATACTAATCTTCTCGATGAATTAGAATATCATCAAAAAGTTAAATTATTTCAGTAATTCAATTCAAAACCTGAAACTCCTATTATATAGATTCATTACACACAAAGTGATCTATTTCCACCATTTTTTTATTTAAATGTTGATGATTATGGTAACCGTTAATGAAAACCCAAATATTTAGTCTCTCATATAATAATCAAATTTTCTGAGCCCAATTTCAAAAATGATTTTTAATACCGAAATTTTGGCCTACTGCAAAGTATGTCCAGTATATGCCCTCAATACTTGGTCAGGGCTCCTTTTGCATGAATTACTGCATCAATGCGGCGTGGCATGGAGGCGATCAGCCTGTGGCACTGCTGAGGTGTTATGGAAGCCCAGGTTGCTTTGATAGCGGCCTTCAGCTCGTCTGCATTGTTGGGTCTGGTGTCTCTCATCTTCCTCTTGACAATACCACATAGGTCAGGCGAGTTTGCAGGCCAATCAAGCGCAGTGATTTTGTGGTGATTAAACCAGGTATTGATACTTTTGGCAGTGTGGACAGGTGCCAAGTCCTGCTGGAAAATGAAATCTGCATCTCCATAAAGCTTGTCGGCAGAGGGAAGCATGATGTGCTCGATTTCCTGGTAGACGCTGCGCTGACTCTGGACTTGATATAACACAGGGCAACCTGAGCTTCCATAACACCTCAGCAGTGCCACAGGCTGATCGCCTCCATTCCGCATTGATGCAGTCAATCTACAGTGTAGTGTAAATGCTGCAGTCGTTTTACAATCTAGCGTAAATGCTGCAGTCACTCTACAGTCTAGTGTAAACCCTCAGGTTGTGTCAGTTCTTCAAAAGAGTAATGCTGATTTACAGTACACACACACACACACACACACACACACGGAAGCCAGTCCATTTGTAGTGTAAACAAATGTCAGTCTGTACACAGTCTAGTGTAAAAGCTTTTTATTAAAATTTTTAACTCAGCAGCTAAAAACAAACAAACATTTGGTTCCTAAATTTTTAGACTTAGGAGCCAAAGGCGCCCAAAATTTTTTTTACACCTGGAGCCCTGTTATTGTAACCACATACTCAGAGCCAGTCTGGACAATTCTTCATCTGCTAAAGGGGCAGGATCCCCTCTACTTTTGTATCAAAAATACTTTGCTAAAATTAATAAAATCACCTGTAAAATGATAAATTACTAATTTGTCCTCTTCTGCCAAGCTATTAAGCAGTATTCTAGTGGTATCTGTGGAAGGTGGATGACAAATTGTCACTAATTTCACACCAAAAATTCACAACAATTTGGATTTCACTCTTTGCAATTCGACTTCATGGAAAAAAATGGTGGAAAAATTATGCTGCATCTGAACATACCCTAGACCTGCCTAATTATCTATTGATATATCCCAATATTGCTGCGTAAGTAGGCGGATACAAAAAAAATGTTTTTATGGAATATTTACTTAATAGTAAGTGATCGGGGTGCAATCAGAACACAAGTATAGCTTCCATATATAAAATGCACTATAATATCCAATACAATTGTAATTAGCGTATATGATTTACTGTGAAATAGGTCACCTTGGGTCAAAACACTTTAGTTACCTTTTGATATAGGTCTAACTCCTCACCTCATTGACAAATATTCACTTATATCTCTTATTTGATCTGGTTTCATGTGATTTCCCATAAGCAGTGAGCATACTGCATGGGTAAGTGGAAGTTTATACAAATGTATTCCCTGTCATGGGATAAAGACGAAAGAAAAGCTAAACTGGTTTGATTTTTTCTCTTAACCAGATGTGAAATTCCCAATAAAATACACGTGCCACGTGGTATCAAGTAGTTCACTTTCTAAACTCTGTATTAGACAAACTGATCATTTTAAATCCTTGGATTTTTGTTTTCCATGCAGATTTGGAATTATATCAAATTGAAATCAAGAGAATTATCTCCCTAGTAACATTGACGGCCAAAAAACCCAAAATAGTCTATACCATCTTATAATGCGTTTTTGAATACGCTTTCGTTTTTTACTACACACATATATATATATATATATATATATATATATATATATATATAAAATCTGTAAATTGAGAAATTGATGAATTGCATGTTTGATAAACAAGATATTTATACACTTTTGGATTACATTTCTAGGGCTTTTTCTTTGTGCTCAGGAAGGGGAGGAGGGGGCTTTGACTGATTGATTGTTATAAGGCTGGGGGAAGCGAGGGAATTCGCGACCCCCATAACGTTAACTTTTGTTCCTTGAATCATATAAGATAAAAGATTTACGGAAGAAAAAAAGATACATGTGCCAAAGTGAGCTGGTCTGTACATGTGTCATGTCATGTGATCAGACTACATGGCATTGTCATACTATGTATGTAGTGGAACCATATACTGTCAAAGATCACACAGTGTGCTCCATAACCTGCTTTAACCCCATTCCCGCCGCAGCCATTTTCATTTTTTGCCTCCCCACCCTCCGTTGATATAGTCCTATGAGGGCTTGATTTTTGCGGGATGAGTTGTAGTTTTTCATGGCACCATTTATTGTACCATATAATGTACTAGGAAATGGGGAAAAATTATTTGTGGGGTAGAAAATGAAATAAAAACAACAAATTCCCCCATTGTTTTCTGCGCTTTGTTTTTACGTAATAAACTGTGCAATTACAATGACTTTTGACTTTATTCTGAGGGTCAATATGATTACGGCGATACCAAATTTAGTTTTTTTCTATAGATTTTACTACTTTTATAAGGAAAAAACGAACTGAAAAATAAAATGTATTTTGTGTCACCAAATTCTGAGAGCCTTAAATTTTACTTTTACAATTACCTGAAAAAAACCCATATATATATATTTTTAAAATCAAAGCAAAACACTGAACAGACCAATACTTACTCATGAAGTCACAACCTCCAAACAGGACACAGGCAGACCAAATGCTACATGGAGGGAGATAGCCCAGGTGCAATATATACTAATGAACAGACACCAAACACACCTCATTCATGAGGGGCAGTGGCGGATTAAGTAGACCATAGACCCTGGGCTGTTACCCAAAACTTGGGCCCCCCTTCTCCACCGCCACCCTGCCGCGCCGTAACTATTGCTAATACTACCTTTTTGCGCAAGCATTAACAAATGGGTGTTACGATTCCCCGTTCACAGGGCTGTGTCCCTACATACTGACAGTATCACATTGTGTAGGGACACATCCTCCTGGCAAGGGGAATGGTAACACCAATTTTTCTATCAGCCCTGGACTGCACAAAGACTTTATGTGGAATACAAGGATTTCCTGTAATAAACACGTCAGGAGAGGTGACAGATTCTCTACAAATCCAGTGACTCACAGGTGACGACGTCTCAGATGCTAGTATTTTTTTTCCCTCTTTTCTTCTCCATCCGGTCCAGAGCTCATGACGACTTCTCCCGGCCATGACCCATTTCTGCAGCCCCTAAATATAATATCACCATGCACTGCGCCCCTGAATATAAGGGTATGTGCAGACGACCTCTTTTCTGACGTAACAGAGGCGTTTTACACCTCGAATTACGCCTGAAAAGATCGCTCCAATACGTCGGCAAACATCTTCCCTTTGCTTGCAATGGGTCTTACGATGTTCTGTGCAGACGAGCTGTCATTTTATGCATCGCTGTCAAAATACGGCGCGTAATATGACGGCTCGTCAAAAGAAGTGCAGGACACTTCTCGGGACGTTTTTGGAGCCATTTTCTCAGACTCTATTGAAAACAGCTCCAAAAACGGCAGTAAAAAACGCTGCGAAAACGCTGCGAAATACGTGAGTTGCTCAAAAACGGCTGAAAATCGGGCTGTTTTCCCTTGAAAATAGCTCCGTATTTTGAGACATTTTTGACTCTGTGTGTGAACATACCCGAATTGTGTCAAACACCGTAAAGTAAAGCACACAGCCCCTTATAGATAGAGCCACACAGCACACCCCATTGTATATAGTGCCACACAGTGATGCCCCTTTCTTATATATAGTACCACACAGCGCCCCCCCCTTGTATATAGTTCTACACAGCGTCGCTACATTGCAGCACTGGGATGACATTCTATCCCATATGACTGCTGCAGTCTCAGGCTGGGTTCACACGACAATGTTACGTCCGTAAAGTGCGGAACGTATTTCGGCCGGAAGACCCGGACCGAACACACTGCAGGGGCCGGGCTCCTAGCATCATAGTTATGTACGACGCTAGGAGTCCCTGCCTCGCTGCAGGACAACTGTCCCGTACTGTAATCATGATTACAGTACGGGACAGTAGTTCCACGCAGAGGCAGGGACTCCTAGCGTCGTACATCACTATGATGCTAGGAGCCCGGCCCCCTGCAGTGTGTTCGGTCCGGGTCTTCCGGCCGAAATACGTTCCGTACTTTACGGACGTAACATGGTAGTGTGAACCCAGCCTCAGATTAGCTGCAGTGGTCACATGGGGTGAAACGTCATCCCAAGAGGCCGGCCCGGATGAAGAAACAGAATTATTTTTCTAAATTGCGTTTTTACATAAGATCTGCTATCTGTTGCAGGTTTTACCTCCCCATTTAATTAAATGGGGAAAACCCGAAACAAATAAGCAGCGTTTACGCAAATACAATTAACATGCTCCATATTAAAAAAAAAACGCAGCGCAGGTCAATTTCTGAGTGTTTTTTCCCACTTATCATTTAAGCAGCGTGTGGATGAGAATTGTTCACATCTATTCTACTCTGCTGCTACTGTATTAGTGCTTGTCCACACTTAACGGAATTGCTGCGTATTTTCCGCCGGGAAAATATGCAGAATACAGTAGCAGCAAAGTGAGTGAGATTTAACAAATCTCATCCAGACGCTGCGTAAAATTTCCGACCAAAAATGTTGTCCTGCAGTTCGTATTTTTCGTGCCGCAGCATGTCCATTCCTGCTGCGGATAGTGGATTGAATTGCTGCGTATTTCAGAGGAGACGTCACAATCTCCTAACAATGAGAAAAACGCAGTAAAATATGCACCATTTTCTGCAGCAAAAACGCAGGAAATGGTGCTTTTTTTCTGCAGCGGAATTTCTGCTAGTTTCTGCGGAATTACTGCAGAAATATATATACACACACTATCTATACATATACTATATATACACTATCTATACATATACTATATATACACTATATATATATATATATACACACACTACCGTTCAAAAGTTTAGGGTCACTTAGAAATTTCCTTATTTTTGCAAGAAAAGCACAGTTTTTTTTTTCAATGAAGATAACATTAACTTAATAAGAAATACACTCTATACATTGTTAATGTGCTACATTACTATTCTAGCTGCAAACGTCTGGTTTTTAATGCAATATCTACATAGGTGTATAGAGGCCCATTTCCAGCAACCATCACTCCAGTGTTCTTATGGTACATTGTGTTTGCTAACTGTGTTAGAAGGCTAATGGATGATTAGAAAACACTTGAAAACCCTTGTGCAATTATGTTAGCACCGCTGTAAACAGTTTTGCTGTTTAGAGGAGCTATAAAACTGACCTTCCTTTGAGCTAGTTGAAGGAAAGAGAGCAAAAAACCACGGCGCCACTTGGTGTGGATCAAAGGAGATGGAGGTGAGGGATAAAGGAGATATATATGCTCACCGTGAGGTTAGGAGAGTTGAATTGAGGGGTCCACGGGATAGCTGCTGCCAGATCCGAGCCGGTTACCGAGGTGACCGCTTGGGTACGATAAATGCAGGAAGGAACAAATGGGATCTATGTTGGCGCTGCTGCGTGGTGTGGACAAGGTACAGATCCAGAAGACCAGTTTATGTAAACTGTTTTATTGCTATATTTGCAACGCGTTTCAACGCCGAACTGGCGTTTTCGTCAGGCATAAGGGATACAGAAAGAAAGAGACATGTTTATATACAGACATGAGGCCATCTGGTTTGGGCCAGTTCAGACTGATCAATTAGGTAAAAAACCGCGAAAAAACTCGGGCGGGTCAAAGTTCAAAGGGAAGGATCTATTACAATAGCAGTTAGTAAAAGTTTTAATATGAACAAATAAATAAACAAATAAAAGTCTATACGTGATAAAAGACGTGGTGTCACGTCAGAGAATGATTTTGGAGCGATATAAAGGGGTGGATAAAAACGTTGTGTCGTGTCTAAGGGACAGTAACATTTGGTTGCTTGAATCGTTAGCTGGTGTCATCGGGAGAGGAAGGTGAGCAAGTCATATCTGATTATTATTGTTTGTTAAGTCATAAAGATGTTAGTTATGTTTGAGAAGTGAACGATTCTATCTGGTGGTTTTTGCTGTTTACACGTTGCCAAGGAGACCAACTATGTTACGGAGGCCGATGCGGTCCAAAAAGAAATGGAACGCACGGTGAACCGCATAACGCGAGGGATCGCTGGGCTGCTCAGAATGGGACAGTGAACAGGGAGAGTATCTGCCAAAACGAAGAGAGGGACGGGGGTGAGTATAAATGAAGAATCATAAGTGGATATAGACAAAATGCCTTGATTAGTATGATGATATGTTAAATGTAAATATTAGTTTGACGGAAAACAGAACAATATTAAAAGGTAAGGATGACTTTGTTAAGGTGGTCGGAACAGCGCCTATATTCTTTAGTCTTAATTGTTGGTTCGGGTATTTTTAGTGAATGAAATGCATGGCTTATGGATTTACTTTAAAAGTGAGAGTTTTTATCAAAAAGCGTTAAGTGTATTTGGTTTTGTGTGTGAAGAAACCGCAAATGTAAAAATGGTTTATTATATAGTTGTTACTGGAAGGCAAGGGTGAAGATTAACAGAATATTAGAATGCTGTTAGGGGATGCGGAGAGAATTATGATGTCTTGATTTGCGTTATAGTAGTTTATGGGGATATCATAGTTCAATATACAGACCGTTTAATTGATCTGTGTAGCTTTATAGTTGTTGAATTTTTATAGATTCGCGTGGGTGCAGAAGGGGTTGGTTGTTGGATAATTTTTCTATGTTGGGGTTGGTCAAACAGTTAGTCCAAAGATGACTCTATGATGTCATTTAGACCCAAAGGGTGTAGTGTATTCATTTTAAAAATCCAGTAGTTTTCCCTTTGTTTTAATTTGCTGAATCTGTTTGGGACGTCAAAATGAATATGTTCAATGGGTGTGATTTTGATTTTGTTAAATTGGCAATCATGTACCTGAGAGAAATGACGGGATATACTGTGTTTGAGGTATCCAGTGTTTACATTGAACCGATGGTTGTTAACTCGGGTTCTTAAACATTGGGTGGTTCTTCCGATGTACTGCAACTGGCACGGGCACTCCATTAGGTAAATGACGTATGAGCTGCCACAGTTGAGGAGAGTTTGAATTGTGAATGTTTCGTTGGTGACTGTAGAAGTATAGTTATATTTTTTGTGGCTGATGGAATTGCAACAAAGGCAGCGTGAATGTCCACATTTATAGGACCCTTTGAGGTTGGAGAGAAAGTTTGCTTGGGGTGTTGGATGTTTCTTTACTCTGCTGGGGGCCAGAATGTTTTTGAGGGTTAAAGATCGTCTGAATGTGATGTTTGGTTTATATGGTAATGTGTCTTTTAGGTGCGGATCATTTTTTAGGATGTGCCAATGTTTGGAAAGGATGTTCCTAATCGTTTTATTACCTCTGTTGTAGGTGGTGATGAAGTTGAGATTAGAGTTAGTAGAGCCTGATTTGGGTTTCTTGAGGGGGGGGGTTTAAACAGGACTTTTGTGTGAGTTCTGAAGCTTTTGATCGTGCGCCTTTTATGAGATTAGTGGGAAAACATTTGTCTTTGAATCTTTTTTCAAGGACTAGGCACTCCTTGTTGAAGTCTTTGTCGGTGCTGCAATTTTTCCTTATCCTGGGATGTTACTGTACAGTGCGGTTACGTCCGCTGTCAGGAAACAGATTGGGGATGTCGACTGGTCAAAGTTTAGGTCGTTTAAGTCTCTAATTAGTTGTGTGGAGTCCTTGAGGTGGGATGGTAGGGTAAGAACAAGGGGTTGGAGGTGAAGGTCTATGAAATGCGAGAGATTGCTAGTGAGGGAGCCTATTCCCGAGATGATGGGACGTCCGGGGGGGTCTATTAGTGATTTGTGAATTTTCGGTAAATGGTAGATGAAGGGCATGTTGGGAAAAGTGACAGACAGAAAAAGTTTCTCTTTTTTATTAATCAATCCTGATGTGGCAGCTGACTCTATGAGATTCTGATATTCAAGAGTGTACATAGATAATGGGTTAGTAGTCAATTTGCTATAGAAGGTGGTGTCACTGAGAATCCTCATAGTCTCATCGAGGTATTTTTCTCTGTCCTGGATGACTATGCCCCCCCCTTTGTCGGCCGGGCGAATTATGATTTCTTGGTTCTTTTGGAGGTTTTTCATAGCCTTTCTTTCAAATGTAGTTAGGTTGTCTGGATAGTGGGATGGTAGGTCTAGTGTCCTGAATTCGTTGCTTACCAGGGACGAAAAGGTTTCTATCATAGGGCCTTGATGGTGGGTTGGGTAAAAGTTAGATTTAGGGTGAACTTCCACTGGGATGGCTTTAAATTTAGCGGGGTTTTCAGGTGTTATAGTGGTTGGACCCGGTATAGTAATGGATTTTGTCATAGTAAAATGTCTAGTGAGGGTAAGTTTTCTTGTGAACCTGTTAAGATCCATGAAAAGTTCGAAGTTGTTGGTTGATGCTGTGGGGCAAAAGGAAAGGCCTCTATTCAAAAGGCTGTGTTCGGAACTATTTAGAGTGTGTAGTGACAGATTGAATAATTTTACTGTTGGACCAGGTTCCTCTTTTTGTTGAGGGAGAGATGTTGGTTTGTTTCGTTTTTTGCCTCCTCTCCGTCCTCTAGGTCTGTGTCTAGTTTCCTTTTGGTTGAAATCAACGACTCTATAGACGAGGATGATGGTAACAATTTCCCATCTCTACTCCAACTATCAATACACAACACTCCTTATTTCACCAACCCAACCTCACCTGATGACCATTTCTGCAGTCCCACAGAGGACCATAATACAACCCAGGGGTTCACCATCCCCAATACAGACCTGGCCACCTCTGCTTTAGACTTCACATATGCAGCCACGTCTTTTTTAGGACTCCCCTCCCAGTTAGTCAGACCCCCACTAACCCCCACTGTGGTGAGCAAAGATATACTGATCCCCTACATCATGAGCCCAAAAGCTCAAACCATAACCCATTTTTTTCCAAAAATCCAAAAAATTTCAACCAAAAGGAAACTAGACACAGACCTGGAGGACGGAGAGGAGGCAAAAAACTAAACAAACCAACATCTCTCCCTCAACAAAAAGAGGAACCTGGTCCAACAGTAAAATTATTCAATCTGTCACTACACACTCTAAATAGTTCCGAACACAGCCTTTTGAATAGAGGCCTTTCCTTTTGCCCCACAGCATCAACCAACAACTTCGAACTTTTCATGGATCTTAACAGGTTCACAAGAAAACTTACCCTCACTAGACATTTTACTATGACAAAATCCATTACTATACCGGGTCCAACCACTATAACACCTGAAAACCCCGCTAAATTTAAAGCCATCCCAGTGGAAGTTCACCCTAAATCTAACTTTTACCCAACCCACCATCAAGGCCCTATGATAGAAACCTTTTCGTCCCTGGTAAGCAACGAATTCAGGACACTAGACCTACCATCCCACTATCCAGACAACCTAACTACATTTGAAAGAAAGGCTATGAAAAACCTCCAAAAGAACCAAGAAATCATAATTCGCCCGGCCGACAAAGGGGGGGGGCATAGTCATCCAGGACAGAGAAAAATACCTCGATGAGACTATGAGGATTCTCAGTGACACCACCTTCTATAGCAAATTGACTACTAACCCATTATCTATGTACACTCTTGAATATCAGAATCTCATAGAGTCAGCTGCCACATCAGGATTGATTAATAAAAAAGAGAAACGTTTTCTGTCTGTCACTTTTACCAACATGCCCTTCATCTACCATTTACCGAAAAT
The DNA here is from genome assembly GCF_050947455.1 of Rhinoderma darwinii. Taxonomy (NCBI): domain Eukaryota; kingdom Metazoa; phylum Chordata; class Amphibia; order Anura; family Rhinodermatidae; genus Rhinoderma; species Rhinoderma darwinii. The sequence goes on from NC_134692.1 coordinate 121,319,583, forward strand.
TCACAAATCACTAATAGACCCCCCCGGACGTCCCATCATCTCGGGAATAGGCTCCCTCACTAGCAATCTCTCGCATTTCATAGACCTTCACCTCCAACCCCTTGTTCTTACCCTACCATCCCACCTCAAGGACTCCACACAACTAATTAGAGACTTAAACGATCTAAACTTTGACCCGTCGACATCCCCAATCTGTTTCCTGACAGCGGACGTAACCGCACTGTACAGTAACATCCCTCACAATAGGGGCATAGAAGTAGCCCACTCATTCCTTTCCTCAAATAACTCCATCCCTGAACCCCAGGTAGATTTCCTAACCAACTGTATCGATTTCATTCTCAAACACAATATTTTCAGTTTCAACAGCAGTTTTTACCATCAGATCAAAGGGTGTGCAATGGGCACCCGCTTTGCACCCTCCTATGCAAACTTACATATGGGATCCTTCGAAAAGACACACATCCATGGTGAACACCCCTACAAAAATAACATACTGCTATATAAACGGTACATTGACGACCTGTTTATAATATGGAATGGCACCGAGGAGGAAGCCCTCCGTTTCATTGAAACCCTAGATAAAAACAACTATGACCTATCATTCACACATACATTTTCCACCACCACTATAGATTTTTTAGATCTCACCATTAGCTACGACAACTACAGCAATAAATTCATAACGAAAACACATTTCAAACTAGTAGACGTTAACAGCTACATTGACTTCAGAAGTGCCCACTACCGCCCCTGGCTCAAAAATATACCTTTTGGGCAGTTCAGGAGGATAAGGAAAAATTGCAGCACCGACAAAGACTTCAACAAGGAGTGCCTAGTCCTTGAAAAAAGATTCAAAGACAAATGTTTTCCCACTAATCTCATAAAAGGCGCACGATCAAAAGCTTCAGAACTCACACAAAAGTCCTGTTTAAACCCCCCCCCCCCCTCAAGAAACCCAAATCAGGCTCTACTAACTCTAATCTCAACTTCATCACCACCTACAACAGAGGTAATAAAACGATTAGGAACATCCTTTCCAAACATTGGCACATCCTAAAAAATGATCCGCACCTAAAAGACACATTACCATATAAACCAAACATCACATTCAGACGATCTTTAACCCTCAAAAACATTCTGGCCCCCAGCAGAGTAAAGAAACATCCAACACCCCAAGCAAACTTTCTCTCCAACCTCAAAGGGTCCTATAAATGTGGACATTCACGCTGCCTTTGTTGCAATTCCATCAGCCACAAAAAATATAACTATACTTCTACAGTCACCAACGAAACATTCACAATTCAAACTCTCCTCAACTGTGGCAGCTCATACGTCATTTACCTAATGGAGTGCCCGTGCCAGTTGCAGTACATCGGAAGAACCACCCAATGTTTAAGAACCCGAGTTAACAACCATCGGTTCAATGTAAACACTGGATACCTCAAACACAGTATATCCCGTCATTTCTCTCAGGTACATGATTGCCAATTTAACAAAATCAAAATCACACCCATTGAACATATTCATTTTGACGTCCCAAACAGATTCAGCAAATTAAAACAAAGGGAAAACTACTGGATTTTTAAAATGAATACACTACACCCTTTGGGTCTAAATGACATCATAGAGTCATCTTTGGACTAACTGTTTGACCAACCCCAACATAGAAAAATTATCCAACAACCAACCCCTTCTGCACCCACGCGAATCTATAAAAATTCAACAACTATAAAGCTACACAGATCAATTAAACGGTCTGTATATTGAACTATGATATCCCCATAAACTACTATAACGCAAATCAAGACATCATAATTCTCTCCGCATCCCCTAACAGCATTCTAATATTCTGTTAATCTTCACCCTTGCCTTCCAGTAACAACTATATAATAAACCATTTTTACATTTGCGGTTTCTTCACACACAAAACCAAATACACTTAACGCTTTTTGATAAAAACTCTCACTTTTAAAGTAAATCCATAAGCCATGCATTTCATTCACTAAAAATACCCGAACCAACAATTAAGACTAAAGAATATAGGCGCTGTTCCGACCACCTTAACAAAGTCATCCTTACCTTTTAATATTGTTCTGTTTTCCGTCAAACTAATATTTACATTTAACATATCATCATACTAATCAAGGCATTTTGTCTATATCCACTTATGATTCTTCATTTATACTCACCCCCCGTCCCTCTCTTCGTTTTGGCAGATACTCTCCCTGTTCACTGTCCCATTCTGAGCAGCCCAGCGATCCCTCGCGTTATGCGGTTCACCGTGCGTTCCATTTCTTTTTGGACCGCATCGGCCTCCGTAACATAGTTGGTCTCCTTGGCAACGTGTAAACAGCAAAAACCACCAGATAGAATCGTTCACTTCTCAAACATAACTAACATCTTTATGACTTAACAAACAATAATAATCAGATATGACTTGCTCACCTTCCTCTCCCGATGACACCAGCTAACGATTCAAGCAACCAAATGTTACTGTCCCTTAGACACGACACAACGTTTTTATCCACCCCTTTATATCGCTCCAAAATCATTCTCTGACGTGACACCACGTCTTTTATCACGTATAGACTTTTATTTGTTCATATTAAAACTTTTACTAACTGCTATTGTAATAGATCCTTCCCTTTGAACTTTGACCCGCCCGAGTTTTTTTCGCGGTTTTTTACCTAATTGATCAGTCTGAACTGGCCCAAACCAGATGGCCTCATGTCTGTATATAAACATGTCTCTTTCTTTCTGTATCCCTTATGCCTGACGAAAACGCCAGTTCGGCGTTGAAACGCGTTGCAAATATAGCAATAAAACAGTTTACATAAACTGGTCTTCTGGATCTGTACCTTGTCCACACCACGCAGCAGCGCCAACATAGATCCCATTTGTTCCTTCCTGCATTTATCATTGAGCTAGTTGAGAATCTGGAGCATTACATTTGTGGGTTCGATTAAACTCTCAAAATGGCTAGAAAAAGGGAGCTTTCATGTGAAACTCGACAGTCTATTCTTGTTCTTAGAAATGAAGGCTATTCCATGTGAGAAATTGCCAAGAAACTCAAGATTTCCTACAACGGTGTGTACTACTCCCTTCAGAGGACAGCACAAACAGGCTCTAACTAGAGTAGAAAGAGAAGTGTGAGGCCCCGCTGCACAACTGAGCAACAAGACAAGTACATTAGAGTCTCTAGTTTGAGAAATAGACGCCTCACAGGTCCTCAACTGGCAGCTTTATTAAATAGTACCCGCAAAACGCCAGTATCAACGTCTACAGTGAAGAGGCGACTCCGGGATGCTGGCCTTCAGGGCAGAGTGGCAAAGAAAAAAGCCATATCTGAGACTGGCTAATACAAGGAAAAGATTAATATGGGCAAAAGACATTGGACAGAGGAAGATTGGAAAAAAGTGTTATGGACAGACAAATCGAAGTTTGAGGTGTTTCGATCACACAGAAGAACATTTGTGAGACGCAGAACAACTGAAATGATGCACACCTACAAATTATGCAAGAACTATTTAGGGAAGAAGCAGGCAGCTGGTATTCTATCTGTAATGGAGTGGCCAGCGCAGTCACCAGATCTCAACCCCATAGAGCTGTTGTGGGAGCAGCTTGACCGTATGGTACGCAAGAAGTGCCCATCAAGCCAATCCAACTTGTGGGAGGGGCTTCTGGAAGCATGGGGTGAAATTTCTCCCGATTACCTCAGCAAATTAACAGCTAGAATGCCAAAGGTCTGCAATGCTGTAATTGCTGCAAATGGAGCATTCTTTGACGAAAGCAAAGAAGAAAATTATTAATTTAAATAAAAATCATTATTTATAACCTTGTCAATGTCTTGACTATATTTTCTAGTCATTTTGCAACTCATTTGATAAATATAAGTGTGGGTTTTCATGGAAAACACAAAATTGTCTGGGTGACCCCAAACTTTTGAACGGTAGTGTATATACATACACACAAACACTATATATACATATATATATATATTTATATATATATACACACACACATATACACACACACTATATATACATACACACACACACACACACATGAATATGCACATTATACACATATAAAGTACACATTGTAAACACACATGCACTTACCTTTTATGTAGGATATTTGTGAAGGGCGTTCAGCAGATTGATGGCCCGACAGTCTCCCCTCCCCCTCCCTCACGTCCCGACTGGTAACAGCAGCAGCAGGAGAGGTGTGTAGTGCAGAGAAGGGGGACTGGAGGGGGAGCTTCTAAAGCAGCACAGGAAGATGTAAGATAGCAGCACAGACCACGGCTGCTAATAGCTGGGAGTCGGACAGAAGCTCACCTCGCCTCATGGCAGGTGCGGCCTTGGCACCGGCGCCCCCTCCGGTGCTAGCGACACCACCGGGCATGAGGGTACCTGTGCGGTCATGTACGTTTCGGGTGGCCATGGGCCCCCTGGGAGCCTTGGGCCCCGTGCGGCCGACCCGAACCGCCCTAATGATGATCCGCCACTGAAGAGAGGGGTGGCTGCTTAGCATTAAGGGTATGTGCACACACACTAATTACGTCCGTATTTGACGGACGTATTTCGGCCGCAAGTACCGGACCGAACACTCTGCAGGGAGCCGGGCTCCTAGCATCATACTTATGTACGATGCTAGGAGTCCCTGCCTCGCTGCAGGACAACTGTCCCGTACTGTAATCATGTTTTCAGTACGGGACAGTTGTCCTGCAGCGAGGCAGGGACTCCTAGCATCGTACATAAGTATGATGCTAGGAGCCCGGCTCCCTGCAGAGTGTTCGGTCCGGTACTTGCGGCCGAAATACATCCGTCAATTACGGACGTAATTAGTGTGTGTGCACATACCCTAACACTGCACATAAATAGAGCTTTTGTAAGTGCGCCAGTCATATAGTTAAAGTAGTGCATCACACTGGAATACAGCCTATTAATTACACCCATACTATTATACAGGCGGGCTGCCCAGTACCATTAAAATGTACCACACAATAAACTGACACACTGTTTCTCCCGCAACACTACAAAGCCCAGCTGCGTCCTGAAAAAAATATCCATGATAGAACTAAATGTCAAAAAAGCACATGAGGTTTGGCCAAAATACGTAAGCTCGCAACCGACGGCAAGGGTCCTCAGCATTTTGCGAGTCCCTACGCTATTATCAAAAACAATTAAGATAACAAATAATGATATATTGTAGTAGTTCAGATTTTTATGGACACGGCAATACCAATTGTGTTTATCTTTTTATTTTTTTTCCAATGCTTTAGAGGGAAAATGAGTACAAGGTTTTTTGCACTTTGAATAATTTTTTTTGTACAGAAAAAACCCACTTTATTTAACTGATTTTTACTTTTTTTTTATTTTTATTAGTCCCCCTAGGGGACTTGAACTAGCAATCGTTGGATGTCTTGCAATATATACAACAATACTAATGTATTGGAGTATATCGTCTTTCTGACAGGCTTCTATTAAGCCCTGCCAGACGCAAAGATGGCAAACCTGGGGGCCTTCATAGCATACCATAGCAACCATCGGTACCCCGCGATCGCATCGCGGGGGGGCAATGAGTTCTTAGAGGGGTCGCCACCTCTTTCTAACTATTTAAATGCTGCGGTCCGTAGATCACGGACCAAACACGGTCGTGTGAATAAGGCTAAAGTTATCAGACCAAATGTTTAGAGGTATATCAGGGATCAAATAGAGCAGAGCCTTCACCCTAATCTATAGTGTACAAGGCTGTATGAAAGTCAAGGAATTTAGGGAATCACAGTTCAATGGTGAAGTAGCTTATTCTTCTCTTTGGGTTTTCAACAGAAATCAATATAAAGCTGGCAGTCTGGGACATAACAGTGAGTGGAGGCCAACAATTTACAATTTAGAAAAGGGTTTATTTTCAAGAGACAATTTTTAAGACAATTTGTTGAAGAGGAAGTAAACCTACAACCTTTACTTTATGGGAGAAGACATAATAAAAAAACAACCAACTTCGCCTAGAAGACATCGTCGTTAGACCAAAACCTATGGCCCTAACTGCGTTGGACACTCATTCTACCCATGCGAAAAAAAATCGAAGGTCACCAGCATCCGCTATGTGATCTTTTATTGATTTCATATCAGTATACAGGCAAAGCAGCAACGTTTTGACCCTTACATGTTTCTCATCTTACCCACTGTGACACCCATCATATGGAAAGGAACAAAGACATTTACAATTTCACGGAGTATATTCGCAATGTCATAATCCTGTTGCCTTTTTTTTTCTGTTACATTATTTACCAGGTAATTCAGAATTATGAGAAGTTCTGTTTTAACTCTTACCTGTAACATCACTTCCTTCCAAGGACATGTCTCTGGAGGCAGACCTCTGTTTTTCTAATATCAGAGACCTGTTACAAACAACATGTAATTACTGTAGTATTTGGAGTGATCCTAATGCTTTATTGATGCCTTAGGTTGAAATACTATACATATTTATATACCATTGAGCCAGAACATAACGGGTAAGACCACACAAAAAGGCCACCATGCGGCCGCGACCCGCCGACGTGCTGTGCAGTTTTCAAATTGATTGTTAATTGCCCCATGGTTTACCTGCAAAATTGTGCAGCCATTAAGAATTTAACAAGTAAACAGACGTTTTACCTGCATAACCGTCCGGTGATTAACAATCAATTTAAAAACTAAGTCGAACAGCATGTTGGTGCGATTTTTGGCTGTTTTTTGTTTGGCCTGACCCTGAAACCACTGACAGGTGAAGTGAATAACATTGATTATCTCGGCATAATGGCGTCTGTCTAGGGGTGGGATATATTAGGCGGCAAATAAACATTCAGTTCTTGAAGTTGATGTGTCGGAAGCAGGAAAAATGGAGAATTGTAAGGATCTGAGCGACTTTCACAATAGTCAGATTCTGATGGCTAGACAGCTGGGTTAGGGCATCTCCATTCAGCTGGTCTTGTGGGGTGACCCCGGTATGCAGTTGCTAGTACCTTTAAAAAAAAAAGGGTCCAAGGAAGGACAGCCAGTGACAGGGTCATGGTTGCCCAAGAATCATAGATGAACATGGGGTGCAAAGGCAAGTTTGTCTGGTATGATCCCACAGAAGAGCTACTGTAGCACAAATTTCCTGAAAAAGTGAATGCTGGCTATGATAGAAAGGTGTCAGTACACACAGTGCATTGCAGCTTGCTACACTTAAGGCTGCATTGTCGCAGACCAGTCAGAGTACTCATACTGACCCCTGTCCATCTTCGAAAGCGCCTATAATGACCATCAGAACTGGTCCAAGGAGCAATGGAAGAAGGTGGCCAGGTCGAATAAATGGATGCTGGGGTGCGTGTGCATCTCTTTCCTGGGAAAGAGATGGCACCAGGATGCACTATGGGAAGAAGGCAAGCCAATGCAAGCAGTGGGATGTTCTGGTGGGAAAACTTGGGTCCTGGCATTCATGTGGATGTTACTTTGACATATACCACCAAGTACACCCCTTCATGGTAACTGTAATGACGGGGGTAGGGAAACGGACAAGTGAGCCCTAATCTACCCGCCACTCTGTCCCTGCCTACTTGCAACGACCCGCCTTAGGCGACGGGGTACAACTGGGCGGCGGTCCCTACGCTCAGTAAGTGCAAGAGACAAACAGACAAGGGAACACAAAGCAAAGGGAAATGGAGCAGTTGCCCACGGCAACACCGTGAGCAACAAGAGTGGTGAACGAGCAGAGTCAAACCAGGAGTGCACGAGGTACCAAACGCAGAGCAGGAGAGTAGTGAGAAAGCCGAGTCAAACCAGGAGTGTACGAGGTACCAAACGCAGAGCAGGAGAGTAGTGAGAAAGCCAGGGTCAGTATGGAGCAGGATCAAATAGTCAGAAGCTGTAGCTGGGCCAGGAAACCACACGAGAAGAATCACAAGAAAAGGAGGAACAGGAAAGGCAGGTATAAATAGACAGAGGGCGGGAGCTAGCTCCGTCTGGCCAGGCTGTGATAGGTTCTCCCACTCCTAAGCCTGCCATCCTGAGTGGTGGAAGATGGAGTCAGTCTCACAGACATAGAAGCAGGTGCAGACTGATTACCTATGGGCGTATACACAGAAGTTGTGCCTGGCAGATCCTTTACAGTAACAAAATATATATATATATGTATGTATGAAGAAATCCTGCAGCACTCCAATAAAGCTTTCCCAAGCACCAAGGTTGCATCACATCATTATGTTGACTGAATAAACCACGTTTAACCTTTACTATTGGAGTGCTGCAGGATTTCCACATAAATATTTTATAATCCTTAGATCAGGATTACCTGCCGTACACCCGCTAGTATGCTTCGAATCCTTTTTGAGTGCTGCTATTCTCTGCTTGTGTGGGTGTATGTATATATATCTATATATATACTGCTACTGCTTTGATCTTTTAAACAAGGCAGTCTCTCATAACTGTATTTTTCTGCTCTGTGTTCTGCTTCTTATTTGTAGGATTCCAGATTATCTTTCAGGTATTTCTGGATTATTGGATACCAAATTAAGTACATACTATATGACGGTCTAGATCTGCATTCATATTGGAACAGATTAACAACAGATGCATTTTTAAAGAAGCACTCCAGCAATTTTGTTTTTGCATATATAGTGCAGCATAGGCTATTATTAAAGTATAATGTAGAGGCTCCTGTGTATGCCTGTTTGAGTTGATGTGCCATTTATGTGTTGTCTGTCATCTTGGTTCCTACCTACTTCAGCTCAGATAGGTTTCCCCTAATGCAGCCTACATTTCCTAATATACCTCTGGTTTTGCAGAGGGGGCAGAGTCTCATCACACTGCACTTGCTCTGCTCGGAGTCCTATCTAAGTGCAGCAAGAGATAGATCAGTGACCTAGGATTTTCTGAATCTCTGCAATGTGAGGACAGAAGTTCTATGTCATGTAGCTTCAGACTACCCTACCTGCCTGAATGATTTCTCTGTCCGTTTTTACACTTGAGACAGTGCAAAGCTGCATCTCATAGAAATACACTGGACTCTGCACACGGCACTCACAGATAGTATAGACAGTCAGTGTGAGTCAGGGGATCTTTATAACTCTGCAGCTAATCATTGTATGGACTCACCTATTATATCACTGCACTGCTGCTCCCTTAGATGGGGCAGAAATTATCTCTTCAGCAGCACTATATGCCTGAGGACATACAGAGGATGAAGGAGGGTATAGCTCGGTGGGTAGAGGAGGGGTCTGATAGCTGCTAGGAGGGATTTAAAAGAAGATTATTTAATCCTGTAGTTCACAGGAAGTTGGCCACACGGGGGAAACTGACCTGTCTACACACGAGAGTGTGGTCTATTTTGGTGGTCAGACTGAGATCACATGATACAGCTGCCCAGAATGAAAAAGTTGAAAATGTATGAATGCAACTGGGCTGGGAAGAAATAAATGACACTGCCAGAATCTTTTTGGTTAGTAAGCATGATATGTTCTTTAACAGTTCAGCTGAGCTCTTATAATGCAATACTCTCTTCTGCACTGCTTTGTGTTAGATTTCACTGTACACTCATCTAATGCAAGAAAACCGATTTTATCAGATTACCAGAACAAGCTGCCTCTTAACCAAGGAACATTGGGAGATTTGAGGTAAATATACAAGGAAAAAGGGATGGGATACCGTGCAGGAAGAGCGGTGTGGTGATATAAAAGAGTAAAACGAAGATAACGGAGTCCCATCAACTTAAATAGGTGTTCCTATATAGGACCTATTTACTCCTTATGTCTTTGAGATCCTTAGTGTACGCCCTATTTGTTGGGCTGTGTTATATGCTAATTATGAATTAAACTGGAGATCTCATGGGCACAGCAGTATGTGAGCACCGGAGTTTCCGCACTTGATGCCACTTATGTCTGCATAGAGAACAACTCGATTTTAGAGTTCACTTTTTCTATTATATTATTTTTACTTGTACATTACTATTATTTCTTAGAGTGGTGCACACTTAGATGTGGTGATCAACAAAAAATTGCTCATAAGGTGATTACATTCCCCAGAGGTTTGAGATCTGCAGCTTGCAGAACTGTGAATGCAGCTGTGGAGGAGAATGTCTATATCACAGGATAAGAACAAAATATAGTTAGCAAAAGCTATTTAGGTCCCACAATAATTCTGTGGGACGACGTCCCATCATGCCGGTCTGCGCATAAGTCCCGCCGGAGAGGCAGTGTAGCGCTCAGTCTGTCGTGAGAATGGGGCAAGGTAAGTACAACCTTATTATTTTTTTTAAGGAGCTGTGGGGGAGGGGGCTGTGTAGCGCTATATACAAGGGGAGGAGGGAGCTGTATAGCGCTATATACAAGGGGAGGAGGGAGCTGTATAGCGCTATATACACACACAAGGGGAGAGGGGGACTGCGTAGCACTATACAGGAGGGAATTGCTGTGTGGCAGTATCTACAGGGGGTTTGTGTGGCACAATTACAGGGGGGGTTTGTGTGGCACAATTACAGGGGGGGTCTGTGTGGCACAATTACAGGGGGGGGGGGTCTGTGTGGCACAATTACGGGGGGGGTCTGTGTGGCACAATTACAGGGGGGTCTGTGTGGCACAATTACAGGGGGGGGTCTGTGTGGCACAATTACAGGGGGGGGTCTGTGTGGCACAATTACAGGGGGGGTCTGTGTGGCACAATTACAGGGGGGGTCTGTGTGGCACAATTACAGGGGGGGTCTGTGTGGCACAATTACAGGGGGGGTCTGTGTGGCACAATTACAGGGGGGGTCTGTGTGGCACAATTACAGGGGGGGGGTCTGTGTGGCACAATTACAGGGGGGGTCTGTGTGGCACAATCTACAGGGGGTCTGTGTGGCACTATCTATGGGGCAGTGGTGTAATGAAGGATTCTTTCATTGATGTCTATAATTGGAGTTTATAACTGTCGTCTATTTTACTTCTGTACTTCTAATATTTTAGTATTTAAAAAAGTAATTAAAACTAATTTAAAATCTGTTTTCTTATTCTCTTATTTAGTCGCTAGATTAGCGTTTACCAGGGGTATTACTTTTGGTCATCACATCGCCCACCATTGAGGAGACACGCTCTGCTCCCTAACTGCTCCGCTCAGGAGCTGCCAAGACTTAGAGGGAACATTGGTGACAGGTACATAACAGAGATAAGAGGTATTAGACCTAATGCACATGACGGCCGCGTCCCATCAGTGATCCATGAAAAGATGGACATTTCAGTTTCATGAGAACGATCGGGTGCCACTCGGAGGGGCACTCAGTCGTGTGCAACTGCACTTACACTATAACGTGGTAACCGTATATATTTAGCTCAGCTATAACGGGTGGATCAAGCAGTCGAGCAACAGGATAATGCCCAAGGGTGTGACAGAATTTTATAATTTAGCTCTATGTCCAGTGGCGGTCTTTACCACCATGCATGTAGCCCCAAGGAGGTTAGAGGGTCCCTGTCAGTCCCCCTGAAAGCCCCACAACTTTCTACTGTATCTGCGTCCACAGGACTAACATGGCTGAGAAGGCCTCCTGTGCAGCTCCGTTCATCATGGGAACGGTGCTAGGTGAGTATAAGTTTTATTATTTATTTTTGGGGGCACTATTACTGAATGGGAGCTCTATCCACAGGGGGCCGTATCTACAGCGCGTACTGTGTGTGGCATTATACAGATTATACAGGGGGAACTGTGTGTGTGACACTCTACAGGGAGTTCATGAACTTTAGGATATGTTCACACGCAGAGTCAAAAACGTCTCAAAATACGGAGCTGTTTTCAAGAGAAAACAGCTCCTGATTTTCAGACGTTTTTTGTGCCACTCGCGATTTTCGCTGCGTTTTTTTACGGCCGTTTTTGGAGCTTTTTTCAATAGAGTCTATGGAAAACGGCTCCAAAAACGTCCCAAGAAGTGTCCTGCATTCCTTTTTCGCGGCCGTTTTTTTACACGTAAAAAAACGCTGCGAAACACGCTCCGTCGGAGCAGAACGCCGTTTTCCCATTGAAATCAATGGGCAGATGTTTGGAGGGGTTCTGCGTCCGATTTTTCGGCCCTTTTTCGGGTTTTTACCAAAAATAAGCCGTGTGAACATACCCTAAATGTGATCGCTATTAGCTGGATCCTGCGTGCCCCAGATATGCAGGACCAGGTTGCAGCTGAGCCATCAGTCCAGATGACCTGACAGAATCGGCTTTGATGGCACGATATATCTATGTATACAGGATACGTGTAAGCTGTATTTTAAAAATGTAAAAAACATTTTAATTAAAATCAATTGAAAAGTTTGCATAAAATAAACGAAAACATTGTTTTTTATAAAAAATAAATAATAATTTGGAATTCAAAGGTGTACATAGCCTTTATACCATATTCATATGTGGTGTATTTACTGCGGCTTTTTGGTGCAGAGTCCGGATTCAGTAAGTGGTGAGACTTTGGTTGTTAGGGTATGTTCACACGGCCTATTTTCGCTAGTTTTTCGGGTCGTAAACGCCCGAAAAGCGGCCGAAAAGTCGGAAGCAGAACGCCTCCAAACATCTGCCCATTGATTTCAATGGGAAAAACTGCGTTCTGTTCCGACGGGCCGTTTTTTCTACGCGGCTGTTTTTAAAAACGGCCGCGTAAAAAAAAGGCCACGAAAAAGAAGTGCATGTCAGTTCTTCAGCCGTTTTTCATAGATTCTATAGAATACAGCTCCAAAAACGTCTGTAAAAAACGCAGCGAAAATCGCGAGTGGCTTAAAAACATCTGAAATCAGGAGCCGTCTTCCCTTGAAAACAGCTCCGTATTTTCAGACGTTTTTGAGTTTGTGTGTGCACATACCCTAAGGCTCTAAATCAGAGAACGGAATCGAACATTATTGTTGATCATTGAGCTTGGGGATGTCATTGGGGTCATTTGATGTTGAAATTTTCGAACCACAAGTGTCATTACTGAAATGAATATGGACATGGATACATGTGAATTAATTACGGTACATACCGGAAAGACCTTGCTTGGGTGACAAACTGGCGAGCTTTGTCTATTTCTTTTGCAAGTCTTCTTAAATCAACTCCTTCGAACACTGGGAGGACTGGATCCTATCACAAACAGTCAAAAAAAGAATTTCATTTTATTGTTATCTGTTATGTTAACTGCTTGCAGTGGTATAATATATATGTAGCCAGCAAAGTACATGTGAATGGCATTTCTTTGTGAAATAAAAAACACCTGTAAATGATTCTGTCAAGTTGTTAAAGGGTAACTAAACTTTTTAGAAAAGTGTCATAGTGACATTCTAGAAGTTTTGATCGGTGGGGGCCCGAGCACTGAGACCCCCACCGATTTCTAAAACAAAGTGGCAGAAGTGCTCAGGTGAGCGCTGGGCCGCTTGGTTCCTGATCGGCTTTTCTCGGAAAGCCGAGGAATTGTTACACCAACTGCTTGGCTTTCTCAGAAAAGCCGATCAGAAATGAAGCGGCTGAGCACTCACCCGAGTCCTTCTGCCACTTTGTTTTAACGATCAGTGGAGGTCTCAGTGCCCGGGCCCCCACCAATCAAAACTTCTGACATGAAACTATGACATGGCAGAGGTTTTTTGAAAGTTTAGTTACCCTTTAACACATTCTAGTCAGTTGTTTGTTAGTTATATATGTTTCTGGAACAGCTGGGTGACAACCAATATGATCACCATTACAATTCCCGCAGGGGCGGTCACCTAGCTTTCCCAAGCTTCTGAACGACAAATCTGCTTTGCTATTCAGGAACATGTTTCTGGAAATCATACAAAACTACAGACTTCCTTTAATGATATACTCCCAAGGAATAAACGTTTGTTCAGGCTACAGCTTTCTCCTCCGACCGCCCCATAAGGCCATGTTCACACGGCTTATATGTGAAGCAGAAAAATACGAGACCGATTTTAAGAGAATGATTAGGCTCTCAAAACCCAGCCGATTTGCCAAGCGGTTTTTTTCAAAGAGCTTTTGGCATTGTCAATTTGAAATGTTAAAAAAATCTGCTTCAGAAACGCCTTAAGAGCGACGTGCAACTTCTTTTCCATGAGGCGTATTTTTATGCTGTGTTTATTTAAACAGTAGCAGAAAAATCACGCCTCGGATGAACTACACAGCATTTTACCATTGAAAACAATGAAAAGCTTATAACAGGCGTTTGTAAAGGGTTTTTTTGCAGCGTAATCCGTAAAATAAGCGGAGTGAACATACCCTAAATATGAACACTTTCCTCAGCCGATGAATTAGCCTAAATCTCTCATGTGTATGGTCAGCTTTACGATCTTACAATGACAAACCAGAATTGACCCAAACAATACATACATCTTCATCAGTGAAGCCCTCAGTCAACATCCTGTGTGCAACGAAATGTCCATCCATATCCCCCTGTCGAGCATGGTATCTCCCTCCTGACAGAGTTGCTAACTTTTTTAGGAATTCATTTCCTGATCTAAAATGAAGAAAAAAAGAGATTAAAAGAAGAAGAAGAAAATGGTTTTAAAATAAAACCTGGACTGGTTGCAGGTTTCAGCTCTGAGTTACTGGTCAGTATAACCCCACTTATGTAATAACGCTCCTTTTAGCTAGAGACTGTTTTTTGTCTTGCTAATGTTCGGTCGCTGTGTATGTGTTCCTGCAAATGAGATCTAAGAAAGTCATAATGCTCCGAGTCCGACTAGCTACGAGGAAGATTATTGTTTATTGTTGATCTAAATTCATTCATTGTGCTTACATAAAAAACGTTAGCGTCACTGGTATCTGTAAATGCCAATCATAGTGACGGAAACGCACTGGCACATACCTCTCTGAAGTGTCGAAAGAAACCGTGTGTAATTTGTGATTGTGAGACTTTAGAAGATGTTCAGCCAGCAAGAGGTTATAGCTAATGTCCGGCTTTCCGTCTGTCAGGAGGTAAACACCTTGTACCTCTGGATAAGCAAAACTTTTCTGAAACAAGAGGAGACCCAACACATTATGAACAAATTGACATTTTGCCATGTAAATTTGATTTTCTTGTAATAGTAACTAGGGTACAAATTATTTCCAAGTAATGATCATTTTTGCTTGGACTTATCTACAATAAAATCATTTTTGTGATCTGCAAAGAAAGCTTGTCCGGGTTTTCAGTGGACTTCTCTTGATCAGGAGTAGTTTCTTCCAAATTTAAATTTAACAAAGTTTTGATGCCCCGAGTCAAGCATGATAAATGCATATATAAATAGTTCATTTTATACATTATATATATTTTTTTAGTAGCACAAGTCTATTCTATTCGCACCACCTCATCCTGTAGGAGCACATCTGGGAGCAAATGTTAGTGGGTGTTCTCCAAGTGGCCTCCTCAGACCAACATTGATCAGGCTCATGAAGTGCAGTGTGTGATCATAGAGATAAGTGGTCGGCCGTTTTAGAATATAGAAGCATAATAATTTCTATATCCTCTGTCCTACAGCGATCTCAGTGCTGGGCAGGAAGAGGAAGCCATATATGATCAGCACATCTGGTTCATCATTGCCGACACCTGAAGTGGTGAATAACCCATAATACACCGGGTGTGCATGAACCCTTTCATTACCCTACATCATCAGGGATATTGGCATTTAAGCCTTTAATTAGAAGACCGGTGGTGCTGGCAAAAACCCCTTTACTACCCATGGCCAGAAGCGTAATTATTATCCCTTCACCCCCATTTACCCAGTATAGACTGTATTAACCCCTATACCACCAAGGATATTATTAACCACTAAGCTATCTCAGACTACCTCAATATTCAGTATTATCCCTTTAGTCACCCTCAGATGTCAGAAAACAACTTATAAAACAGTAATAGGGTTAAGTGCAGAATAATAATGTGAAATCCCCGTTTCAGTTTAAATTTCACCAACCTCCAAAGCATGTAGAAGACAGGTGTTTCCCCGGGGCTGCAGCCTGGAAAGCCATTGCACAGCATCTTGGCAAGCTTCATCAGAGGCCTCCACCAAACACTCCTGCCACGGCTCAATGTTTTCTGCGAAGCTTATCATATTGAACCTGTTCAATTCATGGATAAAAACTGATAGAGATTAAACAACTTGGAGGGATCATGTATGTTTTGCTAAACATGTGTTGCTGTTTGGGTCTGAATTTTGCAGGATAATATAATCTTTAGATGAAGGGAAGGGCGAAAAGGCCCATTAATATGAAGCGGTCGTCTAAAAGCATTAGCCAATTATTAATATTGTTTTGCTTGTCAAGACTTCTGTGTACACAAGTGGAACGATAAACTCCTGCACATGCATGGGGGGGGATCATTCAAATTTTCATGTGTGAATTCATCTGCGAGAATCAATAGTTTTACCACACTGCAATGTGTAAACAAACCTTTAATGGGGTTTTTCTACCAAAGACATTTATGGCACATTGAGTTGATATGCCAGATAAGTGTGATCAGTGGGCATCTGCCTGCTAGGACCTCCTCCAAACCCAGACAAATCTGAGAAACAGCCAAGTGATTGTGTAATCGCCACTTTTTTTTGTTTTTTTGCTGTTACAAAGTTGTCCGATCCCGGTTAACAGTAAAGAAGTGGTAGCTCACACAAACTGTGAAAACTAGCCATGTGGATTGGAGGAAGCCGTTCTGAGACTGCTCCCAGCTCCGTCTGGATCCTACAAGAGGCGTCCACATTGTCTCAGTCCAGCCCTAACATTATATTATGGGGTCATCATTACATAGTTACATAGTTCGTACAGTTGAAAAAAGACACATGTCCATCAAGTTCAACCAAGGGATGGGAAAGGGGAAGTAATACCGATACCATGCTATACCATATTGTCACATCAGCACTGGAGCCAAACGGAAACAACTAGTTCAGCCACGACAGCCCCAGCGGGATGCTCACGAAATAAGTGATCACTAGGTAAGTTTTATTACCTATAGGCTTCCTGCCTCTACGGAATCTTGCCAAAAACCGGAGGCAAACTATTGCTGGCAGTTTGTATTGTGGTTCCATTTTTACCCATTCAAGCCAATGAGTTGCAACATATATTATTAAACCAATCTTCACCTACCAAATATTTCTTGACCTTAGTTGTTCCCACAGTAGTGATGTCAACCCCTTCTGCAGTTCTGCCAAAAAGGGAGCCATGGAGCTGGATGAATCAATAAGTATGCACACTTTATTCTCCAATATAGTGCCAAAAAGTCGACGAGTCCCTGCAATGTGGAGCACACAGCGAGACTGAAATGTTTGGTTAAAGTCTGTAAACATTAAATTTCTCAGGAAAGGCAGCTAGAAATGAATAATTACAATAATCCATATCATGGACATTTTGAACATTAAATTAACACTTTTTTTTTTTTCTATTTGTGTAGGTATTTCACAGTAAAGATAGACGCAGTTATTTTTTTTTTGTAGGCAGGTAGAGAAATAGTCACCTGAAAGAAGCCACTGAAGCCGTTGAATGTAGCGCTTTAAAGTTTTTTCAAGTTGCTCAATATACTCCTCCAACTCCCTGGGCTGAAACTGAAGATGCTTCACAACTCCCTGAAAAAAAATCCCAAAATGTACATATGTATGTATATGTACATATATACAGTGTATATATATATATATATATATATATATATATATATATATACATACACACACATACATATAACTATATCAGTGCTAATACGATTTCTGTGAACTTGCATTAATTTTGCTTCATCATCCGATTTTAATGACAATGAGGGTGGATAACAACCAATGCACACAAGTGACACATCAATAATGCAGAATGCACCAGTCAGAGACCGAGTGGCTTATAGAATAATGTACAGTAAATCTAGGCCAAGTGATAGATGAAACCTATACAATAATCTGTAAAATTGCAGGTAAAGTATAAGGCTTTGTTAACAGAGGAGATTCACTGACACCCACATCTTACTAAAACCCTATTTGGCCAAATTCTGACTTCTGTTCTATATGTAACCATTATTGTCTGGTAGAGAGAGAAGCGGCTCACTTTGATCTCCACACTTGGGAAAATGGTGCAGTATTTTGCAGAAACCTTCTTATGTAATGCTGGTATCAGCTTTTTCTGGTGAGTGCAGTCTGGACCAAACACCAGCTTAGTTAGCTCCAACTTCAGCTTCTTCAAGTCATACTTCTTCAACCACTTGTAGGGAAAATAAAAAATAATGTCTTAATAGAAGTGATAACAGCACAATACTCGAGATATATATATGTATATATATATATATATATATACACACATACACATTGTGGTGGCTGCTGGTAGCCAGTATCTGATCATTTAACTCTATACGGGGGATTTGGAGTTCTGCAACGGACTCCAGAAAAATGGAGCTCCAGCCTTTGTAAAGATATATTATTAAATTAATCACAGAATTTTGAACCTATTTCGTTTTTTTTCACGGAAATATCTAGCAGGGAAAATAACAAGCAGAAACCATTATCCGGATTTCTTATGGAAACAGTTACATATTTCCTAAGCAAAGGCACAGTTGACTTCCATGCAGTTTTGCCGCAGTTTTTTTTTAGATACTTCACCATTACTGGGACATGTTACCATGGTAATCATGGTGTAAGCCATGAAAATCATAGGACTATACACCATATTACACTGGAGCAATCCCCATCCACTATTTTCTTCCATCAACGTTGCATTTCTTACCTCTTTTGTAGAACAGACTTCTTCTTCTTTAGGTAACACAATGAAAGGGATAGACTTCCTTACCGTCTTGGTTGTTGGATAATCTTTATACACCACCCCTGCAGAAAGAATAAAATAACATGATATTCTGTAATGTTTATTTCTTTTAAACAGGCATATTTGTTTCACAAAAATCAGGTAGAGAACATACAGAAAGTTGAAAGGGACAATAATGAAGAAGAAATAAGGGAGGCGGCATCTAAAAGGTCTAAAGCGGACTACAGACAATTAGATGTCAGACAATCAGTATGGCTGCCAATACCAATTCCCCAGGGTCAGTTACCCAGCTTTCCCAATCACCTGAAAGCAAATCTCTGTCGTTATGTGCTGCAGTGATAATTCCTCTGCTTCAAAACCGCACCGAAAAATGCATGATTAGGTGCGGTTGTTACCTGCGAATTTACTGCGTATTGCGGTTTTGATGGATATTTTAAGCAGCAAAAAACGCAACGTGCGCATGTATCCTCAGGATTACTGCTGAACTAGTCAGATTTGCAATTCTGGATTTGCGAAAACCCTAAGGGTATGTTCACACGCTTAACAAAAAACGGCTGAAAACACGGAGCGGTTTTCCGAGAAAACAGCCTCTGATTTTCAGGCGTTTTTGAAGCTGAAAATGAAGCTTCTGTTAATTATAGCTTCTTTTCAGGCTTCTTTTGAGGCATTTTTCATAGTGTTCAATGGAAAATCAGCTCCAAAAGACGCCTCAAGAAAGTGACATGCTACTTCTTTTTACGGAGCGTCTTTTTACGCTCCGTTTTTTAAAAACCGGTGTAAGAAGAAGGTCCAGTATGAACTAAATGCTGTTTTTCCCATTGACTTCAATGGTCAGACATTTGCAGGCGTTCAGCTTCCGTTTTATCAGGCGTTTTTTCCAGGCGTAAACAGCCCGAAATACGCCTGAAAACACTGCGTGTGAACATTCCCTTATAGGAGCTGTAATGGTGGCTATATTGCCTGGCACCTAGCTTTCCAAAAAAAACAAATGAGAGTAAGAACAGCGTTAGGGTAAGTCAAAAGGTTACGGGTAAGACCACACGTAGAGGTGGCCAAGACGCGGCAGTGGTATGGCTGAAACACCAAGCAGACAGAGATTTTACTGCAAATCAGTGAGGTGCTCAAATGATTAATAATGTTTTTGCAGGTTAAACGGCTGTATATCTGCAAAGACACATGGACAGTAATAATCATTTAAACGCTGTGCCGATAGACAGCAAAGCAACATGCCAGCTCAGTGTTTTGGCCGGCGTTTTTTTATTTGATTTCTTTTTTTTTTTTTTTTTTTTTTTTTTTTAGGGGCAATAGACTTTATATTGTTTAGCACCATATTTCCATTTTTTTCTCTGCACCCATCTATACAGATATGTTTATTTTATAAGGCCCAAAAAATAAACTTTTTATCAAAGCAGTGTCCATAAAGGCAACAAATCCGTGTTCACACAAGCTTGTGAGAATGACTATTTACAAGCATTGCAGGCATGAAAGTCACATACCAATATTCTTCCCATTTTCGGTATAAAAGGAACTGATGGACGGTGTCTGCGGTTTCTTTTGTTTCACCTTCTTGCCGTTAGTAAAGCCCCAATCTTTTACAGGCTGAGCTTTAAAACATTCAGAAACATTGTTATCCTTTTTATAATTGTAGTTACATTAGCCCATCTGACATGTATGTCATGCACCATAGTGTATAGAAGTTGTACCGTTGTATGAAAGGAGCCACAAGAATGATTTAACCGTTTCTTGCCCATTTCTGAATTTAGTGAATACGATTTTAAATAGTACCTCACATGTTGCTGGAGTTCTCCTCACCTACTAGAAATAAGTCTGAGGGCAGGAGAAGCAGCCGGCAGATCAGGTATTTCTATTGCTGAGAGAATAATACGACACCCAAAGGAGCTTTGCAGGAGAATCTTTGCCTGATCCGTCAGCTGTATAAGATTTAAACTTGCAGGAGACGAGAATGCCCACAACATTGTAGGTATCCTTTAAAGGGAACCTGTCTCAATGAACTTGCAGTTCAATTTGCGGGCAACGTCTTATAGAGCAGGAGGAGCGGAGTAGATTGATATATAGTTTTGTGCAAAAGTTTCAGTATAACTTGTATTTTATTAATTCAACTCTGCTCATTCTGGGCTTAGGAGTCCATTGTGCGGTCCTACTTAGTGATTGACCGCCTTAACCGGCATACAGAGATAACTGTGAGGACCACCCAATGGACTCCAAAGCCCAGAATAAGCAGGGAGTTAAATGAATAAAATAGAAGTTATACGGAATCTTTCCCCACAAATATATATATATATATACACACAAAAATCAGGCAGCATTTCAGAGATGTAGCAACAACGTAAAAGTACTTTATTAGTCCCTCAGTCAAATGCAACGTTTCAGCTCCACAATAGAGCCTTTCTCGAGCCAATATATATATATCATGCTGCCCACAGATTAAGCTGCATGTTTAATGTGACAGGTTCCCTTCAAAGTGTAGCTAAACTTTTTAAAAACTTTTGAAATGTCATAGTGACATGTCAGAAGTTTTGGTGGGGGGTCCGAGCACCGAGACCCCCACCAATTGCTAAAACGAGGATACAGAAGCACTAGGATGAATGCTGTGCCACTTAGTTTCTGATCGGCTTGCCTCAAGTGTACGGACTCAATAGAAAGTCTATAGGTTTGTACACTGCCAGCTCGGCTATCCAAGGAAAGACAATCAGAAACAAATCAACACAGCGCTCACCCTGCGCTTCTGCTGCTTAGAGTTTTAGCGATCGGTGGGGGTATCAGTGCTCGGACCCCCACCGATCAAAACTTATGACATGTCACGATGACATACCAAAAGTTTTTTAAAAGTTTAGTTGCCCTTAAAGTTTTATAATGAGAAGTCTATAGAAGCTTTAGGTTACTTCAAAAACAGCTGTCCAAACGCTAAAATGCACACAGGAGGAACATAAAAAATATTCTTTCATTATCTTGCATTCAACGACCTTACACTAGGATGTGTGACATTACTAACAGCATTTGGCCTGTAAGCACATTCTAGTAGGATATACATGTGGTTCAGTTCTCAGGAGAAAACATTTGGACAGCATTCTCAAACACCGCCACTTCTATTGTGACAAAACATCCTGGAGATAGGTAAAGTGTGTTTTTAAAAAAAAAAATACAATGGCCGTGTTACCTGAAGGTAAGAAGAAACCGGTTTTATGTTATCAGATATTAGCAGGACATGGCATTATACTACAAATTCAACCTATGACGTGTATACACTTACTGGGATGTGCAGTAAAGTCATAGATAAAACAATATGTTTCTGATCAGCAACAACACTGAGAACATTTAGGCCGGGGATACATACAGACTTTTGCCATGTGACAAGCGCTTGATTTCGATAAGTTCATACCACACACAATCCGGTAAGGTCCTTATTATATTCACTTTTTACTGTTATATATTTAAGCTAAATGTATGTGGCAGTACCGCTGATATTCTTTCTAGGTACTGTGAGAGACTTTATTAAATTACCTAATGTGAGATATAGGGTATGTGCACACACACTAATTACGTCCGTAATTGACGGACGTATTTCGGCCGCAAGTCCCGGACCGAACACAGTGCAGGGAGCCGGGCTCCTAGCATCATACTTATGTACGATGCTAGGAGTCCCTGCCTCTCCGTGGAACTACTGTCCCGTACTGAAAACATGATTACAGTACAGGACAGTTGTCCTGCAGCGAGGCAGGGACTCCTAGCATCGTACATAAGTATGATGCTAGGAGCCCAGCTCCCTGCACTGTGTTCGGTCCGGGACTTGCGGCCGAAATACGTCCGTCAATTACGGACGTAATTAGTGTGTGTGCACATACCCTTAGAGACGCCTTACTAACCTATGGCTGTATGGATGATCATAGGGATAGAAAAAAAAAAGAAACTAAGCTTCAGAACAAAATGTGGCCACGAGAGATATATATATATATATATATATATATATATATATATATATATATATATGACTCTGCACAGTACTGACATAAATACAGAGCAAAATAAAAGATAAAATTATCTATATTTTGTATCCATATTTAGCTCCATATAATGGAGCAGATTTACCAATAGTGTGTTAAATTTAGACGGCTTAGAATTAGACTAGAAGTGCTAAATTTAACACAGTGGATCATGCTGGATGATAAATTTAGAAAATTTTTAGACACTTCTGTCTAAGGTTATACCAACTCTTGGTTGACTTACTTTAGTCCACTTTTTTTGTGCAAGTTGGCGCAACGTAAGCTATGCCGCTTTTCCACTAAGCCATGTCCACTTGTTAGACAAGTCATATTCATTCATTCTTTTTGCCACTTTTCATTAATGAATTTGTCTAAAACGAATTGCACCTGAAAGAAGGTGCAATTTAGGCCAAAACTCTGGAGCAACACCAATAGTAAATCTGCCCCATTGTGTATTTGAATATGCTCATGTGAATGAGGCCTAATGCTTTGTTTGTTTGAAAATAGTTATAAGAAATGTCCTTGAATTACTTGAAGATAAATTGTCCATCTAAATATTTGGCATAGTAGTACTAAGGGTATGTTCACACGGCAACGCCAAATATGTCTGAAATTACGGAGCTGTTTTCAGGCGAAAACAGCTCCTGAATTTCACGCGTTTTGACAAGTGCACGCGTTTTTCCCGGCGTCCATTACGGACGTAATTGTCCCAAGAAGTGACATGCACTTCTTTGAGGTGGGCGTCTTTTTACGTGACGTCTTTTGACAGCAGCGCGTAAAAAAAACCCTGGCTGCACAGAACACTGTAAGACCCATTGATTTCAATGGGCAGATGTTTGCAGACGGTTTGGAGCCGTTTTTTTCAGGCGTAATTCGAGGCGTAAAACGCCTGAATTACGTCGGTAAATAGGGCGTGTGAACATACCCTAATAATTCATATATTCTGAAGTATAAGGACCTGGAGGGATGAAATACCTGGAGGAATATCAGCCTTGGCACTATTTGGTCGCCACAGCAATGCTTTCACGTTAGGTTCGTTCTTTCCTTCTTCATCATCTCTAATGCTCTGTAAATCGAAGTTAACATGGTAGCTTATAATGCATATATGTAGGAATAAGCACAGATACTAGCACGCTTTAACTCCGAACATTGAGAGAAGACAGAATTGCTGTAATGCAGAACTAATAAAAGTGGCGATTTTCCTAAGGCGGGATTCACACGACCGGGTCGTTCCCGAGCCCGAGTGTCGGCCGGTAAAATCGGCCATTTTGCCCGGCCGGTTTGAATTAAGTTTTGCATCCGTGCCGGGCCGGGCAGATCTGGACAGTGACATCAGCGGCAACTCCTGAAGGGGAATCCCCATGTGTTCGGGGATTCCGCTTCAGGAGTTTCCCCTGATGTCACTGCCCAGATATGGACAGAGACATCAAGCGCTCTGTCCAGGAGCGGAATCCCCGAAAACACGGGGATTCCGCTCCTTCAAGGAGCTAAAGTGCGGCTAGCACATAGCAGAGCGGGGAGATACCTCCCCGCTCTGCTATAGTGGCGTCGCTACAGTAGTAGCAGCCGCAGCAGCAGCAGCTGCTAGCGGCGCCATCGAAGGTGTCGCCGGGCCAGGGCGCTTTTAAAACAAGCAGGGGAAGGGAGCCAGCGCAGTGCTCCCTTCCACCTGCTGTACACCCCGGCCCTGCCACACAGTGTACAGCGATGCCATTCGTCCGAATGGCATCAACTCCTCCTCCTCACATGCACTCTGCGCTGTGAGGAGGAGGAGATAGAGCGCAAGCGCCGGATAACCCGGCCATCACTCGGGACACATCCCGGTGATGGCCGTGTATTACCCGGCCCCTTAGACTTCTATGGGAGCCGGGCGGCCGGCCGAAGATAGAGCATGTCCTATTTTTTGACGGCCGGTTTCCCCGGCCGTCAAAAAATCGGTCGTCTGAATAGCCCCATTAGGGGTCTATTATTCCTAATGCAGCCGGGTGCTGGCCGATTTATGAACGGCCGGCACCCGGCCGGGAAAACCTGCCGTGTGAATGAGGCCTAAAAGGTGTAAATTAGTGAGTGCTAAACACACTGCACTTTGGGGACTGAAAACTATGACAGGGAGGTGGTGCAGTGTTCAGGAATTCATGCGTACTTCCAAGAGCAGGGATTCCAAGACTGCACTTCATACATATATATATATATACACACACACACATATCGGACAAAAAATGGTGACAGCGCACTGCGAACACCAATGCAACCTAAACCACTAAATATAAATAAATATGCATTGCTGCTAAGTCTACTTATAATAGGGAGGTTCTTAGCACAGATTTTGATCAAAAAGGGTTTGCCCACCTGCCACGACAAGGAGACCTCTGTAAGGTGGGGATCTAAGCTGCACATACACCCAGAACTGGGACTAAGCCTTTCATATATACCTAGGGATGGTAGGAACCAGCATTAAACTAATGAAAATCATTTAAAATAATGTTGGAATGTGCTGTTCAAACTTTTGTGTTGTTTATGGTATCCATATATGTGGGGTTAGTGACTGCCTCCACTTGTTGTTTTTGCACTCCTCCCACTCTGCCCTGGGTGATTTTAATCAGTTCAATGCTGGATCCTACCATCCCCAGGTATATATAGGCTTAGTCCCAGTTCTGGGTGTATGTGCAGAGTAGATCCCCACCTTACAGAGGTCGCTTTGTCGTGGCAGGTGGGCAAACACTTTTTGATCAAAATGTGCGCTAATAACCTCCCTATTTGTAAGTAGATTTAGCAGTAATGCATATTAATTTATATTTAGTGGCTTAGGTGGCATTAGTGTTCGCAGTGTGCTGTCACCATTTCTTGTATATTTGCAGTCACAGGTGTTCTTGCACCTGCATTACACATTTTATATAATTTTGTTGGAATGTGCTGTTCAAACTTTTGTGTTTATGTGATATATATATATATATATCTATCTCGCAGACTGTCTCCATTTTTTTTGATCTTGCACTCCTCCCATTCTGCCCTGGGTGATTTTAATTAGTTTAATGCTGGTTCCTACCATCCCCAGATATATGTAGGCTTAGTCCCACTTCTGGGTGTATGTGCGGAGTAAGTTCCCACCTCAGAGGTCGTCTTGGCAGGTGGGCTCACACAATTTTATCAAAATGTGTGCTAAGAACCTCACTATTTGTAAGTAGATTTAGCAGTAACGCATATTTATTTATATTTAGTGGCATTGGTGTACGCAATGTGCTGTCATTTTTTGTGTGCTATATATATATATATATCAAATTTGTCATGATCTGTGCGTATAGGGGGGTTGCTGGCTGCCAATGAAAATGTAGAAACCATTCAAGACCACACTTGGCTTTTATTACCGTCCAAAAATAAACAAGTGCTTATCCAGCATACAAGACTTGCAGGATATAAACAAAGCAAACACCTTGCCCATCTGGGCACTAACCAAACAGCAGGTTTCCTCCCCTATAATAAACCATGAGTACAGTGTTCCTTTGATCAGGCTTTCCATACTATCCTTGTGTGGATTCCCAGGCACTGACCCTCTCTGCACTAATTGCAGAGCTTTTATGGCTCAGTAACAAACCCAGTAGCTTAACCTGAGCCAACTTAGCTAAGGGTATAGCCCGTATTGGAGTGGGGAAGGGAATGACAAGTCCAACTACCAATTCTACCTGCCATTCCATAGAAATACAGTCCCAGTACACACATTTTACAAAAGTCTCAGTAAACTAGGTTTTCTGAAGAAACCCAGCTTTCCTGGATTCCTTTATCTCACCCATCTCAACAAATTAAGTGAGGTATACACCCCCTCTATTACTTTTCCTGCTGCAGTCAGTCTCTATTATATATATATATATATATATATATATATATATATATATATATTTATAATATTTAATTTTTTTTCTATTTTAACAGCTACCTCGGGAAAGATATATTGTCATCCTCTGCAAAAAAAAAATCAGCCGATTGTTGTAGTAATAACTATAACATATGTACAGTGATGAAATGCTACAAACCATTCTAGCAAGTGTCAGTGCTGTTGGTTTTGGAGGTGGAAGTTTTTTCGGCTTCTGCTTCTCCTTCTGATATGAGACCACTGTACCATCTACAGGCGTCAGGCTTTCATCGTAAGTCCCTGTGCGATATTTTAATGATTCCACCAAGTAAGCACACTGCAAAAGGGAAATAAAAACTAGTATTTTTTTGTTGAAAGGAGTATTTTTATGTGGAACTAGTGTCTCAATCAACCAAAGAGATTTCTATGCAGAATCCTCATGGATATTGCTCAGGCTATATGGCCGCATTGTTTCTCAGCAAGTCTCACATCACACAGTGGCCTTCACTCATAAAATCAGCGTTGTTCATAGCAACTAATAAATCTATTGCTTTAACCCTCAAAACTGCTTTAAGAAAATAAAAGGAAGGATGCACCAACAGCCAATGGAAACAATTGACTGTGTAACCCCATAGCATTGTGCTCCAATAAAATCAAACATAGAAATTACATTTCTTCTGTGTGAATGAAGGCTCAAGATGAAGGAGCTGAAACATTGTGGTTGAGTTATATGGGGCAAATAAAGTCTTCACTGGATGATATGCTGACGTCTCAAGTTTCCTCTTTTTGGATGTGGTATATGAGGGCTGGTACCATGCCCCTATCGATGGATTTTGCAAACCCCCAGGAGATACTCATTTAAACTATATGTAGTGTTCGTCCATTCTTCCTTTACTCTGGCATCCAGAGATCTCATAATCTGATACCAGTTTCTAGTAGAGAACTGCAATAGAATTTCACAAAACCAGCAGCAGAATTCACCAAATATTCTTTATTTTTTTTACATAGCAGCAGATTTTGTATGAACAGTCTATTTTGGACTCTTCCTGAAAGTTCTCTACATTTACAAGTAAGTTGAATACACTGTACCTTTCTATGACTGTCTGACAATCCAAAATAACTAAATCTGACACCTATCAGAACTCATTGATGCCAGATTAAAGGAATCTTACTGTATTTTTAAGAAAAAATAATGCAAAAGAAATACTGTACATACCTTTTTAGAGTAGTTCACTGCCTTCTCCATCTCAGAAACAAGAGAACTTATATCATCACTTTCAATCACACCTGCAAAATATGTACAAAAACGTTGCAAAGTTCAGTGAGAAAGCGATTAAAGCCGTCACATTTAACTGTGACACCAAAATACCTGCTGCTATTATAGGCAGTGATCGTTGCCAGTTTCACTTTACTGCTGTGGGAGTAGAACATTGTTTTTAGATTTTGCTGCGGTTAAAATAATTGTAAATGCTACAAGAAATTTCTACCATTTCCTTGCAGCTCAATCCTCTCCATTGCCCAAGACAGTAGTTTAGGTGTATTTCCTAGGTTTGAACTAGAGCCGAGGAGCCGCAATACCCTGCAACCTCAGAGATCTAGTTAAGATGGCTGTGGACATCAGTTTTTTATTGGAGGATGCTGCAGAAAGCAGACAATACTATGAATATACAGATGTTCAGACTTGAAGATTGGATATGTTGGATTTTCTTCAGTCGAATTAGGAGTCAAGGGTGATAACTACCAGAAAAACAACTTCTGACCACCAGTTATTAGAAGTCTATGACCTCAGCCATCTGAGCTCTATAAATAAATCAAGACTAGAAGAATCCTCATTGTGTTTTGGCCTTCTGTCGGAGGTACACGTCAGGACTCCCGACGCATATGGTAGATCTTCGACAGAAGGCTGCAAAGTATCTTACTGTATGGCATACAGTGGGATACATCGCTGCTGCCCCGGGGAAGCTCCATTTATGAACAGTGATGTCCCATGGACGCTGTCCCTGGGCTGAGGAAGTATCAAGAATAACTGGCAAGGGATTCTTGCCCTGGGGTAGGTCCTGACGTCACTGTCCATATATGGACTGTGACATCGGGAGCCTCCCTAGGGACAGAGACCCCGGGCACAGAGATTTCTAATGCTCCGCCTGTGGATTCTGGCCCTGACATTTTTTTTCGGGATCCTTCAGAATGGAATAGCATTGTCGATTATGCTATTCCATCCTTAAAAACAAAACTTTTATACCCTTCTATACCAGCTGACAGAGGCCAAAAGGACACTCAGGCTAATGGAGCCCTATGGACACATTTATTGTCTACATCAGATGCTTTTCCGACAGACACGATAAACGTAAGTTCATAAACACAATGTGAAGAGGGCCTTATTCCAAAGCAATGAACACTAAAATAAAAAGTTTGTGATACAGCAGCCTCAAATCCTCTGAAAGTGCTTTCACTAAATTCTGCCACACCTCTGCAGGGATTCTCATCTATTCAGGTGTAAAAGCATTACTGAGGTTCAGTATTGATGTTTGATGAGAAGGTCTGCTCGAAGTTGGCATCCTAATTAAGCAAACATTTTGGGATAAAGTTAAGGTTAGGGCTCTGTGCATGCCAGTCTTCTAAACCAAACTTGGCTAAACATAGTATCATAAAGTTTGAGTCTTGCGCCCTTACTGATTGTGTGCCTCTACGTGAACTCCCACTTAGATTTCTATATACCGTCATCGATAATATTAATATAGACTCCTGGGAAGTGGCTGGGATCACACAAATTCATTGTCTATTTCAGGACTCTGTGGTGCGCTCCTTTACGGATTTGTCTTCTTCATTTGGTCTCTCCCACACGGATTTCTATAAGTTTTTATGTATTAGACATGCGTCACAATTTGTGGATGTTTCTCGCCCCTTATTGGCCCGCCAGGGTTTATTATTTTTCTCTAACAAAATCCCTAAAGCGAGGGGGATTTCACTATTTTATAGTGTGCTCACTGCTTATATCCCGAAGGGAAACCTTCTTACATAGTTAAATGGGAACTGGAGCTGAACCTGGTGTCGTCATTGCAGCAATGGTTTCAAGCTATGGCAATTGTCAAAAAAGTGGCCAAAAGCTCAGTCCACTGGGAAATGTTGCATTAGATCATTTTGCGATGGTATCTTATCGCAGTTCGTCTCTCGAAAATGTATCCATCTGCTTCGGACTTATGCTGGAGAGGATGTGGAGAGAGGGGTACATATCTACAGACCTGGTGGGAGTGTAGCTTGGTCCACAATTTATGGGATATTGCTTCCCATCTAATATCTAGGGTTTCAGGTACGCAAATTTCTTTGGACCCCGGATTAGCTTTATGTTTCATGAATATAGATTGTATTCCACGGCAGGGAAGGACTGTGGTTTGTCATATTCTATTGGCTGCTGGATTAATGATTGCTCGTAAATGGAAATGTGCAGATGTGTTCACTGAAGCAGAACTACGGAACCAGATTAATTATTCGTTTCAATTGGAAAAAGCCTGGGCTGTTAGGACTCATGTGTTTGAAAAGTTTGTCATACAGTGGAGGGACTAGTCGGTATTCTCGGGGACTGATCCTACTAATTAATTTCCCTATTTCTCTCCCGTACTCCTTTCTTTAACACCATCTTCTTCTAACTGTATACAGATCGTGAGTTCATGACATACTAAGCATTTAATGACAACTTGATGTAATGCAATTGAATATTGTTTTCTGTTTATGCTACAGTGTTGGATTTCCTATGAGATCTTTATTATCATCCAAACCTGCAGATGTTATTTTGTTTTCCTTAACTATAAGTTGTGCAAAAAAATTCTTCATGTGTAATTGCCTCCTGTTAGAGAATCCTTGTTATGTTTTTCTATGACTTTTAAAACTCAATAAAAACTTTATTGATAAAAAGAAAAAAAGTTTGCGTTTTGCATGGTTGTATGTCACCAAAATGCTGTTGTTCTATGTCTTTGGATCAACCATTATAGAGTCAAATGCTAAATATATTCTGAACTATGCGACCGCTGTTCTCCCATTGACGTATATTGCAGCCATCCTGAATTTTATTTATTAATCTTAACAAAATGGCTGCTGACGAATATTCACACCGTTGTCCGGCCCTCTTAGAATAGAGAATTCAGCAGATGATTGGTCAATCATGTGACCTCACACTCCGCTGAGCTACACTGAATCGGATTGTCCAGAACACCCACTTCAGCACCAGCCTATAGACTCCTTCAGACACAAGCTGACCCTTAAAGAGGCTCTGTCACCAGATTTTGCAACCCCTATCTGCTATTGCAGCAGATAGGCGCTGCAATGTAGATTACAGTAACGTTTTTATTTTTAAAAAACGAGCATTTTTGGCCAAGTTATGACCATTTTTGTAATTATGCAAATGAGGCTTGCAAAAGTCCAAGTGGGTGT
Source organism: Rhinoderma darwinii (assembly GCF_050947455.1). Taxonomy (NCBI): domain Eukaryota; kingdom Metazoa; phylum Chordata; class Amphibia; order Anura; family Rhinodermatidae; genus Rhinoderma; species Rhinoderma darwinii. The sequence continues at coordinate 121,350,554 of NC_134692.1, forward strand.
GTTTAAAAGTACAAGTCCAAGTGGGTGTGTATTATGTGCGTACATCGGGGCGTTTTTAATACTTTCACTAGCTGGGCGCTCTGATGAGAAGTAACATCCTCTTCTCTTCAGAACGCCCAGCTTGTGACAGTGCAGATCTGTGACGTCACTCACAGGTCCTGCATCGTGACGGCCACATCGGCACCAGAGGCTACAGTTGATTCTGCAGCAGCATCAGCGTTTGCAGGTAAGATCGACTTACCTGCAAACGCTGATGCTGCTGCAGAATCAACTGTAGCCTCTGGTGCCGATGTGGCCGTCACGATGCAGGACCTGTGAGTGACGTCACAGATCTGCACTGTCACAAGCTGGGCGTTCTGAAGAGAAGAGGATGTTACTTCTCATCAGAGCGCCCAGCTAGTGAAAGTATTAAAAACGCCCCGATGTACGCACATAATACACACCCACTTGGACTTGTACTTTTAAACACACCCACTTGGACTTTTGCAAGCCTCATTTGCATAATTACAAAAATGGTCATAACTTGGCCAAAAATGCTCGTTTTTTAAAAATAAAAACGTTACTGTAATCTACATTGCAGCGCCTATCTGCTGCAATAGCAGATAGGGGTTGCAAAATCTGGTGACAGAGCCTCTTTAAGACGCACTTCCAAGTGAAAGTTACTAAAAAAACTTCACAACGGGACAGTAAAAAAGTAAAAGATGTAATGTGTCTACATGTCCACAAGGACATCATACACTTATATTGAACTTTATGCACCTGTTAGGGTATGTTCACACGCAGTGTTTTCAGACGTAATTCGGGCGTTTACGCCTCGAATTACGCCTGAAAAACACCCCTAATATGCCTACAAACATCTGCCCATTGCTTTCAATGGGAATTACGATGTTCTGTTCCCACGAGCCTTTATTTTACGCGTCGCTTTCAAAATACGGTGCGTCAAAAGAAGTGCATGTCACTTCTTGGGACGTTTTTGGATGCGTTTTTCATGGACTCCATTGAAAAACAGCTCCAAAAACGGGCGTAAAAAAACACAGCGAAAAACGCGAGTTGCTACAAAAACGTCTGAAAATCAGGCGCTGTTTTCGCCTGAAAACAGCTCCGTATTTTCAGACATTTTTGGTCACTACGTGTGAACATACCCTAATGAATAGGTGATATTTGATTTTTTTTTTATATTCTCTTCGCTCTATGAAATTGAATAAACAATTCTCACAGCCACATCCCCGCTTCTATTATTACTGCACATTACCATCATTTTGATGTATTAATATATAGAGGATAGGGAAGCGGAATTGAGCATCACACTCAACTATATGTTTCTGTTGGATAGTGATGGCTTTTATTACTAGAATACATTTCTGATTCTTCATTATCTACTATGTGACTAGTTAAAGGTCACTACTGTTTTACCTTTGTCATCAAACCAGTGAAACCTTCCATTAGTGACATGGGCTAAGTCCTGTAAAACACGTGCCGTTTCACTTCTGTCATTGTCACGGTCTTCACTGATTGTAAAAAAACAAACATGGAGCTGTATATGACATCCGGTGACTGCCTCCGACAAGTAGGCCTCAACTGCATTCTGTAGGGTAAAAGAAAGTTTTGTTACCAACCTGTGACTACATCTATAAGATTCTATAGGGTCTATACTGGCTGCTATACATACATACATACATACATGTATATCCCATCTGCTTTGTAAACCTACAAAGGGCTCTATCTCAATGGGCAAAATAAATAAGGTTTATGCCGCCTTTTTTTATTTTTTTTTACAGGGGATAAGAAGGGAGAGAAACAAACAAGTATTGAGATCTCCGCAAGAATTTGAAGCCCTTAATTTGATTTGTGCTATAGGAATCTGTTAAAGATCTATAGTGGGGCGGTCGACTAACCTCCTTTTAGGAGCCACAATTACGCGATATGTTTGGAGCTCTCTTTCCCATATTAAAGCTATAGGATACCCGTCATGCTTGTTTGAGGTTTCTTTACTGAACTTTTGATATTGCATTGCTTGTCATGGATTTTTTTTTACCCATATGGAACCATTAGAAACCTAACTTGGTTATTTAGAAATTGATTTATTTACTCATAAATATTATTATTCATTTGTTATTGCATTGCTTGCTTTTAGTGTTTATGGTTACTCAAATTAGTGCAACTTTTCAGCATTGTGCACGTTTAATAAACTGAGTATTCCTTGGTTGGTCACTTGCCTTTCTCCATGTGTGGTATGTTTTCTAACCCAACCAGGCGTTAGTATTCTGTGTTTGGCAAATGTTTGTGTTTTTTTTTAAACTTGTTTATTTATGAACATTTTTTAACCCCTTCCCCCTGCTTGCATTCTGGGCCCTAATGTCCAAGCCATTTTTGAAATTTTTCCATTGTCACATTCGAAGAGCTATAACTTTTTTTTATTTTTGCGTCGGCATAGCTGTATAAGGTCTTGATTTTTGCAGGACGACTTGAAGTTTTTATTGGTACCATTTGAGAGTAGATGCGACTTTTTGATCACTTTTTATCACATTTTTTTTAAGTCAGGATTAACAGAAAACAGCAATTTTTCCATTGTTTTTTATTTTATTTTTTACGGGGTTCACAGTGCGGGTTAAATAATGTAACAGCTTTATAGTCGGGGTCGTTACGAACGCGGCGATACCAAATATGTGTAACTTTTTTGCTTTATTGTAGTTTTTTTTTTAATAGTAAAGCATTTTGTAAGGGGAAAAAGTGGGTTTTTCCTTTTTTTTTTTTTCACTTTTTTTTAAAATTAACTTTATTAAACTTCTTTTACTTTTATACTAGTCCCACTAGGGGACTTCACTATCCTCCGATCGCTATTATAATACACTGCAATACTTCTGTATTGCAGTGTATTACTGCCTGTCCGTTTAAAACGGACAGGCATCTGCTAGGTCATGCCTGCAGCATGATCTAGCAGGCATTCGCTCCAGGCAGACCTGGGGGCCTTTATTAGACCCCCGGCTGCCATAGAAGACACAGACACTCGGCGATTTTATCGCCGGGTGTCGGTGGGATGAGAGGGAGCTCCCTCCCTCTCTCCAAAACCACTCAGATGCGGTGCTCGCTAATGTGCACCGCATCTGAAGGGTTAAACGGGTGAGATCGATACTAATATCGATCTCACCCGGCAGAGCAGGGACGCTCCCAGCCCTCAGCTACGTCTGGCAGCTGAGAGCAGGGAGATTTGACAGCTCCCTGCTCTGTTTACTTTATTCTACAGCAGCGCCGTGGAATAGCGGCGCTGTAGAATAAAGCCCATTAATGACCGCCGTGAAAAGGCTAATCGGCGGTCATTAAGGGGTTAAACTTTACAAGGGAATAAAAGGAGTCATTAGAAAATAGACTGAAAACAAAAGTTAGGCACAATGGACCCGCTATACAATGAGAAACAGGACCACCTGCGGGCCGGGTAGAGCCTAGGGAACCACAGAAAAATGTTGTCAAGAAAGAGAGGGGAAGAGAAAGAAGGAAGGGGGAAGGCCAAGAGCCCAGACAGCAAACTCTAAAAGGCTATGTACCGTAAATCTTTGAAAGGCATTTTTTATTTTTGTTTAAATAAAAAGGTGTGTGATTGGTGCAAATGTATAAATAGTTCTTATTAAAAATTATTTTCACTTTTTGCGAAATCCAGTTCCCGTCAGGTCCATGGGATAGACTGGTTCAGTGAAAGCGGGTCCTACGTGTCTCTGACATGCAGTACCCACCTGTTATCCATCACATCTAAGTTCAGGTGGATCCTGCGTATCAGAGACACGTAGGACCCGCTTTCACTGAACCCGTCTATCCCGTCCACGGGACTGACGGATTCATGTCTAAGCGAACGATGCAGCTGCTCTGTATGGAGAGAATACAGAGCAGCTGTATCTCAAAAAGTAAAAATAATTTTTAATAAAAACTAATTATAAAGTTGCACCAATCACACTAATTGACCTTTGTATTAAAAAAAAAATACCTTTTAAAGGTTTACATAGCCTTTAACTTAGGAAATCAAGTGAAGATTTCTTCCATGACATTGCTATTGTTTGTTTGACGGCCAAAAAGACAAAATAATTCAAGGCTGGAGAATGGTGGGGTATATTAGGATTTTTTTTTGTTAAGGGCCTCTCATTGGTTTTTTTATTAAGTTATGTCCAGTAAGGGTCAGGATAAGAAAATATGCCCGCACCTAAAGTCTCCGCACTCTAGGGCAGCACCACCATATATAAAGCATGTTCCCCGGTTTCTGGCAACCTCTAAAACAATATGGAGGGTATCCGAAGACCGCCTCACCTGTACCGGTAGGGGTCAGGTACCATATTGTGAGGACCTTCACATTGGTTTCAAGCATTAGAGTGTAAAGCAGACCTACGGTGCTTGATGACCTCATTTGCAATCAGTCAGTTTCAAACAGTTCCATGCCTAAGTCGGCCTCCCACTTAGGCCTCGTTCACATCTGTGTGGAGACTCTGTCAGGGGCCTCTGTCACAGATTCAGCTGAAAATACTGGAAACAAAAGTGCAGCGTGCTGCACTATTGTTTCCGGTAAAACCATGGACACCCTGACGGAACCCATCAAAGTCAATGGGTTCCGTCAGCTGCTGGTGGTGTCAACAATTGACCTACACTGCTTTTTACTGCACAAACATGAACGTATGTGCAAACAGCCAATCTGCAGCCAGCGGCCACTAGCATGACGATCTCTTCCTGTGCCTATCTAAGTAGTCTGAGATCAACCACTGGAAAGGTACAACTAAAATTACGTACTTTTTCTGTATCTTTTTTTTTTATATCTGTATTTTCACTAGTATGGCTATTGTTGCCAATGATTTTCCATGATATTTTGTGTAATAGTAAAATTTAACACTTACCACGTCCTGATCTGGGATGCCACTAGTAAGTAAATACATTCCCTGGGATTCCTGGTTTTCTTTATCAATGAAGTTGCACTCTATTGCTCTTTTAATGGCACCAAGAACATTCCGGCTACCTTCACACTCCAAAGTCTGCACCCACCTGGAAAAATAGGAAAAATAATCAATAATAATCATGAAATGTAATATACATATAAAACATTGATCAAACTGACAAGCCTACTTCTGTCAGAGTATTGATATTCTGTTCAGATGTTTCTTAGTGATCTTCCTTTCTGGGAAAGATGGGTGACCGTTTTGGTCATTTTGGACATCACTTATCTAGGAAAGTTTGGTGACAACCAATCTGGTCACCGATGCAGCTGAGTGACAGTAAAATATGGTCACCCAAACATTTGAATAGAAAATTCTATGGTAGGTTATGCAGCGATGCATCCCCTACACTCCATATCACTGAATAACCAGGCAAATATGCCATCTGGGACTTTAGGCAAGAAGACGGACACCACCTACTTCCACGCACTCTGCAAATTTTCAGATGTTGTGGGAACCATTCCTTCCTTCCAAAATTGTACCTCACCCCCAAATCTGCAAGATATAAAATAGTAATCAGTAACTTCAATAAAAAATATATTATTATTCCAGATATGTGCATTATTTTCTTGTCACACATCTTTCCCCCATTTTCTTCGCCTGTCCTACCAGCTTAGGCTGGGTTCACACTGTGCGTTTTTGTTAAGTTTTTAGCATTTTGTTTTGGTAGAGGAAAGGTCTCTCAACGGGAGTACATCAATCAAAACAAAAAACACGCATGCTAATAGCACAACAAAAGCATACAGTGTGAACTTAGCCCGAGACTGGGTCTACACAGCTACTTCACATCTAAGAGAGGTTGCTATGTTAAATTTCCTATAGAAAAAAGTGACATGTAATCATGCGAGAATTACAACATTTTTAAATTTCGAAAACTATTACAACGTTTTTCTTCATAGGGAAAGTAATAGAAGAAAATGTTATGACCCAGTCTTATGAAATGCACCATATTGCAACTTCCCATCTGTATCATGAGTGGTCCACTGTGCTGAACAGAATAACGTCTGGTGACCACCGCTTGTGTGTGTATTATCTGTATAGTCAGGCCACAAAATGCAGGAAATTTTTGGCAGCTGTGGAGGATGTGGATGGGAAGTGCGGAGCAGCATGCGTTTTTTTTATTGTTTTGCACTACAGAAAAGTGCTTTTATAAATTAGAGTTGAGAAACTGCACTCATAAAAGACATAACTTACACTATAATGTTAAATAAATCCTTGTTTGCCATTTGTTCTTCCAGTAAAAGTCGCAGAGAATGCTGAATATGTATAATGTGCAAGGAATTCTCAAGTGATAAGTCAACCAGCAGCACAACCCTTCAAGAAAAAAAAAAATTAACGTTTCTTGGACCACAGGCTATACATGAACAATTACATTACACATACAGTATATTCAGGACAAAACCGAGCAGATTCAAAACATAAAGTCAAATAATAATAATAGTGTGTGTGTATATATATATATAGTTTTGGAAATAAAAGGCTTGGGGCATTAAATAGGAATTACATAATGTGATATATAGCATGTATAACTTTATACAAATATATGAAGACAGAACATTTATCGCTCTTAGGTCATATGAGTATGGGCACAAATATTGTTCTTCCTCAGGCGTGAGTAGATGAGGAAAGTAGTGTGGTGTGTGGCAAATGAGCAAAACGCAGGCCGGAGAGCAAGAAAATAATGAGCTGTCCCTCTCCATAGGGATGAACCAGAACGTCAGAAACAGCCGAGTGAGAGTTATGATACTCTCATTCATTCCTATGGAGAGGTCTGGTGAAAGCTCAATCTATTCTCAGGCTGAGAACTGGGATTTTGGGCTCCTTGTTCTAGGTGGAGGTGCCAGAGGTGGATTCCTAACCTAACTTATTTTTATGATCTGATGATAAAAGTAAAAAAGGGGTCATGGGACAACCTATTTAAAAAGTGTCTCCAAAGGTTGAGCTTTTATCTATTCTAGTGAATATATGAACTCACAGTCTCCATACTAAAACAATAATCAGCATTCTACTGCAGAGCTGATGGTCTGTTACTACTCTCATCAATCATACTCTCTATACATAGAAATTCTATACATAATTTTAACACAATTTCTAGAACCTTAAAAATACTGCACTAAACCTTTGTAAGATTCTGTTTTCAGTAAAATATAATGTTCATCTGAATGCACCTTTTTTCACAAACTGTTCCCCACTGTCTTCTGCTTCCTTTTGTGAGCCAGTCTATTCTTTTCTCAGAAGTCTGTGCCATTTTGACTAGCTGTTTCTGTGTATGAAACAAAGACAAAAGAGAACATATATACAGTGTTATTAACCACTCCATGACCAGGGTTTTTTTGGTCGCAATGACCAGACATTATTTACCTGTTTTAGGAATATAATGGTTAATGGCTTTAACTCTTTTCTTTAGCTAGCTTTCCAAGTAATGTTTGTGTCTTTGCCAATTGCAAGTAATAGGCTGCGTTCACACTGTGCGTTTTTACATGCATTCATTTTATTTATTTTTTGGTAGATAAACTCCTATTGAATAGACATGGAAGGCTATCAACCAAAACAAATAAAACAAGTTAAAAGCGCAACAAAAACACACAGTGTGGACCCAGACATATCGTTCTCTACCTGGAACTAAATTGACATAGTTAATAAGGTTGAAAATAGACACAGGTTCATCAAGTACAACATATAATTCCACTGTGTTGATCCAGAGGAAGGCAAAAACCCCCATTAGGTTGATGCCAATTGCCTCATGGGGCAATTTGACTTATGCTATCACATCCCTGGAGTGTTGCACAATCGTATCTGCAGCTTCCATCAGGCAGTGAGACAGAGAGTCATATGTTGCTCATTAACACACTGCCATGATGCCAGTTCCTGGCACAGCTGAAGGAGGTGCTGCGACAGAGAATGAAGGCCCATTTACAAGGGCCAATGCGTTCCCAACAGGGCAGCGCTCAGCCGATGAATGAGAAAACGCTCATTCATCGTTTGATTTGATCTTTTATGCTGCGCTGAAAATCATTGTTGTTGGCAGCAAATCACCACCGGGTAAACGGAATGTTCTGCTGACATTATGGAAACTGTATGTGGACCAACCGATTGTATTCAGTAACGCTCGTTATGGGCACAGATCTGCCTGTGTATACCCAGCTTAAGCAGGGCTACTCTGGTGATGGATCACAATAACAACAGTTCTGGAGCGGGGGAGCATTCTGATTCTGTGCAAAACGAAGATTATGAGTTTTGCCTGGAGTACTTCTTTAACCCGTTAGTGACCGGCCCATCGTGTTTCTACGTCGGTCACTAACGGGCCTTATTCCGATGCCATAGACTTTTTACGTCGCGGCATCGGAATAAGTAAACAGAGCAGGGAGCTGTCAAATCTCCCTGCTCTCAGCTGCTAGAGGCAGCTGGGGGCGTCCCTGCTCTAGATCGATATTAGTATCGATCTCACACGTTTAACCCCTCAGATGCGGTGCTCAATAGCGAGCACCGCATCCGAGTGGTTTTGGAGAGAGGGAGGGAGCTCCCTCTCTCTCCCACCGACACCCGGCGATACGATCGCCGAGTGTCTGTGTCTCTAATGGCAGCCGGGGGTCTAATAAAGGCCCCCAGGTCTGCCTGTAATGAATGCCTGCTAGATCATGCCGCAGGTCGCATCTACTCCAAAATGGTACCAATAAAAACTACAAGTCTTCCCGCAAAAAAAAAAGCCCTCATACGACCGCATCGGCGAAAAAATAAAAACGTTACGGCTCTTCAAATATGGAGACACAAAAACAAATAATTTAGAAAAAAAAGCGTTTTTACTGTGTAAAAGTAGTAAAACATACAAAATCTATACAAATTTGGTATCGTTGCAATCGTAACAACCCGCTGAATAAAGTTAATTGTGTTATTTATACCACATGGTAAACGGAGTAGATTTAGGACGCAAAAAAGGGTGGCGAAATTTCAGATTTTTTTCTATTCCCCCCCCAAAAAAAAGTTAATAAAAAAGTTAATCAATAAATAATATGTACCTAAAAATGGTGCTATTAAAAAATACAACTTGTCCCGCAAAAAACAAGACCTTATACAGCTATGTCGACGCAAAAATAAAAAGGTTATAGTTCTTGGAATGCGACGATTGAAAAACGTAGAAAATAGCTTGGTCATTAAGGTCCAAAATAGGCTGGTCATTAAGGGGTTAAATGAGGAGTCCCACGGTGTGGCCACTGAGTGGCTAGCTTTATCCAGTGCAAATGGGCAACAAACGTCATAGTTCGCATGGTTGAAAAAAGACACATGTCCATCAAGTATAATTTTATGATACATTTACAATATGGTCTTCTAACTAAGTCATCAGCGCGCTTTAAATTAGGCTAGATTCACACGGGCGTTGCGCATTTCAGACATGAAAAACTGTAGTTTTTTACGTCTGGTGTGCATCCGTGCTCTGCACTGCGGGATGCGATATCACGTATCCCCCATATGCTACAGTCTATCGAGGGATGCGTGAAGTGCGAATTTTTTTTTCTCATGGACCCTTCACAAGGTCCGTTTAAACAACGGCCTTGTGAACGGCCACATTGAATTATATAGGTCCGTGTGACGGCCGTTGTTTCAACGGCCGTCACATGGACGTTTAACATGTTCGTGTGAATAAGGCCTTAATGTGGAAGTTGATCAGAAGAGTTACCTGATATTCATAAAGCACTGGGGGATCCACATGGATGTTTTTAACACTTCCATCATGCCATTCAAACTGCATCATTGCCCGCTAAAAAAATAATAATACAATAAATAATCTTCATTTTACGTAACCAAATCATTTTTTCTGCTAAAATAGCTCTATGAGGGCTTGATTATTTCTATTGGCACCACTGTGGGGTACGAAGAACTCACTAACGAACATTTATACTTTTTTTTTTGGGGGGGGGGTGATGAATTAAAAACAGCAATTCTGCCATAGATTAATTCCCCCCCCCCCCCCGTTGTTGACAATGATATGTAGTATAAATAACATGTTCATTTTATTGATAGATTGCAAGAATTGCAACGAAGATATGTATTTTTTCAGTGTCCTCCTGCGAAACTTATATTTATGGCACTATGCTGGAAGTACATCCCATCGTAAATGTATGGCGTGGTGCAGGAAGGGGTTAAAAGGGATTCTGTAGTTTTAAAGATTGATGGCATATTACAAGGATATGCCATTATAATATGTGTTTAGTAGAGATTCGACTACTGGAACCCCTACCGATAATGTCCTGAATGATACCAGACATAGTGCTGCATCGTCCATGTGCCATGTCTGGTATTGCAGCACCAGAGACAGAGATTAGATGAGCGCATGCTGTTTCTAGTAAAACTCTGAAGGAAGCGCCATGGCCCCTGCAGTCTCATAATTGGTAATGGTCCTAGTGGTCGGACCCTCACCAATCACACATTGTAGGGATATTCTAGTCTATGCTATCGAGCTTTAAAACTACAAATCCCCTTTATAGTGTAACTAAACGTTTAACAAACTTGTGACATGTCAGAAATTTGGATTGGTGGGGGTCCGAGCACGAAGACCCCCACCAATCGCTAAAACAAAGCAGCTGAAGTGCTCGTGTGAGCGCTCAGCCGTTTCGTGTCTGTTCAGCTTTTTCCAGAAATAAATGTATCGGTGTACGGGCTCATAGACTTTCTATTAAGTCCGTAATCCGATACATTCATTTCTGGAAAAAGTGGAACGGACACTAAGTTGCTGATCGCTCACAGGAGCGCTTCATCTGCTTTGTTTTTGCAATTGGTGGGGGTCTCAGTGCTCGGACCCCCACCTTCAAAACTTCTCACGTCACTATGACATGTCAGAAGTTTGTTAAACGTTTAGTTACCCTTTAAGAATGACCATACAAACACTGTGTGCACTGTGTTGTGTAGTAACAGGCCAGTTATACAGCAGCACAAGCTACACTATGATGATAACCACCTTATTTCAATACAGGTGAAATACACGGGCCAATGATCGGGCAAAAGAGCATTCATATGAATGCTAGTTCCCGATCATTGCCCTGTGTAAACAAGGCAACATATAGCTGATGAATAAGCAAACGCTCGTTCATCAGCTGATCGTATCATATATGCAGCACAAACATTAGCATTGTTTTTTTAATTCACTAAATTTTTGTGATTTTTTTTTAGTACAGTACAAACAGTACCAAAACAAACCCAAACCCCGATCTCATAAACATACTCCTGTTACAAAAGCATACATAAAGTACAATATGCAATGAGTCAAGAATATTCCACACAGCTTATTCAATATAACGTACCCTGTATCCCACATATGCGCATAAGAGGATATATATCAAGTAAAGTTGGAATCCTTGTAACATAACATCCCTCCTTCCTTAATACAGTCGCTATAGACATACATATTGATCCAGATCACAGCTGTTCCGCATTATGGATCCACCTATCTCCCTCCTCTAAGAACTCAACGACCTCCAAGCAGTTCATCTATCCAAGTATGGACCACATTACATTTCAGAGAAGACCCAGCCGGAATCTCATTAATTCTCTGGACAACAAATGAGATGTATCAAACCATGCTCCCCATGCTTTTTCAAACGTAGTCAGTGTGCCTCTTTTTTTGTAAATTTTTTCAATATATTCTTGTCTGGTAGGTCTCAGCTCATCCAGCCAATGTTAAGTGATCAGTTTACGTGCCATGTATAACATTTTGGCCACTGCCAGCTTACCGGGCTCAGAGGTCGTCAGGTCTTCAACATATCCCAACATACGAACGAGCGGACTTAATTCAACAGGGATATGAAAAACCTCACTTATAAGGGTTATGACCTCACCCCAGAAACTCTCCAGCTCCCTACAGGACCAGAACATATGAAGCATCCCCCCAGAAATAACCTTGCATCGGGGACAAAACAAATTAGTCCTAACCCCGATGTCATACAAAAATGTTGGCGTCTTATATACCTTATGTAACAAATAAAGATGGGACAGTCTGTGAGCCTCACTTAGGGATAGTTGTGGTAACCTCTCCAGTATTTCCTCCCAAAGTATATCTTCCAATGGTCCTATTTCTGCCACCTACCGTTCCTTGCTTCGTATCGGACGGATATTTAGCCAGTACCAGCATCAGAATGGCTTTGTAGCATCTAAACAACACTCCTGTCGAAGACCCCATGTTTTCTATAGTACTAACAATTGGAATATCAGTCATAATACACTCGCTGTCCCCAGTGTAATCTGCCTGAAAGGCATGTCTCAATTGAAGGTATTTAAAAAACGTCAGAGGAGGGAAGCACATAAGAGCCTCGGAGTTGTTCAAAGGAACGTAAAATGCCATCACTGACAAGAAGTGTTACCCTAGTAAGGCCTGCTCATCTCCAGGTATTCAGTCCCTCAAGTTTATATAAATGAGATAACCACGGGTTGTCCAATATGGCCGTATACACGGTGGTCCCCCGTATGAGTTGAATGTCCCTCACCCTCATATCTTATGAATCAGATTCACAGTAGGCAAACTATTCGCTGGCAAATTAAATTTCACAGCATCCAGCATTTCGTATAGGTTGTGCTGTTCAAAAAACTCCTGTAATATAATTCTCTGTGAGTCTCTATCTTCCCCTTCCCACCCTCTCATATGCTGAAGCTGACCTGCCAGAAAGTACACCCAGGGGTTAGGGACTGCCAAGCCTCCCTGTTTTTGGTCGCTGGACAGCTTCCAATTTATTACGTGCAAATATTCCAGCCCATATTAAATTAATGAAAGCACCTATAGACCTGATGGAAAAATCTGAGTGGTATCCACTCTGGGGTATTATGCAGTAGCTACAACAGTTGTGGCATCCAGATTATTTTAATCAAATTCGCCAGGCCCACCATTGACAGAGGCAATTTATGCCAGGCTTCCATAGTAAGCGTAAACCTGCCTATTAAGGGAGATAGATTACGTTTTTCATATTCCGACAGACAACGGGTAACATTAGCATAGTTGGCAGCACATCTCAGTGTGTAAACAGAGAGACGTGCTGCCGACATGATGGAAATGCATTGGGATGAGCGATCGTAGTAACAATCACTCGTCCCCATACATTACTGATAATAGCTCCGTGTGAAAGGAGCAAACGAGCGCCCATCAATGAGCGGTCTCTTATATCGGCGCTAGTTTTAACAGCCAATATTAGCCGGTGTAAAAAGACCCTTAGACAATATCAGTAAATCTGCCCCAGTATCTCACAGGCTCGATAAAATATCTGTGCATTTAGAAGGTAGCTTACCTCGAGAAGTGTGGACGAGACAGTTTTTTGAAGGATGGGCACAAATTCCTCCACCAGGGAATAAGCATTAGGGGCCAGTATTTGATAGAGGGTCATCTTTTTGGCTGTAAACAAAATATTATTCATAATGTCATACATATATACTTATCATTGCCGAGTATAACGTAGTATATGCTCTTTGTCAATGGAAAATTATAGGATTTTCAAGAGGTAATAAAGGGGTTTCCCAGCAATAAGAAATAAAATTGGGGATTACAAAAGGTGTATGACCTACAATTAAATCTTCTGTCAATGTGCTATTTAACAATTAATCGGAATGGAAACTGGGGTGTCCCTGCGCTTAACTAAACGGTTCATGCCGCGTGATATGAGCCATAAGGTGCTATTTTTTTTTAACTTGCGAGACTGGTCAGCCTTGGGGATTGGAAAAGAGAAAGTACAACTAAATGTGCTCAGGATGGCGGTCACTTCATTGTACGCACATGGCAATAAAGTAGCTTGGGAAGAGAAGTGTGAATACTAGAATGTGGTGACCTGTCACAAGGCATTATACTCCTGGTTCATTTTGGGGAAAAAGTTGTGAAATCGATACCATTTCACAAATAAGAGCATTTACTTTTAATTTTCAACTTGTATTACATAGTAGGAAAAATGCAAGACATGTCATCATTGGGAGCATTAATTCTAGTGGCATCAGAACCAGAGAACTTGGGACATCGACCCGTTCAACAACACAATGTGCGTCTCTTACAATATATGTCTTTCTTAGGTCCAGTTCCCACGGAGTTCTTAGGCGCTATTTTTGACGAGGTAACTGCGCCAAAAAACGGCCAAAATTGCCTCCCATTGATCTCAATGGGAAGCGGAGGAGTATCCTGAAGGAATTTTGAGGCAAATTTTTCTGCCTACGAAAAAACTCTGTGTGAACAGGGCCTTAAAGTCCCAAAAGAATCAGAACAATCATTTAAATAAGTAACTACCTTTCAGTCCGTTTTTCTTGAGCCATTCAGCTGATGTTCTGGGTGAAAATTTGGGAATGTCTATATTCAGTGGTGAATTGTGATTGGGTGGTTTTGGAAGGAATGCTGAGGGAGGTATTTTGGCAACCTCAGTTGATATCTGAAAATATATTTTGCATTGGTTATTTTACATATCTGTATTAGGGCATGACCACACGTGGCGGATTTCCTCCGCAACTGTCCGCATCAATGCCGCACAGAATCTGCGTTGCAGATTCTGCTGCGGATCTGCACAAAATGTGCAGTACATTGATGCGGACTAGCTGCTGCTGACTGCGGGAAAAGTGCTTCCCTTCTCCCTATCAGTGCAGGATAGAGAGAAGGGACAGCACTTTCCCTAGTGAAAGTAAACGATTTTCATACTTACCGGCCGTTGTCTTGGTGACGCGTCCCTCTTTCGGCATCCAGCCCGACCTCCCTGGATGACGCGCCAGTCCATGTGACCGCTGCAGCCTGTGCTTGGCCTGTGATTGGCTGCAGCCGTCACTTAGACTGAAACGTCATCCTGGGAGGCCGGACTGGAGACAGACGCAGGGAGTTCTCGGTAAGTATGAACTTATATGTTTTTTTACAGATACATGTATATTGAGATCGGTAGTCACTGTCCCGGGTGCAGAAACAGTTACTGCCGATCGCTTAACTCTTTCAGCACCCTGGACAGTGACTATTTACAGACGTCTCCTAGCAACGCTCCCGTCATTACGGGAGCCCCATTGACTTCTTCAGTCTGGCTGTAGACCTAGAAATACATAGGTCCAGCCAGAATGAAGAAATGTCATGGTAGTAAAACCAATACGCTCCGCAGCACACATAAGATCTGCGGACTTCATTGCGGAATTTTGACTCTCCATTGAAGTCAATGGAGAAATTCCGCCATGAGTCCGCCACTGCTCCGCAACAGACAGAGCATGCTGCGGACACCAAATTCCGCTCCGCAGCCTATGCTCCGCAGCGGAATTTTACGCCTCGTCTAAACGAACACTGCTAAATTAAAGTGTAAGTCAATGGACAAACGGCACCGCTGCGGATTAACGCTGCGGAGTGTCCGCAGCGGAATTTTAGTGAAATTCCGCCACGTGTGAACCCAGCCTTAGAGAAGAACTTCCTATTCTGTTTTATCCTGGCTATTCGCATACCTCCACCTCTCAAGTTATATCACACAGTAGTAAACAGCACATTGTACATAGACACAATCAAAAAAGACACACAGTGTAGGATGTTTCAGTGAGCAAGAAGGCACAGAATAGAGGCATGTACTTATAATTACGGTTAGACTGCTCAGGAAAGATACACACACAGATATATATATATATATATATATATATATATATATACACACACACACACACACACACTAGTCCTTCTCAATAAATTAGAACACCATCACAAAGCTAATTTATTTCAGTAATTTAAAAAGTGAAACTCCTATATTATATAGATTCGTTACACACAGAGGGATGTCCAGCAGTTTTTTCTTTTTAAATCAGTCCAATTTTTATTAACAAGAACAGTAATAATACATTAGCAGTCATGCATCAACTGTAGCAGCATTATATACAGCATTTCCAATATACCATCATACAGAAATATCCCAACCCCACCCCTCAACCCCTGCACAGCCCCCTATCAGTATCTCTGTCATTTGTACCGATTATCACAAGACCTCACAAATCCCTATCGATTCTCCATATATGCAAGCAACCTTATTACCCTGTCCTAACCCTCTCCTTGCCACCTCCTGCCTGAATGTATCTACCTTGGCCACCTCACCCTTAAACAGAATATGTCTCAGTCAGACAACTATCTCTTAAATAATAACCCTACAAAGTCGGTAGCATTTTTTTCTTTTAACGTTGATGATTATGGTAACAGTTAATGAAAACACAAAATTTAGTGTCTCAGAAAATTAGAATATTATAAGCCCAATTTCAATGTTGTCCTACTGAAAAGTATGTCCAGTATATGCACTCAATACTTGGTCGGGGCTCCTTTTGCATGAATTACTGCATCAATGCGGCGTGGCATGGAGGTGATCAGCCTGTGGCACTGCTGAGGTGTTATGGAAGCCCAGGTTGCCCTGTGTTATATCAAGTCCAGAGTCAACTCAGCGTCTACCAGGGAATTTTCGAGCACTTCATGCTTCCCTCTTGTGACAAGCTTTATGGAGATGCTGATTTCATTTTCCAGCAGGACTTGGCACCTGCCCACACTGCCAAAAGTACCAATACCTGGTGTAATAACCACAGTATCACTGCGCTTGATTGGCCGGCAAACTCGCCCGACCTAAACCCCATAGAGAATCTATAGGGTATTGTCAAGAGGAAGATGAGACACCAGACCCAACAATGCAAACGAGCTGAAGGCTGATATCAAAGCAACCTGGGCTTCCATAACACCTCAGCAGTGCCACAGGCTGATCACCTCCATGCCACGCCGCATTGATAACACCTCAGCAGTGCCACAGGCTGATCGCCTCCATGCCACGCCGCATTGATAACACCTCAGCAGTGCCACAGGCTGATGACCTCCATGCCACGCCGCATTGATAACACCTCAGCAGTGCCACAGGCTGATCACCTCCATGCCACGCCGCATTGATAACACCTCAGCAGTGCTACAGGCTGATCGCCTCCATGCCACGCCGCATTGATAACACCTCAGCAGTGCCACTGGCTGATCACCTCCATGCCACGCCGCATTGATAACACCTCAGCAGTGCCACAGGCTGATCACCTCCATGCCACGCCGCATTGATGCAGTAATTCATGCAGAAGGAGCCACGACCAAGTATTGAGGCCATATACTGGACATACTTTTCACTAGGCCTACATTTCGGTATTAAAAATCATTTTTGAAATTGGGCTTATATAATATTCTAATTTTTTGAGTCACTACATTTTGGGTTTCCATTAACTGTTACCATAATCATCAACATTAAAAGAAAAAAATGCTGGAAATAGATCACTCTGTGTGTGATGAATCTATAGAATATATGAGTTTCACTTTTGGAATTACTGAAATAAATTGACTTTTTGATGATACTCTAATTCATTGAGAAGGACTAGTGTGTGTGTGTATACATATGTATATATATATATATATATATATATATATATATATATATATATATATATATATATATATATATATACACACACACACACACACACACTACCGGTCAAACGTTTTAGAACACCTAAATTTTTCCAGTCTTTATTGATATTTACACAGTTTAGGGTCTCAAATGTACTTTGAAATGAAAGCATAGAAGAAATCAACAAGTTTAGGCCCCATGCACACGAATGTGCTTTTGCGGCCGCAATTCCCCCAAAAATCTCTGGGAGAATTGCGGCCCCATTCATTTCTATGGGGCCATGCACACTACCTTAGTTTTTGCGGTCTTTGCACGGCCCGGGAGCCCGCACCGCAGAAAGAACAGGCATGTCTTATTACGGCCGTCTTCTGCGGTCCGGGCTCATTGAAAACAATGGCGGCGGCCATGTGCATGGCCCGCGATTTGCGGGCGGCTCGCGGCTGACAGTCCGCTGCCGGCCGACCCGAAAATCACGGCCGTGCACATGGCTACGGTCGTGTGCATGAGGCCTAAGATGAATAAAAATAATGCATTAACTGTGTTTCAACAAATTAAATCTAAATCTTTTGACTCTTCAAAGTAGTCGCCTCTAGCTGATAGAACAGCTTTTTGTCCAGTGTGCCAGTAACCCTGTGCAAGTTTCCAACTCTGGATCCAGCAAAAGAGCCTCAGACCATCACGCTCCCTCCTCCATGTTTGACAGTTGGTGTCACACACTGAGGAAGCTTCCTCTCACGTACTCGACAATGTACAAAAACCCTGTGTGATGTACCAAAGATGTCAAATTTTGATTCATCGGTCCTTAAGACCTTCTTCCACTCTTCACTAGTCCACTGGAGGTGCTGATTGGCCCAGGCAAATATTTTTTTTTATTATTTTGCAATATTAGCAGTGGCTTTCATACGGATACTCGAACCGTCAAACCTGCAGATAGAAGTCTTCTCTTCACAGTTGAAATGGAAACTTTTATTTATTTTTGCTGCATTAAGCTGGGCTTGAAGATTTTGTGCTGTGAGGTGCGGATCACGCAAACGGTTGACCCTCAAAAACTTGTCATCTGATTTTGTAATGGCCTTTGGTCTGCCAGACCTCTTCTTGTCAGAGTTTCCAAGTGCCTTTTGATGGTATAGGAAACTGTACTGACTGCCACCTCGGCTTTCTTAGCAATTTCTCTGTAGGACAGACCTACACTTCTTAGGGTATTTTCACACGATAGACTAAAAATGTCTGAAAATACGGAGCTGTTTTCAAGGGAAAACAGCTCCTGATTTTCAGAAGTTTTTTAAGCCACTCGCGATTTTTGCTGCGTTTTTACAGCCATTTTTTGGAGCTTTTTTCAATAGAGTCAATGAAAAAATGTACATATGTCGGATGTGAATATTACTTCATGATCTGACTAGGGCCAGCCTTAGGTTGGATGGCGCCCTGTGCGGGACTCTCTATTGTCGCCCCTACACAAACCAAAAATTAGTTAATAGATAATGTAGTAGATTTCATGTGCAGCCCTATGTAACACCACAGATAACACACAGTAATAACTGAGTACAGATAATAAGTGTACATTACCTGCAGTTCTATGTAACACCACAGATAACACACATAGGAGCAGCAGGGTATATAAGGGACAGAAGAGTATATAAGGGGCAGAAGAGTATATAAGGGGCAGCAGGGTATATAGGGGCAGCAGGATATATAGAGGCAGCAGGGTATATAAGGGACAGAAGAGTATGTAAGGGGCAGCAGGGTATATAGGGGCAGCAGGATATATAGTAGGCAGCATGATATATAGGGGCAACAGGAGGGGCGGCAGGATATATAGAGGGCAGCAGGGTATATAGGAGGCAGCAGGTTATATAAGGGGCAGCAGGGTATATAGGGGGCAGCAGGGTATATAATATTGAACACACACTTTTACAAAGAGACAAACACATGCAGACACACACACACACACTGTAACATACAAACACAGAGACACATACTGTATACACACAGACACACACTGTAACATATACACATACAAACAGAGACACATACTGTATACACATAGACACACACACACTAACATATACACATACAAACACAGAGACACATACTGTATACACACAGAGACACATACACAGAGACACACACACACACCCACCATCTCTCCATGCTGACAGGATGACAGGCTTCGTGCAGGACGGGCTGTGGGCAGAGCTTCCTCCTCTGGTCCTCGGCTCTTATATACTCCGTGTGTGTAACGAAGAACAGAGCACAGAGTAGAGGCAGAGCCCAGTGGCGCCCCCTACATGCTTGGAGGAGGCAGCGCCCTGTGCGCTTGCACACCCCTAAGGCCGGCCCTGGAACTGACACAGAAAATGCGGGTGTGCAACAGATCCACATTATTAGCCTCATTGTCCTTCAATTTCGGCTAATTCTTGACTTTTCAATGCAAATACCGCATGTCACTGAGACTGCGGTGTGGACAAAAATCTGTGGGGATTTTTTTCATTGCATGTGATTGGGGTTGCAGAAACCCCATTTATACGAATGGGATTCAAATTGTCACAGATTTTAAATCCGACATGTGCGAACAGAGCCTAAAATTTTTACAGCAATTAGGGAAACATTGTAGTTCCGCGACAATCTGAAGAATTCCAACATGGTCAGAAGTCACGATTCCAACATGGTCAGAGATAATTTATCATGGTCGCTGCACGACCAAAAGAGCCATCGAGCACTAGCCTTAACAGCAAACGTGCCCACCTGTGTTTGCCAGTGCGCAATGTTAACAAGCTTGCCAATAACATCAGCCATAAAAAATAGAATTGCCTCACCTCTTGTATTATACTGATAAATGTGCCATCCAGTTTTCCTTGCCGTATATCCGTGATCTTGTTCAAGATGTCTATAGCTTTCTGCACCTCTTTAAAGACTAATTTAATATCAGTGCTTGCATAAATCTCATCCTGTTTTTAAGCAACATTAAACAAAATGTTATCATTGTATTATTCGTTAATACGACACTTTACTGGTGATGGATCATTGGGATAGAAATTTACTATACCCTGAGATTTAGGTTACCTCTTTCCATGACGAGAAGCAATGAAAACGCGCTCCAACGGCATCAGCTAGTGCTTGTAAATCAGCCTATAGTGGAATAAACATGTTTTTACATACTTGTTCACAATGTGTTTCATAAAGGAAGTACATTTTGTGTGACTCATTAAAAATTTGATTACCTGCCCAATGCTATCAAATGCAACTATGTGGATTTTGAGATTTTTCCCCAGAGTGCATTGCAGAAGGTAGTCAGAAAGGACATCTGATGTCTGGTCAGGGCTGGATACAATTAAAGAAGAATAATTTTTAGCTTGTAAGTTAAATGTAAACATCAAATATAACAAGGTACATGTGTAAATGCAATCAAAGCAAGGAATATATGCGCGCACGCTCCCAATTATCTCTTTAGCTCTTGGCAGACTAGGACAACAAGGCTGTTGGATCTCGCGAGAGAGATCACCCAGCACAAGCCGCTCTAATACTGCCCATAGCGGATTGGACAGTGTCAGAGCGCTAAGTATCACGCCCCCATGCCATTTATAATAAAAGAAACGTCCCATTGACAATTCAGGGATTATTTACATATCGGGCGCCAAATATAACCGCACCGATATCTAAATAACAGGGAAGGCTAGAAACATAGTTTAAAGAGGCTCTGTCACCAGATTTTGCAACCCCTATCTCCTATTGCAGCAGATCGGCGCTGCAATGTAGATTACAGTAACGTTTTTATTTTTAAAAAACGAGCATTTTTGGCCAAGTTATGACCATTTTTGTATTTATGCAAATGAGGCTTGCAAAAGTCCAAGTGGGCGTGTTTAAAGTAAAAGTCCAACTGGGCGTGTATTATGTCCGTACATCGGGGCGTTTTTACTACTTTTACTAGCTGGGCGTTCTGACGAGAAGTATCATCCACTTCTCTTCAGAACGCCCAGCTTCTGGCAGTGCAGACACAGCGTGTTCTCGAGAGATCACGCTGTGACGTCACTCACTTCCTGCCCCAGGTCCTGCATCGTGTCGGACGAGCGAGGACACATCGGCACCAGAGGCTACAGTTGATTCTGCAGCAGCATCGGCGTTTGCAGGTAAGTCGATGTAGCTACTTACCTGCAAACGCTGATGCTGCTGCAGAATCAACTGTAGCCTCTGGTGCCGATG
The DNA here is from genome assembly GCF_050947455.1 of Rhinoderma darwinii. Classification (NCBI taxonomy): domain Eukaryota; kingdom Metazoa; phylum Chordata; class Amphibia; order Anura; family Rhinodermatidae; genus Rhinoderma; species Rhinoderma darwinii. Next base: position 121,372,101 of record NC_134692.1, read on the forward strand.
TGGCCGACACGATACAGGACCTGGGGCAGGAAGTGAGTGACGTCACAGCGTGATCTCTCGAGAACACGCTGTGTGTCTGCACTGCCAGAAGCTGGGCGTTCTGAAGAGAAGTGGATGATACTTCTCGTCAGAACGCCCAGCTAGTAAAAGTAGTAAAAACGCCCCGATGTACGCACATAATTCACGCCCACTTGGACTTTTACTTTAAACACGCCCACTTGGACTTTTGCAAGCCTCATTTGCATAAATACAAAAATGGTCATAACTTGGCCAAAAATGCTCGTTTTTTAAAAATAAAAACGTTACTGTAATCTACATTGCAGCGCCTATCTGCTGCAATAGCAGATAGGGGTTGCAAAATCTGGTGACAGAGCCTCTTTAAAGTGACACAAGGGTTGTGCAGCACTCCCCATTACATGGTGGACTCCGCTACACATGTATAAGCTGGTGAAACGTTCTCTTTAACCCATTAATGACCAGGCATTTTTGCACATCAATGACCAAGGATTATTTTTGTTTTTTCACGGTCGCATTCCAAGAGTCGTAACTTTTGTTTTACTACGTCGACATAGCTGTGTAAGGGTTTGTTTTTTGCGGGACGAGTTGTATTTCTCAATTATACAATTTTTGGATGCATATTATATATCGATTAACTTTTATTAACTTTATTTTAGGAGAGAATTAAAAGCAGTTATTCCAGCACTGATTTTCACGTTATAAATTTATGCTGTTTACTATGCATCGTAAAGAACACGTTACCTTTATTCTATGGGTCAGCAGAATTACGGGGATACCAATTATATAAAGGTTTTATATGTTTTCCTACGTGTGCACAATAAAAACCCTTTAAAAAAAATGTACTTGTTTTTCCATCGCTGCATTCCATGAGCCGTAACTTTTTTCTTTTTCCCTCGATGTGGTTGTATGTGGGCTTGATTTTTATAAGGCAAGGTGTCGTTTTCATTAGTACTATTTTGGGGTACATGGGACTTATTGATTTATTTTATTTTTTGGGGGGGAATGGGAGAAAAAAAAAGGAATTGTTGCCATTGTTTTTTGCGGGTTTTTTTTGGACGAGGTTAACCATTTAATTAATGTGTTAATTTTATTGTTGCGAGTCGTTACGTTCGTGACAATACCATATATGTGTATGTGTTATTTGTTTTGACACTTTTACTAAATAAAAACACTTTTTGGGGGAAAAGTGGTTTTATCTTATTTTTACTGTAATCTTTTTTTTTTTTTTTTCATAAACTTTATTTAACTTTTTTTTTTTTGGTCCCAATAGAGGACTTCACTTTGCGATCTTCTGATCGCAGATATAATGCTTTGGTATACTCCGTATACAAAAGCATTATTGCCTGTTAGTGTAAAACGGACAAGCAATCTATTAGGCCATGCCTCTGGTATGGCCTAATAGGCAGTTGCCTAAGGCAGAACTGGGGGCATATGTTAGGCCCCCAGCTGCCATGGAAACCCAACGGCGCACCGCGATTTCTTTGCAGGGGTCGATGGGATGACAGAGGGAGCTCCCTCCCCCTGTCAAACACATTAGATGCCGCTGTCGCTATTGACAACGGCATCGAATGGGTTAAACTGCCTGAATCGGAGAGCGATTAGATTCCGGCAGGAGCCAGGAGTATATAACACCCGTCCTCCTGCCAATGATTGCGTGGGTACAGTCCTTATGTGTGAACTAGCTCCTGTATAGGACCGATATATCCGTCCTTCGTCGTAAAGGGGTTAATAGACCAGATGGAAATAAACAAACAGTTTGCCTTGCAGCCATGGTCCCTGAGATCAGAGCTTGGAGACCACGCCAATACATTAATAAGTGAAATAAAGCAGTTTTTACTTGATTTATTTTACAGAGAACACATTAAACTTTTATTTTAAAGTGTAGCTAAACGTTTGACAAACTTCTGACATGTCATAGTGACATGTCAGAAGTTTGGATTGGTGGGGGTTTGAGCACGGAGACCCCCACCAATCGCTAGAACGAAGCAGCCTAAGCACTCGTGTAAGCACTCAGCTGCTTCGTGTCTGTTGCCTTTGTCCGGAAAGCCGATGTATCGGAGTACGGGATCATAGACTTTCTATTGAGTCCGTACACGGATATATTTTTTTCTGGAAAAAGCTGAACAGACACGAAGCAGCTGAGTCTCAAAGCTCGGACCCCCACCAGTCCAAACTTCTGACATGTCACGATGACATGTCAGAAGTTTGTCGAATGTTTAGCTGCACTTTAATGTTTATTGTAAAAAAAAGTGTGTATTTTTTTTATTTAACATTATTTTTTTTTACTTCTTTATTAAACTGGCATATATCTATATGCCAGTACATTAGCCTGTGTACTGATAATACACAGGCAGTTGTTAGGACATACCTAAGGATGCCCTAACAACAGGAAATATGGTAAGACAGCCCTGGGATGGACCCTTCAATGGACCATTGGCTGTCTGCCCATATATGGTATGTCCCTCGATCCCTGTGATGCAATCCAAGGGGTATCCCCCTTCCCATTTTCCCTGTGAATGTTGCGGTCAGCTTTGATCTCAGCATTCAAGAGAATAGCGGCAGAGATCCGAGGTTAGAGCGGGGCTGCGGCTGCGTAATACAGCCATTGTCCCGCTCCTGACAACAAGTGTGTGTGTGCGCGGTCAGCATGATGAGATGTAGACGGTGCTGCACTAATGAGCGGTGGCGCCGGGAATGAAGACAGAACATGGGGGTGTTTTGCAGTGGATCCGCCATGTTCTCTGTCTTCAGTGCTGGCGATCATTAGTGCAGCACCAGCCACATCACATCATGTGGACCGCGTGTGCACACTTGTCAGGAGCGGGGCAATGGCTGTATTACACAGCCGCAGCCCCGCTCTGACTAAATTCATGTGTTACAATACTAAGCTGTGCGGCCGCACAAATTAGAATCGAATATCATGAATTAACAGTATTGAACCATTTGGGAGTGCACGACATCTAAATAGTATCGATATTTCTATGCATCGTGCAACCCTAGTGTGTACACAAGAATCATGAAACCAATAAAAAAGCCTATTAAAGAATTAGGCAATGTTCACATTTGCGTTTTCCATTATTCTCTTCCGTCATAGGAAGAGAAAAACAGTTTCTGTAAAAGAACCTACAGATTTCAATTAGTGTTTTTTTTTTAAGTCTTAGTGTTGCTTAGTTCGACTCTATAATGTCAGGTTCCCATCTTTTTGCCGGAAACAATAGTGTAGTATGCTGCACTATTGTTTCCGTGAGAAAAATGGACATCTAGTGGAATGGAGGCAAACAATCAAACTGTAACAAAGAAATACCATTGAAAATCAATGGTAATGCAAACGGAAATTATACTTCCTATTTGTCTTAACATTCATCTATTCCTCTGACGGAGCAGATGAATGGAAAGCCACACAGAAGCCCGACGCTGATGTGAACATGCCATAACACAGGGGTCTCAAACACGCGGCCCGCATGCGGCCCCTGAGGCACCGTAGCTCCCTCGGGAGAGGAGAGAGCAGGCCCTAGGAGAAGTGCACCGGCGCTCCTTCATGGAGTCCCAGAGCAGAGCTTATACTAGCGCTCGGCCCGGGACTCTGGCTCTGGGCTTGCCCCTGACATCACTGTCCATACATGGACAGGGATGTCAGGAGCAGAGCTGGAGTCCCAGGAAGAGCGCTACTAGTGCTCTGGGACTCTGGCTCCGGGGTCGCCCCGGACATCACATTCTGGTCTAGGAGAATCCCCTGACGTCACTGTCTATGGACTGTGACGTCAGGGGCTCCTCCAGCAGAGGAATCCCCGGCCTAAGGGTCAGCAATGCTCTGGCTGTGGATTCCACTCCTAGAGGGAGCCCCAATGGAGCTATCTACAGGGAGGGGTGTGTGGCACTATCTATAGGGGGTGGATGTGTGTGTGGCAGTATCTACAGAGGGCACTGTGGCATTATTTTTAGAGGGAACTGTGGCATTATCTGGGGGTGGTGGCATTATCTACAGAGGGCACTGTGGCATTATCTACAGAGGGCACTGTGGCATTATCTACAGAGGGCACTGTGGCATTATCTACAGAGGGCACTGTGGCATTATCTACAGAGGGCACTGTGGCAGTATCTACAGAGGGAACTGTGGCATGATCTATAGAGGGCTCTGTGGCATCTAAAAAGGGGCTGCCCAATCTTGATATTCTTATGTCTGCCAAACGCTGCCAACTGAGCAGCCAGACTGCATTTAGCAACACTTAAACTGGAAAACTGGATTTTTTAAATAAGTACATGGAGTAAACTTGCAAATTTCGGTATTCGGTAAAAATAGCTGTATTATTATAGTAATGGTGTATTATTATAGTAATGTAGTATTGTTATAGTAATGTAGTATTATTATAGTAATGTAGTATTGTTATAGTAATGTAGTAGTATTATAGTAATGTAGTATTGTTATAGTAATGTAGTAGTATTATAGTAATGTAGTATTGTTATAGTAATGTAGTAGTATTATAGTAATGTAGTATTGTTATAGTATTGTAGTATTGTTATAGTAATGTAGTAGTATTATAGTAATGTAGTATTGTTATAGTAATGTAGTAGTATTATAGTAATGTAGTATTGTTATAGTAATGTAGTATTATAGTAACGTAGTATTATTATAGTAATGTATTATTGTTATAGTAATGTAGTATTATAGTATTGTAGTATTATTATAGTAATGTAGTATTGTTATAGTAATGTAGTAGTATTATAGTAATGTAGTATTGTTATAGTAATGTAGTATTGTTATAGTAATGTAGTAGTATTATAGTAATGTAGTATTGTTATAGTAATGTAGTAGTATTATAGTAATGTAGTAGTATTATAGTAACTTTGACGGATCTGTTAAAAACAAAAGTGCCAACGCATATGTGAACAGAGCCTTATTGATCAAATTAACTAACTTCAATGCTGTATCTTTATCTATTAAAAAGCACATTATTAAACCATACCAGTTGCTAACAATAATGACAAGAGTATCCAGGTCCTGGATCTGTAGAGATTTCCGTAATGCTAGAAGTAAGTTACAGCCCCCTCGAGGCTGCAACTCTTGAATCCACTGTCTCGCTTCATGTAAGCTATAGAGAGGGAAAAGAATCTGTTATATAATTATTACATGATTTTCAAAAGAAAAGGTTTTAACTGGTTGCCGACACAGGACGAGTATGCTCGTCCTGAGCGGCGAGCACTTCGCGCATTAGGACGAGCATACTCGTCCTGTGTGACAGCCGTCCCTGCGCGCGTCTGTGCGCGCGATCGAGAGCAGGGCAACGGCTGTAATACACAGCCACGGCCCCGCTCTGACAGCGGAGAGAAGAGAAACATCTTCTCTCCGCCGGTAACCCTTTGAACGCCGCGATGAAAGCTGATCGCGGCGTTCAAAGATGGGGGACTGCACATTGATCGCGTCACAGAAAATAACTGTGACGCGATCAAAGCCCACAACTCGTATGGCCAGACAGCCCAGGGTCCAGTGAAGGACCCCAGGGCTGTCTGAACATATTTCCTGCTGTTAGGGCATACGGAGGTATGTCCTAACAACTGCCTGTGTACAATCAATACACAGGCTAATGTACTGACATATAGATCTATGCCAGTACATTACAGTTACAAAATCAAAATGATAAATCCCTTTATGGGATTAAAAAAAAAAGTTAAATGAATGTAAAAAAAAATTCAAGTCCCAAAACATGAAATAATATAGACATATTTGGTATCGCCACGACCGTAACAACCTGTACAACAAATGTATAACATTATTTATGATGATCGGTGTATGGTGTAAAAAAATGAATATTAAAACTGCTGCGGAACTGCTTTTTTTCTGCATTTTCGCCAAAATAAAAATTTATAGAAATTAAACGATAATGTATTTGTACCAAAAAATGGCACCTACATAAAAGTACAACTCGTCCCGCAAAAAACAAAGTCTCATACAACTACGTCGTAGAAAAAATAAAAGAGTTATGAGCGTCGGGATGCAAAGAGGGAAATGTAAAAAAAATTGCTCTGTCCTCAAGTCTAAAATTGGCCGTGTCCTTAAGGGGTTAAAGAAGAACTCTAGTCAGGAGGAAGAAATGGAGTGATAAAAGGGTGTTTGTTGGTTGGGGTATCTAGTTAGTTTAGACACGAGACTGCTTTGTTTTCAATTTGGTACATACTGAATAAAATATTCCTATCAGCCAGGTGAAAAGAAACTTAATATAAATTATGAAGATATTGGAGTATTACTGAAGATTAGAAGTTACTTACACACTAATGTTAACATCTTGTGGATATTCCCATGGACATGAGACTTCAGATCCAAATGACATCAGAAAAATACTCTCCTTGTAGCATAGTTGTTCATCTACAAGGCACTGATAGATATGCAATGTATTACTCACAGTAAAAGAGATATTTGTGTAAATAAAATGTTTCAAAATTAGTGGGGACATTTTAAAAACATTTCTGAATGAGGAAAGCTAAGAATCCAAATAGATTTCATTTTTTATACAATACTTTGTGTTTTTGGAATTAACTTTTACCATCTATAGTCAAGTCTCTCATACTATATAATTTGTAGTAATGCATAAATATCCAAGCGAATATAAAAATCAACTTAAATTTAAAAAAACAACATTTACTAATAATATGTTGATTAATTACCAAGAGGCTTCTTAAGAAATCCATTCTCCTTGGACCACAGTTTAGGTGAGATGAATCGATCAGCAGACCTACATTTTTCCCTTTTACAAGGCCAAACATCTACAAAATAAAACAAAAGAATAACAATATAAAAGGAGCATAAGTAATATAAAAGTATGAAATAATATCAACGGATCTTAACATGTAATGAAGTTGTAAGGGCAATCTCTAGTCTCAAATATTTGTCTCCAATCTTCCTCCAACTCACATGTTCTATCGACAATGGTTCATTCATATCGGAGATCAGATGGCGGGCTTGCTCTGGTTCTTGCATGAAATCAGGCAGTTGCAGGACCAGCAAGCAGAGCTGCTGAAGATGGGTGCCATAACCACACCTACTGCACTCTCCTGTTTAATGCATAATTACAAAAAAAAAGTCCTTTTGCAGACCTGGCCAGCCTTTTTCTGTTACAGACTAAAGCCCTCTGCACACGGCCGTAGCCGTAATCACGGTCCATGATTACGAGCACGGACGGCCACAGACAGTCACCCACATTTGCGAGCCATGCTCCCATTATAAAGTATAGGAGCATGGTCCGTAAATTCAAAGAACAGGACATGTCCTATTTTTTGCGGATCCTTTCTACGGCCCGGACACATTCCTATAAATATATGGCAAGGTGTCCGTGGGCCATAGAAATGAATGGTGCAGTATTTTGATCCGCAATTACGGATATTACGGTCGTGTGCATGGGGCCTAAACAGTTCTAAACAAGTCCAAAACTTCACCCACCAATCTTGAAGACAAGGGCCCATGGTAATAAAAGGATTGAAAGAGAGCTGTGAATTGTGAAAATGGTGGGTGTACACAAGAGTGCCGGATGGGTTAGAAGTGTTTATTAAAAATAAAATAAAAACACATTAAAAAAGCTGAGTATGCGCTGTTTGACATTTATTGGCACAAAGTATCAAGTACACAGTTGCGATTGGATTATAGTTGACATTTGTTTGCTTTTAAAACAAACATTTGTCACTCTCATTACAGGGTGATTTGTGTATTACCTTCCTGCTTCCCTCCATCAACCAGTGAATTCTTTTATGGAAGTGATCAATAGACCTAAAACACAAAACAATATTATCATTGTATGTTATTCGTGTAGACACAAATAAATTGATAATAAATCAAATGTTGATTTCGAAGGTAGACATTGCCAATGCAGAAAGCTTGATCATGCCTGCGTTAATAAGATCTGAGTGCAAATGTTGTCTTGACAAGAGATACAATGAGCATCTTTATGCAAAGATATAGGCAGTAATCACTGCAGAAAACCTTATCTGAGCTTAAAGGGGTTTTCCAGAACCAATTAACTAATTTCTATTTCAGTGCACATATAAAAATAATGTGATTTGTAATATACTTAAGTTTTGATTTCATCTTCTAACACCCGATTCCAGCGCTGGTCACGTGATGCGTCTTCAGTAGCAAAATCCGTACTTCCGGCGCTAGCCCGTCCACAATCTGAGTTCCATTTTACGGCTTGCTCAATGTACGGGTACGTCATTCCTGACGTCACTGTACACTGAGGGAAGTGGTGGACCGGATACTCCCTTTCGTCTGATAGTTTCCGGTCTGCTTCTAGGGGAGAAAAACAACGCTAGTCTCTGAGCATGCGTGGTAAACACCGCTAGTCTCTGAGCATGCGTGGTAAACACTGCTAGTCTCTGAGCATGCGTGGTAAACACCGCTAGTCTCTGAGCATGCGTGGTAAACACTGCTAGTCTCTGAACATGCGTGGTAAACACCGCTAGTCTCTGATCATGCGTGGTAAACACCGCTAGTCTCTGAGCATGCGTGGTTTCCACACTAGCAGTGTTTACCACGCATGCCCACCGGAAACTATCAGAAGAAATTATATGATGTCAGGAGCCAGTTACTAGTAGCGCTCTGACAAGGACTCCGGCAATGGGGATTCCACAGACCCCGCTCTGGGGGAAGACCCTGACAACACTGTCCATATATGGACAGTGATATCAGGGGATTCCCCAGAGTCCCGGAGCAGAGCCTATACTAGCGCTCTGCACGGGACTCGGCTCTGGGAAAGCCCCTGGCAACACGGTCCATATATGGACAGTGATCTCAGGGGAGTCCCGGAGCAGAGCCTATACTAGTGCTCTGCCCGGGACTCCATCTCTGGGAAAGACACTGACAGCACTGTCCATATGTGGACAGTGATGTCAGGAGATTTCCCGGTGTCCCGCAGCAGAGCCTATACTAGCGCTCTGCTCTGCTCTGGGACTCCGGCTCTGGTGTCAAATGAAGTCTTTTTTTTACCATTATGTAAGAGAGTGTTGTTTGGTACAGCACTGATACGTTGCAGGTTTATCGTTAGCTCTCACTGATTTAATGAGAGCAGTAAAATGGCAATGGAGAATGTTTATAGCTGGGTGTAGTAGGCGTGAGGAGTCCCTGCTGCCGGCGCATTGCATGCTGGGACACAAGCAGTGCATGCCGGGAACTGTATGACCGAAAGAGCAAGACAACGAACACACAGAGGTAAACAAACCTCTCAATGTAAAGAAAGGAGAATAATGGGAACGATAATACAACAATAATATAGAACGATATTCTGGGGCCTTAATAGATAAATTCAGAAGCGTTGCAGTGATTAGAAAAAAAAAAGTATTGGAAAACCCCTTTAAGTAACAGCCAACCCAGAAAAGATTAATTATTTCAAGTCTCTTTCTTTTGCATTTATAGAACTTCTACAATTAACTTACTCCTGAATTTTCAGTTCGAATTCATTCACAATATCTGCAGTTAATTCAATTTGCTTGGAAGCATTTCTTGATGGTTTCCTTTAGATAAAAATAGATTAGTGATATTTAAGTATATTAACGTATAAAATTGCGAACATTGATCTGGTCATTAACTATAAATAACACCTTTAGTCACTAAATAGCTAAAGCAGTTTTATGTACATAAATCTTAATCACTGTATAAATGAAAAGTTCTACAACTTCCTAATATACTTTGTGTTTCAATTCCTCACCATTCTTAAGCGATTTATTTGGTGTCAGTGAATGAGAACACTCGTTTAAATTCAGAGGCAGCAAACCAGTATATACACCTAGTCCTGCTCTTAACTGAGAAGAGGATACAATTATATAAGGGTGAGTTCACACAAAGTGACTACAGTGGGTCTGCGATATGGCCGAACACTGCACCGACATGTGGTTTTAACACAAATCGGTTCTCAAATTGTTAATGGTTGCACAATTTTGCAGGTAAAACTGCTGTTTATCTGCAAAAGCACATGGCCAGTAACAATAAATTTGCAGTTTTACCGTATGTCATTTAAGCAATGCTATGTGAGCTAAAATTTAGCAGCTGCACAAATTCCTCAGGTAGTTTGCTACATTGTATTAGTTCTCCAGTCCAGGCTTAGCTTCTCAGCTGTGAGCAGGACTAGGTATGTATGGGTTTGCGGCCTATAACATAAAAGTGTTCTCATTCAGTGACAGCAACAAATATCTTGAAAATGGTGAGGAATTTAAACAAAGTATAATATAAAGTTGTAGAACCTTTCATTAAGGTTTCCTTCACAAACTCTATATTTAAAATATTACAGGGTTTTCTATGGCGTTTTTCATTTAGTGTAATTTTGTACTTGTTTTTTTTTTTTTGGTGCCACCCCCACAGCATGCTGTGTTTGTGAAAAAATGGCCACTGAACACAAAAATAAAATAAAAAACGCGGTAAGCAAAAACGCAGCGTATGTACCGCATTTTATACTTTACCATAGACTTTATGGTAACATCTGACTGCACAAACAACGCAAAACACAAAACGTGAATAAAAACACTATTAAAAACGCATAAAAATCTGTATGTGAAACCGGCCTTATATAGAGATCAAACTTTATTTAGATAAAACCGGAAAACCCCTTAAACCTATGACACAAAAGTTAATCCTAATAAAAACAAATGCTAAACAAAAAGCCCTGTCCTGATCAGGCACCCATATGTCGCCAACTGGGAAAGAGATGTTGGCTTCACTGCGAGGTCGCTGATGGAATTCTTCTTGGGATGTCGTATCACAAGGTTCTATTAATGTCACGACAATGGAAGCGGCATACAAAAGTTCTCACCTGCAGGTATCTAGGCCTAAACAGAATTTTGCATATCGTCCCAGGATTCCAGACAATTATTTCCGTGGCTGACTCAAAGGCAAAATGTGAACATGCCCAAAAGTGGTCCCTTTTTGGGTCAGGGTGTTTAATCTCATACAATCCCTCTTAATGAGCAGGTGGCATGTGATCCTTGGAAGGCATTATTACACCATCGACCCTCAAACGTAACATACTCCCAATATGAACTCTTTACCTATATAATATTGGCAGCAAAACAAAGCCATAGCACAGCCATGGAAAATCCCCATTTGATGCCGTTGAAGTCAGAATCGGCAACCTTATGGTTAAAGAACGATTACCACTGTTCTAACCGATACTACCACCCGCTTTGAAAAAAGACTAGGCGCTCTGGGTCTCAAATGCCCACCCTAATTTGAGACTAATGTCTTTATCTTATCCTTAGCGATTGGGTCTCCCTCTCCAAACGCTTATTCCCATCTCTCACCCCACCCCCTGTTTTTTCAGTATTTTTTCTCTCTGTCTCTTCTCTCTTTTTAAGACACACAGTATTACATACTTCACTCTTTTTCTCAACCACTCTGATAGTGTCTCTCGCGATTTAGGTTACCATGGTTCGACCTCTGTTGTTTGTATCTTATGTTATGTTTCACTGTGCTTTCTGCACCTCATTGCTAGAGGCGAATGACAATTTCATGATGCTTATTTCTCCCAAGCAATCATAAGTATTTTGTAAGCTGTATCAAACACATATGCAATTTCTAAGAATTGTCTTTTCATTTGTCCTTTCATTTTTACAACGTCGAGATATTGGAAATTGTCTACATTGTTGTTGTTTTTTTTAAACAAATAAAAAAACATGATAGAAAAAAACAATGCTAAAAATTTAGTGTTGACTCTTCTTAGGCTGTGTTCACATCACCGTCTGTGTTCCGTTGAGGGGTTCCGTCGGAAGCAGTCGACTGCGCTATTGGTTCCGTCAAGAACAACAGAACCCTGTCACAACGGTGACAGACGGAAACCATTAGCTAGGTTTCCGCCACCATGGAGTTCAATGGTGAGGGAAACTGAAGCTTAGGTTTCTGTTTGCCTTTCCGTTGAGGGGTTAACCCGACGGAACCCCTCAACGGAAGGGCAACGGTGATGTGAACATGCCCTTACAGTACGATTTCTATGCTACAGTTTGGAAAATTAAAAAGGCAGAATCCATATTTTTTCTTTGTAATACTGGTCATCAATCCTAATATAACTTGGCATGGATACTCATCTTCACACTCAGTCTATAGATAGTGAGCACTTGTTTTGTCGAATATCCAAAAACTTTAGGATCTCAAGATTCCACATTCCTGGGGTAAAACCTTGTGCACACGACTGCATTTTGGCCTGTAATAAATTGTGCAATACTGAGCCGTATCTCGCACTGTTAAATTCCCCCCACAAAAATATATAGTCTGAGGAGATACGGCATCTGAAGGAAGACTACGCTATTCCTCAAAGATAGCTACAGTAATATAAATGATACCACGCAGTATATGTTTCTTTATAAAATAGGAATCTATAAGTGACGTATGCCAGTGTATACATTGGGATATTTTACAGACTTCTGTCAGAGGTATACATGTGGCGATCCCCCTGTGTATACTCCAATGTGGGACTGTAACGTGATGTGAACACAGCCTAAGATGTTTGGGTTTGATTGGGTTGAGGAAATCTATACATAGAAACCATTATATACATCATATGACTCACATGACTATGTTCCCCAGTTTTAGAAGGTCTTGGATGGTGAGATGTCGGGAGTCTATACCATGATGGTGAACCCATTCTTCAGAGCATCGTGTATCATTCAGACCATTTTCTGTTGCTCCCAATCTCTGAAGATAAGTGTTAGTGGATATACAAAGAAGAAAAGCGGTCTTTAAATGAACGGTATGTACAGCAAATTATGTTTATATATAAAGAAAAAAAAAGAAAAAATGATAGATCATATTTTCTTGCTTTTAAAGGCATTGTGTGGGAATTAAAAAAAAAAATTAAAAAAAAATAGGCTAACAGCAGGAAATGTGATAAAATAAAAATTAACCTCTATTCACCTATTAAATGCCCCGTCACTTCGCCAATGCTCCGGTGGTCCCTGCCGGTCTTTGTTTACATTTGCTGTCAGCGATGACGTGCTGTACATCCAGATGATCGCCACAGCCAATCACTGACATCAGCGGGGATGCTTGCATGTACGGCAGAAGACTGCTGAGGGTAGTGAGTGGCTGCCGGGCATCACGTGGAGGAACGGCACGTCATTGCTGACAGGAAAGTAAACAAAGATTGGCGGGGACTAACTGAGCGTCGATGCTCGAGCAACGGGGGATTTAATAGATGAGTAACGATTATTATTTATTTTATCACATTTTCTGATGTTCACCTATTTTTTTAAACTACAATTTTTTTTTTTAACTTTGAATAGTTTTTCAATATGAGCTATACTACACTTATAACACTAGGTGGCACCATACGCTCTATTTCTGCCAGAGCTCATGTTTTATAGTCACAGCTGTTGGAGGTGCATGTCACACCTTTGTGATGTTAAACATGTCAAACAAGAAATTGCATTGTGGAACATGTAAAAAAAAATTGTGGGCATATATAGGAGGTAAGCGTCCAGTAGGGCAACGCCAGGTATTGTTATGTCACAGAATCTAAAAGAGCAATTTGTTAGTGTAATATACACCCTTCAGCCATAACATTAAAACCACTGCCTAATATTGCGTAGATCCCCCTTGTGTCACTAAAACAGCTCTGATCCGTCTAAACATGCACTCCACACGACTTCTGGAGGTGTCCTGTGGTATCTGGCACCAAGACTTCAGCAATAGATCCTTCAAGTCCTGTAAGTTGTGAGGAGGGGCATTCATGGATCGGACTAGTTTTTCCAGCACACGCTCGATCGGATTGAGATCTGGGGAATTTGGAGGCCAAGTCAACACATTGAACCCTTTGTCCTGCTCCTCAAACCATTCCTGAACAATTCTTGCAGTGTGGCAGGCACATTATCCTGCTGAAAGAGGCCACTGGAGTTAGGAAATACTGTTGCCATGAAGGGGCGCACGTGGTCTGCAACAATGTTTAGATAGGTGGTACGTGTCAAAGTAACATCCACATGAATGGCAGTACCAAAGGTTTCCTAGCAGGACATTGGCTAGAGCAGACATGGGCAAACTACGGCCCGCGGGCCACATACGGCCCGTTAGGCTTTTTAATCCGGCCCGCCGAACTTGTCCAAATTATAGTAAAAACCTCCTTTTTTTTCCCCTTTCCCTGCAATGCCCACGTTTTCCCAATAGATGGCGCACTCAAAACACATTGACCGTTGTTAATGTGGCGCGTATTTCTCTTTATTTCACTTTAATTTTCACTTCGTTTCACGTCACCATTAAGCCCTTCTGTGAAAATGAGCGGACCAAAGAGAAGGAAAGTGGACAGCGAATGCCGAGTGTTTAATAAGGAGTGGACAACAAAATACTTCTTCACTGAAGTCCGATCAACGGCTGTATGTCTGATATGCCAAGAAGATGTTGCGGTTTTCAAAGAGTACAATATCAGCCAGTATCTGCGAAATAGTATGTAAATGCCATATCTTGCATATTCCTTGAGACAAATTTATTAACTGATAAGGGCTATTTTTCACATTTGAAAGACAGTTAATAAATTGGGTTGTAGTGTTCTTACTGTGCTATGAGGTTTGCACACACTACATTTAATGCTTTAGTATATCCGGCCCAAACACTCCCTCCAAATGCTCCTGGCCCGGCCCCTCTGTCAAATTTTAGAACCCATTGTGGCCCGCGAGTCAAAAAGTTTGCCCACCCCTGGGCTAGAGCATCAAACTGCCGCCGCCGGCTTTGTGTCCTTTCCCTCGTGCATCCTGGTGTCATTTCATCCCCAGGTGAGCGACGCACACGGCTGTCCACATGATGTAAAAGAATACGTGATTCATCAGACCTGGCCACTTTCTTCCCTTGCTCCATCGTCCAGTTCTGATGTTCACTTGCCCATTGTGGGCACTTTCAGTACTGGAGAGGGGTCAGCATGGGCACTACGACTGGTCCGCAGCTGCGCAAACCCAAACGCAGCAAGCTGTGATGCAGTGTGTGTTCTGAGACCTTTCTATCATAGCCAAAATCGCTACCCACAATCATTAATGAGCCTTGGGCGCTCATGACCCTGTCGATGATTCACCGGTTGTCCTTCCTTTTGGGAAGGACACTGCATACCGGGAACATCCCACAAGACCTGTTATTTTGGAGATGCTCTGACTCAGTATTGGCCATTTTTCCTGCTTCCAACACATCAACTTCTAGAAGTGACTGTTCACTTGTTGCCTAAGGCCTTGTTCACATCTGCATCGGGCTTCCGTTCATGGGTTCCATTAGACCTTTCCGTCGGAGGAACCCATGAACGGAAAGGCAAACGGGAACCATAGCATCCGTTTGCATTACCATTGATTTGAATGGTAATGCTTCCGTTGCAAATGGTTTCCGTTTATCTCCCTTAGGTAACTTTTGTTTTTTTAGCGCAAATAGTGCAGTTGACTACGCTATTGTTTCCGCTAAAAAAACGGAAACATTACCATTGAAATCGATGGTAACGCAAACGGAAGCTATGGTTTCCGTTTGGCTTTCCGTTCATGGGTTCCTCCAACGGAAAGGTCGAACGGAACCCATGAAAGGAACCCGATGCAGATGTGAATGAGGCCTAATATAACCCACCCCTTGACACTTGACCTGTCAGTGTTTTAATGTAATCGCTGAATGGTGTATAAATATGATCTTTACAATCTGCATATCCTTCAAATTTTTCTCCCTAGATCAGTAGTTTACACATTACCAAAAAAAAAACAACAAAAAAAAAACACATTATTACTAGCAGGTCTCGTGTTGTCTTCTGTAAACCGTTGTCATTCTTCAAATTGTTGACATTCAAATCTTGCCAGGAGGGTCTCACTCTTATGGGAACAGGTGTCAAACCATCTTCTGGTTCTGGGCTTTAATATAACACAAAATCATAGGAATAGTTTATTGATCCGATCATGCAATTACATATGATATCACTTATAAGATAGACTATACACTTCGTACTGCAAACGCCAGCCATACATTAATGATACACAATATAATACAGCAGTATTCTCTGACCTGTGGTCCTCCAGCTTTCGCTAAACTACAGCTCCCAGCATGTTGAGCGTTGTAGTTTTTGCAACAGCTGGAGAGCCACAAGTTAGAGACCACTACAATACAATATAGTGCAGTAATTCAAGAATAGACGACTACCCTGCAGTGTTGCTGTTCCCATATTGATGTCACTAGTCGCTGTGCAAGAGAAAAGGGGTTGTCCTAACCAGCCGCACATTTTGTTATGAAAAAAAACTTACAAAACAATGAATAGCAGCAGAAGATACATGTTGTCATATAATGTAAAGGCTGAAGATCGGGGGAATGATCATTCCCAATCACCGCCCCGTGTAGAAGGGCCTAGCAATCAGTCGACAAACAAGCAAATGCTTGTTTGTTAGCTGATCCCATCTTTTACGCGGTATTAAAAATCATCGTTGTCGGCAGCACATCTCCTCCTTCAAACAGGAGACGTGCTGCCGACAATGATGCAAAATGTATGGGGACGAATGATCTCTTTCGTCCCCATACAGTTCAATAATAGCTCCATGTAAATGGAACTAAACGAGTTTATGTGCTACATCATCGATCGGCGCTCATTTACCGGCATATATCTGCCAGTGTAAAGGGGCTCTTTATAGCATAATATATTAAATGGCTCATAGAATCTGTGAGTAGATAACCAATATAAGTCGGAGTCCATGAGCAGGGTCCATCAGAAGTTCCAAGAGCAAAGGAACCGCCGCACTAGTTGAAGATCTCCATACCTTGGAACCAGTGTGAGAGGGATTCTTCCAGTGTGAGAGGGATTCTTCCAGTGTGAGAGGGATTCTTCCAGTGTGAGAGGGATTCTTCCAGTGTGAGAGGGATTCTTCCAGTGTGAGAGGGATTCTTCCAGTGTGAGAGGGATTCTTCCAGTGTGAGAGGGATTCTTCCAGTGTGAGAGGGATTCTTCCAGTGTGAGAGGGATTCTTCCAGAGTGAGAGGGATTCTTCCAGAGTGAGAGGGAAGCTATACTTGGCCATTGGAAGTACTCTAAGGCACTCCTGAAATGTCTGAGAATCTGATTTTCAGAAATCACCAACTAGGACTGAAGGGGTTGAGTTACTTTACCGATGGTCATGGTCCTGTTTCCAGCTCATGAACATTCGCCAATGTTAGGCTTCATGCACATTATGGCTTCATACAAGTTCCGAGTCGTACGGATCCAAACTTCTGCCCCATATAAACCTTTGGGCCCACACTGTACCTCTATATGCCTCTGCTTTTATACAGAGGAACATGGATGTTTTTACTCATGGATTCATACAGAATCTGTGAAGCAAAGAATCATGGCATCATCCATAGAATGCCAATACTGTACAGAGGCATTATACTGCAGTACATGGAGAGCATAGGGCACAGTAATACAGAACTGTAGTAGGAACTCTGTGTGATGTTGTACAGGAATAAAGGTAGAAAACCACTTTAAAATGTTTTGCGATGTTTGCAAACTGATGCATTTGATCATCTTTAAGATGCTATTCATAAGTATGCTGAGCGTTTTTCTAAACCTTTTATTTAAAAGAAAGTATAGAAATGTGACTTAATAATACTAAGCCATGCATCATAAACGTAATAATTGAACCGTCTTTCACAGATATCCATTACAGCTTCGCAGGACGCATTTAGACCTTTGGCTGCTGGAACATTAGTCAATGCTAAAGTGCATTAAAATCATTAGAGAAGCGCGGTTCTGTTTTGGATAATTGGTATAATAACAGCTCTGACCAGATCAAAGCAGAACACCTATAAAGAGTCCACACACTGGAAATGTTCAGCTCAATATTACAAATGTGATGGCTTAAATGCTCAACCCACCAGCATGGATGTGCTATGGTCGTATCGATCTCTGATCAATATATCAGCTGCACATTTCTTTCATGATGTAAAAATATCTTTGGGTCAGGATGTACTTGTCACTATACTTTGGGGATGGCACCTTTGTAAAGATGTATAAGGAAGGGCACTTTGCCACACGTGAAGAAAGAGCAGCCTGAGATTATAGTTAATATAATTAAATGACATTTATTATATTAATATAACTAAATTATATTAATTAAATCTATTAAAGTCACTGTAGGTAGAGATTATGTGCTTTAGTGGTGTCTGCCTGGGTGCTTTTGGGTACATTCACATGTTGCAGTTGAGGAGCAGTTAAAACCGCATCTGCAAAATGCTTTTTTTTTTTTACTGCGATTTGATGCAATTTTTTTGTTTACGTGTCAACGCCCCATTTGTTTTTTTTTTATGTAAATCAATAATACATTTGTCTAAATTGATTTGAGCCCAAAAAAAAGCAAACACAAATTTAACCAGAGTTTTGTTGCCGCAATAATAGAAAATCTGGCCATTGTGAGTCTTTATATCTATCTGTCCAAGACAGGGATTTATTATAGGGCCTCGAGTCTGAATAACATATTGCACATTGCAGGTTATACAAGTCCCTGGTGAAAGTAAAGAGAATAAATCTGCTATGTCCTCCCTTGTACGCTTTTATTTTTGCATGATGCCACAATTAAAGAAAGAATACGAAGCCAAACGGATGAGTGCCGTAATTTCACCCTTCTTACTGCATGTCGTTCTCAGACTGTGATTTTTTTCTTTGTGTTGAGCACCGCTCAAAGTATTTTGGCGAAGAGACTCCTGTTCCAATTTTTTGCACTTCATACCTGCTCCTTAATAAAAGGGATTGACGAGTAGTGCCAACTTCTTCCTACTGTGACTGATAAATGATAAAATACTTACTAAGAGGTTTTGAAGAACTGCTCATTCTCCAGAATAAGAGCCATGTTGTCTGTATGTAAATCCATTGGGTAATACCTGCAGCGAACAGGATAAAAACCGTGAATATGCCATGTGTCAGCGTCTGTCCCTAGGACTGTTACATATGATGGAAGATGAATGTTAGAACTGTAGACCTATTCCCTGAAAAATAATGTTTTTTCTTAGACCCTGTTCACATTACACTGTGATGAAGGCCAGGTGTTAATAGCCATTGGTACTGGCCAGAGTTTTTATTTTTTGTGGTCATTTTCCTATGGATTACTATAGGGGGGAAAAGGCAAATGGGAAAAGTTTTATATACCTTGGACTTTGGTTGTCAATAGGTGTGTTTTTTGTGGGGGGTTTTCAATGCCCGTCACACGACTGTTTTCAGAACAGTAAAGTTCTATGGGTGTAGAGCACAGACGTTTTTTTGTTGTTGTTTTTTTTTTAACAGCCCGTGAAAACTAATAGGACATGTCTTATTTTTGGCCGTTTTCACGGCCAGACTCCCTGGACACAGCGCTACTTTGAGCGCTGAGCCTGGGGAAGCCCTTGACATTACTGTCCATATATGGACAGTGATGTCGGGCTTTCAACTATGGAGTCCCCAGCCAGAGCATCGCAAGATATCTTGCTGGCGACTCCTGTGTTGGGAAATCCCTTGACGTCACTGTCCATTAACATCAGGGGTGCCCTCTGACCCCCCCTGTAGATAGCAAACCAACCCTGCAGATGGCACCCCCCCTCACACACACGCTGTAGATAGCGCCATTGACGCTGCCTGTAGGTGCGGAATCCCAGGCAGCCAGACCTCGCTCTGGCCGGGGATTCCGCTCCTGGAGAAGCCCCTGGCGTCACTATCCATAAATGGACAGTGACGTCAGGGGTTTCTCCTGGAGCGGAATCCCCGGCCAAAATGTTGCCGACGCTCGGGCCAGGGATTCCCCTCCTGGAGAAGCCCCTGGTGTCACTATCCATATATGGACAGTGACATCAGGGGCTACCCCTGGAGCGGAATCCCCGGCCAAAGCGCTGCTGATGCTCTGGCAGGGGATTCCGCTCTTAGAGGAAGCCCCCGACGTCACTGTCCATATATGGACAAAGACATCTAGGAGGGAGCTACAGTGCCACTTACTACAGGGGGGTGCCATCTACGGGGGGTGGTGCTATCTACAGGGGCTGTGGCGCTATCTACTGGGGCTGTGGCGCTATCTATATCGGCACTATCTACAGGGGACACTGTGGAACTATCTACATGGGCACTGTGGCACCATGTGGGCTCTATGTCACTTTATATGCGGGCACTGTGACACTATCTACAATGGGCACTATGACACTTTATATGTGGGCAATGTAGTATTATGTGGGCACTGTGGCACTATGTGGACACTGACACTTTATATGTGGGCACTGTGGCACTATCTGCAGTGAGCACTTTGGTACTATCTACTGTGGGCATTGTGGTACTATTTGGGCACTGGCCATATGTGGGCATTACCTACAGTGCGCACTGTGGAGGTATCTACAGGGTCTATCTACTTGGGCACGGTGGTGTTTTTAGGGGGTTGGGACAAAGAAAACCTGACAAATTAAATCCATCCGTTTTTTTTTTTAACGACCATGAAAAACTAATGACAATCGGCCATTAAAATGGACAGACTGACTGGAAAAGGATGAAAATTTAGTCTAGACACACTGATGCAAAATGGCCATGAAAAACTGACAGTTGATCAGTTTTTAATGGCCATTTTTTTCACTGTCATGTGAACGTAGCCTTAGGGCCTGTTCACATCAGCGTTGTCTTTCTGTTGAGGGGCGATGGTGATGCAAACGGAAGCTAAGTTTTCCATTTGCCTTTCCGTTGAGGGGTTCCCCCGACTGAAAGCTCCGACAGAACCCCTCAACGGAAAGCACTGCTGATCTGAACCCAGCCTTAGGCCTCATGCCCACTTCAGTTGTTTTCTGACACATTCATTTCTATGGGGCCATGTACACTTCCGTTGTTTTAACGGAACGGTGTGGCCGTTCCGACAAAAATAGAACAGGTCCTACTCCTGTCCGTTTTTGACGGAACAGTCTCGGCCATGCCATTCAATTGGTCCGTTGAAACAACAAACTGCACACAAAACCCATCCGTGTGCAGTCCGTGTTTCACGGATCCGTCATTAGCGGCCGTACGACGGTCAACGGATGTGTGCATGAGGCTTTAGCCCTAGGAATGCCAGGACTAGGTCAAGTGTGGAATTGGCTCCGGCGGGAGATTGCAGAGGGCAATGGAGGAGAGAAGCGGAGACACTCACATTCAGCAGCTGGGCACGCCTCGAAATCAAGAGTCATGGTGGATACTCATTGAGTTAGGGCTCCTGCACATGACCGTTGTTTTCTTCAGTGTCCTATCCATTTTTTTGCAGATAGTATACTGAATCATTCATTTCTATGGGGCTATGCACGCATCCGTTTTTTTGCGGATCCATACGTCCATTCTGCAAATTATACAACAGGTCCTATTCTTGACAATATCTGCGCCCTCTCTCACCCTCTCTAGTGTAAGGGTCCGCAAAAAAAAACAAAAAATGAACAGCACTCGGAATCCGTTAGGATCCAGGGTTTGCGGTCCGCAAAATGGAAACGGTCGCGATCATGTGCCCTTACGGTCATTTTCGGTCTGAAGTCACGTCCTGGCACCCACTTTTTACTCATGTTAGGGTGTAGCTACATATGCCAGTTTTGTGGCGTTTTGTTGCTGAAAATCACAGCAAAATTCTGGCGCGTGTAAATACACCCTAAACCTGGCCTGTATTTTTGGTTGGAAAAGCGGCAACCCTAGGCATGGCCAGAATTTGAGGATGCCACTTGTGTAATAAATAAATCATGTGCCTAAAGTCTACCCTAAAGCAGGTACACCCTTTCCCTGCCACATGAGACCGGTCATAGTCACTTCACACACTCAGGTACATGTGCGCCATTTTCTGTCAGGTAACATTTTGAGGTGTAAAGTCGGATAAAGTAAGAAATGCTTCAGTTTGCATGGGACATTATTAATACACGAGCTCCCATAGATTTCATCCCTTTTCCCGTCCCTTGGTTGAACTTGATGGACATGTGTCTTTTTTCAGCCGTACTAACTATGTAACTATGTAACATCTGGTGTACGAAACCGTCTGAGAGGAATAGTGTCTGTCCATAACAGCCAATCAGAGTTCAGCTTTCATATGCTAACTTGCACTGGAAAAATGAACTCTAATTGGTTGCTATGGGCAACAAGGACACTTTCTCTGAGGCAGTTTCTATACATGAGGACCAGCTGTAAATACAGTGAGACAAAGTAGACACTTATATATATATATATACACACACACCAGGGGCGGACATACCGCATGTGCAGCCGGTGCAGCTGCACAAGGGCCCCGCGTGGGAAGGGGGCCCGTTCCTCTGCTGGCCGACTCAGTTCTCAGCTGCGCGATGCTGAGGACTGAGACAGAGGCCCGTGGACCACTGGCGTAGCTATAGGGGTCGCAGCGGTCGCAATTGCGACCGGGCCCCGAAGCCAGGGGGGCCCACGGCCCCCCGCACCACATCAATAAAAAGTTACTATAGTAACTCGGGCCGCGGGCCCCTGTTACTATAGTAACATACTTTACTTACCTTCCTGGTTCCGGATCGCAGCGGAGGTCCTGACGTCAGGCGCTGTGCGCAGCGCATGACGTCACAGCGCTATGCCGCCGCGCACAGCATCGAGACTACAGAACTCCCGCCGCGGCCGAAGAGGAAGGTAAGATAGCCCTGACTGGCGGGGTCCGACTCCTGGGACCCGCCAATCAGCTGTTTTGAAGGGGCCGCAGCACTCGTACGAGAGCTGCTCCCCTTCATTCCTGTCACTTCATTCCGGTCACACTGTGAATCGGTTTCGGCGATTCACAGTGTGGGCGAGTAGTGAAATGAAGGGGAAGCAGCTCTCGTACGAGTGCTGCGGCCCCTTCAAAACAGCTGATTTGCGGGTCCCGGGCGACACATCAGCTATTGATGGCCTATCCTGAGGATAGGCCATCAATGTTTAGGGACTGCACAACCCCTAAGCCTACGATGTAGCAGGCTTAGGGGGCCCATGAGACAGGATCACAGATTGTGTGATGCTGTCTGCTGGGCCCTGTATCTAAGCCAATCACATGGTAGGCTTAGATACATGGCCCATGCGTGATCCTGTCTGCTGGGCCCTGTATCTAAGCCTACCACACTGTAGGTTTAGATACAGGGCCCCAGCACACAGTAATCTTATACTGTATAAGATTACTGTCTGCTGGACCCTGTATCTAAGCCTACCTTGTGGTAGGCTTAGATACAGGGTCCCACAGACAGTATCACACATGGGCCCTGTATCTAAGCCTTAGGGTATGTGCACAGACACTAATTACGTCCGTAAGTGACGGATGTATTTCGGCCGCAAGTACCGGACCGAACACACTGCAGGGAGCCGGGCTCCTAGCGTCGTACTTATGTACGACGCTAGGAGTCCCTGCCTCGCTGTGGGACAACTGTCCTGTACTGTAATCATGTTTTCAGTACCGGACAGTTGTCCGGCAGCGAGGCAGGGACTCCTAGCGTCGTACATAACTATGATGCTAGGAGCCCGGCTCCCTGCAGTGTGTTCGGTCCGGTACTTGCGGCCGAAATACGTCCGTCAATTCCGGACGTAATTAGTGTGTGTGCACATACCCTAACACACGTGTTACTAATCATTTTTTGTGTGTTTTCTTACAGGTTCGGTCGTTGGACTACGGCGGATTCCAGGACTACTTCGATGACAGCTTTTTTTTTTATTAATAAAATGGTTAATGAGGGTTGTGTTTTTTTTTTTTATTTCAATAAAATATTTTTTCTATGTCTTTGTGGTTTTTTTTAAACTATATTACTACCGCCTTAGTAATGGCCGCCGGCTGATTGACAGCATCCATTGCTAAGGCAGGGCTTAGTGTTAGCCGGTGCAGAGGCTAACACTAACCCCCTTTATTACCCCGGTACCCACCGCCACCAGGGGTGCTGGGAAGAGCCGGGTACGATCCAGTACCTGACCATCTGTAGTGATGGTCGGCCACTGGGGTGGCCGCAGGCTGGTATTATCAGGAGGGGAAAGGCCAGATACAGTGGCCCTTCCTACCCTGGTGATGCTAGGCTGCTGCTGCTTTATTGTATCTGGCTGGTTATGAAAATGGGGGGGACGCCACGTCATTTAAAAAATAATTGGAAAGAACGATGTCGGGTCCCCCCCAATTTTCATAACCAGCCAGATACAACACAGCAGCAGCAGGCAGCATTACAAGGGTGGGAAGGGCCACTGTTTTTGGCCTTCCCCAGCCTAATACTACCAGCCTGCGGCCACCCCGGTGCCTGCCCGTCACTACAGCTGGTCGGGTACTGGTTTGTACCCGGCTCTTCCCAGTACCCCTGGTGGCGGTGGGTACCGGGGTAATAATGGGGGTTAGTGTAGACTCTGCACCGGCTAACATTAAGCCTCGCCTTAGTAATGGAGGTTGTCAATCAGCCAGCGGCCATTACTAAGGCGGTGATAATAAAGTTTAAAAAGATACAAGCACATAGAAATTTTTTTTATTGAAATAAAAACACAACCCTCATTAACCATTTTATTGAGAATAAAAAAAACGCCGTCATTGAAGTCCTCGTATCCGAAGTCCAACAACCGAACCTGTAAAAAAAACACAAACACACAAAAATAATCAGTAACACATAAAGAAGCAAAATTATTATTCTTACCTTTCCTGGGTCCAGCGCTGGAGCCGCAATGTCAGCGAGCTGGGCCCTGTATCTAATCCAATCATGTGTGATACAGTCTGCTGGGCTGTGTATCTAATCCAATCATGTATGATACTGTGCTGGGCCCTATATCTAATCCGATCATGTGTGATACTGTCTGCTGAGCCACTGTATCTAATCCTATCATGTGTGATACTGTCTGCTGAGCCACTGTATCTAATCCTATAATGTGTGGTACTGTCTGCTGAGCCACTGTATCTAATCCTATCATGTGTGATACTGTCTGCTGAGCCACTGTATCTAATCCTATCATGTGTGGTACTGTCTGCTGAGCCACTGTATCTAATCCTATCATGTGTGGTACTGTCTGCTGAGCCACTGTATCTAATCCTATCATGTGTGATACTGTCTGCTGGGCCACTGTATCTAATCCTATCATGTGTGATACTGTCTGCTGAGCTGTGTATCTAATCCTATCATGTGTGATACTGCCTTCTGAGCCACTGTATCTAATCCTATCATGTGTGATACTGTCTGCTCAGCCACTGTATCTAATCCTATCCATAGTTTATAGGGTCGTAGTGCTATAGATATGCTATGCTGTCTCCTATACACACACTTTTTTTTGGGGCGGACACATATGTATTGGGGCTATTTCCCGGACATTTTAAGCCCTGAGGGTATGTTCACACGGCAGCGTCTGTTACGGCTGAAATTACTGTGCTGTTTTCAGGAGAAAACAGCACCGTAATTTCAGCCGTAATGGCATGTGCAGGCGTCTTTTGCTGCGTCCACTACGGAAGTAATTGAAGCTGGTTTTCCATGGAGTCCATGGAAAACGGCTCCATTTACATCTGAAGAAGTGACAGGCAGTTTTTTACGCGCCGCCTTTCGACAGCGGCGCGTAAAAAAAAATGACCATCGGCACAGAACATCGTAAGACCCATTCAAATGAATGGGCAGATGTTTTCCGACGCTTTTGAGCCGCATTTTCGGATGTAATTCAATGCTAAAACGCCCAAATTACGTCCGTAAATAGTGTGTGTGTGAACCCAGCCTTAGTGACGCCCCGGCTGCTAGTGCTGCATTGTTGGGTCACTTAGGAGACCCAGCGATGCAGCTGAAAGCGGACCGTCGGCCATGAGAAGTTTGTGATGGGGCCCTGGCACATTATCTGCACAGGGGCCTTTTGCAGTCTGTGTCCGCCACTGACACACACCCTTACATACATGTACTACTTTATGCATGCAATAGTCTCGCTAAATAAACCTTACCAAACCAAAGACACCATTAAGTACAGTCAGATGAGTCATCTCGTGTTCTTAATGAAGATGAATGACATGTACCTGCATAGTTTACTCCAGCACAGTCTCCATGGGATAAACCCCCTCACACGAGTAATTGCTGTAGAAGATTCCTGCTCAAGCCAACTTCCTGCAGCAGAGATGTTACCGCGTCTCCATAGCGACGGTACCACCCATTTACCCGGCTCGGGGGTGGTTGCATTTAATATCGATACGTGTTTAATATATGGAGGAGGCTCCTTGTTAACATCGTTTTGTTTGTTTTTTTAAAAGTATATTATTGTGTAATTTAGTTTGGGAAACGTTTTAAAAGTCTCCTGGAAGAGATTAAAGGTTTTTAGGTGAGTTGGTACAGTCCGTTTCCAGGCAGAAAATACTAAAGATGAATGGAGCGGGCGGTGTTCAGTGTTGTGGCGATAGTAACACCGGGGTGTATTGTCGCACATCACTGCTTTACGGCAACTATTCTATTACATCTTCTCAAAGGGAGAGGCCAAAAACTTGTGATAAATAAAATAAAATTAGTGTAAAAGTGATAAAGTTTCTCCTACTCATACAAAGTACTGCTAATATGTATATGGCATAGCTGTAATGGAGACATTAAATTTTTCTTTTACATACACCCCACATTCAAATTATGTCTGTACCCTATAAGGACAGCCAAATTGCTCTCATACAGAGTGCCCCCACTTACATTTCTAGAGCACCCCTATAAACAATGCTAAATTGCTCCTATAAACAATGCCATAGGCATAGCGCACAAATAAACAGTGTCACATCTCCACATTATTGCCAGAATCGCCCATAAACACTGCCATAGCACCCCTATAAACTGCTACAGCTCCATATTAACCCCTTAATGACCGGGCCATTTTGCACGTTAATGACCAAGGATTATTTTTTGTTTTTATTCACGGTCGCATTCCAAGAGTCGTAACTTTTTTTTTATTACGTCGACATAGCCGTATAAGGGCTTATTTTTTGCGGGACGAGTTGTATTTTGTAATTGCACCATTTTTAGATGCTTACAATATATTGATTAACTTTTATTAACTTTATTTTAGGAGAGAATTGAAAATAAGCAGCTATTCCAGCATTAATTTTCACGTTATAAATTTACGCCGTTTACTATGCAGCGTAAATATCATGTTAACTTTATTCTATGGGTCGGAACGATTACGGGGATACCAAATATGTAAAGGTTTTATATGTTTTCCTGCGTTTCCACAATAAAAACCCTTTTAGAAAAAAATTACTTGTTTTTGTATCGCCGCGTTCCAAGAGCCGTCATTTTTTTATTTTTCCGTCGATGTGGCCGTATGTGGGCTTGATTTTTGCGGGCCAATGTGTAGTTTTCATTAGTACTATTTTGGGGTACATAGGACTTATAGATTAACTTTTATTTTATTTTTTATGGGCGGAATGGGAGAAAAGAGAGAATTTTGCTGTTGTTTTTTGCGGGTTTTTTGGACGCCGTTCATCCGGCGGTTTAATTAATGTGTTCATTTTATTGGTCAAGTTGTTACGATCGCGGGGATACCATATATGTGCATGTGTTAATTGTTTTGACACTTTTACTGAATAAAACCACTTTTTATTTGATTTTGACTGTAATTATTTTTATTTTTTTTCAACAAACTTTATTTAACTGATTGACATTTTTTTTTTAAGTCCCACCAGGGGACTTCACTATGCGATGTGCCGATCGCATATATAATGCTTTGGTATACTTAGTATACCAAAGCATTATTGCCTGTCAGTGTAAAACTGACAGGCAACCTGTTAGGTCATGCCTCCGGCATCGCCTAACAGGCAGTTGCGGAAGACAGACCTGGGGGTCTTTGTTAGACCCCCGGCTGTCATGGAAACCCGACGGTGACCCGCGATTTGTTTGCGGGGGTGCCGATTGGGTGACAGAGGGAGCTCCCTCACTCTGTCAAACACATTAGATGCCGCTGTCACTATTGACAGCGGCATTTAATGGGTTAAACTGCCGGAATCGGAGCGCGCTTCGATTCCGGCAGTTGCAGCAGGAGCCAGGCTGAGTATAACAGCCGTGCTCCTGCCGCTGATCGCGCGGGTACAGTGGCAGTACCCGCACGATCACAGGACGGATATATCCGTCCTCCTGCGCGAACTAGCAGCTGCTGAGGACGGATATATCCGTCCTTCGGCGTTAAGGAGTTAATAGCAGTCGCCAATAAACATTGCCATAGCACCCCTATAAACAATACCATAGCACCCACCAGGGCCGGCTACACGTTTATGTGGACCCTTGGGCGACACAGACTTAGTAGGCCCCTTTGCGGCGGTAGTAAAATGGAAGAAAACCTCACTTTGTGCCCCCATATAGATGTTAGGCCATGTTTATGCCCCCATATAGAAGTTAGGCACCCAGTTTGTACCCCTTAAATGTAGTGCCCTCTGTAGATAGTGCCACACAGCCCCCTCTTCCCAGGTAGTGCCATACAGCCTCCCTCCCTGTGGGTAGTGCCTTTGGGCTTCCCTCTAGGAGTAGAATTCCAGGGCAGAGTATTGCCGATGCTCTGGCTGGGGATTCCGCTTCAGGAGAAACCCCTGACGTCACTGTCTATATATGGAAAGTGTTGTCAGGGGCAACCCCAGAGCCATAGTCCCGGGTAGAGCACTACTAGCACTCTGCTTGGGACTTATGCTCTGCTCCTGACATCACTGTCCATATATGGATAGTGATATCTGGAGCAGAGCTGAAGTCCCAGGCAGAGCGCTACTAAAGGCTCTGCTCCAGTACTCCAGCTCTGGTGAAGCTCCTGACATCACTGTCCATATATGGCTAGTGATGTCAGGGGCAACTCCAGAGCCAAAGTCCCGGGCAGAGCACTAGTTGCCTGGTTCACTGCTCTGCTCCTGACAACACTGTCCATATATGGACAGTGATGTCAGTGGCTTCCCCAGAGACGGAGTTCCGGAGTAGAGCTGCTTCTAGCGCTCTGCCTGGGACTCCTTCGTTCCTCCTGACATCATTGTCCATATCCCTCATTAGCAGAGCATGCCTATAAACAATGCCTAAGTGCCCCTATAAATAAATCCAGAGTATGGCACCTCCATTAAAAATATTTTTCATGATAGGTACGATACAAAACATCTGGACACCTGCCATTATTTAGCATTTGGACCCCGTATTTTCCAATTATTTTTTTTCAGTTTTAAATTGTCAATAGGCTTCATCCTACAATAGATTGAAAGACATAATGGGGCACATTTATAAAAACTGTCACAAATGAATGACAAATGCACCATATTTATATGCATCTGGCTACAATTTTTTTGTTGCATGTTTTCTTCCCGTCTGACAGGCTGTACATGGTACACATCAGTGTAGAAGAGTAGTTTAGGTTGCCACAATTCACCAAACACATCACACACCAGTGGGGAATATAGAGCAAATGTATAAAATCAGTCCACTCACTTGATACTGAGATATAAAAGCCACATCCGCTTTTTTAGTGCCTTCATAAATATACTGTTCATGTCGAATATCGTTTTCTACAATGCATTGGTAAATGTCTCCATAGTGCTGCTTATCTCCACGTTTAGGGTATGTTCACACGCAGTGTTTTCAGCCGTTTTTCGGGCTGTATCCCGAAAAACAGCCGAAAATGCGGAAGCAGAACGCCTCCAAATATCTGCCCATTGATTTCAATGGGAAAAACGGTGTTCTGTTCCGACGGCACGTTTTTTACGCGCCCGTTTTTCAAAATGGCCACATAAAAAAATGGCCGCGAAAAAGAAGTGCGTTTTTGGAGCCGTTTTCATAGACTCTATAGAAAAACAGCTCCAAAAACGGCCGTAAAAACGCTGCGGAAAACGCGACTGATTAAAAAACTTCTGAAAATCAGGAGCTGTTTTCCCTTGAAAAAAGCTCCGTATTTTGAGACGTTTTTTATTTTGTGTTTGCACATACCCTTACAAAGCGTACACTCTGACAGCTGGGGAATTATAGTTGCAATCTCATTTTTTGGAGGGAGACCACGCAATGTGGCTGCACATGACGGGTGGAATTTCTGTTTAGGATACTTGGTATACCAGTCACTAGAATGACCCTTTTAATGCGAGGGTATCATTAGAATGAATAGGGGCTATTAGCCTGTTTACAGCGTAGCCCCTCATGGTAACACGGCCCCCCTCCCCCCCATTTTTCCTTCAGTTCCTTTTATGGTCAGTAATTAAAGGTCATTTGGTTTAACCCTCTTTTTCCCCTATTTTTATTTGGTACTTACCTGTATGAGGTCAAGTTCAGGTCAGTGGTGCCCCACCCACGTGGTCTTGGCACGCACAGGTTCTGGAAAATTCCTATGTGGCGGGAAAATCTGGTGCTTTCATTGGTTCCCTTTGGTAAAAAGGCGGGAATTTTTTATATATATTCCCAGGTTTTGGAGTGGTCTGCTGCCCATCCGAGTTGGATGAAGAAGAGGAACACCATCGCCTCGCCCCGCCCCCCTCCCTTTTATTGTCGCGGTATCTTGTTAGTGGGGGGTTAGTCGCCCAGTTTATGGGTGGACAAGGTCATGAATTATTGGTATAATATTTATTGGTTTTTATTTATTAAAATATTTGGTATTTATTACAAGTTTAATATTTATTTATTATGTAACCCCTTAATAAATACTGCGGCCATTTTATTCCATCTGCATTGTCTCTTGGTCTTTATTTATTAATTACGTTTTTAGTATGTGTGTTTGGAAGGTTGGGTGGTGCTTGTGTTACCATGTGATTTGTAATCTCGAAGGAGTTGTTCAGTCTTGATACGATATTATTGGTCAACAGAATGCTCGGTTTATTGACTATGGTCATTGTGAAGCTTCTGTTATAGTCTATAGATCACAAGCATGCTTCCTGTATAGTAAAACGATCAGTAGAATAAATTCTGCAATGACGGCTGAAATTGTTAAGCTGCATTGTATTACAGTATTCTTTGGGTCACATAGCTATTAGTATTGAGTGATGACCATCTAAGAACGTTACATGCAGCTTCTGTGGAATCGGATTTGCACAACTTTCTTCTTCCAATATAAATGTCACCTACAATTCTATTTACCTCTATGAAACGAGACTTTTGCACAGACCAGTCTGCATAGCGACGGTACCGCCCATAAACTTCAGAATTTTAGTGGTCATATGGGCACTATCCATATACTCAAGGTGCCCAAACTTTTGTACCTTGTAAGCTAGATGCAACTGAGCAATGCTCAAGAGCCTCATTCAACTATATTTGAAAAACTATTTGTAAGGCCCCATGCACACGAACGTATTTTTTACTGTCCGTAAATACGGGTCCTTGGTCACACGTATTCAACCCGCATTGCACCAGTATTTACGGACCCGTGCCCGTAAATACGGGTCTGGTGCCACCAGTATTCCACCCGTATTTACGGGCACGTTTTCAATGCAAAATTGCACTGCACTAATCGGCAGCCCCTTCTCTCTATCAGTGCAGGATAGAGAGAAGGGACAGCCCTTTCCGTAGTAAAAGTAAAAGAAATTCATACTTACCCGGCCGTTGTCTTGGTGACGTGTCCTTCTTTCGACATCCAGCCCGACCTCCCTGGATGACGCGGCAGTCCTTGTGACCGCTGCAGCCTGTAATTGGCTGCAGCGGTCACATGGGCTGAAACGTCATCCCAGGAGGCCGGACTGGAGGAAGAAGCAGGGAGTTCTGGGTAAGTATGAACGTCCTTTTTTTTTTTTTACAGGTTGATCTATATTGTGATTGGAAGTCACTGTCCAGGGTGCTGAAAGTTACTGCCGATCGTTTAACTCTTTCAGCACCCTGGACAGTGACTATCCACTGACGTCGCCTAGCAACGCTCCCGTAATTACGGGCACACACACGTAGTCACCCGTAAATACGGGAGCCCCATAGACTTCTATGGGCCTGCCCGTGCCGTAATTACGGCCTAAAATAGGACATGTTCTATATTTTTCAACGGCCCGGGCACCTTCCCATAAGCATACGGGGAGAAGTCTATGGGCCCGTAATTACGGGCCATAATTACGGCCCGTGATTACGGGCGTCTTTACGTTCGTGTGCTTCGGGCCTTAGGGCGCTGCTGGCCTCGTGTTATATTCTGACAACCTGCTATGACTATTCTGTATGGGGACTGCTTTCCCAGCTACTGACTTTTATTAGTGCTCCTTCCTATAAAGCAAATAGAAACAAAACCCCCAATATGTTTCAGTTGCTGTTCCAGAACCCAACCAATGTAGTGTCAGCCTGTGGAAAATAAATGTAATAACCGTTAAACAACAAGCCATCTTCCAGCATGCTAATGAATTCAGCTTCTACGCGTAGCATTTCTAGACTAAAACTGCAGGGACAAGCAAGTTTGCGTGACTGCCGAGCGTAGCTGAAAATTGCCATGTATCGGCAAAGCACTCATTAATTATATAGGCATTTGTTTTGCATTTACCACATAAAGCATGAAGATTTAAAGTGTACCTCTACCTTTCAAGTGACTTTTCAGAATAAGGAGCCGTGTTTGTACATGTGATTGCAGAGGAAAAAACGGGATATAAACGGCGCTGCTACTCAAGAATGATGCTTGGAATGGTTATAATGATATGATCTTTTATTCAATAGGCTACGCGTTTCAATGCCGCACCGGCATCTTCCTCAGGCCATATATCATTATAACCATTCCAAGCATCATTCTTGAGTAGCAGCGCCGTTTATATCCCGTTTTTTCCTCTGCAATCATTTCTATACGGAGACCCATTGGTGTGACCGTCTGGGATTTCGGCTGCAGCACTTACTATCCTACGTGACTGATCTTACTTCTTGTGGTAAGCCTACACCTGTCATAGTTTGACTGCTATTTTGGGCTTACTTACGCTATGTTGCGCCGTGTGTTTTTTCTTGTGTTTGTACATGTGGAATATATGACAGTAACCGAAGAATTAAGTAGTTTACCCTGTATAATTCGGTCTGTTAGAATGAGATAAAGAGTTAATGATAGGTTATGTGTACGTGGTCTGTAAAACCCACAGGAACGTTTAAAGTTCAGTTTAACTTTTTTTTTTTTTCAAAGGTGGGGGCTCATGGCGTGTCCGACAGGCTCTGTCTTTGTTTAACATGAATGTATGTACCATAAGTGATCTTAAACCTAATTAGTTAAGCTACCATTGCAATGAAGCTATACTTGTATTCGTATGTGTCTTCTATTGGCTTTTGTATGTTATCTCTCTTTGGCATCTTGTCCTGTATAAATAAACCGAATGTGGAATGATTCTACAGAGAATGACACATGAGATACTGAAGCACTTGTGTGTGTGTCTTCTCTCCGATGCATCGATATCCTGATTTGGACTCTGAGGCTGGATTCTTAGAGTATATTTAGCTCTCCCAAACCCAGGCTGCTCTGACAAGTAACACTATATATAACCACTATATGTCTTGTATATGGCATTTATCAGCAGTTTTCCCCCTTTATTTCAAAGCCTACAAAAGCCTTTCAAGGGTGCGGAGCCTAACTACTATGATATTTGCCATACCAGAACAGAGAGAGAAGAGGAGAATCATGCTCTCCTATCTCTATCTATCACACATATAAATGTAGCAGCAACATGGAGGACATTATACAGCAGTAATGGGCAGTGTAGCTGTGAATCCAGCACTGGAGTGACATACAACACTTTCTAGAAGCTGCAGCATGTCTGTGTCTCCCTCCTCCTGCTGCTCCCCCTCCCCTCTCCTCTCCTCTCCATAGAATCTCTGGGCAGCTGTAACCTAACCTGTCAGTACCGAGAATCCCTCTCCTCTCTGCTCTACAGATCCTATAGGTGAATTCAGAGTGAGTGAACAGTTGAAGGGAATCTGACTGAATACCGTAGTCGACTACTCTATTCATTCCCTCAAAACGACGAAACCCTTGCACAACTGAGACAAACGGAAACCATTGGCACCGGATCCGTCACCATTGAAATCTTTTGTGATGGAAATGGAAACCTATGTTTTCCGTTTGTTTCAGTCTGGGCTCCACTTTGACGGAAAGCTCAGACGGAACGTCAGAATAGAGCCCTGACGGATATGTGAACGAAGCCTAATTTCTTTTTTTGCAGCAGCAGCAGCCATTTTGGCAATAGTGGCAACAGGAAGTGCTGCCATATCCGTTGTTACCTTTAAATCAGCTTCTCGATAAAATGTAGTTATAAATAGACTGTTGACCATTAGTTTCTGAGAAGTCGCTTGTTTAAAGACTACAATATGCACATTTCCATGCGACCATGAATCTTGATGACAGTCGTTTGTCATTGTCCATCGTTATTGTAAATTCTCCTCCACAGCTGCATTCACAATTCTGTTAAGCTCAATTCTTCACCCATCCCCTGCTAAAGTTTAAAGAGACTCTGTCACCACATTATAAGTGCCCTATCTCCTACATAAGGAGATGGGCGCTGTAATGTAGGTGACAGTAATGCTTTTTATTTAAAAAAACTATCTATTTTCACAACGTTAGGAGCGATTTTGGTTTATGCTAATGAGCTTTCTTAATGCCCAAGTGGGCGTACTTTTACTTTTGACCAAGTGGGTGTTGTACAGAGGAGTGTATGACGCTGACTAATCGGCATCATGCACTCCTCTCCATTCATTTACACTGCACTAGCGATCTAGATATATCGATATGTGCAGCCTCATACACAAACCCTAACATTACTAGTGTGTCCTGATAATGAATACACATGACCATCCAGCCTGGACGTCATGTGTACTCAGAATCCTGACACGTCTGACTCTTTTTTTTGTGAGATTCCGGCAAGTGAAACCAAATCTCGTTTAGCTCCGTGATCTCGCGAGATTTGGTTTCACTTGCCGGAATTTCACAAAAAAAGAGTCAGAAGTGTCAGGATTCTGAGTACACATGACGTCCAGGCTGGATTTCATGTGTATTCATTATCAGGACACTGTAGTAATGTTAGGGCTTGTGTATGAGGCTGCACATAGCTTTATATCTATATCGCTAGTGCAGTGTAAATGAATGGAGAGGAGTGCATGATGCCGATTGGTCAGCGTCATACACTCCTCTGTACAACACCTACTTGGTCGAAAGTAAAAGTACGCCCACTTGGGCATTAAGAAAACTCATTAGCATAAACCAAAATCGCTCCTAACGTTGTGAAAAAAGATCGTTTTTTTAAATAAAAATCATTACTGTCACCTACATTACAGCGCCCATCTCCTTATATAGGAGATAGGGCTCTTATAATGTGGTGACAGAGTCTCTTTAATGTCTGTACAGAGGAGATTTGAATTTTGAGAAATGTCGATTGAGCTGCACATGAAGGTTCTAGGGTAAAATGTCATACTGGTAGATAAAATCTAAAGTGACTGACAACCGGTGCTGCATCTCAGAAGGTGCAATACATTTATTGTGTATGATGAAATGCACATCACTCCTGACTTTTCCTATATCCTTGATGTATAGATTGTAATGTGTACCCTGACATGTCTGAACCAGAGTTAATGTATTTTCTCCAAGCTCTCAGATCACATCACTTAGAATGTTTTACCGGAACATATTCTCTAATGGTTTTATAATGTCTTGCTAAACTCCCAAGGGGATGGAAGCAGTATCAGGATCTTATATTAAATTTACTTTGTCAGCTGTGTAGCACAATTTATACACTCGTTCTGCATGACTGGAGGCAGGAGGGCACATAAAGTGACAGATAAGGACCTGGAGAGCTCCACTTATTTAACTGGTTCTATAAAAGGAAATAGATGTTTTCTATTCCCAGAAATCCTTTTTTATTCTATGTGATTAAATAGGGTCAATCTGAGTGTGAGGAAAGATGTTGATGTGTAAACTAATCTTACACTGTAAAGCCTTGTTCACACAATGCAGATTTGCTGCAGATTTCCTTGCAGTTTTTAGGCGAAAACGGGGAACGCAACCTAAACAGAAGAAATATATAAAAGGAAATCTACACTGTGTGACCAGGTAATGCGGCCGAATTTTAGAATCCAGGTTACGGTCGCAATACTCAGACCCTTCATAGTTCACATAAGTAAACCTTAGATCACCATAGAATCCTACTCTGGACTAAGTTGCGTTCACTTGAACCGTAGGTCTCCTGGTCTTTCAGTCAAAAAATAAATGCCATAATATTATTTCTGAAGCCGGACAACCCCTTTAAGTTTTAGTCCTCATCTGTCAGACATGACCACATCCTGGCCAGAAAGCGGACCTCCCTAGTCTACAATGTGCCAGTCTTTCATGACCGGAAGGGTTTGAAGCCTTGATAGACCTTTTGGAATTTTGCATTCTAAAAGGTCATTTTTTTAAAATTCTATCTCTTATTATACCCCCCAAAAATGTTTTTCTTTTTTCACGGCACATATAGGGCTTTCTTATTAGTAATAATTGGAGCTGATACCTTTTTATTTTGTAGGTCTTATTTAGGGTTAAAAGGATCAGAAAAAGGAAAAAATAAATAAATGGATGAATGAAGTCGCTAAAGCGTTGGAAAAATACCCACCTTAATTTAGTTTTACATATGTCTCCTTCCCTTTAGACATAGATACAAACATTTTTAGGGAAGCACAAAAAAGCAGATATGGCTGGGGCAGAACAGCCAAATTTGGTTCTCATATTATTGGGGTAACGTACACTACCGTTCAAAAGTTTAGGGTCACTTAGAAATTTCCTTATTTTTGAAAGAAAAGCAGTTTTTTTCAATGAAGATAACATTAAATTAATCAGAAATACACTCTATACATTGTTAATGTGGTAAATGACTATTCTAGCTGCAAACGTCTGGTTTTTAATGCAATATCTACATAGGTGTATAGAGGCCCATTTCCAGCAACCATCACTCCAGTGTTCTAATGGTACATTGTGTTTGCTAACTGTGTTAGAAGGCTAATGGATGATTAGAAAACACTTGAAAACCCTTGTGCAATTATGTTCGCACCGCTGTAAACAGTTTTGCTGTTTAGAGGAGCTATAAAACTGACCTTCCTTTTAGCTAGTTGAGAATCTGGAGCATTACATTTGTGAGTTCGATTAAACTCTCAAAATGGCTAGAAAAAGAGAGCTTTCATGTGAAACTCGACAGTCTATTCTTGTTCTTAGAAATGAAGGCTATTCCATGCGAGAAATTGCCAAGAAACGGAAGATTTCCTACAACGGTGTGTACTACTCCCTTCAGAGGACAGCACAAACAGGCTCTAACCAGAGTAGAAAGAGAAGTGGGAGGCCCCGCTGCACAACTGAGCAACAAGACAAGTACATTAGAGTCTCTAGTTTGAGAAATAGACGCCTCAAAGGTCCTCAACTGGCAGCTTCATTAAATAGTACCCGAAAAACGCCAGTGTCAACGTCTACAGTGAAGAGGCGACTCCGGGATGCTGGCCTTCAGGGCAGAGTGGCAAAGAAAAAGCCATACATTTGTGAGACGCAGAACAATTGAAAAGATGCTGGAAGAGTGCCTGACGCCATCTGTCAAGCATGGTGGAGGTAATGTGATGGTCTGGGGTTGCTTTGGTCCTGGAAAGTGGGAGATTTGTACAAGGTAAAAGGGATTTTGAATAAGGAAGGCAATCACTCCATTTTGCAACGCCATGCCATACCCTGTGGACAGCGCTTGATTGGAGCCAATTTCATCCTACAACAGGACAATGACCCAAAGCACACCTCCAAATTATGCAAGAACTATTTAGGGAAGAAGCAGGCAGCTGGTATTCTATCTGTAATGGAGTGGCCAGCGCAGTCACCAGATCTCAACCCCATAGAGCTGTTGTGGGAGCAGCTTGACCGTATGGTACGCAAGAAGTGCCCATCAAGCCAATCCAACTTGTGGGAGGGGCTTCTGGAAGCATGGGGTGAAATTTCTCCCGATTACCTCAGCAAATTAACAGCTAGAATGGCGAAGGTCTGCAATGCTGTAATTGCTGCAAATGGAGCATTCTTTGACAATAGCAAAGTTTGAAGGAGAAAATTATTATTTCAAATAAAAATCATTATTTCTAACCTTGTCAATGTCTTGACTATATTTTCTAGTCATTTTGCAACTCATTTGATAAATATAAGTGTGAGTTTTCATGGAAAACACAAAATTGTCTGGGTGACCCCAAACTTTTGAACGGTAGTGTACGTTCATTTATTTTCTACTATGGGTATTCAGATTAGCAGCATACACGTGATCTGTGTTTTCCGTGCTTTCCTCATATACAGATAACAGTGATCTTATGGTCACAGCACATTAGAATTCTGTTACCGGTGATCTGTATACACAGACATGCAGAGGACATTCAGATTGAGTCTTCTCTGCATGTCCTCGCGTCCCTGTGACACCAGTAATGACATCATGGGATTCTCTAGTTGCATCTTCTGCATTCAGGGACGCATTGCTCAATGTGAGCGCTGTTGGGTTTTCTGTAACTAGGAAAGGATTATTTTAGGATCAGTCTGACAGTGCCATTAAAGAAAGCACATAAATGAATTAGCTAATGGCATGGGGACTGTGCCACCACAAGGGAAATTAGACATTATACAGTTACTATTGAAGTCAGTGAAGTGTCTGTATAATACACAGACGTGCTGGATCCTCCAAAGCAAAAGACATTCCTAGTGGTTGCTCTCCCATATGGCTACTAGATGAGGGTCCTAAATGAACTCAAAATTCCCTAAGGCTGGGTTTACACTGCGTTTTCACTATATATTTTTTTGTTGATCTGCCAAAACCAAAAAACGCAGTGTGAACCCAGCCGAATAGTGTATTTGAGACTGTATGCATGACAATTAAACCCATCGATAGTTGGGCTAGGGATAAAGAAACTTACAAAGAAATCGACACAGGACACCATAGTTATTCTCCTTTTAACGTGGGAAGACTTGGGGTCAGCCACAGCTTTTATTATTAATTTAAATATTGAACTGTAAACATATAGTAACATAACCGTTATTTAGGTAAAAACCTGTATGCTGGCCTAGAAACATAAGTGGGCATGTAGGTAATCCACCATATAAAACCGCCATCAGGAGGGCGTGTACCCACACTACACGTTCCTTCGCCCCAACACGACCCTCAGCCAACAAGAAAAGAGCCTGCTCAATACCGTCTTGAAGACCAGAAATGCATACGTCAAGGCCAATGTTCGTTAAATTAACTCTGTCTGGCAGTAAAAGGCATCTATTATCCCCCTCCAGTTGTCGGTGTCTAATCACCACTCCACCTCTCTCACAAAGTGGAAAACTTGTGTATGGAGTAGTCTCCTGCCCCGCTCAATAATGTTACCGTCCCGGGCACCGTGCCATACCACCCTGGGAATTACCTCAGACCAAAGCAGCAGTTCAGGAAAGAATGAAGCGAAACGTTCCAGGTCTGAGTGTATGAGCGCAATCAGTTCATGTACAAGTCTTGGTGGGCTTTACAGATACAGCACAGTGGTCTGCACCAGCATCATCAGGAGCCTTAGTCTACAGCAAGGGCTAAACGCGCCTCTCAAAATGCAATGAAGGAGAAATGCACACCCAAGTGCAGTGATTCAAGTAGGTGGAAAAATTATCCAGCTCTGACAATCCTGGGGAATAGTCAGTGTCTGCTCACAGCCGGCTTAAAGTTTTTTTTCCCAGATAAAGTGCCGCTCATGTCCATGCGGTATTGCAGTTCAGCCCCATTCACGTAAAGGAGGCTGAGCTGCAATACCAAACACAGCCCATGAACAAAAGGGACGCTTTCTGATACAGAGCTCCAAATCCCCCCAAATTATAAATTCTTGGTGCCTGCAGTTGCAACTAGGGGGAGCATTGTGGACACTAACTGCATGCTGTTTTATGGAGTTCAATGTATGAAGAGTATTCAGTAAGCTCCCCCTATTGGTGAATGCAGGCAGCCAGGATTTAATCATTGAACTTTAACTCCATGTAAGAAATGCACTATAAGGGTATGTTCACACAGGCTATTTTAAGGCATTTTTCGGGCCGTAAACGCTCTCCGAAAAATGGCTAAAAATGCGGAGGCTGAAAACCTCCTTTTTAAAAACGGACACGTAAAAAAAGCCTCGTAAAAAGAAGTGCATGTCACTTGTTGAGCAGTTTTTCATTGACTCCATAGAAAAACAGCTCCAAAAACGGCCGTAAAAATACGGCTGAAAATCAGGAGCTGTTTTCCCTTGAAAACAGCTTTGTATTTTCAACCGTTTTTTATTAAGCGTGTGAACATACCCTGAAAGTTCACAGAAAACTGTTTGGTGTGGATTCTCAATCTGTAGCATGTCAATTTATCTTGCATTAAAGATGCAGAATTTCTAGGGTCAGCATAGGATAGCTATGGTGTCAGAGATACATTTTTATACTCAAAGACAAGGAAATATTTTTTTCGTAAGTACTACATAAATGGTGTGTAGGATTAAGGCCTCATGCACACGACCGTAGCCATGTGCCGCAATAAGACATGCCCGTTCTTTCTGCGGTCCGGGCTCCTGGGCCATGCACGGACCGTGGAAACCACGGTTGTGTGCATGGCCCCATAGGAATGAATGGGGCCGCTATTCTCCCATGGAATTTCGGAGGAATTGCGGCCACAAAAGCATGTTCGTGTGCATGGGGCCTAAGTTGGGGGTGGGGAGAGGAACTACGTTTATTATTTCTCTCGGATCTCCATGAGGTTACTATTTCCTGAGCCCTCGCTGATACGGATTTAGAGCACAACATGACATCACTACTGCACGTGGCAGATTGATACGCCTTAACGTTCCATCAATATATAAACCGTTACTGTATAGCAAATAGATTAGGAACACATCTAAACACAAATCTCATTAAATGCGAATACGAAATACTGACCTTGTCTCCCAGAAAGTTGGATGTTTTTCAGATGCTAATCTAACATTGGATGGAATAAGCGTATTTCTATTCTGATAAGCAGAAAGGCTCCCATGACAGCTTTGTGGATAGGTTGC
Source organism: Rhinoderma darwinii (assembly GCF_050947455.1). Lineage (NCBI taxonomy): Eukaryota > Metazoa > Chordata > Amphibia > Anura > Rhinodermatidae > Rhinoderma > Rhinoderma darwinii. Next base: position 121,412,893 of record NC_134692.1, read on the forward strand.
AAACTAATTGGTGGAGAAATAAAAAAGGCCCCGTATTACGGAGTCTGGCGATCCAACATCAATTTATCTTCTCGAGCTAAATTACATTCACACCACTGTGGATCCAGGAATGTAATCGTATTCAGCACTCCTGAGACCGCACAATATAGAGCTCTTTCATTAGTTACATGCGCTGGATATAGCTACAGGACAATTGTAGGCAATAAAAAAAAGGAATTCTTCACTTCTAAATAGTTTCTGCTCTCTGTCTGGTAACGTTCTTTTTGTGTTATAGGCTTTTAGAAACGTACGTAAATTACTGTAAAGTCAGCTTTTTTTTTGTGTGCATTCTGTATGTGTTCATTTAGTTATATGGTTACATAGCATCTGTATCACGGTTGCGATGGATAAAACGATCATTAGGGTATGTTCACGCGCACTGTTTTCAGACGTAATGCGGGCGTTTTACGCCTCGAATTACGCCTCCAAACATCTGCCCATTGCTTTCAATGGGTTTTACGATGTTCTGTTCCCACGAGGTGTCATTTTACGCGTCGCTATCAAAAGACGGCGTGTAAAAAGACGCTCGTGTCACAGAAGTGCATGTCACTTCTTTTGATGTTTTTCATTGACGCCACTGAAAAACAGCTCCAATAATGTCCGTAAGATACGCAGCGAAAAACGCAAGTAGTTACAAAAACGTCTGAAAATCAGGAGCCGTTTTCGCCTGAAATCAGCTCCATAATTTCAGACGTATTTTGTCACTGCGTGTGAACATACCCTTAGGGTATGTGCACACGATAACGTCAATTACGGCTGAAATTACGGAGCTGTTTTCAGGAGAAAACAGCTCCTGAATTTCAGACGTAATTGCTCGTACTCACGTTTTGCGTGGCGTCAATTACGGCCGTAATTTGGAGCTGTTCTTCATTGAAGTCAATGAAAAATGGCTCCAATTACGTTCCAAGAAGTGTCCTGCACTTCTTTGACGACGCTGTTATTTTACGCGCCGTCTTTTGACAGCGACGCGTAAAATTACAGGTCGTATTTGAGCCGTGTTTTCAGGCGTAATTCGAGGCGTAAAACGCCTCGTTTACGCCTGATAATAGGTTGTGTGAACCCAGCCTTAAAGGGACCGTCTAACAGAAAACAGTCTATGTTGCCTAAATCAGCCAATCACAGTGTAAACAGCAGTTTAAAAAATAAAATAAAATCCTTACCTGATGTTTCATCCCTGTGAGTGGCTGCAGCAGTCACATGCGATAAAACATCATCCCTGGAGGCCCGGCTGGATGCAGAGATATCTTGGTAAGTATAATTTTTTCTCTTTTTCCTGAGTTGCGGCTTTTGCGACAGAATCGCAGCTTTTTGCCATTTGTTTCGGGTTTTACCTCCCCATTGAATTCAATGAGTAAAGCCCGCAACAGAAAATCAGCGATTCCGAAGCATGAGGGTATGTGCACACACACTAATTACGTCCGTAATTGACGGACGTATTTCGGCCGCAAGTCCCGGACCGAACACAGTGCAGGGAGCCGGGCTCCTAGCATCATACTTATGTACGATGCTAGGAGTCCCTGCCTCGCTGCAGGACAACTGTCCCGTACTGTAATCATGTTTTCAGTACGGGACAGCAGTTCCACGGAGAGGCAGGAACTCCTAGCATCGTACATAAGTATGATGCTAGGAGCCCGGCTCCCTGCACTGTGTTCGGTCCGGTACTTGCGGCCGAAATACGTCCGTCAATTACGGACGTAATTAGTGTGTGTGCACATACCCTAAATTGACACGCTGCGGATTAAAAACCCGCACCACAGGTCAATTTAGGATTGATTTTAAGGCATATTTTTTACGAAGTTCAAATCTCATCCATTTTGCTGCTACTGTAATACGCTGCGGATTTTCCGCAATTAAATCCGTACTGTTTACGCTAAGTGTGGACATACCATTATTGTGCTCTTGATAAATGAAAGCTGCACTATGATTGGTTGCTATGAGCAATAAAGATGTATTTGTGTGTTTTTGTCTGCAGCTGCCCCATGTGCTGCAGAAAACTGGTACCGTAATTTAAGGGTATTGGGTTTGTTCCGGTGCTTAGTGTAAAAACTGTAATATTTTTTTTATTATTAATAATCACATTAATTTAAAAAGTTAAATAAAACCACACGATTTAAATAACGCACCGATGATATACTGATGACCTATCCATTGGATAGGTCATCAGTTGTCTGGTAGTTGACAACCCCTTTGAAGACCTACCAAGATAAAATGGGGGGGAAGCCTTTTGTTGTTTAAACCGCGGAACGCGCCACAAAATTCCGCCTCCCATTAATTTGAACAGGAGTCGGGCACTTCCTTTTCCTGCTAGCTGATTTTTTTTCAGTTAGCAGGAAAAAGAAGCTTCCGACTCGATCTTTGGGCGGATTCTGCCCGAACCTCCCAATGAAATCAATGGCACGAGGAATCTCCTGAAGTTACAGGTCCCTAAAGCTGCACTACTCGGAGATTCTGACGACAACATTTCTGTTCTGATATACTTCTAAAGATCTTGTGTGGATCCAGATCACCACATATGCAAGCAACTTCCACTATTCAGGCCAATTAGAATATTGAGGTTGTATTTGACACATGATCTCTATGACAACACTGTGGCTTCCAGAAATCAGAAGGGAAAATGTCATCCAGCCTCAGGCTTTAGGCCTGTAACTTCACTCAACGATATCCAAGATACTAGGCATTTTGTAAGATCCGAAAAAAAAAAAGTATTTAAAATTTTTAATCCACATTTTTAGAAATCATCTTCTAGTATGTATTTGCACCTCGCCGCCACCCTTCACATGCACTCTACTTTATTAAAGTGGAGGTTCACATCTTCAAAGTCATTTCTCTATGACAGGTCATGGTCTAGTATGCGCCGAAAGTACTTGTTGATTTTAATAGGACAACCATAACTCAATATGTAAAAATAAATCTTTACTTTAAAGTGGCTACACATTGAATCACTTGCAGCTAAATTGCAGAATGCCAACATTTTATTGTGTTAAAGCTGCTGCTTTGTGTTGATTCGTCTTCTTTTAGGCCCGTCTCCACGCGACCAACTGGTATCGCCCATGTTGTGTAGTGCATCCATGGGCTAAATAAATATGGCTTAAAATGACATCTACTACGATGGTGTAAGAAAGGTATATGTGAGCAGTATTTTAAACAAATTTATATAAAAAATGCTATGCTTTGATTTAAAAATTTATTAAACAGAAACCGGCAACACCCTTTAAAGGCATGGTGTCGCCCCAAAAACATGTTTTTTTTTTAAAATTTAAACATTTAGTGTGTGGGTGATAAAACATTGTTCAAATTTTTTTTATTTTTTCCGCGAGTCAGGAAATATTATAAATTTTTTCAAATTTATAATACTACCCATTTTTGGTCACTAGATGGAGCTGTTTGGAGCTAGTTCCCAAAATTGCAGCATTGCAACATTGGGTTAAAAGCTATCGCTCTAGTGAGCGCTCAGCATCCCCCCCTCCTTTATCCTGGCTAGTGCCGGGATAAACGAGGGGTTTGAAAGGTTTAACCTCCTACACTGTGTGTCGCCATTTTTTGAGGTAACCCACAGTGTAGTAGGTTTACATGCAGTAGTAAACACACACAAACACTAACATACATTGAAATCGCTTACCTGCTCCTGCCGCCGCGGCCCGTCCGCTCCCTTTGCTGCCGCTGTTCCATGTGCACTTGTCCGGAAGCCGCGACCGGAAGTAGTAATATTACTGTCCGGCCGCGACTTCCGGTCCACAGGAAAATGGCGCCGGACGGCGCCAATTTCGAATAGGACTGTGTGGGAGCGGCGCATGCGCAGTTCCCACACAGACGCCGTACACGGCAGTCAATGGGACGGGAGCCGTTCGCAGTCCCTATGGGACTGTGGCTGCCGTATTCCATGTCTGTGTGTGTCGTTAATCGACACACACAGAAATGGAACAAAAAATGGCAGCCCCCATAGGGAAAAAAAAGTGTGAAAAAAAGAAACAGTAAAACACAAACACACAAATGAAAATAAACGTTTATATTAAGGCACTAACATCTTTAACATATAAATAAAATATTTGTGATGACACTGTTCCTTTAAGTAGCTGTAGCTCCCACTGTCCCCAGTAAACTCCTAGTTCCTCGGCAGCAGTAGGCAATGTATTGTCTTTTTCTAACATCCAGGGGAGTTGAAGGATGGTTGGTGGCACCTGCGGTCATGGAGCTAGGAGTTTGTGGGGAAGGTTGGCATACAAGTAGTCAAATTAGGGCCTATTGGGACACCTAAACATTACAGAGCCTGTAGGACATCCCATTCTGAATCCATATGCATTAATATATAGTTGGTCGTCCCCCCCACCGCCATTGCAACTAAAACCGCTTCCACTCTTCTGGGGGCTTTCTACAAGATTTTGGAGCGTCTGTGGAAATTTTTGCCCATTCATCCAGAAGATCATTTGTGAGGTCAGACACTGATGTTGGATGAGAGGTCCTGGCTCACAATCTCTGTTCTAGCTCATCCCAAAGGTGTATCATGGGTTTGAGGTCAGGGCTCTGTGCGGGCCGGGCCGGGCCAGTCAAGTTTTTCCACACCGAACTCACCCAACCATGCCTGCATGGACCTTGCTTTGTGCAGTCATGCTGGAACAGAAAAGGGCCAAACCCCAAAATGTTCCAACAAAGTTGGAAGGATACAGATGTCCAAAATGTTTTGGTGTGCCAAAGCATTAAGATTTCCCTTCACTGGAAATAAGAGGCCTAGGCCAAGCCCCGGAAAAAAACCAAAAAAACATAACATTACCCCTCCTCCACCAAACTTTACAGTTGGCACAATGCAGTCAGGCAGGTAACGTTCTCATCCATCAGACCGCCAGAGAAGCGTGATTCCTCACTCCACAGAACACGTTTCCACTGCTTCAGAGTCCAGTGGCAGCGGCTTTACACCACTCCATCCACTGTTTGGCATTGTGCTTAGTGAAGTAAAGCTGGCATGCAGCTGCTCAGCCATGGAAACCCATGTCATGAAGCTCCCGGCGCCAAGTTTTTGTTAATGCTTGAGGTTTAAAACAGAGCAGATATTGAGTTAGCAGAGCTGATCTGCTGGTGAATTTTATGCACTATGCGCCTCAGCAACATTGATCTGTAACTTTACGTGGTCAGTCACTGTGGCTGAGTTACTGTGGTTCAACAGTACCACGCTAAAATTCACTGGGCGCTTTAGAAAAACCCATTTTTTTCACAAATGCGTGTACAGGCAGGCTGCCTGATTTTATACACTTGCAACAATGGGCCTGAAAGAAACGCCTGAATCAGCAATCTTCGAATGAATCTATTGGTGGTTTCTACAGACAAACCAGTTCAGTGTATACCTTACCTTTCTGCAATATACGAAAAACGAAGCCTACACGAGACAGAAAAAAAATAAATGAATTGTGTGGTGTGTGAATATATATGGAGAGGGTCTAGATTAGGGCTTCTAAAACTTTTTCTCCCAGGTCCCCACCGGACAAGTCATGGGAACACCCCAAGCATCACTAGTGTCCATGTCAAAAGACTGACATGCATATGCAGCACACGTAGCCCCCATTAACCACCATGGTGTTTCCAGGTTCAACTACAACAGAAAAGGGGACACACAAGATCCAACAACTTCAGTTCAGAATAGGCACCAGGTTGCTACTTGAACCTGGGTAGTGGTAGTAGGTTTACACTAATATAATTTGGAAGCTGGAACAGTAAGGGTATGTGCACACACACTAATTACGTCCGTAATTGACGGACGTATTTCGGCCGCAAGTACCGGACCGAACACAGTGCAGGGAGCCGGGCTCCTAGCATCATACTTATGTACGATGCTAGGAGTCCCTGCTACTCCGTGGAACTGCTGTCCCGTACTGAAAACATGATTACAGTACGGGACAGTTGTCCTGCAGAGAGGCAGGGACTCCTAGCATCGTACATAACTATGATGCTAGGAGCCCGGCTCCCTGCACTGTGTTCGGTCCGGGACTTGCGGCCGAAATACGTCCGTCAATTACGGACGTAATTAGTGTGTGTGCACATACCCTTAGAGTTTGTCTACAATTGTGACTTCGATAACAAATCAGGACACATTTTATTAGTAATCAAAGCAGAAATCCAGGTAATTCACTTTTTCTTGCAACTGTAATTGATCATAGTAGGCAGGTTAAGTCAACAGTCTGGACTAAAGAGTGTTGTGTGAGATATATATATATATATATATATATATATCTCTCTCTATAGCGTATTTCTTCAGGTGCTCCAACAGAAGTTATGACTGTGACACAATAGTAACTTCAACTCCTAGCACCTGTCGTACTTTAAACTACGAAGTTATACACACGAAGACCCTTTTAACACTGAATTTATAGTCTCTGACATAGACGTCGGGAAAAGCTTCCAATGTTTACATTAAACAAAGGCTTTGTCAGATTCCTAAAAGTGGCATCCGTCACACATAGACGATTATGGCATCCGTTTAACAGACGGGTCTTGAAAAGCTCATCACTGAAGCTCTATCAAATCGGCCCCAAAATTTGATGGTCTAAATAAATGCGAGAGGAATTACAAGTGCCATGATTGCTCTCACTGACTCTGAGGTCTCCAAGGACGGTGTCCAAAATAGACAACTCTAGAAGATATCAGCGAGTCAGACAGGACAATCCGGGAATGTGCCATTTTTACCCATAAAATGAAAAAATAAAATAGCATACTCACCTTCCCCTCGTCTTCCGTAGCGACGCATCCCTGCTGGCCTTCTAAGAGGACATTGTTTTGTCCAATGTGACCACTCCAGCTGTCACACAGGACAAAATTACATCATCTCAACAGGTTGGCAGGGGCATGTCCCTAAGGGAGACCAGGGGAGGTGGCGAGTATGCTATTTTTCTTTTAACCTTCTCCTAGCCACTCTTTTTTTTTCCCCTCTAACCTGTAAAACGGCAGCCGGCACGTGCTAGCGGCCGCGATTTTTCAGATTTGTGCGCTGTGAACCCCAAAAGTTTCTGATTGTGGCGAAACCGAAACGTTTGGGATATCTGGACCAAATTCGATTTGTGTCAAATAGGTTTGCGCAACTCTATTGATAACATAGAAGTTAGACGGATACCAGTGACGGATACATACAGTGACATAAGTCACCCATAGGCTACCACGCTTACATTTATTTTTTTCAAAAATGCATATATTGTGCGGTATACTTTTTTTTATTTTTGCAGGATACCTTTGGATAGACTACCATAATTGACATGGTCAATGACTGATCCTGTCTGTAGATATAGGGAACATTCCCTGCAGGTGAAACGATGCTTCAGCTATAGTCCGTGTGGGCGGGAAAAACCAGTTGCTCCATAAGTATAGTATAAGTATAAGTATACCATATAAGTATAAGTATACCACTTAAAGGGGTTCTCCCAAGATTAAAAGTTCTCTCCTAACCTTAGGATAGGTGATAAAATGCTGATGGGTAGGGTCCAACTGACCATGAGAACATGGGTCCTGTTCCTCTGAAAAAAATGGAGGGGCTGCATACTGCCGCTATATTCACTGTCTATGGGACTGCCGGAGATAGCCGAGTACTATCTCTGGCAGTGCCATAGAGAATGAATGGGGCAGCAGGGCTCATGCGCGACCTGCCACTCCATTCATTTGGAAGAACGGGACCTCCATTCTCGTAATCGGTGGGGGTGCCAGCGGTTGGACCCCTACCGGTCAGCATTTTATGACCTATCGTGTGGTTAGGAGATATCTTTTAATCTTGGGACAACCCCTTAAATAACCCAAACACCTATTCAGTTCCCATACAATGTGTCCGAAGCTTTCAGTTAGATTTTGCAACCCTATCTGTAACACACATGGTGGAAACTCAGGCATTTTATTACATAATTTTCGGATTTCCAATAACACAGTGGCCTCAACAAAATCAAACCTGAATATCAAGTTTGTTTTTTTGTATCCCCGTTTATATGTATTTTTCTGCAAATATTTCCATATAATCATGTGACAATGAAATAGTTATCTACAGAATGCAAATGTCATGATAAAACAAATGGTGCAAAGGATGAAGGGTAATGTAGAAATTAAAAAAACACACAAAATAATTTAAGAATGTCCATCTGACTGATAATAAATTAGTCATAACAAGTAACACACATTACAGAACAAAGGTATTTACATCATTTTGACCTAGTAGTGACGTCTCCTGTAGCATACTTTTGTTTCAAAGTCTATAGCTGTGCTTGGAGTGATCGCTGGTAAAAATGCAGCTACATGTAGCAGATAAGCTCAGTGAAAGCAAAAGAAGAAAGAAGTACCCAATGAGGGGGGGGAAAAAGCAAAAAAAAAAAAAAAAGTATATAATGAGGGGGGACGGACGACAAAACAATTAGTGGTAGGAAAAACGGAGAATGGATTGGTTATGATTGCCAGGGTTAAATATGGCATTCCCCTTTAAATTAGGGCATCTACAATATAGGCTAATAGAGGGCCAGAGTACTTTTGCACATGCCAAGGCCCAAATTTAGCAATATATTTGTTTTTTTTGGGCGCATTTTACTCTAAAATAGAATCTAATCAGCTGTGCGACATATTTATTGACCATTTGCGCAAAAATTTAGAGCCAGCTGCGCCATGCAAATCAGTTTATAAAAGTAGAGCGAAACTATGTGGCTTACTGCTTGGGCACGATTTAGGCACATTTCTGAAATGAGACTATATATATATATATATATATATAAAGTCGCAAAAAAAAAAAAAAAAAGTCGCAAATGACGAAAAGAAAAAAATTGTTGCATCTCTACACACAGGCCCTGGCGTACAAGAAGGGCTGTAATTTTAGCCAATGTGAAATTTAATGGCAGTAATGTACGTTGTGACAGATTTATCAAAGTGGACGGATGCAGTCAAATTTGTCGCAACACGTGTCAAATAAAGTAGTCTAGCTTTAACTCAGAAATGGCTACGACAACACTTTTTTTTAAAGAAAACGTGGGCCTAAATGTCCCCACAACCAAAGCTCATGAACCAGCTCTGAATGTGGCCTCTTGTAAAAAGGGGGTAGTACTTAGAGGGCTCATGTGATTTATCCATGGACTGTACCAGTTAACTTCCTTTATCAAGTTATTTTCTATGGCAGGAGAGTCCTTTCATATCTTAACTAGCCTAAAGGGCAATAGTCATGCGGCTATATAGATATTGGCAAGCTGTACAGCAATTCGAGAGACCTTGTATTGGGTGCCACAAACTCACCCCTATTAGTGTCTTACAGAAAACCTAATTTAAAAAGGGGTCCGTTTTAGGGACAAATGCCCTTAAAATCATCGTGGAATCTAAAAAGAACACAAATAGAAGTCAACCTGAAGATCAAATAACTAAAAAAAAAACAAAAAACCGCTTTATGAAATGTTTGTACCATCCATAGGGAAAAAAAAAAAAAAAAAGAAACGGAGGGCTGCTACGACGTATGAGGTAAACTGAAGACCATTCATTATGCGGTCTTCAGGGAAATGGCTTTTGTTATCTACCAGTTCCAGTTTGCGCGCCACAGTGATTTTGCTAGCAAAGCATTTGTAGCATTCTTTTCCCAGAACTGCCTGTATATACACCGTATACTGCGTCAGCAAAAAATATATATATTTATATAAATATAAATGAAAAAGACGACCCCATCCTAAAAGGTGTTCTCCGAATGGCCCAGTAAAGAGGGGACGGGAGGAGAAAGACGTAGTGTTTCCGATATGCTGTGTGCTTCAAAAAGGAATCAACATTCCCTTTATATCAGCAAAGCACCATTCAGACTTGTTTTTCCTCATTTAGTTTTTTTGCCCCTGCTTAGTACCAAAAACCTCCTACACTGCTAGGTTTCCACCATGAGCCTGAATGTCTATTAAGCTGGCAGGAGCACACTACACGTGTAAAACCAAACTTTCAGCCATAGGACGTCACAGGGGTTGAACAGACTTTGATCTCTTTGCTCCTTCGCGTGGAGAACTTTTCGGTCACCTAGTCCGAGATTGCTCCACTTCACTCTTTCTTCTCCTAAGTGAGGCCAGCCTCACTCGGCCTTGAAATGATCCTAGGTCATAGGCAAAGTTCATAAATACTCTTGTGATTTGTTTCCTCTTCACGTCTTATGTTAGACAATGAACACGGGTATCGGGTACAGTAATAAAGGTCAGTTTTGCTTGTCAGTGTAAAGCATTGTTCTTCACGAGTCCACGTCACAGTGCAGACCTGACTGCATAAATATGCTCAGGAGATCAGTCAATGATATTTGTATTTGGTTGTGGAAAGAAAGGCTCTCCATTTGATCCAAAGTGCATAATGAGAACAAGTCATTGTCTTTTAGCTTCTCGGTTCTCTCGTCCCTTTCAGGTATTCTCCTGAGAAGACGAGGTCCTCAGAGGTGTTCAATAAACCCCCTTTCCCCACCACCCTTCCCCACAAATTTAGATTATCCATTCCGAGGAGGGAAAAAAAAAAAAAAAAAGTCACGTAGATCCCCTTTACATCAGCCAGGTAAACATACTTTTCCTGCAAATAATAGTCCCACTATAGTAAAGAAAATGGATAAGACAAAAAGTACATAGGATGACCCCACTACTGTGTTGTTGGGCAGTTTGTAAGGTTGTCCACCAACTTCATTGATGTAAAATCCTATGGGGAATATTAACGCGGCCATACAGAAGAGAATCACTGCAAGAGAAGAAAAAATAAAATTAAGAATATTTATATTTATCTTCACCAACGAAGGCAAAATGCAATACAGGCATCAACTAATCCAACACCTCTCACTTGTCTTTTACGTTACGTGTACATCCACATTGAGAGCCCACGATCCTACACTTGTATAGGAAAGATCACTACTTTACCTTCTATGGAAAGCGGCCAACCTCGTAATGCCCACGCAATTCTTATCTTTATTCATCCTCCCTTTCCTAGAGCCATAACTTTTTTTTTTTCCGTTTACATATCTGTAGAAGGGCTTGTTTTGTTTTTTTGTGTGGGATGGGATGTAGTTTTTATTGGTAGCCCTTTTTTGGTACATATAATTTATTGACTACGTTTTATAATTTTTTTTTGGGGGGGGGGGGGGATTGGAGGAAAAAAACAAAAACAGCAAATCTGCCTCTGTCTTTATTTCACAGCCTAGTAGACAGATACCGATGACAGACTTTGGGGCCTTTGTATACCCCCCCAGCTGCCATGGTAACCCATCGGAGCACCGCAGGGCGATGCTCGAGAATGGTGCGCAGGCAGAAGAGTTGCCAACACATACAGCCTTGCTACTTGACTGACATTGTCAGTTACGGTTAACATTAAAACGATCCTCTGACAAAATCCAGTGGCCGGATTTTGGAACCAGGTACCTCTTGAGACATAATCACTTGAAGATATAACTTCTGAGATAGTCTGATGACATGTTAACTTCTTCCTTATCAGGAGAAGTATTGTCATAAAGACAATATAATAGGTCCGGCCTTGTTGACGTTAGCAACCAATCACAGTGCAGCTTTCATATTTCCAAAGAAGTTTGAGATGAAAGCTGAGCTCTGATTGGTTGCTATGTGCAACAAGGCCAACTTCTTTCTTCGTAAATTAGGCCCATGATTTTTCTTTATTTTTTGCTTATTTGAATTCCCAGTCCCTATGACAACACAGCCCCCTTATAAATCATAAGAGGTGTCGTGCCTCCTCAGCCTCTGGGCCTGTAACTTTAAGCAATCATATATATGCAATGCTTTTCAATTTTTTTTTAAATATACCATTGAAAGGTTTTTACATTTTCTTCTAATATGTATTACTGAAGTGAGTCGTGGTCACAAATTCACTTTATTACATGATTTTACCTTGATGCAAATTAGGATAAGTATCACTTGCTCAGCTGTTTCCATAACTCCCATAGGAATGAATGGAGAGCGCCAAGGACCCCTCTCCATTCATTCATTGGCTGGATTCGGTGGCCATCTCAACAGGTAGTACGGGGGGTATAGTAACTCCCTTTCTAGAGATGGGTGACAGTCCCAGCGCTTGAACCTGCATCTATCAGACATGTCATACCCCGTGCCATAAAGCTGGGAATACCCCTTTAACACTTATAACCCTTGATCTTGCAGAGTTTTGTTCTGGATTTTTGAAGGAGTTATAATTGCATTCATGTTATTAAATTACAGGACTGCCAGTTATCTCATGTGTAAATTGAATCAGTGATCTATATTTCAAGCGTCTTTATACGGAGTTCTTCTCAAATCTATCCCTGTAATCCAGTTAAAACGAACACACACATTGACTGGTGACGAACGATAGGACAATTATTTCAGGAGCAGCTACAGAAAGAGCTCCTTCCAGTAAAAATGATAGATCTACCGTAAGTACATTCTGAATCCACATTAACACTTACTGCCAGTGAATGCTATCCAGCGGGCATATTTTGTAGCTTCTCTTCTCCAGTGGGAAGCCACTAGCAAACCGCAGGTAACAGTCAATGATATAATTCCCATAATGATGAAAAACAGTGTTGTAACCCACTCCGGAGGGAGCCGAGGAGGAATGCAGGTTCTGTCACGTCCATGTATAGTCTGACATTGCCTGACAAGGCCGACTGTGAGAGCCCCTGCAGACAACAGAAACGGCATTAACACCGAAACAAACAATCAATATTAAACTCTGCAAGACAACGTAACAATAATAAGACTGGAGGTTGAAGAAATGAAATTAATTTAGTCTGAAGGTTAAAAACGACAAACCGGCGATCAATCTCTGCCTTGATCTGTGGTCTGGGCTTAAGATCTGTCGTTTGGCATGAATCCGATAATAAAAGAATCCAACATGGCAGATCAACTTTACCAGAGATATTTGCCTTGAGTTGGCATCTGTCACATTCGACTAAGTCACGGCGTTGACTAATCACAGGAAGTGGTCTAAATCACCAGTTTTGGCCATCCAAAATCTAACGCATGATCAGTTTTAGTATATGGCAAAAAAAGGGCAATTCTTCTACTTTACATCTAGCTTGTGAACGAAGTGCATTCTTGACGCACATTTATCAATGGGCCATAATGGAAAGTATGTGAATTCTGTCATTCTTCTACATCCACTGGTTACCTTTCACAGGCTCGAAGTGGATAGGACTCTAATAAAAATACATTTTCCCAGGTTAGACAGAAACTGCAGTAAAATGTTGGGAGAAGCTCTTTATATGACTAATAAAGTAGGGAGATCGAGTAATGAAAAAAAGTGGTGCAAAATGGAAAGATTTGTATTACAAAGTTATTATTTTTTTAATTTATTTTTTTAACGTTGAGTAAAAATGCACCCAGTAGACAGATCTATTGACATCAGTCATTATACACCAAGCATGATGGGCTAAATATGACCCATTTTGCAAGTTTGGGAATACAACTAGAGATCATGCACATGGCTCTATTACGTCTCCTAAAAGGCGGCGGGCGGGCGCACACACACACACACACACACACACTTAAATGGCATAGACTAATTTACCAAAGAGAGGAAAAATGCTCAGTAAAGACATTGATGGCATAATGCTAGGATATGCCATACGTGTTCAATCCGTGGGGGCTTCGAACACTGTGAGCCCCACTGATTGCTAGAACAAAGTATGATCTGTGCTAGGAAAGTCCACGCCACTTTGACACTTCACGACTATTTTTTAAGTTGCATAGTCAACCCATAGTAGTGAATGGTTAGCCACCAAAAAACCTGAACGGAGTCAGAAGCGGCACGGCGCTGTGCTGAACACCCACTGTTCAAACATTGATGGCATATCACTAGGAAATGCTATCAATGTCATCAGAGAGATAACCCTTTAAATATGGCCACATACACTTGGGTTTTCCTGAGTCAAATGGACCATAGAGGGTCCTCCTGCTGGGAACCCTGCTGTCCACAGTTATTGGGGAAGGGGCGGAGGGTTCTGCAATGAAAATAGCGTACTGCAGGTAAAATTAAAGGGAATGTGTTGCTAGCAAAAAATGTATTTATTTTTTTTGTTAACCCCTTAAGGACGCAGCCTAGTTTTGGCCTTAAAGGGGTTGTCCGAGATATATTTTTATTTTAAAGTTAAACACACAATGCACACATTAAGTATTCCCTAATATACTTACCTGTGCAATCTTGCTTCTGTTCTCCGTTCTGGCAGCTCTTTTCTGCCGATCACATGTCTTCTGACGTCACGTTTTCTTCCTCCTCCACTGTCGTGTCGTGTCCCGATCACATGGTCTCGCCCCAGCGAGACCTCGGATGGGACACGACACGTCACTGGAGACGTGACGTTTCTGCGCGTGCCCGCCCGCCCAGCCTATGCATCTTTTCACTGTGAACGCGCCTATGCGTGTTCACAGTGAAAAAAGTGAAGAGGGACGGCACCCGCGGACTAGAAAGGTACAGTGACCTCTGTACTTTTAGTTCTTCCCCTATCAAAGACTACACATAGTAGGCTTTGATAGGGAATTATACAACACTATGCAGCACACGGGTCGCATGCAGCCCTTGAGGCGGTTATCTGCGGCCCGCGGGACACCGTGCACTGTTTAACAACTGGTTCCCGACCGCTGGCTGTATTTTTACGGCCAGCGGTCAGGGACGGGTCCTTAAAACCCGAGCCATAGACTTTCTACGGCTCGGGTTTTAACTTGCTGCCCGCGCGATCGGGCAGCTGAATGTCGGGTCTCCGGCTGTCAGTGACTGCCGGGGACCCTGAGGAGAAGACAGAAGCAGCTTTCGCTGCTTCTGTCTTCTCCGATGTCTTTTTACACAGCGCTCAATGAACGCTGTGTATAGGAATAGAGACAGCGGCCCCGCGCCGCTGTCTCTATTCCTCCCGGTGATCATGTGATCACATGTGGTCACATGATCACCGGGTGCCGTTACTGACAGACTGCTGCTGGGTCTTACTAGACCCAGCACAGCCCTATTAGTGACAATCGTCACTATGAGAGGGCTGATTTCCCCTGTAACTGGGGCTGCTGTGCAGCTCCAGTTACAGTGGAAAAACATGTAAAAGAGAGAAAAAAATATATAAAGTTCCCCAAAGGTCTTTTTTGACCTTTGAGGATCAGACCACAGTAATAAAAAAATAATAAAGTAAAGTGCAAAAAAAAATACAATAATAAATACACATAAAATACCCACCCCAATAAAAACCGTTCCCCCCGCCAATCATTGTTGTAACGCTAGCGCTGACCCAATTACCCTAATATAGACATGTAATATATAAAAATTTACGGTAGACAATGACGATCACAAATAAAAGGTCTATTTTAGGGTAAAACTATGTTATTACGCAAAAAAAATAGCTGAAACGTAAAAAAGCTTTTTTTTTTACTATTATTTTCAAACTTTATGAAAGAAAATTCTAAAATGGCAAAAAAGGTGTGTATAAAAACGATAAAAAATGAAACCTGCATTGTCTACGGAAAAAACGTCGCAAAAATCACATCGTTAGCCCAACAAATAAAAAAGTTATAGCCATTTAACGAACACGTGCTAAAAAGGGCTAAACGGTGTCTGGTCCTGAAGGCGCAAAATAGCCCGGTCCTGAACTGGATAAGATCTTCTGGGGTCCTGTATCTAAGCCTACATTGTTAGGGTATGTTCACACGAGGGCGTCCATAACTGCTGAAATTACGGGGATGTTTCCGCCTGTTTTTTTTTTTAAGCGGAAACAGCGTAGCAAAACTTGTAAAAAACGGCCCGAAAATGCGTACCATTGATTTCAATGGGAGGCGTCGGCGTCTTTTTCCCGCGAGCAGTAAAACTGCCTCGTGGGAAAAAGAAGCGACATGCTCCATCTTCGGGCGTTTACGCCTCTGACCTCCCATTGACTTCAATGGGAGGCAGAGAAAGCGTATTTCCGTTGTTTTATGCCCGCGGCGCTCAATTGCCGTGGGCGAAAAACATGACGGAAAACGACGCGAAAAACGCAGCAAAAAAAGCCGCAAAAACAACGCCAAAAAGGCTACGATAAACGCCGCGAAAAACATCGCAAATAAAGCCGCGAAAAAAGAGGCAAAAAACGCCACGAAAGACGCAACGAAAAACGCCGAAAAAAAACCGCAAACAGCGACGCAAAAAAAAGAGGCGAAAAAAGACGCAAAAAAGGCTACGATAAACGCCACGGAAAACGTTGCGAAAAACATCGCGGAAAAGGCCGCAAACAAAGAGGCAAAGAACGCCGCAAAAAACTACTGGGAAAACGCCACGAAAGACGCAACGAAAAACGCAGCAAAAATAGCCGCAAACAACGATGCAAAAAAAGAAACGATACGAAAAAGGCTACGATAAACGCAACGGAAAACACAGCAAAAAAAGACGCAAACAAACAAGCAAAAAACGCCAAGATAAACGAAGCGAAAAACGGCCCGAACAGCGGCAAACAAAACCGCAAACAAAGCCGCAAACAGCGCACAAAAAACTCCGGGAAAAATGACGCAAAAATCAACGTGCAGGGAGAGGTAAATCTGCCGCAAACTTCAAGACGGAATTTTGAGGCAGATATTCCTCCGGCAAAAAAACTCTGTGTGAACATGGACTTAGTGGAGAGAGACATGAGATAGAAGAGGGTGGACGAGGGTGAGGGTGGACGAGGGTGAGTGTGGACGAGGGTGAGGGGAGACACGAAGAGGTTTATAGACCTGAAAAGAGAAAGAAAACATAAATGTGAAAAACATAATGGGGGGGAGAACATTTGCTCATCATCCTTCAAGAATGTCAGCAAGGAGACAAGTCCAGTGAAGGAGGTCAGCGGGAGGAGCAAGGACAGCTCACATGAACTCTTGGAAGGTACGTGCACGCTCATTGAAGCCTGCAATGAGCGTGCACGGGGAAAAAGTTTCATAACAAGGAAAGATCAACAAACCAGAGCTGAACTGCATGTAAACAAACTGTGCTGAACTCAAAGAAGAAATGTGCTAAGTAGAATTTTTTTTTAAAATAATGCTTTATTTAGGTTGTCTGTATAAGGGGTAATGTATGACAGAGTTTTTGAAAAAATGTTGGTATCTCGGACAACCCCTTTAAGGCTCAGAGCCCATTTTTCAAATCTGACATATTTCACTTTATGTGGTAATAACGTCGGAATGCTTAAACCTACCCAAGCGATTCTGAGATTGTTTTCTCGTGACACATTGGGCTTCATGTTCGTGGTAAAATTTGGTAGATATATTCAGTGTTTATTGGTGAAAAATTGCAAAATGTAGAGAAAATTTTGAAAAAATTGAATTTTTCTGAATTTAAATGCATCTGCTTGTAAAACAGACGGTTATACCACCCAAAATAGTTACTAGTTCACATTTCCCATATGTCTACTTTAGATTGGCATCGTTTTTTGAACATTTTTTTATTTTTCTTGGACGTTACAAGGCTTAGAACATAAACAGCAATTTCTCATATTTTTAAGAAAATTTCAAAAGCCTTTTTTTTAAGGTACCTCTTGAGTTCTGAAGTGGCTTTGTGGGGCCTATGTATTAGAAACCCTGATAAAACACCCCATTTTAAAAACTAGACCCCTCAAAGTATTCAAAACAGCAGTTAGAAAGTTTTTTAACCCTTCAGGCATTTCACAGGAATTAAAGCAAAGTGGAGGTGAAATTTGCAAATTTCATTTTTCTTGCTGAATTTCAATTTTATTCATTTTTTTTTCTGTAACACAGAAGGTTTTACCAGAGAAACACTACTAAATATGTATTGTCCAGATTCTGCAGTTTTTAGAAATGTCCCACATGTGGCCCTACTGCGCTCGTGGACTAAAACACAAGCCCTAGAAGCAAAGAAGCACCTAGTGGATTTTGAGTCCTCTTTTTTATTAGAATATATTTTAGGCAGCATGCCAGGTTTGAAGAGGTGTTGAGGTGTCAAAACAGTAGGAATCCCCCAATAGTGACCCCATTTTGGAAACTACACCCCTCAAGGAATTCATTTAGGGTTGTTGTTACCATTTTGACCGCACAGTTTTTTCACAGCACGTATTTGAATTGGGCTCTGAAATGAAAAAAATGTCATTTTTTCCAATAAAATGTCATTTGTGATCAAAATTTCTTATTTTCACAAGGAACAAAATACCCCATTTTGTTGCCCAATTTGTCCTTAGTGTGGCAATACCCCATTTGTGGTGATAAACTGCCGTTTGGGCCCATGGGAGGGCTCAGAAGGAAAGGAGCGCTATATGTTTGTTGGAGTCCAGATTTTGTTGGATTGGTTTTCGGGTGCCATGTCGCATTTGCAGAGCCTCAGAGGTATCAAAGCAATGGAAACCCACCAAAAGTGACCCCATTTTGGAAACTACACCCCTCAAGGAATTCATTTATGGTTGTTGTTAGCATTTTGACCACACAGTTTTTTCACAGCACCTATTTCAATTGGGCTGTGACATTAAAAAAATGACATTTTTTCCAATAAGATGTAATTTTTTACCAAAATTTCTTATTTTCACAGGGAACAAAATACTCAATTTTGTTGCCCAATTTCTCCTGAGTGCATCAATACCCCATTTGTGGCAATAAACTGCCGTTTGGGCCCATGGGAGGCCTCAGAAGGGAAGGAGCGCTGTGTGTTCTTTGGAGTACAGATTTTGCTGGTTTGGTTTTCGGGTGCCATGTCGCATTTGCAGAGCCCCAGAGGTATCAAAGCAATGGAAACCCACCAGAAGTGACCCCATTTTGGAAACTACACCCCTCAAGGAATTCATTTATGGGTAATGTGACCATTTAGACTCCATAGTTTCTTCACAGAACTAATTTGAATTGGGCTGGGAATTAAAAAAATATATATTTTTTCCAATAATATGTCATTTTAGCTCAAAAATTCTTATTTTCACAAGAAATAAAATACTCCATTCTGTTGCCCAATTTGTCCTGAGTGCGGCAATACCCCATTTGTTGTGATAAACTGCCGTTTGGGCCCATGGGAGGGCTCAGAAGGAAAGGAGCCCTGTGTGTTCTTTGGAGTCCAGATTTTGCTGGATTGGTTTTCGGGTGCCATGTCGCATTTGCAGAGCCCCAGAGGTATCAAAGCAATAGAAACCAACCACAAATGACCCCATTTTGGAAACTACACCCCTCAAGGACTTCATTTATGGGTGTTGTGACCATTTTGACCCCATAGTTTTTTCACAGAACTTATTTGAATTGGGCTGGGAATGAAAACAAAATTATTTTTTTCAAATAATATGTAGTTTTGGCTGAAAATTTCTTATTTTCACAAGAAACAAAATACCCCATTCTGTTGCGCAATTTGTTCTGAGGGCCGCAATACCCCATTTGTTGTGATAAACTGCCATTTGGGCCCATGGGAGGGCTCAGAAGGAAAGGACCACCATTTGGCCTACTGGGGATTTTCTAGTGCGAAGTCATGTATGCAGAAGCCCCTGAGGTACCAGAACAGTTGAAACCCCCAAGAAGTGACCCCGTTTTAAAAACTACACCCTTAAGGCATTCATCTACATGTGTAGTGAGCATTTTGACCGGAGACCTACACCCCATAAACTGTAATGTGGGTTCTCCCGGATATGGCAATACCCTACATGTGGCTGTTATCAGCTGCCTGGACACACAGCAGGGCCCAGAGGGGAAAGACGAGGGGGGATAAGCTGTGTGGAGTGCATCAGGGTAAGTAAAATTGGGGTAAATTATAAACCAAGGGATGTATGATAAATTTTAAAACACTTTCATACAGAGCTCTGGTTATTCGGGACACGTGTCACATTGATATATTGTGTCCTCCCTTACCCCCTCTTATAGCAGACTTTGCACCTCTTTTGACTTTTTCCCTTCTTGCCAGTTTGGGGAACTTCTCCTGGAAAGTGTTGCCCTGGTACGATGCGTGTGGGCTCGCTTCCAGAAGTACTGGGTGCCCCCCCTTCTTGGTCCCTAAAGATTAGGTTCTTGATAATCACCTCTTGAAATTCCAGGAAAGTTCCCGTCTGGCCTGCACATCGACGTAGCATGTACGCATTGTACAATGCCATCTGTATGATGTGCCCGGCCAGCTTCTTATACCACACCGCATGGCGCTGTAGGGCTTCAGGGCTTGATCTTACAAGTCCATCCCTCCCATGTACCTATTGTAGTCCAGGATGCAGTCTGGTTTGGGGGTGGCCTTTCTTTCATATATCCTAAACCTGTAGGTATACCCTGATGCACTCTCACAGCTTATACATCTTCACGCCATACCTTGCCCTCTTACCCGGCAGGTACTGGCGGAATTGAACCCTCCCTTTAAAATGTACCAGGGACTCATCAATAGAAATACACTTCTCAGGGGTGTATGCTTGGGAAAACCGGGCACTGGAACGGTCTAATAGGGGTCTCCGTTTATACAAACGGTCAAAACTGGGGTCATCTCGGGGTGGGCACGGCTCATTATCAGTATAATGTAAGAAGCGAAGTATTGCCTCATTTATTTATTTTTTTAGGTTCCAGTTCAGTTCTGAAGTTGCTTTGAGGGGCCCATATATTAGAAACCCCTATCAAACACCCCATTTTAGAAACTAGACCCCTCAAAGTATCCACAACAGCATTTAGAAAGTTTATGAACCCTTTAGGTGTTTCACGGGAATTTAGAGCAAAGTAGAGGTGAAATTTACATTTTTTTTTTGTCAGAAAATCCTCTTTATACCATTTTTTTTATAACACAAAAGGATTTATCAGAGAAACGCAACTTAATACGTATTGCCCAGATTCTGCAGTTTTGAGAAATATCCCACATGTGGCCCTAGTGCGGTAATGGACTGAAGCGCCGCCCTCCGAAGCAAAGGAGCACCTAGTGGATTTTGAAGCATCTTTTTTATTAGGCACCATGTCCGGTTTGAAGAGGTCTTGTGGTGCCAAAACATTGGGAACCCCCCAAAAGTGACCCCAATTTGGAAACTAGACCCCTTGAGGAATCCATTGTAGTTTTCTTGGGGTGCATGCGGCTTTTTGATCAGTTTTTATTCTATTTTTAGGTGGCGTGGTGACTAAAAAACAGCAATTGTACGATTGGTTTTTTTTTCGTTTTTTTTTACAGCGTTCACCGTGCGCTATAAATGACATATTCACTTTATTCTGCGGGGCGATACGATTACGGCGATACCAGATGTTTATAGTTTTTTTTTATGTCTTATGGCGTTTGCACAATAAAATACGTTTTGTAATAAATCACTCACTTTTGGTGTTACCTTATTCTAAGAGCCATAACGTTTTTATTTTTCAATCAATAAAGCCGTGCGAGGACTTATTTTTTGCGTAACGAACTGTAGTTTCGATCAGGACCATTTTTCGGTACATGCGACTTTTTGATCTCTTTTTATTCCATTTTTTGGGAGGTGAAGTGACCAAAGAATTGTGATTGTGGTTCGGTTTATTAATTATTTTTTTTACGGCGTTCACCGTGCGGGATAAATAATGAAATAATTTTGTAGTTCAGGCCGTTACGGACGCGGCGATACCAATTATGTATAGTTTATTTGTTTGTTTATATATTTTTATTAATAATAAAGGACTGATAAGGGAAAAGGGGGGATTTTTACTTTTAATACTTTTAAATCTTTTATTTTCTTATTTTTACACAACTTTTTTTAACTTTTTTTTTACTTTATTACTTTGTCCCACTAGGGAACTTGAGGGCAGGAGGCCCTGATCGCTATTCTAATACACTGCACTACATGCGTAGTGCAGTGTATTAGAGCTATGAGCTACTCACTGATGTTGACGTTGTCAGGACCCACTAGGCTTCCGTCTATGGCATCGCCGGACGCCATTGTTTGGTGTCCGGTTGCCATAGTCACCATCGCCGGCCGCTATCGCGTAGCAGGCCGGCGATGGCAGCTTAACCCCTAAAAAGCCGCGATCTCTATAGAACGCGGCTTTTAAGGGGTTAATCAGCGGGGACACAGCGATCGGTCCCCGCTGTAGGAGCTGTGACAGCTGCTGAACAAGACAGCAGCGTCACAGCTCCTGTATGTGTCGGGAGGACGGCCGTTACTCCCGAGACGTACTATTACGGCATGGAGCGCGAACGATACAGCTGCCATGACGTAATAGTACGTCAAGGAGCGGGAAGGGGTTAAACAATTAGTGTGTGGGTGATTAAACATTGTTCTAATTTTTTTTCTTTTTTTCACGAGTCAGGAAATATTATAAATTAGATTCTAATTTATAATATTTCCCAGTGCTGGTCACTAGATGGAGCAATTCCCAAAATTGCAGCATTGCATGTGGTAAAGCAACCACATTGCTTTTTGCTGCAAAATTGGGAAAAAAGCACTCGCTCTAGTGAGCTCTCAGAATCCCCCCCCTCCTTTATCCTGGCTAGTGCCGGGAGAAACGAGGGGATTGAACGGTCTAACCTCCTACACTGTGTGTCGCCATTTTTTGAGCTAACACACAGTGTAGTAGGTTAACATACACTAGTAAACACACACTGAAACACGAACATACATAGAAATCACTTACCTGCTCCAGTCGCCGCCGCTCCCTCCGGTCCGTCTGCTGCCGCTGCTCCCTGTGCACAAGTCCGGAAGCCGCGACCGGAAGTAGTAATCTTACTGTCCGGCCTCGAC
Organism: Rhinoderma darwinii; assembly: GCF_050947455.1. Lineage (NCBI taxonomy): Eukaryota > Metazoa > Chordata > Amphibia > Anura > Rhinodermatidae > Rhinoderma > Rhinoderma darwinii. Next base: position 121,435,475 of record NC_134692.1, read on the forward strand.
TTCCGGTCCACAGGAAAATGGTGCCGGACGGCGCACAGTTCAGCTTGGACTGTGTGGGAGCGGCGCATGCGCCGTTCCCACACAGACGGCGAACACCATAGTGGATGGAACGGGCCCCGTTCGCAGTCCCTATGGGACTGGAGCTGCCGTACTCCATGTCTGTATGTGTCGTTAATCGACACATACAGAAATGGAGTAAAAAATGGCAGCCCCCATAGGGAAGAAAACGTGTAAAAATAAAAAAAAAAGTAAAACACAAAACACACAAATAAATATAAAAGTTTTTAATAAAAGACTAAAATCAAACTGATGTTAAAAAATTTTTTTTTCGTGACACTGTTCCTTTAAGCATAGAAGAAGGGGTGGGAGACCCGAGGACGATTTTGTTATTGCGCTTCTATGTGCTAATAAAGCAATGCCTTTTTCTATTTACTTTTCAATGCAAGGTGTAATGGTAGTAGTTAATTTATTTTAGTCCAAAATGTTGTTCGCTTCTGTATTAATTAGCCTTGCCTGAATGGAATATTAAATGATAGAAAAAATATTTTATTCCACTGTAGATTATCTAGCTTCAAACAGAGTTAGTGCTCCCTAAAACACAGTAATAAAAGGATCCATCAACAGGACATATTCGTTGTTCCATTGTAAATAGCCCTTAATGGGTTGTATATGTTTAATGGAGCGGAGCTGCAATACACATACAACTCATGGACAAGTGGGGCGCAGTTTCTGGAAAAAAGCAGCAGCCATGTTTTTCTAATCTCATACAACCCTTTAATAGGCATTATTATACGGCGTCTTAAACTAATTGGACGTAGAAACGGTCATATTAAGGAAAGCTGAATGATTATTAACAGTGGGTGATCAAAAGCCATCAGATTGCCTCACACAGGCTTGTTACACGGTTGGGTGCGCAGATGTTTTCCAGTTTGTAGCTGTTTTTTACGGATTTAAAAACAAGCCTAGACTTGCCCAAAAGTAATAAATGCAAGACCGAGACTAATGAATACAACTTTTCACTGTCTCTTCAGAATAAAAAGTTAAGACTATTTTCCTTTGAATATATCTTAAAAGAAACCCTGTACTCTAAAGACATAAGAGCAGAAACAAGCTACAAAAGCCCGATCTCACAGTCCAATACAATGACTCGGCCCAACATCAGGGAAATGCTTAAATGGTCACTAACCTTCCAACAAACCACATAAATCCATAGTCCAAGAAAATATATGTATCTTATTGGAGAAAATTGTCTCTTTCTATCAGGCACTTCGCACACCCCCCTACTCCTGGACTGATCATTCACTCTAAATACACTGATAAAATCCTGATTTTCAGCTCACTGAGGCCTCATGCACACGAACGTAAAAACAGCCGTAATTACGGGCCCATAGACTTGTATTGTCCATAATTACGGCACGGGCGGGCCCATAGAAGTCTATGGGGCTCCCGCAATTACGGGTGGCTATGTGTGTGCACCCGTAATTACGGGAGCGTTGCTAGGCGACGTCAGGAGTCACGGTCCAGGGTGCTGAAAGAGTTAAACGATCAGTGCGGGACAGAGAAAAGGGGCTGCACTGATATTCAGTATTTCTTTCAGCACCCTGGACAGTGAGTACCATGCGCGGCGCCCACAATATAGATGTCTAAAGTTACTTCATAAACCTGTAACAAAAAAAAGTTAATACTTACCCAGAACTCCCTGCTTCTTCCTCCAGCCCGGCCGCCTCGGACAACGTTTCAGCCCATGTGACCGCTGCAGCCAATCACAGGCTGCAGCGGTCAAATGGACTGCCGCATCATCCAGGGAGGTCGCACTGGATGTCAAAAGAGGGACGCGTCACCAAGACAACGGCCGGGGTACGTATGAACTTCTTTTACTTACAAACACTGCAGTTCGCTGCGGAAACTCTGCCCGAAAGGGCTGCCCTTCTCTTTATCCAGCACGGATAGAGAGAGGAGGCTGCCGATTAGTGCATAGAAAATGGGTCCGTAAATACGGGTGGAATACGTGTGACAAAGGACCCGTATTTCCGCCAGTATTTACGGGAGGAAAAAAATAAGTTCGTGTGAATGGGGCCTTAAGGGTCAGGTTACAGCTGCCTATATAAGTCTATGGAGAGGGGAGCAAAGTAAGAGAGAGGCAGATACTTAGGAAGCTGAAACAGCATCTCTAAGGGTATGTGCACACTATGAGATGCTTTTACGTCTGAAAAGACAGACTGTTTTCAGGAGAAAACAGCTGCCTCGTTTCAGACGTAAACACTCCTCCTCGCATTTTGCGAGGCTTCTCTGACAGCCGTAAATTTTGAGCTGTGCTTCATTGAGTTCAATGAAGTACGGCTCAAATTACGTCTGAAAGAAGTGCCCTGCACTTCTTTTGATGAGGCTGTAATTTTACGCGTCGTCGTTTGACAGCTGTCAAACGACGACGCGTAAATTACAGGTTGTCTGCACAGTACGTCGGCAAACCCATTCAAATGAATGGGCAGATGTTTGCCGACGTATTGTAGCCCTATTTTCAGACGTAAAACGAGGCATAATACGCCTCGTTTACGTCTGAAAATAGGTCGTGTGAACACAGCCTAAGCGTGTAAGTGTTATATCTCACCCCAGTGCTGGACTCTCAGCTACACTGCTCATTACTGCTGTATAATCTCCTCCATGCTGCTGCAGCTTCTTTATATAGGTGAGAGATAGGAGTGCAGGATTTTCCCCTTCTATATGTAGTGTATAAAAGACATGATAGCAGTTAGGTCCGCCTACTAGCTCAGAGGCAACTGGGAATTAAAGGAAGGCTGCCGCGAAAAATTTGCTTTTAGTGTTTTTTTTTTTAAAAAAATTATTTATTTGTGTGTTACTTTTTTTTTTTTTAAACTTTTTCTTCACTATGGGGGCTGCCATTTTTTTTTTCATCTCTGTATGTGTCGATTAACGACACATACAGAGATGAAATACGGCACATACATTCCCATAGAGAATGCGAACGGGAGCCGTTCGCATTCACTATGGTGTACGCCGTCTGTGTGGGAACGGCGCATGCGCCGCTCCCACACAGTCCAAATGGAAGGTCTTCGGCCGAGCGACATCTGGCGCCATTTTCTTGTGGACCGGAAGCCGCGGCCGGACAGTAAGAGGACTACTTCCGGTCGCGGCTTCCGGACATGTGATTAGAAGCAAGCACTAGGAGCGGACCGACCGGAGGGAGCGGCGGCGGCAGGAGCAGGTAAGTTATGTCTGTGTATGTTAGTGTTTTAGTGTGTGATTACCACTGTATGTAAGCCTACTACACTGTGTATTCGCTCAAAAAATGGCGGCACACAGTGTAGGAGGCTTGAACATTCAATCCCCTCCTTTCTCCTGGCACTAGCCAGGATAAGGGAGGGGGGATTCTGTGAGCTCAGTAGAGCATGTGTGTTTACACCAAATTTGCAGCATAAAGCAATGTGGTTGCTTTACCACATGCCAATGCTGCAATTTTGGGAATTGCTCCCTCTTGTGACCAGCACAGGGAAATGTTATAAATTAGAATCTAATTTATAATATTTCCCGACTTGTGAAAAAATTAAAAAAAAATGATAACGTCTAATCATGTATACACTAACTGTTTAACTAAAAAAAAAAATTATTTTCTAGCGACACATTCCCTTTAAAGAGCCTGCTGAGGGGAAAGCTGCTAAAAAAAAATGCAGAAAACAATTCATATATTGGCCAAAAATATAGTTATTCCTCATGTACACATGACAGCTAATTCTGAAAAGTCCCCCGAAAGGTTAGGTACGCTTAAAGGGAGTAGTGTAGTTTAAAAAAAAACTATTTTCATGAACCCTATTTTGAGTTAAAACAGGGATTTCGTGGTTATCTCTTTGCCAGAATGGAGAGTGGTCCCAAAGAGCACCTTGCACTCTGTAGGACCTGTCCTGTCCTGCAGTACATAGGCAACCCATTGATAAGGAATTGGCAATGTGTAATATTTATTTTCCCCTGTAGTGGCGCTGCAGGGACATTGAACACTTACTGCCAGGTTTCACTATAGATTACAGCTGATCACTGGGGTCCCAGCAGAGTGACATTTTATGATTAGCTCATTTTCAAAAGGCCATTCTAACAGGCAGACAACCCCTTCAACAAATTCCTTCGTAACCGTACATCCATTTTAGCAGCACATTCCTGCAAATGGGCGTACAGTTACATCCATGGGATGGTGCAGGCACAGAAGCTGTGCTTGTACCAACCGCAGCGGGTGCCGGCTCGAATATATATCTGACATCCCGCTGCAACAGCCAAAATTCCTCTGGTCCCAGCCGTTTAACCCCCAGGACATTAGAACAGTGGGATGGTACATGGCCTAATAGATTGCCTGCCAGCATAAGTACACCAAAGCATTATTGCCTGTCAGTCTAAGCATACCAAAGCATTATATTACCAATCAAAATAACTTTGTGAAGACCCCTAGTGCGACTACAAAATAATGTTAAGTTTATTTTAAAAAAATAAATAAATATTCACACTAAAAACAAAACATTTTTTTCCCCACAAAAAGTGGTTTATTTTTGTAAAAGTTACTTACATAGTTAGTAAAGTTGAAGAAAAAAAATAAAAATAGTCACAGGTCTATTTAGTCAAATCTGTATTCCTACTAAGTTGACAACGGATCAACGCAGATTTTCATGGCTGTTTTGCATCAGTGCGTCTCAAAATTTTAATCAATTTCCCGTCTGGCCGTTTTTAACTGCTATTTGCCATCCGTTTTTTATGGACATCAAAAAAAATACCACTGTAGATAGTGCCACATTGCCCACATAGTGCCCATGCCCACATAGTGCCGCACACAGTGCCCATGTAGATAGCGCCAGTGTCCCCTGTAGTTAGTGTCCATGTAGATAGTGCCACCCCTGCAAATAGCGCCATACCCCTGTAGATAGCAACATGCCCCCTGCAGATAGTGCCCCCCGTAAATGGCACGCCCTTCCTGCAAATAGCACAACTGTAGCTTGCTGTAGGAGTGGAGTCCCTCTGGCCAGGGATTCCGCTCCTACAGGGAGCCCCTGATTTCTCTGTCCATATATGGGCAGCGACGTCAGGGGTTAACTCTAAAAGCGGAATCCCCTGCCAGAACGGGGATTCCGCTCCAGTAGTAGCCCCTGTCGTCATTGTCCATATATGGATAGCACCACCTAAACTCCCTCTAGGAGTAGAATCCCCGGTGTCAGATTGCACTGGCCGGGAATTCCGCTCCTAGAGAGAGCCCCTAACATCACTGTCCAGATGGACAGTGACGTCAGGTACTCTCTCTAGAAGCGGAATTCCCGGCCAGTGCAATCTGACACCGGGGATTCTACTCCTAGAGGGAGTTTAGGTGGTGCTATCTACAGCTAGGATGGAGAGATGGCGGGGGCTCCCTCTAGGAGGGGAATACTCGGCCAGAGTGCTAGGTGGCGCTATCTACAGAGGGTTTTGTGCTACCTACAGGGGGTTGTGTGTGGCGCTACCTACAGTAGGGGGGGTTTATTCCAGGGCTCTCAAAGCGCTGGCAGACATGAGAGTGCAGCACTGCTCACACTGAAGCAGCACTGCACTCATTAAACCGCAATTCCAGGCTGTCAACAATTATATACGTGACAACTGCACAGGGCATCGACATTTGGAACATATATAGCCGTATTGCAGTCGAGAAGGGGTTAACTTTATAACGGGGTCACGACAGCAATGTTGGATCAGCTTTCGAATGGACAACTGTGAATCCTGGCGGACCCTATTGAATTTAATGTTGTCCGTCAGGATTTCTGCTACTTTTGATGGCAAGAATAGCGCCGTGGACTATGCTATTCGAAAATACCGGAAGGCCTGACAGACCCCACTAATGTAAGTGTGAACACAGCCTAACAGAAAAGCTTTTTAGTTCACAAGCAGAGTTTTACTAAACATCAGTGCCAAGCCTCAGCCCTGTAAGCTAGAGATGAGCCGAAGACTACGCTACTAAATGAATGTTTAATTAAACACATAAAAAACCTTGGAAGGTCACGGAGCAGAGTCAAAATTATTCTAATTAACCTTTTCGTTTGAAACCAGCATTCATATTTAATAAAAGGTACAATCCTCAGCTGAACTTGTGGCCCATCTAAATTAAAAGCAGCTATTCTTGGCTTACACATTTCTTATAAGAAACAAAAGGGAATTTTATAAGGAACAGACGCGGAGACTGCTCAAAGATGAACATTAGGAAAAAAAATCCTATGTGAAGAAAAAAACAAAAATCCACCACAACCATAAATCAGCCAGAGTTCTATTGGCAATACTGTACTTCTGTGTGCCTATTGTACATAGACAAAAAAAAAAGAATTGTTCAACGCATGTTAAATTACGGAGGTGTTCCCGCTACGAGCGATGCACCATTGGGCAGTACATGTAGTGTCAATGGATCTAATACAGACTGGTGGCACTTCATGTGGTGCCTACAGTAGATCTATACACAGAATTGGTATGTGCATGAGGCCATAGCCTGTTACCACTATTGAAATTAATAGGATTTGACAAAATCCTATTCACAAACTGGATCAACCATAAAGACATACTGAATTTATAAAAAAAAAATCTGGAATGCCCCATGGGCTGCGTTTCAGCGGCAGATTTTTATTTTTTTTCTCCATCGATTTAACTCAGGAAAATGGCAGACTATGCTGTGCCCCTAATGGTCATTAAACTCAGATAAAATGCACATGTATTATACCCTGTTGACAGTGAATTTTTTGGCACAGGTTATGACGCGGAAACCGCATCAGAATCAGTGACAAAAAATGTCTGAAATTGCGCCCCCTCCCATTGATTTCAATGGCAGGCAGAGGCGTCCCCCCCCCCCCCCCGGGCCAGCTTTTAGCCGCTCGTGGGGAAAAAAGGCAGAATATCCTCTCTTGCTGCAGTTCCGTCTCTAACCTCCAATGGGAGTCAGACAAAACCTGCAGCGTTTATCACCCACGGTCCTTGAATTAGCTGCAATGGCCACGGGCGAAAAAACGGTGGCAACAAAACCGAAGGCAGGTCAAATTCGACCTCAAAATTCCCGAAGGAATTAGGAGGCAGATTTTTTTTCTGCCTGAAAAAAAACTGTATGAACTAGGCCTTCGTTTTTTTCATATACCCTGTTTTGCTAAACTTGGAACCATCCACTATATACATTCTATGGTCTTTACTTTAATACTTTAAGGTCAGAACAGGCCAAGTCAGTTGCTCATCAATAATTGATCGCTCCAGACTCCCGTCGAGGAACAGATTCAGACAAGTTCCTAGAAGGGCCGGATAAATGTGGTTTTGGCCCAGTGCAGTTACCACAAGTACAGTAAAACAAAGGGCAAGTTATTCTGTAAGCTCCTGGAATCATCAGCATTTGACAGCAATACAACGCTCACGTAAAAAGGCCAATATTTTGGTATTCCGCCACAGAACTAGAAAATTGGATTCTCACAAGACTGAGCAAAGATAACCAATTACGAGAATCTGATTAAAAAAATCTAAATGAAGATCGCAAATATTTCAGGTCACCTATTAGGAGATTGTCGACTCTTTCAAAACACGTTCTATACTTTTAGTACTCTAGAATATGTTATAATCAGTTCTTTATCAGATGGAAGGGAGTATAAATGCAGATCAGACTACAAATGTTTTTACTTGTAATCAGTAACCACAGAGACACGTATACGGTGTGCACAATTATTAGGCAAGTGAGTATTTTGACCATATTATTTTTATGCATATTTTCCAACTCCAAGCTGTATAAACTTGACTTCTTATTGGATGAAGCATATCAGGTGATGCATATTTGTGTAATGAGGGAGGGTGTGGCCGAAGGAGATCAAGACCCTGTATCAAGGTGTGCAGAATTATTAGGCAGCTTGTTTTCCTCTGGCAAAGTGGGCCAAAAAAAGAGATTTTACAGATTCTGAAAAGCCAAAAATTATTAAGTCTTTCAGAGGGATGCAGCACTCTTGAAATTGCTAACATATTGGGGCATGATCACGGAACCAAACGTTTTGTTGCAAAGCGTTGAGAAAAAAAAAGTAAATTAACCGCCAAAGATTTGAGAAGAATCAAACGTGAAGCGACCAGGAACCCATTATCATCCAGTGTTGTCATATTCCAGAACTGCAACCTCCCTGGAGTGCCCAGAAGTACAAGGTGTTCAGTGCTCAGCCACTTGGCCAAGGCAAGGAAGCCTGAAACCCGACCACCACTGAACAAGACACATAAGTTGAAACGCCAAGACTGGGCCAAGAAATATCTGAAGGTTTTATGGACTGATGAGAAGAGTGACTCTTGACAGACCAGATGGATGGGCTCGTGGTTGGATCAGTAACTGGCACAGAGCTCCACTTCGACTTTTTGTGTTGAAGATGGACTACAAAAAAGAAACCTCCAAAACCTGCCAGTTTTTAGAAGACACTTTCATCAAGCAGTGGTACAGGAAAAAGTCTGAAACTTTCAAGAAAACCATGATTTTTATGCAGGAAAATGCACCAAAGTCCTCCACTGCATGGCGAGCCAGTAAAGGCCTTAAAGATGAAAGAATAAGGACATGGGTCTTTCCTCACCTGACCTAAACCCTATTGAGAACTTGTGGGTCCTTACAGCAGATCTATGGTGAAGGAAACCAGTACACCTCTCTGAACGGTGTCTGGGGGGGCTGTGGTTGCTGCTGCTCAAAACTTTGATTGCCAACAGATTAAGAAACTGACTCCATGGATGGAAGGCTTATGACTCATTGAAAAGAAGGGTGCCTATATTGGTCAGTTTTTAGTTTTTTTTTGAAAATGTAAATTTCAAGTTGTTTGTTTATTATTCTCACTTTAATAGACTAAAACAAACAAGTGAGATGGGAAAATTTTGCTTTTTCATTTAGGCTTCGTTCACATCTGCGCCAGGGCTCCGTTCCGAGGGAACGTCTGAGCTTTCTGTCAGAATGGATCCCTGACTGACACAAACCATAGGTTTCCGTTTCCATCACCATTGATTTCAACGGTGACGGATCCGGTGCTAATAGTTTCAGGTGGTCTCAGTTGTGCAAGGGTTTCGTCGTTTTGACGGAATCAATAGCGTAGTCGACTACGCTCGAAAAGCTCGGATGGAACGGGACCCTGGCGCAGATGTGAACGAAGCCTAAGTTAGGCTTCTTTCACACTATTGTAAGTATAAATTGATCTCTCTTCCGCGATAGGAAGTGGATCGAAAGATTTTAAACAGAAAGCAACGGTTCCATTAGAATTACCATGGATTCTGCAGACCAATGCAGTCTGCAGAACTTTTGTTTCCGTTCCAAAAAACGGAAACCTAGCGAACAGAAAGCAAACAAAAGAATTACCATTGAAATCAATGGTAATCCTAGCAAAACCGTTGCTTTCCGTTTTACCTTTCGATCTGCTCTTCCTCTGATGGAAGAGAGGTAAACGTATACTTACAGTAGTGTGAAAGAAGCCTGATATAATAATTCTGCACAGTAATAGCTGCCCAAAAATTACGCACACATATATTCTCCTAAGAAAGCCAAAACCTCACTTTCTTAAATATTCAGGTTTGAAGTTTATTAACATTTTGGGTTGACCGATCTCACTGTCGTTGTTCAATAATAAAATGAATCCTTAAAAATATAACTTGCCTAATAAGGCCTTGTTGTTTTTTTAGTGCCATGTGAACGTGTCAAACGCTAGCGTTTTTGAAAAGCGCTTTATAAGGTACAGGCTTTTTTACACGTCTTGTCACTTTTTTTGGCGCGTAATTAGGACTCCCATTGACTAAGAGAATTAGGCGCGTTTTACTCGCCAGGAATTGACTTTACACTGCTTTTTTTACACGATGCATTTTTAATCATGCTTAAAAAACAACATGTAAGCACTACAATGCGCTTTCCCATCAATGTCAATGGGAAGCTTAAAGGGAACCGGTCACCAGAATTTCACCTATTAAACTCTCCTCACCCCTTGCTGGCCGCTGTTGTCAAAAGTTCATTGCCGTTATCCCCCTCCGACAACAAATAACAGTCTGCATACATCTCACGCCTTTTATGGTGATAATCCGGCCGTCTCATTCGGTCCTCTTCTTATGCCCGCCCACCGCCGAAAACTGGCCCGCCCTGAATGCCAAAATATTGTCTGAGATAGCGCATGTGCCCGTCAAGTATGGTTCGATATCATTCCCTGCTTCATCTGGGCCTCAAATCTAGTTACCGTGCATGCACCGCTATGGTGTCCCGTTGTGCGCACGCACCAGAACAGGACATTGATGCGCAAGCGTGTGATTTTGTGTGTGCTGGGGGAAAGGCGAGGAGCTGTCAATCAAAAGTAAGGAGGCGGGGTTAACGCGGAAAGGCTTGAGGAATGAAGATAGGACTCTTTTTTGCTCATTATCATACGGCACAGGAACACTAAAAAAAACGGAATATTTAAAAGGTACAGAGCCGAATTAGAAGATAATTATAGGTTACATAAAAATTAATTTTTCACCTACGTCCCTCAGGTATTGCTAGTTTAATAGGTGAAATGCTGATGACAGGTTCTCTTTAAAGAATGCGTTTTTGACAGGTTTTTCCGTGTGAACAAGACCTAATTGTGCGCACAGGAGCTGTAGACAAACAGCAGATTTTTTTAAAAGCCAATTTGCAAAGTTGCACTTCCTTCAGACTTCTTCTGCTGCAATTTTCTTAATGGATTTAATTGCAATCCAGTTAGTACAAGTCTTTGGTTTACGAGTTCCATAGAACCAGTGAGGTCTCCATCATGTACATGTATCAGCATTGGGGCACACTTATTTCCTGCTGAAATTAATCTACAAAGCTGTATACTTGCAGCCTAAGCATAGTGGGAAATAATGGATGGATCAGACAAGTCATCGGACCTCTGTATTTCACCGATCGGACACTAGGAACATTAATAACTTGCAGCTTGCCACGAACTACAGTGAAGAGATATGGAAAATAAAAGTAATGCATCCATCTCATTTCCACTCCTATAGGTATTGGAGGTAGTATAAGGGGACATTAATGTTTGCTATCATTTACTTGGAGAAGGTTCTACGGATATATTGTCACTTACTGTGGTGGGGAAAACAAATTCTGCCCAAAATAATGACATTTTAAATCTCCTTACCGTTAAAATTCTTCACTATTCCCTCACTGCCCGGTTCCCCCACTACATTACGTGAGCGAGCTGGCCAATCACTTCTCAGACATAGTGACGTCACTACAGCAGGTTATGACTAGCTGGTCCCCTCATGTGACACATTGTCCCTATTGGACAGCAAGTCATGACACATATACATGATACTTTGGAGAATCTGAACAGTGGTAGCGAGGGAACGATGAAGAATTCTAAAGGTAAAGTATACTGAGAAGTTTATTTTCTTCACCCCTGGAAGGTATGTGATTAGTGATGCATGTTACTACTGTAGTGATAAAATATGGGAAAGGTTTATGTAAGTCAGATATTTATCAGATATGTTCATCAGGCCCTGTTCACACATTTTTTTTGCGCCGATTTTGACATTGAAACCACGTCTGAATCAGCGGCAAAAAAAAATCTGAAATTGCACCCCATTGATTTCGATGTGATGGAGAGGCGTTATTTTTCCCGAGCAGCTAAAAGCCACCTACAGGGAAGTGCCATGTCCTTTCTTGCCACGGTTTTGTCTCGGACCGCCCACTGAAATCAATAGGAGGCAAAAAACAAACAAACCTGCGGCGCTAGTTTCCGAGCATTTTTTGCCCATTGGCTGCAATGGTCATGGGCAAAAAACGCAGGCAGGTCAAAATCTGCCTCAAAATCCCTGAAGGAATTTTGAGGCAGTTTTTTTCTGCCGGCAAAAAACTGTGAACTAGGCCTTTTAAAAAGAGATCACAGCTATCCCACAGTCCGCACAATCGACAAGGTTACTCCATATTTCCATTCACGATACATGTGATCTATTATACGAATATATTTACCTCAGCTAATACATGTATATAGGTTTTATTTGACTGCTCGGATGTTTAAAGCATGAAGCAAATATTTATAGTTCGCTGTACGTTACATGCGTTTATATACGCAGCTATAACTTTATATAGTGGTCATACATTCACTGCCATACAATAAGCGAAGTTAAAGTTTATCCTGTCTGCTTTAGGCCAGGCAATGGGTGTTCAGCACCCGCACTCCTCCAGAGTGTTCCTATTGTAGGGATTTTTTGTATCGCAGTTCCCTTTCATATGGAAGTTATTTGCATAGATACGGTCACAGGCCGATTAGAATACATGAGGCGTTACGGCAGCGAGAAGTAAAACATGAATGCCGCTTAACTGCAGTGTCAATCACGCCACAGCGTACGCAATTATATAATAGTCTACTCAATAGCTTTAATTATGGAGCCTGACATTTTCATCTTAAGGAACGGAATATAAAAAAAGCATGTACACTGCACGGGAACGATGACATGGTGTTTGACTGAAGGGAATTTGTATACTGTGGAGGAGTTGAAAAGAATTACCACAGGTGGCCGGTGCCTATTACTAGCCGTGATCGACAGCAAAACGACATTACCAGGCAGACGGTATAACGTACGTGTGGATGATAAGATGTGTAGCCATGAACACGCTATCCTCGATCAAAAGCCATAAATTGAATTGCACATATAATATTTTTATTTGAAAAGGCAGCAGGGTAATGATAACTTGCAAGTGGCTCTACAGGTGCGGTTTACAAAATGCAAGCTGCTGTTTATGGCAGCCTGTACATTCGCAAAGCAATACAGGCATCGTTAGGACTGGCACACAAACTGCGTAGCATGAACTGCATTATGAACGTGGCGCATACTACCGTTGTTCGTTTTCTAAAAACGAAAATTGGCGCCAAAAATTTATTTATTCACACGACGCATGACAAGACTGCACCCCTGCCAAACACCATTGTTATCAATGAAATTAACCCAGAAAACTGGGGTAAGAACATTGATTAATCACCCCCAATATGCTGAGGACTAGGCTACAGGCATTGGGGTATAGTGTACAATATGTTGCTGCAGGAGCCCTGTAGGGAATTGGCGGAGACCCCATTAGGGGAAACGTAGTGATTTTCACTATAGAAGCCTCTCCAAATGTATACGTATAAGCAGAGCATGTCGCAATAATCGTTTGACCAAAGAGATGAGGACAGCGGTATGAAGGAAATTATTTTTTTGGGTTGTCTAACAAGTCGTACAACAACCGCAGTTTGTGATCCGGCCTTGAGCTGCGTGGCCATATCCCGGACTCATGCACACAACAGTATCATGGTTCCTCACAACCCCAGATGTACGGGGCATCCATAGAAGCCTATGGGATCCTACAATATTTATGATTTCATATAGAGACATGGAGAGATTTTTTTTTTATGTTGGATTCCGTATGAATTTCGACAAAAAAAAAAAAGTTTGACTGGGGGAGAATATTTCCAAGGCGCCGCCATATGACAGCATACGACGGCTCTGTAGAACAGACATCTGTAGTATGGACATGTAAATTTCCCCCCCCCCCCCCAAAAAAAAACCTAATACTCCTCGCCCTTTTTGGATCCGGTTCAAAGTTTCCTTCGCTCTTCTTACTTCGGACGTTGTCCCATTCAGAAAACAATACATGTAACTATTTTGATCATGGTGCCTAATGCAGATTTGCAGGCAAATTATTTACTAAAAAAAAAATGCACTAAAAGTGGAATCCATTATTGAATCCAGCAAATTGTAGATTTTCAGTATACAATGAGCAATAACATTGGCTACATCATGACATCAAACCCCCCCCCCCGACACATCGGCATGTTTTAATTTTCTAAAAGCACTGACAAAAAGCTTAGGCGTCACATTCCTCCTAATAAATCACATAGTTCCAAGTGCAACGTAAGCAGACGAGCCAAGAAACAAATCAATCTGAAACCGACAGCAAAGTCTTTACACCTACACTGGATAAGAAGCACAAATGCAAGCAAAACGTGGTATGAACCCCGGGGTGCTGGTAAGGGCTTGTCCACACGTAGCGGAATTTCTGCGTATTTTCCATCCGGAGTTGCAGACGGAAAATACGCAGTAGAATACAGTAGAAGCAAAGTGGGTGAGGCTTAACAAATCTCATCCACGCGCTGCGTAAATATTCCGACCAGAAATTCACCTGCGGTGCGTATATTTCGTACCGCAGCAGGTTAATTCCTGCTGCGGAAAGTGGACTGAATTGCTGCGTTTCAGGAGATGTAACCATCTCCCAGCATTGAGAGAAACGCAGCAAAAGACGCACCAGTTTCTGCAGTAAAAACCGCCGGAAAAGGGTGTTACGGTCAACGGAATGCTGCAGAACTTTTCTGCAGCAATTCCGTTACGTGTGGACAAACGCCAAGTGTAAAAGCACTGACGGGGTCACAACTGCCCAGAGAATGCCACAATCTAAACATCAAAAGACCCCGGGTAAGCGTCTGTTGTAATACGGTTTTATGATCCAACACCAAATTTCCTTGAACACTGTATGTGCACACATTTTCTAGTACCTATCCGGCCAAAATTTGGTCTGTACCAGTGGCTGTAAGATGATGGTGCTAAAGAGTGGTAGAGAGTCATTGCAGACCACCACCACCACCACCTGCTTATGTTGATTTGAATTAATGTATCTCCATCCTAAGGCCTCAGGGACAAGACCATATTAATAATCAGTGCCCTGTACAATGCGAAAACTACAGGTCGTCAGGTATCCTATTATTGTTGCCCATATGTATAGTGTTCCATAGGGCTATGTAGTTTAGAGGAGAAAAATGCTTCTTGTATGGTACCCATACAACGATTTTTACATGGATGCGATACTTCACTCATATGGGGGAAGCTCAGGACCCAATACCACGTACAACACTACATAGGATCACAAGGAGGTATGAGACCAGCCGTATTACATATCAAACGAGAAACCAAACCACTCAGCAGCGATCACAGGATCGGCTGTGTTGTAATGAAGGTGGATATTCCATTATTAACCCACGCCTGCATCCCCGCCACAGGCAGCGCATTTCTCCTCAGCATCTGCCCTGCAGTAAAGCCAAGAATGCTGCAGTTTAGTATCATTGCTGTGTTGATGAATTGTGCCAAGCTATTTTTTTTTCCCCCAAATCCCCAGACACTGTAAAGAGGGAAAACTGAAAGACAAAGACGACACTGTGCAGAATATAAAATATTAGGAGATCTGGATTTTGCATAGAGCCGGTAATCTTTCCACAGACGGCAGAATAAAGAGCTTCCTATTAATTCCCAGACACAAAGAAATTCATTATTTGCCTTCAGTTCTGACCGCTAGATACAATGCTGGAATCTGACATGGCTATATTACAAGAACACCGTAAAACTTTGCCGATTTTTTTTTACATTTTTTTTTTTAAACGTTCTGTAAAATTCTGAAGGGTGTTATATTTGAATATTTACGAATATGAAAGAGGAGCCCGTCGGTTCTCCTGACATGTCTATTTGAGTAAATACTCATATTTCCTTAGATGCAATAATTCTGGAGCGTCTTTTATTAGACCTCTGTTGTGCTGTTCCTCTTTTATTCTTCCTGGAATTAACTGGTTGTTACTATTTTCCTCGTCAATGGGGCATGTCCCTACAGTCTCTTTTTGTCCAATCATTGCAGACAGTGTCAAGCTGTATAGGGACACACCCTAATGATAAGGGGAATGTTAATGATTAGTAGTCACTTCATTCATCCTCACAGGAGGAACAACAGAGGAACGGCACAATGCAAAGTAAAGACGCTCCAGAATTATCATTTCATCAGGATTACAAGTATTTACTATAACAGACGTGTCAGTAGAGCGGACCTCCTTATGTGCCAAGTTAATTTGAGACGTGTGACATTTCAGGAAATGAATTGCACCCTCTGAACCTCTTTGATGAAACGGACTTTGAATGTCAATCAAGGTCAAAGGCGAAGGAGGTTCAAGGAGCACATAAAAGGCCCCCAGAGATGTGTCTCAGCTGTAAACCTAGAGCCCGTCACTCCAGTAGGGAACAAATACATGAAGGGAAGTGGTACCAAGGTAACTAAAAAAATATATATAATCTCAAGTCTGTGAGAACAGTGGCACTAATGTGTCAAAACTTTGGCAAATCCGACCATGTCAGGGCTGCTGGAGCATTAGTCATATCAATAGCAACAAACAGCTCCGACCAATGCTATCCCACCAGTTGGAAAATGTACTGGATCTGCTTAATTATTCTTGGTCGACTAGCGTTTTCTTAGCGCTTGATAACCACCGACTCACTTGGCCGTTTTCGCTTTTATTATAACGTAAATGTTTAATAGTGATGATGTTTACCATCATCTAAAACCACTTTACCCATAGGAAAATTGGTCCAATCATTGCAAGGTTCATGGCATGACACGTTGAAAAGATAAGCTTCATGGTCTAGAAAACAGACCGGGGAGCCTCGGAGATCTCTATAGAGGGCTGTGAGGTTAACCCTAAGCTAGTTTTACCCCAAGTGACCCACTTTAACCCTAGACAACCCCTATGGAGAGAAGTTACTGGGCCATGGGCTGTGTCTTTTATTACATTTCAGCCCCATTTACTTGAGTGCTGCAATATCCGACAGTCGATAAGCAAGAGTAGCACAGATTCTGGGAAAATAGAAGACATTTTCTCTAATCTTAGGCAAGCCCTTTAAGTCGTCTTAGGCCCTGTTCACACAGTTTTTTGCCGTGGCAAAAAAACGGCCGAAATTGACTCATTAATTTCAATGGGAGGTGGAGGCGTTTTTTTTACCGCGAGCAAAAAAAAACGCTTGCGGGAAAAAGCCACATGCCCTATCTTGAGGCGTTTTCCGCCGCGAAAACCCCATTGAAATCAATGGGAGACGGAAATAAACACGGTTTTTATGCGTTTTTAGGCAAAAACGCGTGCGGAAATTAATTTGGTCTCAAAGAAATAGGGGGAAAAAATGCCTTAAAAAAACAGCGGCAAAAAACAAGTCTAAAATCGCAGCAAAAAAAAGCTTGTGGTGCAAAACCACTTTTAAAAAAACAGAGCGGATTTTTCCAGGCAGAATTTTCTGCTTGCAGAAAACTCCATGTGAACAATGGCAGACGATAAAATCATAGGCCCAGGGACATGTTCAAGTTGTTCCTCCATATTTTACCAAATATAAGACTATGTTCACATCACATTTTTGTCCTACATTTAGCGTATATACCAGGAAAAGCTCCAAGGTGGCATTCATTACTCAGACTAGAATTGTATACGTTAAACCGACATGGACAGAATTATAGAAGATGGGCGACAGATACTACCGTTGGGCATTCGCCACCCATAGACCATCATAAAAACCTTTAGAAAAACCCATGACTTATAGCTTAAACGGATGCCTGTGACATCTGCTATACGTCTACCAAAGGCTCCCAAGGGGTCCTGACTTACACCTACTCGATGGTGCTCCGTTGACAAGTTTAGTATGTACGTCGGGAGCCCAACATGCTAAACGTAGGGCAAAAACTTGATATTAATTGTGCCTAACTCCACATTTAGGGTGTCTGGACATGATGGATGAAAACTAAGTAAGGCACAGAAAATAGGACACAGATTCAAGAATTAATAGCCTGAGGTCAAGACATTACATTTAGCTCTGCAGACAAAAATCAGCAATACACAAACTGCATTTGCCTGGTCTCCTTGTTCCAGTCCTGGAGGGATACAAATGACATTTCCTTTCTATTAGCGGAGCATGCACAGATTAATTGTGTGCTTGTAACATATGCATTGGAAGCGTGGAGAAATACTCCCTTAAAGGTAAATCTATGATATTTGGATCTGCATCATATAACAACGTATTTATTCACAGAACAGTTATTCCAAGCTTATGGTGAGGGAGTCGGTTGGGGTGAGTAAGGTCACAATTTTCTTTCCCCTATTGGCACAGGTCAAGTAGAATGTAAAAACAGTCCCAACAGAGACTCTAATCTGCACATAGATTAACAGCCACAGTACAGAGAGGATGCCTGTACTATGGTGGTCTCCAACTGGTACAGCGTGGATGCCTGCGTGAAGGTGGTCTCCAACTGGTACAGCGTGGATGCCTGCGTGAAGGTGGTCTCCAACTGGTACAGCGTGGATGCCTGCGTGAAGGTGGTCTCCAACTGGTACAGCGTGGATGCCTGCGTGAAGGTGGTCTCCAACTGGTACAGCGTGGATGCCTGTATGAAGGTGGTCTCCAACTGGCACAGAGTGGATGCCTGCATGAAGGTGGTCTCCAACTGGTACAACGTGGATGCCTGCATGAAGGTGGTCTCCAACTGGTACAGCGTGGATGCCTGCATGAAGGTGGTCTCCAACTGGTACAGCGTGGATGCTTGCATGAAGGTGGTCTCCAACTGGTACAACGTGGATGCCTGTATGAAGGTGGTCTCCAACTGGTACAACGTGGATGCCTGCATGAAGGTGGTCTCCAACTGGTACAGCGTGGATGCCTGCATGAAGGTTGTCTCCAACTGGTACAACGTGGATGCCTGCATGAAGGTGGTCTCCAACTGGTACAGCGTGGATGCTTGCATGAAGGTGGTCTCCAACTGGTACAACGTGGATGCCTGTATGAAGGTGGTCTCCAACTGGTACAACGTGGATGCCTGTATGAAGGTGGTCTCAAACAGGCACAGCGAGGATGCCTGTACTGCGCTAGTCTCCAACCAGTGATTCTCCATCAGTTTTGTAACTACAGCACTCAGCATGTAGTCATCAGGGCATGATAGCCACAGGTTGAAGACCACTCTTGTACTTAATAGCTTCCTAGACCACAGAGAAGAAACAGATTTGCCACAGACAAAAGGATTCTTACTCCAATCCCTAAATCAGGGGTCAGCAACATTTGGCATTCCAGCAGTTACAACTACAACTCCTAGAATACTTTGACCAAAAGCTTTATTAATCCAGCTAAAGGCTGTCAAGGCATGTTGGAAATTGAAGTTTCACAACAGCTGGAGTGCCGAAGGTTGCGGACCCCTGCTCTTGATTGTGGAACAACTATCTTCATGTCTATGCTCATCTTTAACAGCAATGTCCACTTATGCCACCATTCTTTATTGCTCTAATGCTTCAAAAATAAAATGTAAAAAAAAAGAAGCAACTTTGCTTTAGTTCTTGATTAAACCTACCGTTTTGTGTCTAGAGCTCCTCTGAAGACATATGAGTCTCCATGGTAACAAACTACAAACAAACCCTATAGTATCAATCTATCCTAGTTCCTGATGAACTTTTGAATGTATGTTAGTAAAACTTTAGGGACAGAAGGGTACAAATGCGGTTTTGAAGAGTATGTACATTTTGCAACCATATCTTGTACGTCTAGTAATAGTAGCATATGGCTGGGCTGGGGTGGGCAGGGGGTAATAGGCTCCTTCAGCTGTTGGGCACTTGAGCATTGCTCTGTTGTCCGTTTGGTCCAATCTTGGAAACTTGGCCTTGTCTCCCCATGAAGTGGTCAAACAAAGGGGTTTTCCCATTAAGGTAAACAGGGCTAAATATATGCATTATCAGAAAATAAACACGTTGGTAATATAGTTCTATTTTTAGTATTGAATGGCTGGAAAGTTATCAACTTACCTCCTTGGTTTAGAAATGTTGTCATTTGTAACATCTACCAGCGGCAATCCAGTTTGGTGTTCACGCATAAGTAGTGTTTCCGTCTCCACTCTATAGTGGAACGGTTAGTGCTTAATGTTGCATAGACAAGCACCGCACATGGAGTTTACACACGGAATTGTGAGAGAGCAGTGCCACGCACAGCCCACTCACATTTAGGCCTTATTCACATGAACGTGTTTAAAGGAAATGTGTCGCTAGAAAATGTTTTTTTTTTAAGTTAAACAGTGAGTATATAAGTGATTAAACATTGTTCTAATTTTTTCATGAGTCAGGAAATATTATAAATTAGATTCTAATTTATAACATTTCCCAGTGGTGGTCACTAGATGGAGCAATTCCCAAAATTGCAGCATTGGCATGTGGTAAAGCAACCACATTGCTTTATGCTGCAAAATTTGAGAATACACACTCGCTCTAGTGAGCTCACAGAATCCCCCCTCCTTTATCCTGGCTAGTGCCAGGAGAAAGGAGGGGATTGAACGGTCAAACCTCCTACACTGTGTGTCGCCATTTTTTGAGCTAACACACAGTGTAGTATGTTTACATACAGTAGTAATCACACACTAAAACACGTACATACACAGAAATAACTTACCTGCTCCTGCCGCCGCCACTCCCTCCGGTCCGTCTGCTCCAAGTGCACAAGTCCGGAAGCCGCGACCGGAAGTAGTAATCTTACTATCCGGCCGCGGCTTCAATTTGGACTGTGTGGGAGCGGCGCATGCGCCGTTCCCACACAGACGGCGTACAGCATAGTTGATGGAACGGCCCCCGTTCGCATTCTCTATGGGGATGTATGTGCCGTATTCCATGTCTGTATGTGTCGTTAATCGACACATACAGGAGATGGAAAAAAAATGGCAGCCCCCATAGCCAAAAAAAAGTTAAATAAAAAAAAAATTAAAAAACACAAACACACAAATAATTTTTTTTTTAATAAAACACTAAAAGCAAATTGACGTAAAAAAATAATTTTTCGCGACACTTTACGCACGGACCTATGTTAGTCAATGGGGCCGTTCAGACATTCCGCGATTTTCACGCAGCGACATGTTCTATATTTCGGCGTTTTTCGCGCATCACGCACAAACAGGCCATTAGGGTCCTTTCCCATATTGTATGTGATCCAGGCATTATTGAGCTTACCTATTGGAATAACAACTTTAATGCCTATAAATTGCTTTTCGAAAGTATAATTTCCCTTTTCATGGGTGTCCGGATAATACTTTCCTTAGAGAAAGACTTTAGCAGCCAAAACAGATTGCAATGAATTCTTAATTTATATTTATTAATAATTCAGATTTTATCAATATTTTACTTATATTGGAACACGTTCCACTGCCAAATATATTTTATTCAGATGCCAGATTACACATAAGAGTGAGGTAGGCAGTAAATTCAGGGGAATATGGAACATTGGATTACAATTCCCATTATTCTGCCTATTCGGAAACCTGCTTCAGATGAGCAGAGATGTTCTCCTCAGACGTTTACCTCACTCCACCATCCATGACTGTTTACAGGAAGCCGGACTAAAAATTACCTCTGGCCGCCTTCTCTGTGAAGCTTAATTAGATTCCCGATGATAAATCTAACCGATATATAACACTAGAAAGACAAACCGTTAATACGGTGTGAGATCCTACGGGGGAAGCCTTTTAAAATTGCCTTCAGAGGAGCCATGATCATGAATGATATTCACGCTATCTGCTGCTTCCTCCAGAAAACGTGCAAGTGAACAAAATAGTAAGTAAAGGAGAAAAACAAACGGAATCAATTAAAATTATGATTACCAAAATAAGGGCCGGTTCACATCAGCGTTCACTTTCCATTCAGGGGTTCCGTCGTGGAACCCCGCGACGGAAAGTCAAAACAGAAACCACAGCTTCCGTTTGCATCACCATTGATATCAATGGTGACGGAAACATTGCCAATGGTTTCCGTTTGTCACCGTTCCGGCAGGTTTCCATTTTTTTCGACGGAATCAATAGCGCAGTGTACAGTTTCATATTTAAGAAAATACTTTTTTTTATATAACCCCTTTAGAGTGACTTTCGAGTCTGCTGACTGGACAGTCAATCTGAGTCCCCTGTGAGGTATTTAAAGAAAAGTTGGGGGGGCTTCAAATAAATATTAACCTCTCCTCCGGCTGCTTCCAGAATAAAGCGGATGATCAGACGCTGGTGATCGACGTCATCAGCTGTGCTTATCTGCTTTATCTACATAGACTGTAAAGGTGTTAGCACAGTCTTCCACTTCGTAATGAAGGTAAGAGGTAGATTCAAAGTCACGTAAAAATACTATATCATAAACACTGATGGGGTTGGAGCTGTGTGATCCTAGTGAAATAAGGAGGGCGGCAAAATAAAGCTATTCGGACCTGACTTATCTAAAGTGACTGTCACACAGAGAGTCACTGTAATGAGAAATTCCACCTTTAGTTATCAATGGAAGAAATGGCGTATCTGGAAAAGCGTAGTGCTAGTGATTTCAATTTACAACAGTCATTTCGAAACTGTGCCAAAGAACCAGAGGCTTTAAAGAGGAATTTCAGTTGACTGCGCTATTGACTCCGTCAAAAAAACTGAAACCTGCCGGAACGGTGACAAACGGAAACCATTAGCAAGGTTTCCGTCACCATTGATATCAATGGTGATGCAAACGAAACCTCCGGAGGAACCCCTCAACGGAAAGAGAATGCTGATGTGAACCGGCACTAACTCTACCTTGGCCCACTTGACAGTCAAAGGCCTTATTTGCATATCGGGCCAAAACGAACAACACCAATATCTCAAGAACCGTGTGGGTTAGAAGAAGAAAAAAAGCACCATAATCTGTGAGGCGCTGGCAATCTAAAGGAGATATCTAATAGTTTTTTGGGCAGTGACAGGTCCTTTTTAAGGGCACTGCCACCACCTTATTCTGCGTTCCAGGTTGTTATCCCCTGAGTAAGGGGGCAGTTCGCTAAAACGTCGCACCGGTGTAGCAAGACGCCAATCTTTTGTCCCCGTGGAGTCTCCGCACAGAACCATAACCTCCCAGAAAAAGGGTATCTGGATGGTTCATGGACTTTGTTAAAACGTGAATAACCTTTATATATATAAAGCTGCAACGAGCTTTATCACATTGAATCCGGACACGTCAAAATAACAGACACGTAAAGTCTGCCATAGGACAACAGTTTTCATCCTTGTAAAATGGGTATGTATTTAGCGGTTTATTAAAAGGTTTTGATATGGGAATATTCATCTGTTTGTACCTAGATGAGTTTATGTTTCCCTGGACCCTCAACACTTCTAAAAAGAAAATGTTGTTGCAATGAAGACGACAAGATAATGTAACTATTAATTAAAAAGTCCTATCCATACATAAAAATCCATAATGTTTGAGAAGATCTGGAAGTTTTCCCATGTTCGGATCAATGCCGAGGTTCTTCGGTCAAGTTGCCAGGCAGACCTGGTTTATCCAATTAATGCTGCACGGGCTAAACTCTAGGAGTCACTTTGATACAACTAGACTGAAAACATCTGATTTATTACATTATATTCACTGCACTGATATCAGTTCACAGTGGAATAAATGGAAACTGCTTTAGCAAATAAAAATTATACATATGAGGCCAAGTAATAAAAAAAACAAAAACAAAAATGCTCCCTAGTTTATTCCCCATAGACACGCTGCTGGTAGTGGTATATAATGGTGATCATGGAGTTGGGTCGTTTTTCCAATAGATGGTCGCAATATCTTCCAGCTCAGACCACATGTTGTTGATACAGCCAGTTTAGCAATGACCATATTGTTTGACCATGGATTAAAGTAGTCGTCTGAATTACATTTTTGTGGTGCTAATTTAAATTAATTGTGAACTTGTAGTCACATATAGTTCTGTCAGGTATACAAGTTCATACAGGAAAAGCTGTCAATCACAGTGTGGGCAGGGTAAGCGGGACTCTCAGGGTCTCTCGATGGTTGCATTTAAAGGGTCACTATCATTTTTTTAAATTTAAATACTCAAACTCTGCATTGGTAAATCAACAACTTCCTAATATAGTATAACAACCATTTTAGCAACCAGTATATTCACCTCCCTATCCCCCCCCCCATTATGTTGCATAATGTCCTGCTCAGCGCGCGCGCGCGCACCAGTTTTCCTCCTGAAGTACTTTCTGCCAGTAAAGACTATGCCAGCTGCGATGAATTGTGGGCACCGAGGGCAGCAACGTTTGTACACAAGCTGGCAAACGCTGCAGCGTGATCCCGTTCCTTCAGCCAAGCCGCAGAACCAATTCTGAGCGGTTCAAGAATTTGATCACTAAGGTCCTGTTCACACGGAGTATTTTGAAGAGTTTTTTGGCGCGGAAACCGCTCCGCAAAACTCGTCAAAAACCGTCCGAAAATGCCTCCCATTGATTTCAATGGGAGGCGGATTTCTCCCGCGAGCGGTAAAACCGCCTCGCGGGAGAAAGAAGGAACATGCCCTATCTTGGCACGGTTACGCCTCTGACATCAATGGGAGGCAGAGAAAGCGTAATTTGCTGAGTTTTTTGCCCGTAGCACTCAATGGGCGCGAGCGAAAAACAAGGCAAACGGCATGCAGGAAGGTCAAAATCTGCCTGAATATCCGAAACGGAATTTTGAGGCAGAATTTTCCTCCTGCAAAAAACTCTGTGTGAAGACAGCCTATTTTTAAATGTGGTACACTTTAAACAATTTTTTACATAAAAATACTGTAACAATTTTAAAAAATATATTTCAATTTCCCCTAGCATAGTAGACCTAACTAATCCACTAAAAAACGTTTGCTTTAAAAAGCTGGATGACCATCCCTTTAGACGTTGGACTAGAGGCCATATTCGTTGTCACCCAGCTCTCCAAGACCCTACGTCGGCCACTTCTTTCGCCAATAGCGGATCCCAAATCAAGGAGGACCTTTCCAAATCGGACATCCCTTTATCCAGGCATTACCAAAGTAATCAAACAAGCATATGAATATAATAACCAGCAGGTTCCATGCAGATATTATGAAAAATCAAGTCAAGACGTTGAAGTCCTGAACAATTCCGATTAAAGGGAACGTTAAAATAATCCACTAATGGTGCAGCCAGACGGTCGATACGAAGCCCAAGAAACAAAGAAAATAGCTCAGTTACTATACAAAATCAATTTTAATTCTTTGGTTACGAGTAAAGAAAAAGCTCTTCTAAAAAAGCAAAGCTTGTAGTCTGCCGCCATGAAGTACACATGTGTAGGTGGTTGTACGCTCCCAGCACTGTATGTACAACCCCATTTCCTATTAATTATGGCTGGTCAGGAAAAACTCACTGTGGAAAACATCCGCTCCAGACAGGCTTGCAGTAAACTATAGGCATCTACAATACGACATTACATTGTGCAGGTAGTGGTCGACACGAAACGGTCTCCTATATAGTGATTTGTGGGGTTAACAACTTGCTATGCCTCAAGACGAGAGGTGGTGCAGTGTGCGTTGGCGGTATACAGCGGGAGCGCTACCTGCCGAATAGCTCCAACAGATAGCATTGTATAGGCATACATTAGCATCCATTGGCCATAGGCTCCCATCATGTTTGAAAAATTTAAAAAAAAAAAAAAAGCATTGCGTGTGGGATACGTTCTTTGCCAGATGTCTCTGCATGGAATGGCGCAGAGCGCAGTTCCAGAACGTTGAAAATAAATTCTAACGTATATACCAACCCGGCTGAGCCCAAAATGCCACTTGCCTTCATCACTTGAGTCCCGAAGCATACGTCAAGCGGACACCGCAAACGCAGTGCGAATTCAGCCCTAGGCTGACGTCATGTGTACGAGCAGCTTAATATGGGGGTAAATCAGGAATGCTCCTTTCTTCACTCAGTGTTGATGATTCATAGTCATCTCTTCCTGCATCACCACCTATTGCGTGTGCTACAAGCCAATTTTGCTGCAGATTTTAACCTTTGCATTGCATGGGACAAAAACTCCATTCACATGTAGTGTACTTTGCTGTAGAATCTGCACCAAATACGCTACATGTGGATATGGTGGCCTAAAGCTAGGTTGCAGGAAACACAGCACTAATGCACTAAGAAACAGTGCACTGTATAGAACAGTTTTATTTTTACTCATCTATCCTCTGTTGTATCACTCACTACAGAGATCACACGGCCTCAGCAAGGGACATCAGCACAAGAACGGTGTGTCTTGAGCTTCATGAAATGGGTTTCCATGGCTGAGCAGCTGCACAGAAGCCTAAGATCACCATGCACAATGCCAAGCGTCAGCTGGAGTGGTGTAAAGCACGTCATCACTGGACTCTGGAGCAAAAACGTGGACACGTGTTCTGTGGAGTGGTTAATCCTCTTTCACTATCTGGCAGTCTGATGGAGGAATCTCGGTTTGCCGGATACCAGGAAGCCGCTAACTACCGAAATGCATACTGTATCATTTGGTTGAAGAGGGACAATGGTCTAGGGATGTTTCAGGGTTTGGCCCCTCAAGTGAAGAGTGATGTTACTGCCAGTGGTCGCACTACATATTTTCCAGCATGTTTGAGGTTTTTTTTGCCAAGGAGAAGTACGTAAATTTACAGTAATTCATATTAACAATACGTAGCCATCGATGGGAGAGGGCACTACTGCTACACCCCCCTCACCAACCACTGCAAACCAGAGCAGCGTCTCTAGCATGCACCATACACTACCAGTCATCGATCGCCATTAACTTGTGAAGAAAAAGCATTTTATACTCTACTGGTTGACTGTGCATACGGCCTATACCGTTACAGTGTGACTGTATAGATAACATAGGAGCCCGGTTATAGGGACGGTACAACGTCATGGTGGCGGTTTAGGGGCCTAAAACATCCTGACGGGTTCCCTTTAAAATGCACGTTTCTTATGCTGTGATAAGATACGAAAAACGAACTTAGCGGAAAATAATGTCAAGTCCTTCATGAAAGAAAAATCATATCTTTATATGCTGGAATAGTATTTTATTTCGTTTATGCCGATACACAATAGAAGGGCAGCATAGTAGATTGAGCGAGGGCGATAGATCAAATTGCCAATGCCACCCACTCAAGCATGGCAATAGAACCTTCGCTTCACATACATACATACATACATACATATATACTGCTACTGTACAGCAGTAGTATATACGTAAGGAAGATTCTATTGCCATGCTTGAGTGGGGGAGTGTGATCTATCAGGTTGGTGCTCTACAACGTTTCCATGAGTAATGAATTTCATTGAATAAGCACATTTACTACTTACTAGTCACTAGCGGAGGATAACGCCGCCGCGGCGGTGTTCACTATAGTCTCGCTCACTGGCTGCGCTGTACATTATCCTGCAGCCTGCCCAAACAGACCAATCGGCTGCTGTCTGCTTGTTAAAGAGAAAGCTCCTTACTAGCCTCCGGCGCCAATGACCATAGGCTGTAAGTAAAGAGATTTTCATTCGCTCCACTGACCTGGCTGCACAAGGGATCTGTCTCGTGTAGAGATACGCCTGAGACGGTTTTTAAAGTGTAAAATTGATATGGAGACATTTTACACAACTGTTTGCTTTCAACTTTGTGGGTACAGTTCGGGACTTTCCTTTTCCAGCGTGACTGTGCCCCAGTGCACAAAGCGAGGTCCATAAAGACAAGGTGTGAAAGAACTTGAGTGAGGCAGTTAGATTTTTTTTCAAGTTTTTAAAAAAATATATCCAAGTACTGGCTACCTGGTTCTACCTTGTATTAAGGATATAACCATACCTTTGTAGAATCTGTCACCAAGAGCCCTAAGAAAAACAAGCAAGCCCACCATTTGGGGCAACGTCAGAAAAGCGCACCATTTATGCTATAGTTTCCTGTTCAGCTGGACTGGATGAGAAGGACAACGTGGCCACATCTGCAGGACCTTACAAAAATCTTGGTGAATAATTAGACTTAAAGATTATGTAAATCTTTGGGTGTCTTTTTGTTGTTGTTTGGTTATTGAAATCAATTTAGTGTTAAAAATTACTTTAACAATTGACTTATTAAAAAAAAAAAAAAAATTACTTATCTCTGCAGTTTATATGTATCACAGTACATAGAAGCTGCAGAAAGCCGTTCTGAGCTGAATCCGTCAGCGAGCTGCACGGACGTCTCGGCTGACAGCGGCTCCTGTATGCTTCTTATGGATCTTCTACTAATCTAAGTTGTGATCAAGTCAAAGTGGATCCACTTGGACTTCATTGGAACGAAGCTTAGAAAATCTTTCAGGAGCTGCTGTCAGCCGAGACGTCAGTGCAGCTCGCTGACGGATTCAGCTCACAACGGTTTTCTGTAGATTTTATGTATTGGCATACATAGAAGCTGTAGAAGTGAAACTAAGAATTTTAAAAATCACTATATAAATTGATTTAATTAAAAAAAAGAAAAAAAGATTTCCATAGTCTTTAAGAAAGTGAGCAGGCTAATCAGCGAGTGCAGGAGCCCCCAATGGCTTGTTTTTCTTAGGGCAATTAAGTGGTGACTGTCCCAGTGCAATCTCAATGCACATAGAGTAAAATGTACTGTAGGTAAAAGGATTAACTAAACATTACAGACTGCAGCGCGCCCGCCATGTTCTGTCTTCAGTGCCGCCGCTCATTAGTACAGCGCCGATCGCATAATCCTGACCGCGTGCACTTCTCAGGACTCCTGAGAGTGACAATGGCTGTATTATACACCCACAGCCCCGCTCTCATACATTCATGTGTTACTATACTTAGCTGTGCGGCCGCACAGCTAAGTATCAAAATACATGAAATAACGGTATCGAACCGTTTGGGGATGCACAGTATCGAAGTTTCGATGCATCCCCAGTAGGGACACACCCTTTTGACAAGGGAAATGGTAACACCCACTTGACAATTTCTTTACACATTTCAAGGAGGAATAACAGAGGAATAGCACAACACAGCGTTCTAAGAAAAGATCTGTCAGAATGATTTAATAGATTTACTAAAACAGACGTGTCAGGAGAGGGGACAGCTTCTCTTTAAAGAGGCTCTGTCACCAGATTTTGCAACCCCTATCTGCTATTGCAGCAGATAGGCGCTGCAATGTAGATTACAGTAACGTTTTTATTTTTAAAAAACGAGCATTTTTGGCCAAGTTATGACCATTTTTGTAGTCATGCAAATGAGGCTTGCAAAAGTCCAAGTGGGCGTGTTGAAAAGTAAAAGTACAACTGGGCGTGTATTAGGTGCGTACATCGGGGCGTTTTTAATACTTTCACTAGCTGGGCGCTCTGAAGAGAAGTAACATCTTCTTCTCTTCAGAACGCCCAGCTTCTGACAGTGCAGATCTGTGACATCACTCACAGGTCCTGCATCGTGACGGCCACATCGGCACCAGAGGCTACAGTTGATTCTGCAGCAGCATCAGCGTTTGCAGGTATCATCGACTTACCTGCAAACGCTGATGCTGCTGCAGAATCAACTGTAGCCTCTGGTGCCGATGTGGCCGTCACGATGCAGGACCTGTGAGTGACGTCACAGATCTGCACTGTCAGAAGCTGGGCGTTCTGAAGAGAAGAGGATGTTACTTCTCTTCAGAGCGCCCAGCTAGTAAAAGTATTAAAAACGCCCCGATGTACGCACATAATACACGCCCACTTGGACTTTTACTTTTAAACACACCCACTTGGACTTTTGCAAGCCTCATTTGCATAACTACAAAAATGGTCATAACTTGGCCAAAAATGCTCGTTTTTTAAAAATAAAAACGTTACTGTAATCTACATTGCAGCGCCGATCTGCTGCAATAGCAGATAGGGGTTGCAAAATCTGGTGACAGAGCCTCTTTAAGGACAGTGCAAAGAGTTATTCCTGGTTTCTAGTCCACATCATCTCGTCTATCACTACAAAGTATTTTACTATAGGTCCATATTTCATAATCCCCAACTAATAGATCTAAGGAACTAAATAAAACAAAACCTACTGTATTCTCGATAAAAGACCTTCAGATAGAATTCATATTATATGTAAATAATACGAATCTGCCCCATGTCCTCACCATTTAAACATCCAACTCCTGTCTTCAACCAGAGCCTGTCCTCGCATCCATCCACCGCCCTCAACCAGAGCTTGTCCTCGCATCCACCCAACCAGAGCTTGTCCTCACAACCACCCAACCAGAGCTTGTCACCACATCAGCCCAATATCCTCATTTAGACCTTGTCCCCACATCCACCCAACACCCTCAACCAGAGCTTGTCACATCGGCCCAATATCCTCAATTAGACCTTGTCCCCACATCCGCAACCAGCGCTCGTCCCCACACCCAACAGCCGCAACCAGAGTTCGTTCCCACATCCCTCCAACAGCCGCAACCAGAGCTCGTCCCCACATCGATCGCCTCAACCAGAGCTCGTCCCCACATCCATCGCCTCAACCAGAGCTCGTCCCCACATCCATCACCTCAACCAAACCTCGTCCCCGCATCCATCGCCTCAACCAGAGCTCGCCCCCACATCCATCGCCTCAACCAGAGCTCGCCCCCACATCCATCGCCTCAACCAGAGCTCGTCCCCACATCCACCGCCTCAGCTCGTCCCCACATCCACCGCCTCAGCTCGTCCCCACATCCACCGCCTGAACCAGAGCTAGTCCCCCCATCCACCTCAACCAGAGCTCATCCCTACATCCACCGCCTCAGCTCGTCCCCACATCCACCGCCTGAACCAGAGCTCGTCCCCACATCCACCGCCTGAACCAGAGCTAGTCCCCACATCCACCGCCTGAACCAGAGCTAGTCCCCACATCCACCGCCTGAACCAGAGCTAGTCCCCACATCCACCGCCTGAACCAGAGCTCGTCTCCACATCCACCTCCTCAGCTCGTCCCAACGTCCATCGCTTCAACCAGAGCTCGTCCCCACATCCACCGCCTCAACCAGAGCTCGTCCCCACAGCCACCTCCTCAGCTCGTCCCCACATCCACCGCCTCAACCAGAGCTCGTCCCCACATCCATCGCCTCAGCCAGAGCTCGTCCCCACATCAAACGCCTCAACGAGAGCTCGTCCCCACATCCATCGCCTCAGCCAGAGCTCGTCCCCACATCCATCGCCTCAGCCAGAGCTCGTCCCCACATCCATCGCCTCAGCCAGAGCGCGTCCCCACATCCATCGCCTCAGCCAGAGCTCGTCCCCACATCCACACAACATCCTCAGCCAGGGCTGTCCCCAAATTTCTTGCATGTTCTTAACCAGTGCCGTCCCTACAGCCACCCTTCTTCCTCAAGAACCAGAGCCATAAAAATGTTATTCAGAGGATTTTTCTTGAACGGGGACCACTTCTATAGTTAGAAAGGGACATCCAGTTCCTGGACATATCCCATTATTTTTGTCACCATGCACCAAAACCCATTGATCTCAACGAATACGTTATTGGTTCGGCCACTGCCCACTGACATAAATGGCTTTACTTAGCAGACATGACAAGGAGTGGGAACATGTGGAGAACTGGGACCCCATTATTCAGAGCATCAGAGGTTTCAGCACAGGGACTCCCACATACGGCCACCATGACACTCTGCAACCTGAGAACACATTTAAATCCCTCGTTCACCAGGTCTGCTCCTCTGCCAGTTACACCTATGGTCTCTATCTTTCCCACCAAATCTGCCCCATGCCTCGCCACCCCTATACGGTGTCCTCACCTCTCCTCCGCCGCGGCTATATACTACATTCTCATCTCACTGCCAGACACCATGCCCTCACATACATAGTGCCAGCTCTGCCCTCCCGGGTACACGCACATAGATCGTGCAGTGCCATCTCGTCTCCTCCAGACACCCGTGTTACCAACACTCACCCGCGGACTCCCCGGTGTTGATCCAGTCCGGGTTGGCGATGCTGGCGATAGCAAAGATATCCGCAGCCAGAAACAGACATCCTGAAATGATGGTCAGTTTATCCATATCTTTCCCCCCCGCCGCCACTTGGCCTCCCGGTGCCCGCTCCCCTCTCAGACGGAGGGGGGCGATCCCTCCGTGTAAAACACCAACCCAGCGCTGGGACCGGGCCGGATACTGCCCCGGAACACAAACCACCTCTGCTGAGAAACCCCCGGAAGTAAACAGCGCTCAGTGTTCCTCCTCCAGATACTGACCGCTCCGCCCTCTCCTTGTTACTACGGAAGCTGACGGAGAACATAGCACCCTAGCAACAGCGATCACGTGATACAGGGCGATGAGACTGACGTATGATGCGTGTGATGATTTATCAAAACTACTGCAAGTGAAAAAACTTTGGTTGTCCAAATCAACCAATCAGGCTACAGCTTTCATTGTCCAAACATCCTGTGAAAACTAAGAGCCGCAACCTCATTGGTTGCCACATGCAACTGCTCAATGTTTACTTGCACTATTGTGTTGATAAATCCTCCCCCCCCCCCCTACACAAATTCTCCTTCTTGTGGGTCTAATGTGTAAAATATCTATTTTTTCTAAGCTTATGCTAGTAGTCAACCAAGTATCGGTTTATTATTAATAACAATTTTTAATAATAATAACACACATGCCAACTTATGTTATAGGTCAGAAACCCCCCTTTAAGGGCTTGTCCACATGTAACGGAATTGCTGCGTATTTTCCGTCTGGAATGGTGGTTGGAAAATACACAGCAGAATACAGTAGCACCAAAGTGGGTGAGATTTAACCAATCTCTTCCACTTGCTATATAAAATTTCCGAGCAGAAATTAATCTGCGGTGCGTATTTTTCGTACCGCAGAAAGTAAATTCCTGCTGCGGAAAGTGGACTGAATTGCTGCGTTTCTCAGAGGAGATGTCACCACCTCCCAGCATTGAAGTAACGCAGCAAAATCCGCACCATTTTGTGCCGTTAAAAACCCGCAGGAGTTGGTGTGTTTTTTCCTCAACTGAATTTGCGCTCGTTTTAATGGAAATGCTGCAGAAACTTTCTGCAGCAATTCCATTAAGTGTGGACATTTATACCACGGAGAGTCCTAGGACTGCATAGGAGCTGTATACGTGAAACGGCAGGATCATTTAAATCGAGATTATTTGCAAAGTTGGTTTAGTTTTATATTTTAGATCTATTGGCGAAATAAAAAAGTGCACATTGCCTTTAAAGGGGTTTTCCTACTTTAAACATTTATGACGTACCTGCAGGATGCTTGTTTGGCTTCTTCCCACGGTAACCTCGAAAAACACATCAAAGATAAAAGAACGGCAGCGCTCCAAACTCAAAAGAATAGTGATCCTTTATTTACAGATTGTTGCGAAGTTTCAACCCCAAATGGAAAGAAAGACTCCGGTTGGGGATGAAACGTTACAACTATAGGTAAATGGCGGATCACTATTCCTTTGCGTTAGGGGTGCAGCCGTTTTCTATCCTTGATAACTACCATACATTTTATTGCAATTCTTCCAACAGCAACATGCCGGCCATCCCATATGGTAAAAATGTCATAGCTAATGTTGGGATAATCTATTAGGATCTGTAGGGTCACATGTTACAGTATATTGAAAAGGTTTTTCAAAATTAGGTCGATACAATGCAGTGTCAGGGCCGTATTTACTGATCATGCTGCCGTGGGCACGAAGTCTGAATACGCCCCTATTAAAGGCCCATTTACAATTGCCAATTATCGCCATGATTCGCTCATTTCTAAACAATCGTAATGATTATTGGTCAGTTTTAACATAAGAGAAAATCGACGATAAAACTATCATTTATCGTTGATCATCAATTGTTATGGCGTAAAAGTAATTGTTATCAGTAGCACGATTTATAAATGTAAATTCTGCTCAGTGACATTTACACAAGGTATTTCTGCCTACCGTACAGTCAGGTGCTGGTGTTCAGTGGTGTGGACTGTGTTTCCCAAGACTCGTGTTCAATTGGTAAATACAGGGCACGCTACGCTGTACCAAAATCTGGAATCTGTATAGAAAGATTAGCCATACCCCCAAATAATAAATACAGTGACTAAATAATTCATAATACCACCACACAGTGACTAATTAATACCATTACGCATGATTAGGTAACACCACCATACCATACAGTGACTGGATAACACCACTTTACCGTGACCGGAAATCACCACCATACCTTCACTGGACACCATTATCATACAGTGACTGGATATCACCACCATAACCTGATTGCATAGCACCACCATACAGTGACCGGACATCACCACCATAGAGTGACTAAATAACACCATCATACAGTGACCGGACATCACCACCATACAGTGACTAGATAGCACCACCATACAGTGACTAGATAGCACCACCATACAGTGACTAGATAGCACCACCATACAGTGACAAGATAGCACCACCATACAGTCACTAAATAAGACCACATACAGTGACTGGATAATAACACCATCATACAGTGACTGACGGGATAACACCATTATACCGTGACTAAATAACATTTGGATACTGTGACTGGATAGCATTACCGTAAAGGTGACAAAATAACATCACTATGCCGTGACTGGATATTACCACTATATCGTGACTGGATAACACCTCAATACAGTGACTGGATAACAACACCATACCGTGACTGGATAATACCACCATACCGTGACTGGATAACACCTCAATACAGTGACTGGATATTACCACCATACCGTGACTGGATAATACCACCATACCGTGACTGGATAACACCTCAATACAGTGACTGGATAACAACACCATACCGTGACTGGATAATACCACCATACCGTGACTGGATAACACCTCAATACAGTGACTGGATATTACCACCATACCGTGACTGGATAATACCACCATACCATAGCTGTAAAACACCGTGTCTGGATAACAACACCATACAGCGACTGGATAATACCGCTGTAGCGTCACGTGGGCGGGGCTTTCCGCAGCTTATAAATTTCAAAAACTACATAGCGCACGGTATGCAATCCTCCATATTCATGAGCTGATGCCAGCCCCGACCACTGATTGGCAGCTTTCTCCCAGTATAGAGAGAAAATGATCAATCAGCGGCAGGTGGGCTGGGCTAGCTGCAGCTCATTAATATAGGCTGCGTTAGAAAAAGTGATTTTTATAAAAACTACTGATCATTGGCAAGTAAGTAATACAGCGCTGGAATCGGGGTCTCTCGCACTATTTCATGCTGCCCTCAGAATTTGGTGACATATTCCCTTTAATTCAGATTCCAGACCAGACCCTGAAATTAAATCAGGCCCCAGACCAGACAACTAAGGCCTTATTCACACAAGCGTATTTCATGTCCGTGTTACGCGCGTTAAGACAACGGACATCACATGGATATTAGCAATTCAATGGGGCCATTCAGACATTCAGTGTTTTTCACGCAGCGGACACACGCTGCGTGAAACTCACTGCATGTCCTATACTTGTGTGTTTTTTGAGCATCACGCACCGATTGAAGTCAATGGGTGCGTAAAAATCACGGACAGCACACGGACGCACATCCGCGTACCATGTATTTTTCACGCCATGTATAATCGTTGCTAAAGAAATGATGAGAAAAACAAACCACCTCCTTCAGTTTTTTTTGCTGACGTAAAAAAACAAGTGACATACGGATGACATACGCGCGTGAAAAACGCAGACGTGCACCGTACACGGATGTCACACGGAACTGCAATGCAAGAAAAACGCTGCACGTGCGAATAAGGCCCAAAGCCTCTGAATAAAGTCAAGGCCCGGCATCAGGACATTGTGTGCCGGGGCTTGCGTTAATTTAAAAAAATATATATATATTTATATATATTTCTTATGACTGCCCGTGCCGCTTTGCTTGAATGCCATCCTAGACAACGGACCTCCAGTTGCTAGGAAAAAGTACGTCCATGTGCTTCATGCCTTATCCTTCCCGGCTTTGCCAAGTTTTCTTTTTCCCCTTGACTTCCACCCTGAATCTCACTTGGAAAGAAAGATGGCGTGGCTGATTTTGTACACCGACCCACGATTTTTCCTTGAAGACATTTCTCAAAAGTAGACAAGTATGATTTTAGGGGGCTATGTATTGGATGTAATTACACTTACTAGTATACTTCTATCCAGTTATCACATTAAGGCGAAATTCACACGAACGTGTGCATTTTGCGCGCGTTGCAGTTCCGTGTGGCATCAGTGTTTGGTGCATGGCTGCGTGTTTTTTGCGCGTATGGCTTCGTTATGACACGTGGTTTTAATGTTTAGAAACAAATGAAGAAGGTAGTTTTATTATTTCCTTCATTTCGTCAACAACTGTAGCGCAAATCAAGCGGCACACGGAAGTGCGTCCGTGTGTCATGCACGATTTTCACGCACCCATTGACTTCAATGGGTGCGTGATGCGTGAAAAACACTCAAGTCGTGACATGGACATGTCAAGGACATGTCGTGAGTTTTACACAGCGGACACGCTGCGTGAAAATCACGAAATGTCTGAACGGCACCATTGACTTACGTAGGTCCATGCGACCCGCATGATTTTCACGCGCGTATCACGGACGTTAAATACGCTCGTGTAAATAAGGCTTTATGCGCACTTTTAAATCAGTCTGTAAGGCCCCATGCACACGACCGTAATTCTGATTACGTATATTTACGGGAATGTGTCTGTGCCGTAGAAATGACCCGCCAAATAATGGGAGAACAGCCCGCAAATGCAAGTAACAGCCGCGGCCGTACGTGCCCGTAATCATGGCTTATTTTGGAGCATAAAAGCCTCGTATTACGCTCGAAAATACATTTGAAATAAACCTGCAAACAGTTTATTGATTTATATGGGAAAAATACTGTGCTGTTCACATGAGGTGTATTTTTACACTTGTGTCTTTTTGGAGCTGATTTTTTATTGATAATATGAAAAAAACCTAAAAAAAAACTGCTTAAAAAAAGCCTGAAAAGAAGCTTCAAATTAAAAAAAAAAGCTTCAATTTTCCCTTGAAGCAGGCTCGTCATTTTCAGCCAGTTCTTTTTGTACGTGTGAACAATCCCTTATATAGTGACAGGTTCTCTTCAAGCCTCTAGTCAGTGTTTTCATTTTCTGACGTCTTTTAATAACCCCTCAGGACAATTTTTAATCACTACACATATAAATCTTCTCCCGTGTGTTCCAAAAATTCGTTTCACATTCAACTCAATGATCCCTAAAATTGGCTGCTGTTACGTTCACCGAGCAAAGAATGCAGTGTCGGGAATACAAATACAGAAGCCATTATTGGGGATTGTGTTGTGCCGTCTGCTTTCAAACACATTGATCCATGCGTTAAACAAGTATAGGCTTTGAAGGGTAAGCGTATGTTCACACGGCTTATTTTCGGCCGAAAAATCGGAAGCAGAACGCCTGCCCATTGATTTTAATGGGAAAAGCAGCGTTCTGTTCCGACGGGGCGTTTTTTTTACGCAGCCGTTTTGAAAAACAGCTGCGTTAAAAAACGGCCGCAAAAAAGAAGTGCACGTCACTTGAAAACAGCTCCGTATTTTCAGACGTTTTTTGCTAAGCGTGTGAACATACCCTGAGACTGCTATTCCATACAAACTCCCGCATACATATGCACGCTCGGCCAGTGTATTCAATGGGGAGAGGGGAATAAGCCGCTGCCAGAAATCTCTCATCTCCTGTAGGAACAAAGGATCGGGCATGTTGAACTCCCGGCGGCAGATGTCGAAAGAAAAGTCAAGACACCCCCATACACATCATTGGACGACTATCATCTGATGTTTATAGGTAAAATGTTAAAGGTGGTTGGATCGTGTAACCCTCCTTTGAAGAACTGAATGTTTTTTATTTTCTTATTCACTAAATATCTCATAATATATGCAGCAAGAACAGATTTTTACAGAATTGTAAAAAAAATGCAAAAATAAAATAACACTATTAGAAAAGGGAGAACATGTTCAGAATGAAAGTGCTGCCACCTACTGGACTGATATAATAAACAGGTGAATAACTAGCATTTCATGCATATAGAGGGAAGTTAGTTTCTATGCCAGTTTTCTGGCGAAGAAACGTTGCAAATGACCCAAAAATTGTAACTTTTTGGCCGTTTACCCCACTTTCAAAAAAACATGTGGAGCTTAGTAAAGGGGCATGGCCTCCAGCATCACATTTACTATACTTTACACCAGAAACTGGCATTAATTATAGTGGAAATTCGGCGTAGATTACATTCAGTGTCACACAGATAGCCGAAGATGCAACAAATTTATGGGCTAGAGGAGATTTTTTCCATAATTTACTCCAGTTTCTGGCGTAAATTATAGGCCGTGAATAGCCCCACCCCTGCCACTAAGCCCTACCCACTTTTTTTGGGCGGGATGGAGACAGCCTCAAAATGCAAAAGTATTTTGTGCAAATTGCGAACTTTCAACGTAGAGTACTTAGGGGTATTTCCAGAATCGACAATTATCACCTATCCATAGGATAGGTAATAGTCTGATCGCTGTTGGCCCGCACACCGTTCGTGAGAACAGGTATCCCGCACCCAGTTACTTCTCATTTCTTGTCCACATTGAGGACATTGAATGGAGCCACAGAGGAGCATGCGTGCTGCTGCTCATTTCAAAGTTTATGAGAACAACAGAAATAGTCGAGTACAGCACTCAGATGTTTCCATCAGTCCCATAAACATTTAATAGAGCAGCATGCACAGGCTTGACTTACGCACCATTCAAGCTCCTCTTTACAACGGACGTGCTGTAAGGAGCAATACAGGTTTCGGAACCCCCATTCTTGCGATCGATGAGGATCCCAACGGTGGGGCCCCCAGCAATCAGACAATTATCACCTATTCTGTGTTAGGAGATAATTGTCAATTTTGGGACATCCCCTTTAATAAATTCCCCCAAATGTATACATAAATTCCACACCATAAAGGATTGGCTGCAATCGCTCCTTTTAAAAAATAAAAAAATAAAATAGGTGTTCTGAATGCGAAAGTCAGAACAAATTCATAGTTAAAATGCTTCTTAATAAAAGAAAACGACTGCAACACTCCAGTTAAAAAAAAGTATTATTATTTATTCATCAAGAATGACCTTGCAACGTTTCAACCCTAACAGGGTCTTTCTCAAGAGAAAGACCCAGTTAGGGCTCATTCAGGCGAGCGTGTATCACGTCCATGTGACGGCTGTTAAAACAATATAGTAAAGTGACAATTCAAATCTGACACCTCTCACTTTATTTGGTAATAACTTTGGAATGCTTTTACCTACCAAGTGTTTCTGAAATTGTTTTCTTGTGATATTTTGTAATTTATGTTAGTGAAAAAATGTGGTTGATAAATTCAGTATTTATTTGTGAAAAACACCAAAATTTAGAGAAAATTAGCAAAAATTATAATTTTTGTCTGCTTGTAAGACCGGCAGTTATACCACACACAATAGTTACTAGTTGACATCCCCCATATGTCTACTTTATGTTTGCATCGTTTTTTGAACGTCCCTTTATTTTTCTAGGACGTTACAAGGCTTAGAACTTTAGCTGCAATTTCTCACATTTTCAAGAAAACTTCAGAAGGCTATTATTTCAGGGACAAGTTCAGTTCTGAAGTGACTTTGAGGGCCTTATATATTAGAAAAACCCCATAAATCACCCCATTTTAAAAACTGCACCCCTCAAAGTATTCAAAACAGCATTCAAAAGTTTCTTAACCCTTTAGGCGTTTCACAAGAATTAAAGCAAAATAGAGGGGAAATTTACAAATTAAATTGTACCACAGAAGGTTTTACCAGAGAAATGCAACTCAATATTTATTGCCCAGATGCTGCAGTTTGTAAAAATATCCCACATGTGGCTCTAGTGTGGTACTGGACTGAAACACCGGCCTCAGAAGCAAAGGAGCACCTCACGTATTTCAATGGGGTTGTTCACACGGCCATCGTTTCAACGGAGCGTGTGTAGGATCAGTGAAAAATTAGGACTATTTTGAATTAAAGGGGTTTCCTCATCAGAGACATTTATGACATCCTGTAGATATGTCAGATAGATGCAGGTCCCGCACATATCTCTAGAACGCGGTCCCCTAAACTTCGTTCTAGCTTTTTGTGCTCACGCTGCCTCCAGGCCACTGATTACATAGCCGGGAGTTACGGAAACAACATTACTCGCTGAGCTACGCTGTTTCTGTAACTCCCATAGAATTAAATAGTAGTTACGGAAACAGCGTAGCTCGCATGTTATGCTTCTTCCGTAAGTACCATTCACTACTATGGGAGCTACGGAAACAGCGTAGCTCAGCGAGTAATGCTGTTTCCGTAACTCCCAGCTATGTAATCAGTGGCCGGGAGGCAGCGTGAGCACAAAAAGCTAGAACGTGGTTTAGGGGACCCCGTTCTAGATAGGTATGGGTCCCAGAGGTGGGACCCACATCTATCTGACATTTATGAAATATCCTGTGGATATGTCATAAATGTCCCTCATGGGAAAACCCCTTTAATTCTTAGCCATAATCACGTTACATTTGACGGTAAACATTACCTTCAGGTGCAGGGGACAGCGATTGGGTCATCCTGTGCCTGGTCGTACGCCTGCATTTGGAGTGGTGGGAGGAGAACATTGTATATCGCAGCCAGTGGTATGACTAATTTATTGCCACAAGACTACGATATATACAGTAGATGATGTCCTTGTAATATAGACAGTTACAGATAGAACTGTCCATATTTATTGAATGTCTAAATTCCAATGATCTAAACCCAAAGTTCAAAATATATACATGCAGCATAACATCAGTTTCTGTGACCTCCAAATTACTGAGGGGAAGAGACAGCTCACAAACACATTAAAAACCAACAGCAGGCAAATCCCTTTTGTCGGCCCAAAGTCGTCATCAGGAGTCACTCAGAGGGATCCCAATTTGACAGTTTCTCTGTTTGCGAACTAACTATTCCAAAGAGAAGCCTTTTTTCATGGAAGCATAAGATCTAACCTCTCGAGTCAACCAATGTGTCTATAGCAAAAAAGCTATTAAGAAGGGGTGACAAAAGGAAATAGGGATATAAACAGGAGTGATCTCTCTGGTGACAACTCGACTTAAATCACATAAAAATAAAAATAGAGATATTATATATACAGCGGACAAACTTACGCATGGTCCATGTGCGGTGCGTGATTTCCATGCGCAGCACACTGCCGTTATTCATGTTTGTGTGAATGGGCCCTGACTAGACTAAGCAATAACCCTGCGGGTATGTTCAAATGTGGAGATCACTTGATGTGCAATTACACTATGAAACAGAATACCTTCTCTGACTCCTCGGGTTTAAAAGCATTTGCTGTAAGGTCTTTCTTAAATTGCATCTCCACAGTGGTGGTATCTATGCATGAAATATTATGTTGGAAGAACAAACTTAGTTACATATTAGAACATTTCATCGATTGTCATAACCAATCAATATCAGGTTTCATCAATTACAGAGATGAGGGGTGGTGATAATGATAGACCTTAATTGCAGACAAACTATATGACCATTAGGCTCAAACAGTGAGAATGAGGATTTATGTATATTGATCTGAATTGCAGATTACCAGCTCTTTACTACTTTCTGCACAACGTTACTGGGCGTTGTGGTGAGGACTAACTTCCCGCATGTCGACGTACAGGTAAGTGCCCGAACCATCAGCAGTGGGTGCCAGCTGTACTATACAGCTGAAAACCCGCAACTGTAACTCCAATCCCGGCTGTTTGACCCCATAGATGCTGTGGTTGCATCTTAGGGCTCCCTGTTCCCATATTCCACCCCCCACTGTGGCGCGATTGCAGGGTGCCATTGGTTGTTATGGTAGCTGGAGGCCTAACGAGGCCTGCCATGTCTTAATGCATGATGTAATGGATTGACAGTCCGTTTTAAACTGACAGGCAATGATGCTTTGGTAAACTGGGTATACTAAAGCAATATTTATGCACTCAAGCTATGGAATGGTGAAGTCCCCTAGTGGGACTTGAAAAAGATTACTTACCGGTAATCGGTTTTTCAAGAACCTATGACAGCACCCCTGGAGAGACGTCCCATTCGCTGGACAGGAAACCTGAGGATATAAAAAGGGACACACCTCTCCACACGCCCAGTCTTTAGAAAGAACTCAGGATGAGAAGTAGCTTTGTTTATATTGTTGTTTTTTTTATTAACCAATAGTGAAATTCCCTCACACCTTTTATATATATATATACACACACACACACACACACACACACACACACACACACACACACACACACACACACACAAGAAACGCTTACATTTAGGTTAGCGATCTACCTTATGAGGGCTCATTTGCCACAAACCATAGGGAGGGTAACAGCGGGGTGCTGTCATAGGTTCTTGAAAAACCGATTGCCGGTAAGTAATCTTTTACCCTTTCACCTATGACAGCACCCCTGGAGATGTAAAATAGAAATCAGTATTTTTAGGGTGGGACCACAGCTTGTAGCACCTTTCTACCAAAGGCCAAGTCAGAGGCTGTATACAGTTGTAATCAGTAGTGCTTGAAAAAGGTGAGAGAACTCCATATGGCAGCCTTGCATATCTGGTCTAGAGATGCATCTGCTCTCTCTGCCCACAAAGTGGACACAGCCCTGGGGGAGTGAGCTCCGAAAAACTCTGGGGGCTTGAGCTTCTGATTTATGTAGGCTAATTGTATGGCCTGCTTAATCCACCTCGCTATAGTGGCTTTACTGGCTGCCGAACCTTTGTTATGACCCTGGACAAACAAATTTTCTGAGGATCTTAGGTCCTGGGTAATCTTTAGGTACTGGACTAGGCATCTTCTTACGTCTAGGCAGTTAAACGGTTGTTCCCTCTGATTTTTTGGGAATCACAAAAGGAGGGAACAACAATATCTTGGTCTAAATGAAAGGGGGAGACCACTTTAGGAAGAAATCCTGGTAAGGTTTTTAAGATGACTATCGTCTAACAGTAGGTTATGTGGAGGGAAGGCAGAGAGGGCCTGAATCTCACTCACTCTACGGGCTGATGTAATGGCTAACAAGAATGTCATTTTGAGGGTCAGCATTTTCAAGGAGAGAGAGTCTATTGGTTCAAATGGTGGATTTATCATAGCCTGGAGAACGAGATTTAAGTCCCAGGGAGGAACTGGGGATCTTATCTGGGGTTTAAGTCTGCAGGCAGCGGTTAGGAATCTCTTGATCCAGGGGTGTTCTGCCAATTTAGAATTGAAGAAGGAACTTAAAGCAGAAATCTGAACCTTTAACGTACTAGGCCTAAGGTTTTTATTTAATCCTGCCTGGAGGAAATCCAATATTAAAGGGAATATCTGGTCTGGTTAAAAGGATTAATATCCTTGCCTGCAAAATTCAAGAATGCCTTCCAGGACCTCAGATATATTTTTGAGGTAACCGGTTTCCTACTGGCTAGTAGGGTGGAAATGACAGATTCTGATAATCCTCTTTGCCGAAGGATTATCCTTTCAGTTTCCAGGCTATCAGATGGAGTTTCTGAATGTCAGGGTGCATTACTGGGCCCTGATATAGGAGATCTGGCATGTTCGGGAGAACCCATGGTTGGTCTGAAGACATTTTCCTCAACCACGTGAACCATGGTCTCTTTGGCCAGGAGGGGGCTATTAATATCACACTGGCCTGGTCTTCTCTGACCTTCCTTATCACTCTTGGGAGGAGGTTCAGGGGGGGGGGGGGGAAGAGGGAGGCATAGCCCCTCTCTTGACTCCAACACTGGGAGAATGCGTCTATTGCTGTTGGGTGGTCTAAAGTGTTTAGGGAGAAGAATCTTTGGGTTTTTCTGTTTTCCTTGGACGCAAATAGATCTATTGATGGGGTCCCCCATTTGAGGATGATTTCCGGAAATACTGTTGTATTTAGCACCATTCTGATTGGCGAAGCCTTTCTCGGCTTAGGAAGTCTGCCACCAGGTTGTCTTTTCCCTTCAGACGGACAGCTGATAGGGTCAATAGGTGGTGTTCTGCCAGAAAAAAAGATCTGTGAGGATAAGTCCATCAGCGAGGCCGATCTTGTACCCCCCTGCCGATTTATATAAGACACTGTGGTCGTGTTGTCGGAATAGATCTTTAAGTGTCGACCTGAAATTGCAGGTATGGATCTCTTCAAGGCCTGAAGAACTGCCGCCAGTTCCCTGAAGTTGGAGGATCTCTGAACGGTCTCTTGATCCCACTGACCCTGAAGAAGAGGAGTCATAATGAGCTTCCCACCGCCAAGGACTCGCATCTGTGATAATGTTGAGAGTAGGGGTTAACTTCCATGGAAATACCCCACATGAGGTTCTCCTTGTTCAACCACCATATGAGGGACAGCCTTGCTGCGGAAGAGATGGGTAAGGGCTGGTCTAAGGAGAGAGTGCTCCTGTCCCACTGATTTAAAATGTCCCACTGTAGGGGCCTGGATCTGAAGTGAGCCCATAGTACAGCTTGGATGCATGTCATGAGGCCCAGGACAGACATAGCTTTCCTGAAAGATGTCATATGGCCTAGGTAGATCTCCGATATCCTGTCTATCAGGGGACCGATTTTTTTCTTCTGGAAGGAAAGACATCTGCTTGGAAGAGTCGAGCAGAGTTCCTAGGAATACACATCTTTTTGATGGGTTTAAATTAGATTTTTTTCAATTTATGTTCCATCCTAATTTTGTTAGTATAGCGCAAACTATTTGTATCTATAGGGTCAAGGTTTGAGATGTTTCTGAAACGAACAGGAAATCGTCCAGGTATGGGATCAGGAGGATGTCGTTCGTCCTGATGTAAGAGGTCATTTCCACTATCAGTTTGGAAAATACCCTTGGGGCTTGTGAGATGC
This sequence comes from Rhinoderma darwinii, assembly GCF_050947455.1. Classification (NCBI taxonomy): domain Eukaryota; kingdom Metazoa; phylum Chordata; class Amphibia; order Anura; family Rhinodermatidae; genus Rhinoderma; species Rhinoderma darwinii. The sequence goes on from NC_134692.1 coordinate 121,479,894, forward strand.
CAAAGCGGAGGACTCTGTATTGTAGGTGAATTACAGACAAGGTTGAGTCACTGCTACCCTTAGATATCTGATGAAGACATATGGGTACGTGATATTAAGCGTCCTCCAGGTCTATTGAGGCCATCACACAATCCCTGGAGAGGAGATTTATAGTTGACTCAATGCTCTCCATGCAAACATTTTTGTAGGTCAGATAAAGATTTAATCTTTTTAGGTTTATAATGACCCTGTGTTTTACTCCTGGTTTGTTCACGAGGAAGAGAGGGGAATAAAAGCCTTGACCTGTCTCTATGCTTGGAACCTGAATTAGGACTCCTTTTTTTTTTTATGAGTGACAGGACTTCTAATTCTAGGATCTTTTGCTGCTCTGGGTCCCTTAGGGCCCTTGTGGGAAAAAATCTGTCTGGGGGAAGAGACCTGAACTCTAGTACGTACCCAGTTTTTAGGATTCCTAGAATCCAAGGATTTGCTGATATTTTCTGCCAATCCTTGAGAAACAGGGAAAGACGACCCCCCCACCAGACTCTATGGCGTCATTGTTGGTCCCTATTTTTAGGGTCCTTCTGGGGCCTGAAGAGAAAGGACTTATTCTTCCTAGTAAATCTTGAGGATCTAAAGTCCTGTCCCCTAGGGTTAGGTCTTTTATTATTAGGCCCTTTGGGACAAAAGGAATCTCTTGCTGGTCTTGCTTGTGCAGGGAACCCCTTCTTGCTATTCAACACTTTTTCCAGCAGGTCGTCAAGCGGGGGTCCAAAGAGATAATCTCCCGAGCAGGGAATAGTGCACAGCTTCCCTTTGGATCCAGTGTCCCCTATCCAGGTTTTCAGCCAGATTGCTCGTCTAGCAGAATTTGACAGGGCTGCTGATCTGGCGGAAAGGCGTACAGAATCTACTGAGGCGTCTGCCAAGAAATCTGCGGCCTTGGAAAGTGTAGGAAGGGAGGCTAGGATCTGATCCCGAGGGGTCTTGTCTTTTAGATGAAGCTCCAATTGTGCGAGCCAAATTTTCAGAGATCTGGCCACACAAGTGGCTGCAATGCCTGGTTTAAAGGCCCCTGTAGAAGCTTCCCAGGTCTTTTTTAGATAGAAGTCGGCCTTCCTATCCATAGGGTCAGACAAGGAGCCTAGATCTTCAAAGGGAAGGGAGTGTTTCCTTGAAATCTTAGCTACTGGAGAATCGAGTCTAGGGGTGTTATCCCAGTCCTTGCATACCTCGTCCTCAAAGGGATACTTCCTTTTGAGAAATTTAGGAATACCTGCTTTACTATCAGGATTTTTCCATTCTCTTTTAATTAGGTTAGATATGTTTCTATGGATGGGAAAGGTTCTATTCTTCTTAGGTCCTAGGCCTTGAAACATTATGTCCTGGACAGACAGAGGTTCCTTAGGATCATCTATGTTCATAGTAGTCCTTACCGTTTTAAGGAGTAGGTCTATGTCCTCAGTTGGGAACAAATTCCTTTCTCCCTCATCCTCACCTGAGGAATCTAAGGAGCTGTACTCCCCTTCTTCATCTAGTTGAGGATCCTCCTCAGCTGAGGAATCAGAATCCATCCGGCCAGAAGAGGCAGACGGAGGATCTTTTTTCCTCTTAAGGGACTTTGGTGAGTTTCTAACTTCAGCCCTCACAATATCCTTGATACTTGTGGCTAAGTTTGTAGACTCTTCTGAGATGATGTTGTCTAAACATTTCTGAAAGCCTTTTGTTATAGGATGATGCTAGTTTCTTTTTACATATAGCACATTCCTTGTTATGGGCCTTATCCTGTTTTTTCTAGGACAATCTCTGGCCTAAACATATGTACAAAAGAAAGGGAACAGTATTTAGTAAGGAAGAGGTTTTTTTTATCTTATCCCACATTCCTGGCGTCCTCAAGTACCGGACTGGAGGATTGGCATCCGAGCGGTCAGTGCGTCCTGGGGCTTCTCCTGGAGTTTCCATAATGGAGGAAGACGACTGGAGTGAAGCTCCTGCTGTTTTAGGCATAAATAGGCCATGCATTGGCTGGGAGGCCCTCAGCTCCGGAACGCTGAAGCACCTCCTCCCCGCATGGGTCACCGGAACCACCGCCTCCTGAAGTGTTGGACGCATCACCCAGCCGGAAGTGACGCTTCGCGGCGACCGGAAGTGCCTGTGAATGCGCCGGAAAGCCGCCAACGCTGGGCATGGTCCAGCTGAGCTCCCCGCTAGAGGAAGGACCAGTGTGGACCTTAAACCACCTCCGTTTGCAGGCTGCAGGAGGGAGGCGATGGACCGGGAGAGGAGGGAGTACCTGTACCAGACTCAAGGTTGCTCCCTCCAAAGGAGACTTGTACCTTCCAGAGCACCCCTTGTGGAATAAGGTAAGACCTTGCTAGGGGGTCTGCAACCCCTGGAGAAGTGCTTTTCCTCAGGACAATCCTTCCATCCGGAGGACAGGAAACCTGACTGGTCGTGTGGAGAGGTGTGTCCCTTTTTTATACCCTCAGGTTTCCTGTCCAGTGGATGGGACGTCTCTCCAGGGGTGCGGTTATAGGTGAAAGGGTAAAAAACGTAATACATTTCATTTTAATAATTGTTTTTTTTTTCTAATCATAGAAAACTCTTCTAAAAAGCAATAATGTTTAATTTTACAGCAATTTCCGTAACCAAGTAGGCAGGTCAACTTTAAAATACGGTATCAGAGCAACTTTAGAAGTGAGTGGGTGGGGTGTGGAAAAGAAAAAAGAAGAGATGCTCTCTGCATTAGTACAATTAAAGATTTTACATAAAATAATTCAAGAAATGGTAGAAATAGTAATCTTTTATTGTATATTAGTGCTGCCAACACAGACACGCGAGATCTCTCCCCCAATAAATCATGATCTGAAGCCTATGTTGATTCCACGTCAGCATTTACATGTAGGGCTTGACGTTATAAATAATTTTGAGTTACGTGGTGCAGATCAAAGACATCTACTCAAAAGGGTCCATTTGTCAATTCTTAGCCAGAGACCTGGGCTTTTATACAGGTGTCTTACAGATCAGACACAAAAGGGGTATTTTCCAAGTTTCCTGTTGCTGCTAAAGATTTATTTCCAGAGACAAACTTCTTTGCAGCCTAGAATAAAGGAAACATAAAAATAAATAGCAATTTGTAAACATGACAAAAAACAAAAAAAACTAGAAATAGAATTTAAAACCGAATTTGGTTCGAAAAATTCTATGTTCCATGTACGGCATATACTGCAGGAAAATCTCCAGACAAGTTTAATGTAAAACCCTGATGTACACAGCTGCATGCCATATAGTTAAATACATAAATAAAAAATGATTGCGCAGTTTCTGGCGAGATTCCATAGTTAAATATCCTTTTCAATACACTGGAGGAAAAAATAAATAATAAAAAAAAAAAAGAAGCTGATTCAAACAACATGTACCTATGACTCAAGTACGCTTTTGGATTATTTCCAGCCCATTTTAGGCTATGGATACCTTCTGCACATATATGCCAGGAGCCCTTCCCTCATGTGAACATTGCCTGAGTAGTCTAGAACTTTAAACCCCATACAACCAGAGCTTTGGTCCGGAATGACCAGATATTTTTTTTACGATTTAGCAAAATAATTTAAAAGGCCATAAGTATTTTATTTCTTGGGCTTCCATATCATTTTTCTTTTTTTTTTAATGCAGTTTTCCACTGTTACGTGTGCATGCATAGTAGCCCCAGTTATAGATAGAAAAAAAAAACAACGCTCCCTGTGGTAACAGTCACACCGAGCTGATCTGGGTCTGCTAAGGGGGCTTGTCCAAGATTAAATGACTGTTAATGCTTGTCATTTATAAATGTAAATACATTTGTAATATACTTACATTTTCCAAAGTGGCCCCGTTTCCAGATCCGGACGTGGGGAACTTGACGGGTGACGTCACTCTCTGCACTGGCTCCGGCCGCTTTGTTGATCTTGAATTCTTTGCCGGGTATACGACACGTCACTTGTGACGTGCCATGTATGGGCTATTCTGTTTCACAGCCCGTAACGTGCATGCGCTGTCACTGCTGTTCTTGCGGTCCCTGCTGTTCTCGAGAGAACAGCAGGGGCCGCGCATGCGCGTTACAACAGAACAAGCGCATACGCGGCACGTCACAAGTGACGTGTCTTATGCCCAGAAAAGAATTCAAGATCAACAAAGCGGCCAGAGCCAGTGCAGAGAGTGACGTCACCCGTCAAGTACCCCACGGCAGGATCTGGAAACGGGGCCACTTTGGAAAATGTAAGTATATTACAAATGTATTTACATTTATAAATTACATGCATTAACACAAAGTCATTTAATCTCGGACAACCCCTTTAAGCACTGTGTAAGCTGAAGTGGAGAAAAAAATTAATTACGGCTTCTGTCATCTCACAAGGTCCCTGTCTTTTTTAATATCACGTAATATTTGAAAGAGGACTTAAATGATTGAAAACTCACATTTACAACATCAGCACTGGCCACTGCATCGATCATCTGGATGACGGCAGCTGGCGATGAGTAAGAACCGGATGCCTATGCCTGGGAGCCGATCTCGTTCAATAGCCCAGAGGAATTATCAACAGACAGCAGGTAATGTGATTTCAGCTGGTTCCTGAAATGACATCAATTACTTTCCTCACCATTTTCAAAGATGAACCACTTGGTATGACATTGCATTATTGTGTTTCAACGACTAGACACCATTTACCAAGGTGTGCATTCATTTGACAATGAAGCTTTTTATTAGGCTTTCAGTGAGGCCACCTTCACATGAAGGCATATTTTTGTCAGTATTTTGCAAGCCTGAACAAGTCTATTATAAAGTACGTTCATGTCCTCACTCCTGGTTTTGGCTTACAAATACCGATACAAAATAAGCCAGATACAAAATAAATACATCTAAGTCCATAACCCATCGGCACCCCGCAATCACGGCGATGATGTGCTATCAGAGGTAGCACTGTCCCACTGTAAAATCACTTAGGTACTGCCATTGATACGGAGCACAGCGCCCCAGAGATTGCTCCAATTGCAGCCCTTGATTCCCGGTTTGTTACAGCTGACACCTGCTGCTGGTCAGCTCTTGAGCCCGTTGCCATACAGTTAAAGTGCTGGGCGGGAACTACCTTCTGCCAGCAAACATTGATCAGTCACTATACTATATCTAGCCACATATTGTACCTACACAGCCGCACTGTCTCTTATTACTCACTTGGCTCTTGTAATATCAGCCTCTGTGACACTGCCTTGCGAAACAGCTTTTACCTGGTTAACGGCAGCTTTAATCACCTAAAATAAAAAAAATACAGGAGGTTTTAGAACATGTAATTATAACTAGAAATACCATTAGTGATCTATCCCATGGATCCCACTGCACAGATATCACTTTCTACTGATATATATATAGTTTGAAGTCCAGAGCCAAGATTTGCTCATGGGACATGCGCTGTTAATGCATGTCAATAGTAATAAACACTTTAAGCAGCAACACTTAATAAATAAGTTTTTTCCCCCCTTACATCAGTTGTTGTGGCAGCATGAGATATAGCATACACTCCAAAAAGACCAGAATCTGAGTAGCTGGCATTAAATGCAGAAACCTAAAAAAAAAATAAAGATTCAGCTCAAATAAGAAACGTTTATTTGTACAGGAGATTTACAAAGTGTGCGTCAGCATAACACACTGACAATGAAAACAGTTGTGATCACACCAGTGAGATTTTCACCATAAACAAAGTGCTCACGATTTCCCCTCCTTCAGCTTTATACTTACGTCAAAGGGCTGATTAGTTGCCTTGGATATGGCTTGAGACAATTTGCTGGTAGTGTTGCTTCCCCTCTTGATGTAAGGTCCTGCACCGAGGACGTGCTGGAGCACACTAAATGCATTTGCTTCAGGGCTCCCTACAGATGCCCCTTCTACAACAACAGCAGTATGGACTAGATCGTTTCCATTCTGCTCTCGGATCTCACCTGGTGGGAAAGATCAAATCAGGTCAATTTTGTTTACCTGCTTCCTCAGATTTAGGTCTCACGGCCGTATTGAACCACCCAAACAAGTATATGAGTCCTTACTATATCTCCTTCATAGATAGATATTTTTCTGCTGGAAGTAATGCTTCTAGGGCGGAACGAACTGCTCAGCACATGTGGCACATGACGGCATGGCACAGCAGCATACTGATCACCTTCAGCTCTGTATGGCCCCAGTGTGCTGTCGTACCATGTCCTGTGTGCAAGAAGCCTTATGGTCAGCATGGCCAGTACCACTACCATTTGGTTCAATTTTATTTTTTTATTGGCTGTATGAAGACATATGTACTTTGTCCACAGTAATATACAATTGCCTTGTTAACAATTTGTTTATTTAGGTGCTCCCATAGCGTGCAACCATAGCAGCGAGCAGAGGCTGAAATACAGCTGACCCGAGAGGGCAACATGCAATATTTTGGCTGTGGATCGCAACAAGATAAAAGGCTGGTTATAAATTCCTTCACCCGGCATAAATTATCCATGTATAAATAAAAAGGGAAATAAAAACCTGAATCATAAAAACACAAACCTCCACGATACTGAGCCTTCACAGAGGCAAGACCAGCACCACTTCTGATGTTAAGGAATTGCTCTCCAACTTGTTTAAGGACAGAATGACTGACACCTGAAATAGGACATTGAACAATTAAGAGGTCTGCAAAACTGGTATTCTTACTTTAACCCCTTAATGACTAAGCCTGTTTTGCCCTTATGGACCAGGCCAATTTTTTCAAATCTGACATGTGTCACTTTATGTGTGTACTTTAAAAGCAGTGGTAAAATGTGGTCGATACATTCAGCGTTTATTTGTGAAACAGCAAAATTGAGAGAAAATTCGCAAAAATTAGCATTTTTCTAAATTTAAATGTATCTGATTATAAGACCGGCAGTTATACCACACAAAATAGTTACTAGTTAACATTTACCGTATGTCTACTTTATGTTGGCCGTTTTTTTTTTTATACATCCTTTTATTTTTCTACGACGTTACAAGGCTTCGAACTTTAGCAGCAATTTCTCACATTTTCCAAAAAATTTCAAAAGCCTAGTTTTTTTTTAGTGACCAGTTCAGTTTTGAAAGCCTTCTATATTAGAAACCCCTATAAATCACCCCATTTTAGAAACTGAACCCCTCAAAGTATTCAAAATCGCATTTAGAAAGTTTCTTAACCCTTTATGCGTTTCACAGAAATTAAAGCAAAGTAGAGGTGATATTTACAAATTCCATTTTTTTTTTGTTGCAGAAAATCCATTTTAATCCATTTTTTTTTGTAACATAGAAGGTTTTACCAGAGAAACTCAACTCAATATTTATTGCCCAGATTCTGCAGTTTTTAGAAATATCCCACATGTGGCCCTAGTGTGGTAAAGAACTGAAATACCGGACTCAGAAGCAAAGGAGAACCTAGTGGATTTTGGGGCCTCCTTTTTATTAGAATATATTTTAGGTACCATCTCAGGTTTGAAGAGGTCTTGTGGTGCCAAAACAAAGGAAACACCCCAAAAACACACCATTTGGAAAACTACACCCCTCAATGAATTTATAGCAGGGTATCTTTATTTTTTCCAATAAAACATAGACATTTTAAACTTTTACAAGACAAAGGAGAAAAAGCACCCCAACATTTGAAAAGCAATTTCTCCAGATTACGGCAATACCCCACATGTGGTAATAAACTGTTTGGACACACGGCAGGGCCCAGAAGGGAAGTAGCACCATTTGGCTTTCGTAGTTCAAGTTTTACTGGAATGGTTTTCGGGTGCCATGTCGCATTTGCAAAGCCCCTGAGACCAAAACAGTGGAAACGCCCCAAAAGTTAACCCATTGAGGAATAGAGTATAGTGAGCATTTTGATCCCAAATGTTTTTTTGCTGATGGGAAACAGCTGATGTCAGGTATTATAAGTTCACCTCCATTGTTCTAGCCTGTGAGGGGTCTCAGTGAAAAGACAACCACAACGAGAACTTCTAACAGCTCTATGACACTTTAGGGGTTGTCTATAACTCTAGGTACACTTTAAAGGGCAACTAAACGTTCAAACTTCTGACATGTCACAGTGACATGTCAGAAGTTTTGATTGTAGGGGTCTGAGAACTGAGACCCCCACCAATCGCTAAAATGAAGTGCTTGTAATCGCTGAGCCGCTTCATTTCTGTTTGGCTTTATCCGGAAGGTCGATGTAGCGGTGTACGGGCTCATAGACTTTCTATTGAGCCCGTACTCCACTACCTTGATTTCCAGAAATAGCCTAAACAGAAACTAAGCTGCTGCATTGTTTTAGCGATTGGTGGGGGTCTCAGTGCTCGGACCCCCACCAATCAAAACTTCTGACATGTCAGAAGTTGGTTGAACGTTTAGTAAGGTCTCATGCACACGGCCGTGCTCGTAATCACAGCCCGCGATTGCGAGCACGGTTGACCGTCGCACTTTCGTGTCATGCTCCTATACAAAGTATGGTAGCAGGGCCCATAAAAATCGAAAAGTAGGACATGCTCCATAATTCCCGGCACGGACACCCTTCCGTAGCGATCAGGAAAGGTGTCCGCAGCCAATAGAACCGGGCGGGTCCGTAATTGCAGACCGTATTGTGGCCCGCAGTTAGAGCTTTTTTTTTACGGTCGTGTGCATGCAGCCATACCCCTTCAAGATTATAGTTATTGTTTCATTCAGAAGCATCAAAAACTTGTTCTGCCTGCCGCACTGAATTGTCCTCATAATACCCACCTAATCCAACCAGTGCCATTCTTGAGCTTGTAAAGTGATTCTGTACAAACTGCTGGAGCTGCAAAAAAAGTTGTTCTTTTTATTTAAAATTATATTTTTAAGATTTACTTCACAACAATTAATCGGTATCTAGAATGCTTTAACACCAACCACGTCCATTTATATACCTTTGTTTTTAAATGAGTCAGTATAAAATAAAATATACATTTACTTTAAGTTATTACCTCATCAGGTGATACTTTTCCAATTCTGTAGTCGGGACAAAACAAGGAGTTAGCCAGTGCATTGCGGTAAGATGCTGCATGTAGGTTTTCCAAGACACCTGTGAATAAACAATACTACGTAACCACAGACATCAAGCACAAACTGTATGTAGCATAACTAGAAGTATTGTTTGATAAAATGTAATGTTAATTTTCAGACAACGGGGCAGATTTATGAAAACTGGTGTTTCACAGAGTAAGATGACGCATCATCCACCCCTCCAATCAGATAAAATCAAAGAAATACATTCTCACCTCACCATTCCTCTTCATGCCGCGGCTCATTCAAGGTATGGATGCTGGGCACTCCACGTCATCAGCGTTGTAGGTGACGCAGCATTGATGACGTTTAGGGAGTATGATCTAACAGAATCTAATAAGTTCTCATACATTCTTTCAATTTGTCGTCATTTTTGGACGGTCATTATAATTACACCCTTATAAATCTGCCCCAGTGTTTTAATTTGTCTACTACTTACCGACTTGTGGGTTTTGATAAGCCAGAGCTTTATCAAGCTTTATTCTGCTATTAACTTCAGACACTTCCCATCTTCTAAATTCAGGGGCCGTAGTGACATTAATGAGATATTCCATCACAGTATCACTGAAACAAATTACAATAATTATTTTGCTTTGCTTTCAGAATCAGTTACTCGTCATACTTATTGCGTGTGTGTTTCTTAACCCCTTAATGACTAGATAGATTTTTCTGTTTTTGCCTCTGCATTTCAGCAGCCATAACTTTTTTATTTTGTAATGAACGTGGCTGTATGAGGCCTTGTTTTATGTGGGAAAAATAATATTTATTTTTTTTCCTACAGTTTGGAAGTAGAATTTTTTTTTTTTACAGCGTGAATATAGGAAAAAGCGATTCTCCACAGTTTTTCTTGTTTATTTTTTTATCCCGTTCACGTTTTACACTAAATAAACTGTTAAATTAATTCTTGAGGTTATTAAGGTGGTGTAGATAAACAATACGCGTTTTTATGTAATGTAGGGGGCAATAAAATATATTTTATGCAAAATAATGACTTTTTTTGGGACATTGTTTTTTATATTTTTGTTACGTTCTTTCAATCCCATTAAGGGATAACTTTATTTATAACTTTAGTTTTTTACTTATGTATTTGCATACTCCTGTATGCGAATACATCATACTGTGTCACTATGACACAGGCTGCTGTTAGGGCAGCGCAGTGTGCCCTAACAGCAGGCAAACCAAACAGACAGCCCTGGGGTCCTTTCTAGGTCCCCAGGGCTGACTGCAGAGGGATTTGACCACGGAATCAATGTTTTCCGACCCCAGCTGCATTCAGCAGGCTGCTCTAAGATCAGGAGCTGTAAGTTACAGCTCCTGCTTAGAGGTTGAGTGCTCACAGGAGCGCTCATCAGCCTCTTCTACAGCGACGCCAAAAGACGTCGCTGTAGACGAAGCACCTGCACCGCCTGCCGTCAAAAGACGGAGGGCGGTCGTTAAGGAGTTAAAGTGATTACAAAAATATATATATCTATATAAACTCTTCTACTTTGTACCCCCCCCCCCAATTAAACACAGGGGCAGGTGGGCACGGTGCTCTGAGTGGCCGTGAGGAGAATGGAGTTACTTACACATAGTCTCTCAGACATTCCACAGAGTACACAATGTTTTCCCTTGTAGATGTTACACTGCAAACAAAAATTTTTAGTTATCTATCTTAATTTATACGTAAATTCATCACATAGCCTTATTGTTACAACTAATGACGCATTCGAGCCATACATTTACACCTTGTATACGTAGTTTAGTGGGGCAGAATAATCAATGTGTCAGATTTAAAACTAGTGTGAACATGCCCTGAAAACCGTTGCAGATGACTCGCTTCATATTTAAATAGGCTGCCATTTTTTTGGACCCTACACCATTTAGGGCATATTCTGTGGAACCAAGAATGGTTAAGATAGGAGTACTCTTTCAGCCTTAAAGAGAACCTTTCACCTCACCATACATGTGCAGCATGTAATGGGGAGGGCTGCACAAACCCTGGGGCACTTTACATTTGCACATATATGTGGAGGTGAAAGGTTCTCTTTAAATGCTCATCTACAGGACCGGTCTTCTTTGCAAGCTATGTTCCAATAAAAATTACACATTTAAAACAAACCTCAATCCTGCACCAGCAGCTTCTAGTCCTCGTGTTATTTTAAAAGAGGAGGCTCCCTTTGTAGTCTGAAAGAAAACGGACCAAAAATTAACTGCAGGCCAAATATCTATGCATACTTTTAACATTGTTAGAAGTATTGTACTGCCACCACAAAATACTAGAATTTTACAGTAATTGTTGCATTTTTATTACAAATATGTGCAAGTTGTCTGAAACACTGAATTTACAAAATGTACACAATTTCCCATCCACTAAAAGTACTGACAATGCTAAATATATAGACAGGGGTAAACAAACTACAATAGATTGCAAATGCCTGGTGAATACATTTACATAACACTAATTCTTTAACCCCGTTACAACGAAGGACGGATATATCAGTCCTATGCAGGAGCTAGTTCCCGCATAAGGACAGATATATCCGTCCTCCGATCGCGTGGGTACTGCCACTGTACCCACGTGATCAGCGGCAGGAGCACGGCTGTTATACACAGCCTGGCTCCTGCCCCAACTGCCAGAATTGAAGCGCTCTCCGATCCCGGAGTTTAACCCATTAAATGCTCTGTCACCCCCGCAAAAAAAAAAAAAGGTCTGCCTTCAGCAATTGCCTATTAGGCCATGGTGGTTTTATTTAGTATGTGTCAAAACAAACACATGCATAGTATCGCCGCGATCCTAACGACTTGAACAATAAAATTAATACATTAATTAAACCGCCGGATGAACGGCGTCCAGAAAAAAAAAAAGGCGAACTTATTTTTTTTCTCCCACTCTCCACATAAAAATAAAAGCTAATGAATAAGTCCCATGTACCCCAAAATAGTACTAATGAAAACTACACCATGCCTCGCAAAAATCAAGCCCACATACGGCCACATTGATGGAACAAATGAAAAAGTTACAGCTCTTGGAATGAAGCGATGCAAAAAACAAGTACATTTTATCTAAAAGGGTTTTCTATTGTGCAAACCTATACATATTTGGTATCCCCATAATCGCGCCGACCCATAGAATAAAGGTAACATGTTATTTACGCTGCATAGTAAACGGTGTAAATTTATAACGTGAAAATCAATGCTGGAATAGCTGCTTATTTTCATTTCTCTCCTAAAATACAGTTAATAAAAGTTAATAGATATATTATATGTATTCAAAAATGCAATTGAAAAATACAACGCGTCCCGCAAAGAACAAGCCCTTATACAGCTATGTCAATGGAATAAAAAAAAGTTACAAAATAGGAATGCGACCGTCAGAAAACAAAAAATAATCCTTGGTCAAAATGGCCTGGTCATTAAGGGGTTAAACTATAATATTTCCCACCTATCCACAGGATAGGTGATAAATATCTGATCGGTGGCGGTCCGACCGCTGGGACACAAACTGGTCCTGAGAACGAGCTTACTTGGCCGTCCCTGTGCTCCTTATATAAATGGAGAAGTACTGCACATGCTCGGCCACCGCTTCATTCACTTTCTATGGGGCTGCCAGAGATAGAGTCGGGCAGGAGCTTGGAAAATTAATGGAGCAGCGGCTGAGCATGCACAGTACTACTACATTCATATGGGGCACAGAAGTCAGATATTCATCACCTATCCTGTGGATAGGTGATAAATATTGACTATTTAACTGAGCAAATATACTTCTGTAAATAGGTAGGAATAACACGTGTTACAACTTTGTTTTGTTTCAGCTTAAACAGGTTGTTCAGTCTTAAAGAGGCTCTGTCACCAGATTATAAATGACCTGTCTCCTACATAACCTGATCGGTGATGTAATGTAGATAACGGTGGTTTTTATTTTGAAAAACGATCATTTTTTAGCAAGTTATGAGCAATTTTAGATTTATGCTAATTAGTTTCTTAATAGACAACTGGGCGTGTTTTTACTTTTGACCAACTGGGCGTTGTGAAGAGAAGTGTATGACGCTGACCAATCAGTGACCAATCAGCCTCATACACTTCTCATTGTTCCAGCCCATCTTCTTTCACTTCACAATCACGCTGGGCTGGAACAATGACAAGTGTATGAGGCTGATTGGTCAGCGTCATACACTTCTTTTCACAACGCCCACTTGGTCAAAAGTAAAAAACACGCCCAGTTAGTCATTAAGAAACTAATTAGCATAAATCTAAAATTGCTCATAACTTGCTCAAAAATTATCGTTTTTCAAAATAAAAACCACTGTTATCTACATTACAGCGCCGATCACATTATGTAGGAGATAGGGCACTTATAGGCTGGTGACAGAGCCTCTAAACACTGATCAGCCGTAACATTAAAACCACATGCCTAATATTCTGTATGTCCCCCTCCTGCCGCCAAGTCAGCTCGGAGCAGAGGCACGGACTCCCCAAGACCTCTGAAGGTGTCCTGTGTTATGTGGTACCAAAACGTTAGCAGCAGATCCTTTAACCCCTTAATGACCGCCGATACGTCTTTTTACGGCGGTCATTAGTGGGCTTTATTCTAGAGCGCCGCCAAACTACGTCGCTGCTGTAGAATAAAGTAAACAGAGCAGGGAGCCGTGAAATCTCCCTGCTCTCAGCTGCCAGAAGCAGCTGAGGGCTGGGGGCGTCCCTGCTCTGCCGGGTGAGATCGATATTAGTATCGATCTCACCTGTTTAACCCTTCAGATGCGGTGCACAATAGCGAGCACCGCATCTCAATGGTTTTGGAGAGAGGGAGGGAGCTCCCTCTCATCTCACTGACACCCGGCGATAAAATCGCCGAGTGTCTGTGTCTTCTATGGCAGCCGGGGGTCTAATAAAGACCCCCAGGTCTGCCTGCAGCGAATGCCTGCTAGATCATGCCGCAGGCATGACCTAGCAGATGCCTGTCCGTTTTAAACGGACAGGCAGTAATACACTGCAATACAAAAGTATTGCAGTGTATTATAATAGCGATCGGAGGATAGTGAAGTCCCCTAGTGGGACTAGTAAAAAAGTAAAAAAAGTTTAATAAAGTTAATTAAAAAAAAAAGTGAAAAAAAAAAAAGAAAAACCCAGCTTTTCCCCTTACAAAATGCTTTACTATTAAAAAAAACTACAATAAAGCAAAAAAGTTACACATATTTGGTATCGCCGCGTCCGTAACGACCCCGACTATAAAGCTGTTACATTATTTAACCCGCACTGTGAACGCCGTAAAAAATAAAATAAAAAACAATGGAAAAATTGCTGTTTTCTGTTAATCCTGACTTAAAAAAAATGTGATAGAAAGTGATCAAAAAGTCGCATCTACTCTCAAATGGTACCAATAAAAATTGCAAGTCGTCCCGCAAAAAACAAGACCTTATACAGCTATGCCGACGCAAAAATAAAAAAGTTACAGCTCTTCGAATGTGACAATGGAAAAATCTAAAAAATGGCTTGGACATTAGGGCCCAGAATGCCAGCAGGGGGAAGGGGTTAAGTTCTGTAAGGCCTCCATGGAGCAGACTTGTGTTTTCAGCACATCCCGCAGATGCCCGATCAGATTGAGATCTGGGGGAATTTGGAGTCCAAGTCAACACCTTGAACTCTCATGTTCCTCAAACCATTCCTGAACAATTTTTAAAGTGTGACAGGGGCATTATCCTGCTGAAAGAGGGCATTGCCAATAGAAAATACCATTGCCATGATGGGGTGTACTTGGCCTGCAACACAGTTTAGGTAGGTGGTACGTGTCGAACGAACATCCACAAGAATCTTAACAGGTTAACCATGTGAAACACTTACCAGGTTAGATGCGAGGCGTAGCACATGATTAACACCCAAGTTGTTGACATTTTCAGTTCTGCTTCCGGCCTTTACAAATACTCCAATTTTAGAAGCAGGGGAGTAGTTCTCTAGAGATGCAATTACTAGTCCATTTGGCAACTTCGTGATCTGTAAAACCCAAGCACAATGTACATCTAAATATGCAGCCTGTTAACCTTGAGAAGCCACCTTTAGAGTTCATGCACATGACTTTATGACATTAGCTCCATACTAGTTCCTGGGTGCTTGTGTCTATTTAAAAGAGTAAAAACAGGCTTTAGGACATATCATAATGCACAGATTTGCAGAGGTCCCACTGATCTATAGGATAGAGCGGATTCACTTCTGTCTGCCGGCGGATAGCATGCTGCTAATGTGCATTCTCGGAGTTTGGGAAAGTGCAGAGAATAAACCATCTAATGAGACTTCCAACTGGGTAGATGTCCCACGCCAGGCTATCTTCATATTGCACTAATAATTTTGCGAGAACACTAGTCACCATTGGCAAGACCTTTTACACTGCAGCAAATTCTACTGATAAAGGGAGTGTAGAATTACAAAGGGGGTTACCGATATGTAATTGCTATGTATGTGTGTGCTTATATACACATACACACTAAAATCTGGTCTGGCTTTTCATCATCATCATCATCAACTGAAGACAACACCTTACTTACCTCAAGCTCCTCGGGCAGAAGACGTGCACCTCCAGCAACTTCTGACTTTGCGGCTGCTGTTGCAGAGTACAGCCTTCTCTACAAGAAAGAACGGTAACAGTTACTTCATATCTTAAAGCTTCCATTATGGTGAAAGTAACAATATTATATTAATCAGGTATACAAGGAATAACAGGCCCAATTCACACAGAGTATTTTGGCGCAGATTTTGACACTGAAACCGCATCGGATTCAGCACTAAAAAACAGCCGAATATGCCTCCCATTGAAATCAATTAGCTACTCTCGGGGGGAAAAAAAAAGCGACATGTCTTTCTTGCCACGGTTTTGGCTCTGATCTCCCATTGAAAATCGATAGGAGGCAGAAAAAGCGTTTTTTTATTGCGTTGTGAGCGAAAAACAGCGCAAGGAAGTGCAGGCAGCTGCCTGCAAAATATTGTGTGAACTAGGCCTTAGGAATCCATTCTTGGCTGTTACCGGTAACAGTACACAACCTTGTCATTAGATATATCATTTAAAAAGGGGAAATCCCTAGAATCAACAGTTATCGCCTATCCATAGGGTTTTCCAGGGCTTTCATATTAACGGCCTACCTTAAAATAGGCCATCAATATCAGATCGTTGGGGAGTGGGATGACACCGCACCAATCCGCTAACTGAAGAATCCGCGGTACAGCTCTGTACATTTGGTACTGGCTGTGTCTGCTATTGCAGCTGTCCTATTCACTTGAGTGAGCTGCAATACCAGGCGCAGCCACTATAGTATGTATAGCGCTGTGTCTGGTAAACAACGGGAACGCAGTGCAGCTGATCGGTGGGGGTGCCATGAGTCGGATACCCACCGATCTAAAATTGATGGCCTAAGAATAGGCAATCAAATTTAAAGTTACGGAAAATACCTTTAAATGGGTTTTCCCGAGATAAAATGAATGTGTTAATGTTTGTCATTTATTAATGTAAATACAATTGTAATATGCTTACATTTTCCAAATTGGTCTCCGTTTCCAGATCCTGCTGTGGGGTACTTGACGGGTGACGTCTCTCTCTGGCCGCTGTGTTGATCTTCATTTAATTTCCGGGTATTTGACACGTCACTTGTGGCGTGCCGTGTATGGGCTGTTCTGTTGTAACGTGCATGCATGGTCCGTACAACAGAACAGCCCATACACGGCACGCCACAAGTGACGTGTCAAATACCCGGAAGTGAATTGAAGATCAACACAGCGGCCAGAGAGCGACGTCACCAGGCAAGTAACCCAC
The DNA here is from genome assembly GCF_050947455.1 of Rhinoderma darwinii. NCBI lineage: Eukaryota > Metazoa > Chordata > Amphibia > Anura > Rhinodermatidae > Rhinoderma > Rhinoderma darwinii. Next base: position 121,496,708 of record NC_134692.1, read on the forward strand.
GGCAGCATCTGAAAACAGGGCCAATTTGGAAAATGTAAGTATATTACAAATGTATTTACAATAAATTACAAACATTAACCCCTTAACGACCAAGGACGAAAATGAACGTCATGGTCGGCTGCTAGTTCCCGCACCATGACGTTCATTTTCGTCCGCATTTCAAACTGTCACTCTGTGTAAACACAGAGTGACAGACCCGCGCTGACAGTTGTCCCCGACAGCTGAGACATCAGTCTTGCCGGACAGCGGACCATCGCCGCTGATTTCGGCAGTTAACCCCTTAAGTGCGGCGACGGATTGCCGTCGCCGCATTTAAGTGGTTTGAAGCACATCAGCAGCCCCCACGAAGTGATCGTGGGGGCTACCGATGCTTGTCACGGCAATCGGAGGTCAGATAATGACCTCCGGGTTGCCATGCACGGAAGCCACGGAGGAACAGCCTCCGGCCGTTCCTCCTCTGCTTCCTGTCAGTGTGACAGTCACGTCACAATGACAGAGTACATTACACTACGTGTGTAGTGTAATGTACTCTAGCAGCGATCAAAGCTGCAAGACTAAGTGTCCCCTAGTGGGACAAGTTAAAAAAGTAAAAAAAAGTAATAAAAATGTTTTAAAAAAAGTGTAAAAATAAAAGTTATAAGTTCTATAAACACTAAATGCTTTTTTTCCCTATAATAAGACTTTTACTATAGAAAAAAAATGAACACGTTAAAAAAGTACACATATCTGGTATCGCCGCGTTCGTAACGACCCCAACTATAAAACTATAATGTTATTTTCCCCGCACGATGAACACCCCAAAAAAAAATCAATAAAAAACTACGACAGAATTTTTTGGGTCACCACGGCTCCCTAAATAAAGAATAAAAAGTGATCAAAAAGTCGCATGTACCCGAAAATAGTACCAATAAAAACTTCTATCCGTCCCGCAAAAAACAAGCCCTTACACAGCTTTTTTGACTAAAAAATTAAAAAATTATGGCTCTCAGAATATGGTGACACAGAAATTTTTTTTTTTATAAATAAGTCATTTTATTGCGCAAACACTAAAAAAAAGGACCAAACCTATATACATATGGTATCGCCGTAATCGTACCGACCCGCAGAATAAAGTAAAAATGTCACCTATAGCGTACGGTGAGCGCCGCAAAAAGAAAACCTAAAAAACGGTGTCAGAATTCCTGTTTTTTGCTCAGGATTGCAAAAAAATTGAATAAAAAGTGATAAAAAAAAAAATCACATGTACCCCAAAATGGTACCAATGAAAACTACAGATTGTCCCGCAACAAATAAGCCTTCACACCACTCTATTGATGGAAAAATAAAAAAGTTATGGCTCTTGGAAAGCGGGGAGTGAAAATCTAAAATATGAAAGCAAAAAATGGATCAGTCCTGAAAGGGTTAATTCATTTCTAATGAAAAAACGTATGACCACATGTGGGGTATTTCCGTACTCGGGAGAAATTGCTTTATAAAAAAATGGTTGTTTTTTTCCTCCTTTATCCCTTGTGAAAATGAGAAAATGCAACATTTTAGTTGAAAAATGTTGATATTAATTTTCGCGCCCTAATTCTAATAAACTCTGCAAAAGACCCGTGGGGTGTAAATGCTCACTATACCCCTAGAAAAATTCCTTGAAGGTTTTTCCAAAATGGGGTCACTTTTTGGGGGTTTCCACTGTTTTGGTCCCTCCAGTGCATTGCAAATGCGACATGGCACCGAAAACCATTCCAGCCTAATCATAAATCCAAATGGCGCTCCTTCCCTTCTGAGCCCTGCTGTGGGTCCAAACAGCAGTTTATTACCACATATGGGGTATTGTCGTAATCGGGAGACATTGCTTTACAAATGTTGGGGTGCATTTTCTTCGTTATTCCTTGTAAATAATAAAAATTTCTATGTTGTTTCAGAAAAAAAGTACATTTTAATTCTTACAGACTAATTTCAATATATTTAGCGAAAAACCTGTGTGGTCAAAATGCTAACTATACCCCTAGATAAATACCTTAAGGGGTCTAGTTTTCGAAATGGGGTCGTTTATGGGGAGTTTCTATCATTCTGGCAGCTCAAAGCTTCTCCAAATGTACATTGGGGCCTAAAACATTTTCAAGCAAAATATGAGTCCTGAAAGCCTCCGGGTGTTCCCTTCCTTTGGGGCCCTGCCGTGTGTCTAAACAACGCATTAGGGCCACAATGTGGATATTTTTGAAAACAGGAGAAAGAGGGTGATAGATTTTGGGGTGTGTTTCTTCATTTTCATGGTCGCTTTACAAAGAAATCGGTCTTCAAACAAATACTTTTATGAAAAAAGTGAAATTATTATTTTTTTCACCTGATATGCATTAAATTTAGAAAAGAACTGTGGGGTCAAAATAATTACTATACCCCTAAATAAATACCTTATGGGGTCTAGTTTTCTAAATCGGGTCGTTTATGGGGAGTTTCTATCATTCTGGCAGCTCAAAGCTTCTCCAAATGTACATTGGGGCCTAAAACATTTTCAAGCAAAATATGAGTCCTGAAAGCCTCCGGGTGCTCCCTTCCTTTGGGGCCCTGCCGTGTGTCCAGGCAGCGTATTAGGGCCACAATGTTGGTATTTTTGAAAACAGGAGAAACAGAGTGATAGATTTTGTGGTGTGTTTCTTCATTCTCATGGTCGCTTTACAAAGAAATTGGTCTTCAAACTGATACTTTTATGAAAAAAAGTGAAATTATTTTTTTTTCCACCTGCTATGTATTAAATTTAGCAAAAAACTGTGGGGTCAAAATACTTACTATACCCTTAGGTAAATACCTTAAGGGGTCTAGTTTTCTAAATGGGGTCATTTGTGGGGGTTTCCATCACTCTGAGACCTATGAGCCTCTGAAAACCTGGCTTGGTGCAGGAAAACAAAATGTACTTCAAAATTTATAAAATTATTATTCAATTTGTAAGTCCTCTAAATTGCTGAAAATTTATTTTATTTTTTCAAAAGTGCTGCCAAAATGGAGTAAAGTGATAGAAATATATATTTAATTAAAAAAATTGTACAGTATGTGTGTACATATGTGACATATTGCAGTTAAAAATAGGGGAAAATGGTAATTTTTACAAAATTTCTTCCATTTTTCTATTTTTTAATTAATTTCCGCAAATCGTATCAGTCTACTTTTACCACTAAAATAAAGTACAACATGTGACGAAAAAACAATGTCAGAATTACTTGGATATTCAAACCTTTCACAGAGTTATTCTCTGATAAAGTCACACATACCAGATTTGACAAATCTGGCTTGGTCATTAAGGTACAAACATGCCCGGTCATTAAGGGGTTAACACAGTCATTTTATCTTGGAAAACCCGTTTAACATTTGGGGCACAATAGGCAATGGGGTAGATTTATCAACAGGCATGATATAGTCCCCCAGTCCTATAGTAGCATTGATCCCATTCCCTCCCACACTTATTCTTCACTTTCAGTATTTGAGCCAATAACAGAAGTCGTCTCTAAGCTCCTCTCTTCTGCTCGTCCTACCTGCATTCATGATACTATTCTGTCACACTTCATCCAGTCTCTCACTAATCACCTAACAAAAATATTTAACCCTTCCGTAACCAAGCCATTTATTGCTTTGTCATTTTCGTTTTTCACTTCCCTCCTTCCAAGAGCCAGAACTTTTTATTTTTCCGTCCATGGAGAGGTGCGAGGGCTTATTTTTTAAAGAAGGAGTTGTAGTTTCTATCGGCACCATTTAATGTACTGAAAAATAAAATTCTTTGTGGGGTGGAATTGTAAAAGACAAAAAAAAAAAAAAAAAAAAAAAAAAAAAAGATTCCTCCATGGTTTCGTATTTACGGCTTCAACCGTGCGGTAAAAACGACAAGTTAACTTTATTCTGCGGCTCAGTATGATTACAGTGATACCAAATTTATATATATTATTTTAGCACTTTTACAGAGAAAAAAAATAAAAAAACGTTTTCGGTCGCTATATTCTGAAAGCCATAAGTTTAAAACAGCAGTTTTGGGGTTTTAAATTGTGTATTAGTTTAGACTTTTACGGAAGCGGCGATGCCAATTTGGTTTCTTTTTTTACATTATTTCAGAGGAAAAATGGGGAAAGATTTTATTTAACTTTTAATATTTTTTACTGCTGAAAACTTTATTAAACTTTTTCCCCACTTATTAGTCCCCCTTGGGGATCTGAACCAGCGATCGTTAGATACACTGCAATACTAATGCCTGTTATCGATCACTAAGCCGACAGTCCCGCTGACCTGACGGATACAGATTTCAACGCACCATACAGCTGCTGTGTATACAGGATACAAAGCAGCTGTTTTTGAAAAAGTAAACAATTTTTAAATAGTAATTACAAAGTTGCAAACACACAGATACACTTATTTTTTTCAAAGGTATACATTGCCTTTAACAGAGGCAGAGAGAAGGCAGACCTGGGTGCCTTCATTAGGGCCCTAGGCTTCCATGACAACCATCGTCACCCGATGGGCTCTAGGATGGGGCAGCCCCCCTCTTTCTAACGGCTTAGGTGCTATTGACCGCGGCATCTAAGAGGTTAAATGGCCAGGAACAGCTTGATCGCCTTCATTATTCTTAGGGGTTCTGTTGGAGACCATTATTGTGATGTGAACAGAGCCTTAGCGACTCCCATATTGCGTGGGACTGTTTCACTCCACAAGCAGCATCACGCTTCCTGAAAATCAAACCACCAGAGGAAGAATTGTGCAAATATTGAGAGATTTCTGCTCTGAAGCCACCAGTATTATTAAAGGACGAGTGTCGCGAAAAAAAAATAATTTTTTATATCAATTTGCTTTTAGTGTTTTATTAAAAAAATGTTTTATTTATTTGTGTTTTCATTTTTTTTACTTTATCTTGTCTATGGAGGCTGCCATTTTTTTTTCCATGTCTGTAGGTGTCGATTAACGACACATACAGACATGGAATACGGCACATACAGCCCCATAGTGAATGCGAACGGGGCCCGTTCCATTCACTATGGTGTACACCGTCTGTGTGGGAACGGCGCATGCGCCGCTCCCACACACTCTAAATTGAAGGTCTTCGACCGAGCGACGTCATTTTCTTGTGGACCGGAAGCCGCGGCCGGACAGTAAGATTACTACTTCCGGTCGCGGCTTCCGGACTTGTGCACTTGGAGCGGAGGGAGCAGACGAACCGGAGGGAGCGGCGGCGGCAGGAGCAGGTAAGTTAGGTCTGTGTATGTACGTGTTTTAGTGTGTGATTACTACTGTATGTAAACCTACCACACTGTGTGTTAGCTCAAAAAATGGCGGCACACAGTGTAGGAGGATTGAACATTCAATCCCCTCGTTTCTCCCGGCACTAGCCAGAATAAAGGAGGGGGGATTCTGTGAGCTCACTAGAGCGAGTGTGTATTCTCAAATTTTGCAGCATAAAGCAATGTGGTTGCTTTATCACATGCCAATGCTGCAATTTTGGGAATTGCTCCATCTAGTGACCAACATTGGGAAATATAAATTAGAATCTAATTATAATATTTCCTGACTCGTGAAAAAAATTAGAACAATGTTTAATCACTTATACACTAACTGTTTAACAAAAAAAAAAAAAGACATTCCCTTTAATGTAGGTCAGGGCTGCAATACAGACAGTAACTCAGGACCAGTGCAATGCTGTATAGTTACTAGTAAGGTTGTTTAAATCTGTGTTGGCCCTTCCATTTTTAACAGTTCCGTCAAACTTAACGGAAACTAATGCAAAACCAGATGCCAAACAAACGGAAGGTACACTTAGGCTATGTTCACACGGAGTATTTTGCCGAGTTTTGACGCGGAAACCGCGTCGCAAAACTCGGCAAAAACGGCCCGAGAACGCCTCCCATTGATTTCAATGGGAGGCGTTCTCGGGCCGTTTTTGCCGAGTTTTGCGACGCGGTTTCCGCGTCAAAACTCGGCAAAATACTCCGTGTGAACATAGCCTAAGTGTACCTTCCGTTTGTTTGGCATCTGGTTTTGCATTAGTTTCCGATGGGAGGCGTCAGCGTTAGTTTCAATGGGAGGCGTCAGCGTCTTTTTCCAGCGAGCAGTAAAACTGCCTCGCGGGAAAAAGAAGCGACATGACCCATCTTCGGGCGCTTCCGCCTCTGACCTCCCATTGACTTCAATGGGAGGCAGAGAAAGCGTATTTCGCGCTGTTTTATGCCCGCAGCACTCAATGGCCGCGGGCGAAAAACGGCGCGAAAATCGCCGAGCAGGGAGAGGAATATCTGCCTCAAACTTCCAAACTGAATTTTGAGGCAGATATTCCTCCTACAAAATACTCTGTGTGAACATAGCCTTACAGTTCTTTGACAGATCTGTTAGATGTGCTAAAAAAAAAAAAAAAAAAATACCTTTCAGGTTTCTTTTTCAGTTTCAGATACGGTAAAAAATACCAGGAAGAATAGCGCAGCATTCTGCGCTATAGTTTCCTGTAAAACCAGACACCCTGACGAAAACCATTGAAGTCAAAGGGTCCCGTCAGCCACCAGTGGGGTCAGTCATGCAGCGGAATCGGCACTTCCAATGGTCTGCTCCTCTGACAGCTGAACACAGGTGTGAATCCAGCCATAGAAAGGCAGACTATGCTGTTTTCGACAAAAAGACAGAAACTTGACTGAGGAGCCGAACGGAGCATAAATTAAACTAAAAAAAAACCACATTGAAATTGGTGGATACTTGGACAATTGCTTTCCCTCTTTCAGTTTCCATACATATCAACCTTCTTCAACTTTTCATTAAAAAAAAAACCACAAAACAAAGAACACATTAGCAGCAGGGACAGGTAAAAAACTCAAATGTATTCAGAAAAAAAAATACACCACACAAACTCAGTACCGCCAAGTAAAAGATGCCGGGGTTTGTAGTCTGGTAAAGACATCAGGAAGTGCAGTAGCAGCAGCCTGTAGTGCAGATGAGAGGAGCAGTCACATAGGGCAGCGGGGTCACCTTCACCGTGCCCCGGTCATTCTCACACACAGCACCGTGTTCCCCTCCACCAACACCCGCACTGAGCCCCTAACACACCGCCGAAGAGCCCGCCTGTCATCGGGGGTAACTGGGTGCATACTGTTAATATATACTGGGGGTGAAGGCCTGCGCTACCCTCCGCCTCCCTCCATTATAAATAACTACAGCCCTAGACATAACAGCCCCCGGGCCGCAGTATGAACACCGGGTGGAGGGACAGGACGGTAACACGGGGACACGTCCTTACAGAGAGGTACCGGGCACTGCTGAACAGCTTCATGACCGCGCTCTCTCCTTCAGCCGCTGACAGGAAAACAAGATGGCCGCGTCCGCTTACCCGGCATGCCCAGCGCCGCCCCCTTTCACTTTAACCCTGTCGCTGTGTGGCTCTGAGCACTGTCCCTCCCTCACACACGTAGTCTAAGGTCAATAAAGTAAGGGCTTTGATAGTACTACAACTCCCAACAGACTACTGTCTGCAGTACTGTATTACTGACCTTTGCTGTGATTCTTTACAGTTAGTGTAGTACATGACTGATCTTACATTGTAGGACAGGTTATAAGGACACATTAGGAGCATATGATCCTATGATGATCTACGTCTGGTTCGGTAGAACCTCGTGAGGTCCTGGTATTGCGACCGTCTGAAAACCTAAGTTTACGGCAGACTGCACCTGTCGATAATCATCACTTCAAATCCTTCACCCCGAAATAGAAACAAAGATCCACAGCGATTTACACACCGCGATTATTGTACTTTATGATCACACGGTAAATATTAGTATACGGGGGTCACATAAAATGCTAGTTCATGTACTCGCAATTTGTCAGGTGCAAAAACTCCAATCATATTGCATGAATTGCGTCATCGTGCAGCGCAAAAAGAAAATACTGCGATTAAAGGTGTGTCTTAGGCTTCGTTCACATCTGCGCTAGGGCTCCGTTCCGACGTTCTACGCTACTACGCAGGGTACTACGCTATTGTTTCCGTCAAAACGATGGAACCCTTGCACAACGGAGACAAACGGAAACCATTGGCACCGGATCCCTATGGTTTCTGTTTGTGTCAGTCAGGGCTCCGTTCCGAAGGAAAGCTCAGACGCAACGTCGGAAGGGAGCCCTAGCGCAGATGTGAACGAAGCCTAAGTTGTAAATACTTTTACAACTCACACTGCCGATTTTCTCTTGTTGCCAGGGAACAACGCAGCCAACAATCCAGTCAAGTAGCATGAAAATAATAACTCGTTAGGGCGAAAGCGACCCTTTGTTAACGGCTCTTTGATTTGGCTCATTTAGAGGGGGGCCTTAACAGATGACCCCCTCCTCTATGACGTTCACATGCCCTAATGGCGTATGGAAAGGAGTTGTCTTGGTGAGTTTGCTTATAGACAAGTCTTTCACATATAGAATTATACATTTCCTATGAATTTTATAGCACCAATGTAACGTCTATGGCCACGGCCCGTCGTTCTGACTTACCCCTCGACAGCCATGGAAATGTGAGTTCCCTGCAGCGCCACCCCCCCGTGAGGTGCCGTCACTCACTTCCTGGTATCGAGACCGTCTCCCGGAGTGCGCGCGCGCGTGTACGGTCTTAAAGGGCCAGTGCACGCATAATTGCAGGAAGTCTGCAATCAAGCCCAGAATGTTACTGGACTATAAAAAGGGCTCTGCCCCCTTGTTCTTTGCCTGAGCGTTGTTTGTTACCCAAAGTTTCTCTTGCAAATGGTCTCCTAGTGTCTTCCAGTTTCCAAGTGTTCCCTGTTCCTGTATCCCGTGCTATACTGGTCAAGTGCCGTGCTGAGCTGTTGTCATGTTGTGCTGTATTCCACGCCTGACGTCTACCTGCCGCCTGGTCCCAGCCGAGCCTGCCTTGCTACTGTCCGAGTTGCCACAGGTACCCTTTCTGGACTATAGACTCTGTACTATACCTGTTTGGCCAGCTGCCACCCCGCTACGCGGTACGGCCCAGTGGGTCCACACCCCGTATCGTGACAACCAACATATTCTGCATTGATTTATCAATATAATTGCGCCATTTTTTTTGGTGTAGATGCCTTGAAAATAATGGAGTTTTAGATTGTAATTTCATAGGAAGCCAGGGAAAAAAACCCACACAAACATGGGAAGAACATACAAACTCCATGCAGAAGTTACTATGGTCAAAATCAAACCCAGGACCCCGATGCAGCGAGGCAGTTGCGATCCACAGGACGACCATGCTGCAGGATAAACTTTCTTTTTATATTATTCTTTATTGTATATTTTTTAAAATACATTTCTTTTATGTGAACATGAACACGGTTATAAAGAAATCTGTCCAAATCATCACTCATAATTGTCCACAACCATATCTACCTTCACATGAACCAGATTGCAGTCTGTGGTAAACACATTTATAAAGCTTCAGTACACTGCATTCATATGGAGCCAGTCAGCTGAGGGTGGCATCAGAAGTGCCAGTCCAGAAGAACCATCCACAGTTCCTCCATCCTTCTCCACATACACACAGTGATTTGTAGGAGGTGTATGGCTATGTTCACATCTTCAGAGCCTCCGTCTCCGAAACCGACAGATTCGACAGTACAAGCAGGACTAAGGATGAAGCGGCACTCCAGAAAATTCCAAAAAATGTGTAGGCTTTATTCACCCATGGTACATGAAAATGCAACGTTTCAACCCCTTAATGGAGTCATTCTCAAGTGGGTTGATACGGTGCATTTTCATGTACCATGGCTGAATAAAGCCTACACATTTTTTGGAATTCTCTGGAGTGCTGCCTCATCCTTTGTCCTCCTTGTACTACTTAAAGAGGCTCTGTCACCAGATTCTCAAATCCCTATCTCCTATTGCATGTGATCGGCACTGAAATGTAGATAACAGTAACGTTTTGTTTTTTTAAAAACGAGCATTTTTGGCCAAGTTATGACCATTTTTATATTTATGCAAATGAGGCTTTCTAAAGTACAACTGGGCGTGTTTAAAGTTATGTACAACTGGGCGTGTATTGTGTGTGTACATCGGGGCGTTTTTACTTCTTTTACTAGCTGGGCGTTGTGAATAGAAGTGTATGATGCTGACGAATCGGCATCATCCACTTCTCTTCACAACGCCCAGCTTCTGGCAGTGCACAGACACACAGCGTGTTCTCGAGAGATCACGCTGTGACGTCACTCACTTCCTGCCCCAGGTCCTGCATCGTGTCGGACGAGCGAGGACACATCGGCACCAGAGGCTACATTTGATTCTGCAGCAGCATCGGCGTTTGCAGGTAAGTCGATGTAGCTACTTACCTGCAAACGCTGATGCTGCTGCAGAATCAACTGTAGCCTCTGGTGCCGATGTGTCCTCGCTCGTCCGACACGATGCAGGACCTGGGGCAGGAAGTGAGTGACGTCACAGCGTGATCTCTCGAGAACACGCTGTGTCTGCACTGCCAGAAGCTGGGCGTTGTGAAGAGAAGTGGATGATGCCGATTCGTCAGCATCATACACTTCTATTCACAACGCCCAGCTAGTAAAAGAAGTAAAAACGCCCCGATGTACACACACAATACACGCCCAGTTGTACTTTAACTTTAAACACGCCCAGTTGTACTTTAGAAAGCCTCATTTGCATAAATATAAAAATGGTCATAACTTGGCCAAAAATGCTCGTTTTTAAAAAAACAAAACGTTACTCTAATCTACATTGCAGCGCCGATCTGCTGCAATAGGAGATAGGGGTTGCAAAATCTGGTGACAGAGCCTCTTTAAGTGAATTTGAATCAACCCTTGGAAGCTGAGCACCCGACTGGGAGTATAACTCCAATTTCATCACAGTGCCAAATAGCGCTTTGTTTTCTGAGATTAGACGGTAAATATAGCGCAGCATGTAGTGCTATTCTTGACGTCAAAACGACAGAACTCCAATGGACCCCATTGTAAGTCAGTGGTATCCAATGGGTGTCATTGGTATCCATTGTACTACGGATATAGCACTAAACGGAAGACACACGCAAATATGAACAGGGCCTAAGGGATTCACATCACTCATCAGCTCCAGTTCTTAGGGAGCTCCTGTTCCTTGCATTACTAGACTTAGTTTTTATATAGCTATGAAGCGTGTGTTCTGCATATCTGATGTGTGTTTTGTTGCATGTGTATTTGTGTGTTTATCTATGTTTGTATTATGCTTTCTAGTCCAGCTAGATTGTTTAGAATTCTGCCGAAAAGAGGGGAAAGCTCCTAGACTCCAGGCACGTCTCCCACAAATAAAGAAATCTGTCTGCTAGGAGAGACTGCTCTGCTAAACGAAACACTTTCCGGTCACTGATCTCTGCTAATAGAGATCAGCGCCAGTAGAGGAAGGGGCATATAAGCAGCTTATTGCTGGACCCTCACATGTCACTTCCTGGCAGCAGAGATCTTGGATGGAGGATGTGAGTATGGACTTTATTTTAATGGAAACATATTGGCTGGGATTGTTTTTTGGGGCACTATTAATGGGGAGCAGCCTCTTGCTGGGACAGTTATTGTGGGCACTCTCTGGCTCGTACTGTTTATAGAGGCACTCTCTGAATGGAACTTGTAATAGACTTGCTCCTTGGGGCACTGAAAATAAGTGAGGTCTCTCTTTGACTGTCACTGTTAATGGAAGCCCTTTATGGTTGCCACTGCTAATAGGGGCATTCTGGCTGTATTGATGGGCCACTGTCCAGATTGCACTGTTTCTAAGAGCACTCTCTGGCTGGCACTGTTTGAAAGAGCACTTTGGCCAGATTTATGGGCCACTGTTTGGCAATGTTTATGGGGGCACTCTCTACATGGCACTGATAATAGGGGCACTCTAGCGTATTGATGGGCCACTGTCCGGATTATACTGTTTGTAGGAGCTCTCTGTCTGACACTGTTTATAGAGGGACTTTGGCCCTATTTATGGGCCACTGTCTGGCATTGTTTATAGGGTTACTAGTTGTGACAAATTCCAAATTTTGTAGTAAGGCCCCCATTCATTCCCTGGGTATTCAAACTATATTAAAGGGTAACTAAACACTGAACAAACTTCTGACATGTCATAGTGACATGTCAGAAGTTTTGATTGGTGGGGGTCTGAGCACCGAGACCTCCACCAACCAATCGCTAAAATGAAGTTCAGACTATGGAAGATGTTCGTGAATTGCAAGCGAATTTAAACAAACTAAGTGTTTGGGCGTCCACTTGGCAGATGAAGTTTAATGTAGATAAATGTAAAGTTATGCACCTGGGTACGAACAACCTGCATGCATCATATGTCCTAGGGGGAGCTACACTCGGGGAGTCACTTGTTGAGAAGGATCTGGGTGTACTTGTAAATCATAAACTCAATAACAGCATGCAATGTCAATCAGCTGCTTCAAAGGCCAGCAAGATATTGTCGTGTATTAAAAGAGGCATGGACTCGCGGGACAGGGATGTAATATTACCAATTTACAAAGCATTAGTGAGGCCTCATCTAGAATATGAAGTTCAGTTCTGGGCTCCAGTTCATAGAAAGGATGCCCTGGAGTTGGAAAAAATACAAAGAAGAGCAACGAAGCTAATTAGGGGCATGAAGAATCTAAGTTATGAGGAAAGATTAAAAGAACTAAACCTATTTAGCCTTGAAAAAAGACGACTAAGGGGGGACATGATTAACTTATATAAATATATTAATGGCACATACAAAAAATATGGTGAAATCCTGTTCCTTGTAAAACCCCCTCAAAAAACAAGGGGGCACTCCCTCCGTCTGGAGAAAAAAAGGTTCAACCTGCAGAGGCGACAAGCCTTCTTTAATGTGAGAACTGTGAATCTATGGAATAGTCACCGCAGGAGCCGGCACAGCAAGGACAGTAGATGGCTTTAAAAAAGGCTTAGATAATTTCATAGAACAAAAAAATATTAGCTCCTTTGTGTAGAAATTTTTACTTCCCCTTTCCCATCCTTTGGTTGAACTTGATGGACATGTGTCGTTTTTCAACCGTACAAACTATGTAACTATGTAACTATGTAAGTGGCAGAAGAGGTTGTGTGAGCACCAAGACGCTTAGTTTGTTTTTGGCTTTTTCCGTAAAGCCGACGTAGCAGAGTAAGGGCTCATAGACTTTCTATTGAGTCCGTACACCGCTACATTGATTGGTGGGGGTCTCAGACCCTCACCAAGCAAAAGTTCTGACATGTTACTATGACATGTCAGAAGTTTGTTGAACGTTTAGTTACCCTTTAATATTTTTCTATAGACATTTCTGAATATTGGGATTTAATGAAAAGCCCTTTGTGATTTGTTCACACACTAAACATTATGGCTACACTTGCAGGACTACACAGTGCATGTTGAATAGCATAGTGGGAACTTGGGCAGCGGTGGGAGATCTGGACTGGGTCACTTCTAAATCAAAATCGATTAGAGGAGCACTCAGCTGGAAAAAGGAAAATGTTCCATCTACAATTGAAAGGACTGAATATGAACTGCAGGAGAGCCAGATTCCCACGCTGACGTGCCAAAAATAACTCAATGACGCTTTTGGTACACTCACTTTTCACTGAATGGAAATTCAGCCACAATACTCAATTATTCCTTAAGTGGGTAGAGACGGAATCATTACCCGCAACATGCAGTTCTGTCATTTGTTTTCCATAGTTGAGTATTACCAAAGGTTGCGCTCAGTAACCTATTTAATATAGCAAATGCACAGTCTGGAGCAGACATGATTTCTTCAGTACTAAGGGCTCGTCCACACGTAATGGAAATGCCGCAGAGTTTCGTAGCAGAATATAGTAGCAGCATAGTGGAAAATCTAATCCACATGCTGCGTAAAGTTTCCGAGCCCAAATTGACCCGGGGTGCGTATTTTTCGGACCGCAGCATGTCAATTCCTGCTATGGAAAGTGTGCAGAATTGCTGTTTTTCATAGTAGATGTCTCCATCTCCTAACATTGGGAAAAACACAGTAATTTACACACCATTTTCTACCACATGAAATTTGCTGCATTTCCATCGGAGTAACGAGCGCTCGTCCCTATGCATAGCTCCTTGTGACAGGAGCAAGCGAGCGCCGATCAACGATGACTCCTTGATCAGCGCTCTCTGCATTGGCCGAGTATCGGCTGGTGTAAAAGCACCTTTAGACATATGCACCTGTATGTTTGTAGAGTTTCATATGTCTAACATTGCTTGCTATTGTAAAATAAAAAGTATACTGCGCGGTAACTAAAAAGTATACTGCACGGTAAATTTTATTTTGTGGAATCCCCTCATATTGGAAAGTTCAGTCGCTATAACGACATATACCGGGCAAGTGTATGCCAAAAGGACATTCTTCTGGCATAAATTTAGCTAATAATAGTCTGTAGGTTAGTCTAATCTTCTCTGTAGATTAACCAGAAGAGGGGACAGATGGAAGAGAGTAACAAATGACTGCAGAATAAAACTACATACAGGGTTTATTTGTGATTTGTAACCATGGAGACACAGATCTGCACAGGAGCTGTATATACAAAATGGTAAGTACTCCTATCTTCCATGCACATTTATAATAATGGTGTCTCCTTATGTGGCAACTGCTATGCTACCCTTTATGGCTATACCTCTGGTTACATTTCCTGGGACCAGTAGAACTGAGCACCTACCTTTATACACTAGGGGGCAAATTTACTAAGACTGTCGTTTCATACGCCAGTCTTAGCTTTCTGTTCCGCTGGAGTAAGATACAACAGATGAATTAGGCAGTGCACGCTTCTTAATAAATTGTTGCATCTTCCCTTGGGCTGTGTGGCGCAATTGTGGCGCAACGACTGTTGCATGTGCCATCCATCCCTACTCCCTGGACAAAAAATAAAAATAAGTATACTCACCTCACCTCTTCTCCCCTCCTGGTCTCCTCAGGATCCCTCAGCGTGCGGCTGTCACGTCCATGGTCGCGGACCACCACCGTTCCTTACCTTGAGATGGCTGCAACCACAGACCGTTGGCATCCCACCAGCGGCTCTGTCCTAGGAGATGCCAGCACTTGTGGCTGTCCAGCCCTGCTCTGTGTGCTAAGGTGCGCACGTGCACTCGGTCCTGGCCTTAAAGGGCCAGCGCGCGCACGCGTTAAAGTTCGTTAATTAACCCCTGTTCATCCTGCACTATAAGGGCTCTGCCCTTCCACTCCTTGCCTGAGTGTTGTTCTAGTTTTCCCATGTTTGTATTGCAAATGGTCCCTTAGTGTTTTCCTGCTTCCTGTGTTCCCGTGCCCTGCCTCCTATCTCCTATATCCCGTTCTATGTTTCGTTCCTGAGCCTGTTTAGTATCGGAGCCGTGTCTTGCCTCTCCTGCTGGAATACACTACGTCTGGTGTCATCTACCATCCCGGATACCATCCGCCACGTCTGGCGCAACCTGCCACGCCTGCTGGAACACACCACGTCTGGTGTCATCCGCCATACCAGATACCATCTACCACGTCTGGCGAAACCCACCACATCTAGCCCCATCTGTGCCAGAGTCCTTGCCGCCATCTGTACTACCCCAGGTACCCTGGTGCTACACTCCTTCCATAGACTTTGCATAGACTAAGTTGGTCAGCTGCCTCTCCGCTACGGCAGAGCGACCTAGTGGGTCCACATACCCCTAGATCGTGACAAAGGTTCTGACACTGAGCAGCTTTATGCCCTCAAATGCGACGCAGTACACAGTGTCATCAGTGTGGCTTCACATACAACATCTGTCGCATGCTGAAATTGCTGAGAGGACCCGGAAGGGAGAAGAGAAGCATCGAGGTGAGCATAATTTTCTTTAATTTTTGCTTAATTGGCCAAATGGGTTTGTGGTGGTAGTCCGATCAGGGATGGGCAAGGAATCAGAGAAAACAGTCTCTAATTTTGCTGTTTTTGAAGCAATGGAGCTTATTTTAATTTGAAGCTTCTTTTGAGGTGTTTTTTGAGGAATAGATTTCCACTATAATTTACCCCAGCTTTCTGGCGTAAATTACAATAAACTTGTTGAGCCGCTGTGACCCGCCCCTTTACGCGATGTCATACCATTTTTTGCAAAAGTGCTGACGGTGGCGTAAAAACATATACATTTTTTATGCAAGTTATGACTTTTGGGCCATTTTACGACTTTCTTCACAAGAAAACAGGCGTAGAAACGTTGATAAACCCCCAGTTTTTCTAAATAAAATTGGGTGCTTTTTCGGGGGGCAACTGATTCCATGTAAAATTTTACATTTATTATTGCATTATCATTACTGTTGATATTATATTACCAATACTCACTAGAAATTATTTCACATAATGAGATAGCATTCATTTTGTTAACTAGAAATTACAGTTTTGACCACTAGATGTCACTGTCTTATTGGCCTAAAGAGAACCTGTCATTTTTGCCACAAAACTACTGAAAATATCATTCCTCTCAGCTCCTGCTCCATAACATGCTGCCTGCAGATCGGACCGTATTATGCTGCAGATTTTCTGCATGCAAATCTGGATAGAAAATGTGCAGATAGCAATTTGTTGCAGATTTTCCTGCATTATATTCGCAGCTAAAATCTGCACTTGTTACATGTACATGTGAACATCCGCAACACAATGAGCATGCTGGAGATTTGTAAGGCCATGTTCAGACGTGGCAGAATTTTTACGCTGCAGATGTTGGTGCAGATTTGAGGCAATTACGCAACGAATCTGCACCAACATTTGCATATTTGACAGGTAATTCAGACATTGCAGATATCACAGCGGACTTGCCACAGATTTCAGTTTTTGCATTGCATCTGCAGTGAAATTCCGCTTCTTCTCCGCAATGGATTGAGCATGCTGCGGAGGGAAAATTCTGCACCGCAGCCTAATTTCCGCACAGTTATTTTCTGCAACGTCTGAACTAACTTTCCTAAAAATGTATAGAAAGAAATAAAAAAAACGGCTGCTGCAGAATTACACTGCGGACTGTCCGCAGCGGAATTCAACAGCAATTCCGCCAGGTCTGAATGTGCCATAATTCTGCAGCATGATCTGATTTCCGTGCGGAAAATGTTCAGAAGCACATGGATGAGATTTGTTTTGGCTGGTACTGTAATCCGCTGCAGATTTTTCACGTGCAAAAAATCGGCAGCATTTCCGTCTTGTGTGGACATAGATGAGTGACTGTAAAAACGGAAGAAATTAAAATCAGCTATTTACCTATAGTAATGGACACGGTAAACATATTTAAATAGTGGAAATGCTGTCAAAATATTCTACTGATAGGTCATAGATACCTATGAAAAGTTCACATCTGTCATCTGGGACCACCAAAGGGCTCTATATGCAGTGCAGGGGTATAACACGGTCATTACAAACTTGTTCTGGCAGCAAAAGGATTAAAAAGTAACCTCAGAAAAGTTCACCCAACCAGTGCGAGAGGAGTGTCGGGAGAGGAGGCGTCATCAGAAATTGCACTGGGGTTTAAGAAGTAGCTGAGAGCTTCCCAGCTGGCATTTGTCTTACATGGCCAGTGACCTAGAGAGCTGACGCTCAAGTTTCCTTCTAGACTGTCAGTATGAGTGGTCAGCCGGTGTTCCTGGGGGCTGACATAGTGGAAAAGTATTTAGACTACTCAACTCTGATCCCCTTGCTGGAAAGGGCCCTGGTTAACTATTCTAGAGGAAAGGAAGGAGGCGTTGTACAACCTATCCGGACCATTGTGCCAGTAGCAAAGTACAGTGGGTAAGCGTAATCCTATTACTTACACAATATAATATTATGTGTGTTTATTTATAACTTTTATCATATATTTATCATGAATACCTGCAACATAATCAGCGCTCTTATAGCACGAATATATTTATATAACACATTAATGCAAAATGTAAATTTTGTTACATATAAAATGTCAATTTTCTATTAGCTATAAGGGATCATTTACATTTAGTGTTATAAAACACTAAGGGGGGAATTAAAATTGGCGTTTTGATATGCCAGTCTTAATATAAAAAAAGTTGAAATAAGATAGGACACATTTATTAAGAAGTGAATGCCTTTTAATTAATGTGTCGCATTTTCGGGCAGCTGTGTGCCACAATTATGGCACAATGACTGGGGCCGTGCACCATCCATTCCCTTCTTCCTATGGGCCAAAAAATAAAAAATAGCATACTCACCTCACTGCTCCTCTTCTCCCCTCCGTGTCCCTTCAGGCTTCTTCAGTATGCTGCACGGCTCATACAAAGTCATGTCACTGAGAATCGTCAGGGCCTTATATGTGACGCAGCACTCAATGTCATCAGTGCTGTGTCACATACAATGTCCTGATTCTGCCCGGCATCGCTGCATTGTGTGAGCTGCAATATACTGAGGGAGCCTGAGAAGCCCCGGAGGAGAGAAGAGGAGCAGTGGGGTGAGCACCATTTTCTTTAGTTTTTTTAAAAAATTGTCCTATGGGGGATTAAGGTAGTGGGCACGGCACGAGCCTCTACTTTGCTACAGCCCACAGAGCAAAATCTACACCAACTATGAGATGGCATAGATTTTCACTATAATTTATGCCAGTTTTCTGACATAAATTATAATAAATTTGCTGGGCTGCTGTGGCCCCGTCCCCTTATGGGAAGTCATGCTCCCTTTCTGCAAAGTGGAATTAGGCATTGAAAATGAAAATATGTATATTTTCATTTTTACGGCCTAATTCCAATAAATACTGCAAAAGACCTGTGGTATCTAAACGCTCACTTTACCCCTAGATAGAGCCTTCAGGGGTGTAGTTTCCAAAATGGGGTTACATTTGGGGGGTTTCTACTGTTGCCCCCTCAGGGGCTTTGCAAACGCAACATGGCCTCTGCGAAACCATTCCAGCTAAATTTGAGCTCCAAAAGCCAAATAGCGCTCCTTCCATTCTGTGCCCTGCCATGTGTCCAAACAGCAGACAAAGAGCAAACCTCTCATTTAAAGTGATTGCAAAGTAAATATGTGGAGCTATTTTGAAAGCTCCTACCAAGACTTGCCATGGAACCGTTGTAGCATTGAGTAACATTTCGTTATTTTATTATACTTATCTAGCAACACACAAAAATGTTTTATCTGGATGATGATTTTCTATAACTACACGTGATTAGGCAAATGCAGCAGTTTGCGCAATCCTACTTGAATATTTACTGATGTTTTATAGCAGTATGCGTGGTACACTGGACCAAACAATAAGTATTATATGCTCTTAGTTTCTTAGGGGTGATGCCAGCTTACAGTGCAGAGGACAATGCCTTAACAACAAAGTTGGTAACATTCTATGATACTGGCACGTCATCAGACATACCCTCGCACCAGGCAACTGTCCTCTTATTTGAGCCATCCAATGGGACTCTGAAAGCTGTAAGTAAAATTCTAATTTGCTCCAAGTTTATAGTGAAATTTTAGATTTTGTTCAGTTTCTGTCATTTCCAGCAGGGGGCAACAAAGCTCTTTATGCCTGTCTATTTGCTCTATTCTCATGCGATATTAGAAAGTGGTAGGGGAAGTGTTAATATTTACTGTGTCGAATGTTCTTTCTCTAATTATTTTAGTTGAATGTTAGCATTTTAACAGCAATTTATACCTTAACTGATATAGCACTTAAGTTATGAAACTCAGATATTCCGACACTATTTTAAACTATACGATATCTTTACAGCTGTGTTGCTATTGCGTTTGAAAACTCCAGCACGTACGCCAAATGTATCTACCGTATAGGGTTCTATTCACCTGTCGGATGCCAAAAGGTTGTCCTATCGGCATCTTTCGGATTGTTATCCATCGGTATAACTTTTTTCAATTGTAGAGAAAAGTGTAGTCGACTGCACTTTCCATACAGAGGCATCTCACAAAAGAAGTAAACATTCTTTAACATGGGAGCCTATTGGCTACGTATGCCGCTGTATGCCTATATAGTGGAATACATTGTAGCCTTCCTTCGGAGGTATACATCGGAAAATCCTCCTGACGTATACCTAAGACGGAAGGCTCAATCGCAATGGGAATAACACTTTTTCATAGCTTGTGATAACCATTGTATGTATGACCAGGCCCATGCTGCTGGGTTTAGTCTACAATTACTATTTAAAGGGGTTATCTAGATTAAAAAGGCCATTTTCAAATATCCTATTAGGGGATTGGAAAGCAGCCACAAAGAGTGTCTCAGCATGTCCGAGCATTACACAGACAGCCCATTTAATTCAGTGGGCACTGTGTAATTCTTTACCTCGTCTGCGGTGGTGCTGCAGGCAAATTGAGCACATGCTACCAGGTTCTCCAACAGATTACATCTGATCGCCAGGTGCCTCCGAAGTATGACATCCTGTGATCTGCTTATTGTCGGGAGACTCCTCACCCAAAAAACACTGGTTGGGAAAGGGGGAGCTAGTACATAAGTAATGCTTGGTGAGAAGGATAAGGGGGCACCTGTGCAATAGACAGATGAGAAAAAGAGGTAGAAGAAAAAGGAAGAAAGAAGAATCCGCATAAGGGGCAATAGGGGAGCGAGAGGAATAAAAAGGAAGCGTTTGAAAAGGAATTAAAATCCTATGGTGAGGGTTTATTGGTACGTTAAAGGTAAGATGAAAGATTTGTGTCCAGGGTTCGATTGGTTTACTCCTGGCAGGTCCCATTTACTGCAGCACATGTATATTACAAAATAGTTTTTCTTAATGGTCGGCATTTTAGACAAAGGTTCATCAAAATTAGACCAATACTTTAAAGGCTGTGTACACCTTTGAATGGCATTTATTATTATTATTATTATTATTATTATTATTATTATTATATTTTTTTTTATATAAAAAGTTCAGTCAGTGTGATTGGTGCATTTTTCTAAACAGTTTTTAATATAAATTATTTTCACTTTTTGAGATACAGCTGTTCTGTATTCTCTACATCCCGTCATATCCGCGGGACTGACAGGTCCAGTGTCAGAGGGTCCTGCCTGTCTGACACGCAGGTTCCACCTGTAATCTGTCATATCTAAGTTCGTAACTTAGATGTGATCGATTACAGGTGGATTCTTTGTGTCAGAGACAAGCAGGACCTGCTGACAATGAACCCGTCAGATCCGCGGGACTGACGGATTCAGATCATAACGAAAGCTACAGCTGCTCTGTATAGAGAATACAAAGCAGTTGTATCTCAAAAAGTAAAAATAATTTTTAATAAAAACTATTTATAAAAATGCACCAAACACACTGATTGACCTCTTTATTAAAAATAAAATAAAATAAAAATGCCATGCAATGTTTACATAGACTTTAAAGGGGTTTTCCAGCCAGTAAAAATTGATGGCCTATCCTCAAGATAAGCCATCAATAGCTGTTCGGTCGGGGTCCGACTCACAGGACCCCTGCTGATTAGCTGTTTTGAAGGTGGTGCGGCACTCGTACCAGCGCTGCTTCCCCTTCATTTCTACTTGCTCACTGAATCTTCGACATGCATTTAGCGGCGATTCACAGTTATTGCAGTCGCCTTCTCCCATTGATGTGAATAGAAGGCTGCAATACCTGTGAATCGCTGATAAATGCATGTTGAAGATTCACAGTGAGCAAGTAAAAATGAAGGGGAAGCAGCACTCGTACGAGCACTGCACCCCCTTCAAGACAACAGCTGATTGGCGGGGATCCCGGGAATCGGACCCCAACCGATCAGCTATTGGACTATCCTGAGGATAGCCATTAGGCTATCAATTTTTACTGGCTGAAAAATCCCTTTAATCTTCTTTATGCTATAAAATTATTTATTGACATCTATAGGACTTTTTTTCCCAACACTCTCCATCAATCCTTAGGTGTTTTATGACTCACCTCCCTTCCCCCTACAAGTAGGCATATATAGAAGTCGAGAAAACTGTGCTGGGAATAGAAGCGAGCATTTGGAAATATATTATTAATGAAGCAGTAGTGAGATGATGGATAATGCTAAACCACAAAGCATGATATAGATACGCCAGCAGGTGTATGCCACATCTAGTCACTTTTACTTTCCATTTTCACATTGTATAAGATAAAAAAGGTAATTGTTGAAATCGATCAAATAATGATAATAAGAACAGTCATCTCATAGAGTCTGGCCTGTTCACATTTAACGCCTTGTAATAAGTGAATGATAATTCAGAATGAAAGATTAAAGTGATGGAACCTACTGACATTTACTTTACCTGACTGAGTAGACAATATACAATATACAATAAGTCTCCATACACACTATTGCATATCTTATGCTGCTCTGTGCACACTTGTTAATTCTATCTTAAAGAGCACCTGTCACCTCTCATGACATGTCTATTTTGATTAAATGCTTGTATTCCCCATAAGCTAACAATTCTGTAACACATTTTCATAGAACTGCGTTGTGCCGTTCCTCTGTTATTCCTCTGTTATTGCTCCGAGAAATGTATGAATGAATTGACAACTGGGTGTTACCATTCCCCTTGTCAAAGGGGCGTGTCCCTACACAGTCTGAAACTGTGAACACCGATTGGACAGTATGTAAGGACACGCCCCCAACTAGTAACACCCAGTTGTCAATTTAATCATTAATATTAAGGAGGAATAACAGAGGAACGGAGCAATGCAGAGTTCTAAGAAAAGATGCTCCAGATTTGTTATTTCATTTGGAATTATTTAGTAATTGAACAATTATTTACTAAGACAGACACGTAAGGAGAGGTGACGTCTTCTTTAAAGGAGTTTTCTGCTTTCTTGAAAAATTCTAATATACTTTGTGTTTGACTTTCTGGCCATTTTTGAGATCTGTGCTTGCTCTCAGCAAATAGAATGTATAAAGGTGTGTAGCATTTTATAATACAATGACTATGCTTTATATACATAAAAGTAGAAAACATCTCTGTACATTAGTTTCTGCGACTGTCCCATTCACCTTAATGACATTTGCAGAAATCCATGTACATGCAGCAGAAACAACCCCATTCAGATGTATGTAAAAGATGTCAAGTCGCAGAAATTTCTGCAACAAATCTGCCGCATGTGAACATTCCCTTAGGCTGGGTTCACACGTGGCGGAATTTCACTTAAATTCCGCTGCGGACACTCCGCAGCGTTAATCCGCAGCGGAGCCGTTTGTCCATTGACTTTCACTTTAATTTAGCAGTGTTCGTTTAGACGATGCGTAAAATTCCGCTGCGGAGCATAGGCTACGGAGCGGAATTTGGTGTCCGCAGCATGCTCTGTCTGTTGCGGAGCAGTGGCGGACTCATGGCGGAATTTCTCCATTGACTTCAATGGAGATTCTAAGTTCCGCAATGAAGTCCGCAGCTGTCATGCACATGTTATGTGTGCTGCGGATGCGTCTTGCTTTTTTAACTTGACATTTCTTCATTCTGGCTGGACCTATGTATTTCTAGGTCTACAGCCAGACTGAGGAAGTCAATGGGGCTCCCGTAATGACGGGAGCGTTGCTAGGAGACGTCTGTAAATAGTCACTGTCCAGGGTGCTGAAAGAGTTAAGCGATCGGCAGTAACTGTTTCTGCACCCGGGACAGTGACTACCGATCACAATATAGAGCAACCTGTCAAAAAAATAGAAGTTCATACTTACCGAGAACTCCCTGCTTCTGTCTCCAGTCCGGCCTCCCAGGATGACGTTTCAGTCTAAGTGACGGCTGCAGCCAATCACAGGCCAAGCACAGGCTGCAGCGGTCACATGGACTGGCGCGTCATCCAGGGAGGTTGGGCTGGATGCCGAAAGAGGGACGCGTCACCAAGACAACGGCCGGTAAGTATGAAATTCGTTTACTTTCACTAGGGAAAGTGCTGTCCCTTCTCTCTATCCTGCACTGATAGGGAGAAGGGAAGCACTTTTCCCGCAGTCCGCAGCAGCTAGTCCGCATCAATTTTCTGCACATTTTGTGCAGATCCGCAGCAGAATCTGCAACGCAGATTCTGTGCGGCATTGATGCGGACAGTTGCGGAGGAAATCTGCCACGTGTGGTCATGCCCTTATGCTGCTCTGTGTATACTAGCCTGTGCTAGTAGATTAGTGTATCTTCTTATGATGATTCTTTTACCTTAGTTTCTTTTCATTTAAATTACAACTCAAAAACTGCTGTTTTATAAGAACTATCTAATAATTTCCGTGCAGAGTTGGAAGATCTGTATTTTGAATATCATTTTTTCCTACAGGTTTGATAATCCTGTGCATTCTGCTGGATTAAAGCATTTTACTGTTCCGAACTGTAAAGCAAAACAAAAATGCCATTATGAAACAGCCCCAAAGGAGGGTCTTTGCCTTGAGCTAGTTTTACATATTTCAATGATAGACAAAAAATTGTCAACGTTTTTATTAATTCTAAGGTGTCCCATTTTGTAGATGAAGGCCTCATACCATGTGGAAAGAAGCTCTATGGAATCCCTTACAGTACCTTCATATGGTGGGGTATTCTGGATATTCTAGAGGAGAATAATTCTGTAATATGCACTTTTAATTCTGTCGAATTCCATAGGAAAACCTATGTGTGCCTCCGTATGAAATTTCAGGCAAACCAAGATATAGTAGGCCCCATAAGCTACTATGGGTGCCCTATTACTGATCCGTACAACCCAGGTTGTACGAGGCCGTAATGCGGTAGTGTGCATAATGCAAAAACATTTTATTATGTAAACCTGTTTTTATTAGCGAAAATGTGGAGGTGATAATTTCCTTCTCCAATGGGTATAATATAATTCTTTATTTACTTACAGTTATCCCTGCAAGTTGTCATTTTTGATGGGATTGTTGAAAAAACTGCAATAATCAACCCAATCCTCACTTAGCGTAATCCTGATCAGGCGATCTTCTCAGCAAACCCTCTGCCAGGTGGCACTTTTTGTTACGCCTTATTTTTCATGCGGGCTGCCACAATTGGGAATACTCAGAGAAATGCGCTTCCCCATCAACATATTGTACATGTATTAATTCATTTATAGAAACAACACTCCTCTGTTAGCAAAGATTGATGTAGGAGCAGGAATCTACCTGCAGTAGGTAAAAATACGCTGTGCACATGTAGCTTCCAACCCGCAGAGGGTTTATCTGGGAAGCTTGGGGGAAGAGAGTACATAAATAGATGAGAGGCCCTGGAGACTTCTGTGGTCAAGAGGGGATGCACTGCTATGACTACTGGGGAGAGGAGGATGCACTTCTATGACTACTGAGAAGAGAGGAGGATGCACTGCTGTGACTACTGGGGGGAGGAGAATGCATTGCTGTGACTACAAGGGAATGGGAGGGCATTGCTGGGACTACTAGGGGCACTGCTGTAGCTACCAGGAAAAAGTGGGGGCATTGTTGTTAATACAGGGAGATATCGTACGTTGGAACAATGCAGTGATTGTGCTGTTGAGAGGCCATTACATTGAATACTTTTGAGGCTTTAAGAGGGCGCACACTGCTGTGAATCATAGGGTAGAAAGGGAGATACTGCTCTGATTACGGTTTTATTTTAAAGGGGTTTTCCAGTCCCTAAAAATTAATGGCCTATCCTCGGAATAAGCCATCAATAGCTGATCGCTCAGGGTCCAACTGCCAGAACCCCTGCCGATCATCTGTTTTGAAGGGGCCCCTTCATTCCGATCATTGCTCGTACTGCGACACAGCAGCATCTGTTCGGCGGGTATCCCGGCAGTCGGACACCGAGCGATCATCTATTGATGGCCTATTATGAGGATAGGCCATCAATTTTTAGGGACTGGAAACCTCTTTTTAAGGAAAGGTTCATATAACTGTAACTTGCTGAAAACTACATATGTGTTACACTATGGAAAATTATTTTTTTCTTGTCTATTGCAAATTCTTAGTTCACCAGCGATGCTCGTTGGAGAAGGGCTCTTAATGACTGAGTTTTTTCAGGATGTGTTGCCCAATTCAGCATGATAACAGATGTGATGTATAGCACCCCCAAAAGCCCGCTGGCTTTTTTAGGCCTCGTTCACATCTGCGTTGGAGGCTCCTTTAGGGGCCCCCGTCGCATATCTGGCCGAGATTACAAATGCTGTGCTATTGCCTCCGGTAAAACCATGGACACCCCGACGGAAAGCCGGCCGAACCCATAAAAGTCAATGGGTTTCGTTGGCCGCTGGCAGTGTAAACCGTTGCTTTCGTTATTACCTTGTTCTGCTCCTCTGACGGAGCAGAACAACAGAACACGCTGACTCAGGTGTGAACGTAGCCTTAGATGAACTTGTGTAAAGTGTCACTGCTCCAGTAAAGTAGCCTTTTAATTCCAAACTATGGTGTATTTTGAACTATATTTCCTGGTAGGTATATTTTATTTTCAGTCTACGGGTATTTACTGTGTTTATTGCTTTCACCGTGCTGTCTCCTTGTTCCACAAGTGCTTACAAACTTATTTCTCTATTATTCTTTTGAACTGTTATTTTGGGATTCTAGGTAATCGATGGCAAAGTCATTACAGATAAGAGAACAGCTGCAGTTTCAGCAATCGCAACAAGGGTGAGAGCACGGTGTTTTATTCCTTTATCAGATCTCTGAAGCATTCTACATGTTTAAAATACATATTTATATTGTTCAAAGAGCCATTGAGTAACACTAAGACACACGCAAATGCCTTTTTAAAGGCAAACACCGCACTTCCGCGTTACATTACATTTTTAGAAAACTTATTTTGTATCATTTCCATTATATTATTGTGTTAGCACATCTGATCTTTTTCAGCAATGTATCTATCTAAAAGTACGTAGGTTCTGACTTCAGACTGCTGGCTGCCGCATACATGGCTCTAACTACAGTCTACCGCAAAATATGTCTCATAATATTTTTATAAAAGCAAGCTCCAAATATTTAGCAAAAACTGAAACCATATAACGAACCTAAAACTTAAATGGAATTTTTACTAATCTCCTATCCTCCTAAACTTGCTTATCTTTGATGTTTGTAGGTCTTACTCATTGACGAAGCTCCCGCCAGTTGTCCTCTTGGCCTGTGTTGTGATGGGTCATGTTGACAAACTTCTCAGTCATTGCCTCTGTGGGGTCTAGGAGAGCCCTACATACCTTCCTTTATCCTGCAGAGCCTGCTGTGAAATTTCTTCACAAATCCCAGTGTCTAATTTGAAGGAGTAGTCTGATGATGGCATATCCATAGGGTAGACCATAAATGTCTGATAGGTGGTTCCAGAGCTAATTGGGAGAATGTGGGTCCGCGTAACTCTAGTAGAAGCCAGCAGTGGCCGCAAAGAGGTGGAGAAACAGGAGAGCTGGTTGCACTTGATTGGCTGTTTCTGGAACTCTCAAAGACTATATTGGAGAGAGCTTGTTCTAGTCACGGCCATCTTTCATTTGATTCTACAATTGTTTGCGGCTGCCACCAGATGACCGCTACAGTTTATCGAGGGGCTGTCACTTACAACAAAGGGCACCTGTGCAAGAAGTGTGTCTGGGCACCTCCCCATTCAATGTAAAAAACGGTACACCATGCCCACAGGATACTTTCTGTAGACCACTCACACACTGGACACATGCCGCACACACCACTAACACACTAGACACAAACTTCACATGCCACCTAATACATGAGACACATACCACACATGCCACTAACACACTAGACATATGCAACTAACACACTGGATACATGAGTCATGGGCAATTCACACATTGAATACATGATGCACAGAAGGTACCACTTACACACTGGACACATAACATAAACGCCACTCAAACTCTGGGCACATACCGACGCCACTAATATACAGAGCACGTGCCGTACACACCATTATCACATTGGACACATGCCACACACGCCACTAACACACTGAACACATGGCGCAGACTGACGCTACTTGCACATTAGACAAATAGTGCAGATATTATTCTCACACAAAGGGCCTATTATACTCATATGTTGAACATACACTGTAAACTCTACACTCCTATCACTCACACTGAAATACAAATTTTAAGTCACATATATCCCCGCTCTTTTTTTGTAGACTGCTGACCCCTGGGAACCAATATCTTGCTAAGTCCTTGATGCAAACCCGAGAAGCCCTTCACCATGTCAATAAAGCCCCACTTCTTGTCACACTATAACTGCCCATTACTGCCCATGCTAAAACAATAAAATAAAACTACATCTGACCTTCCTTTGCCTAAATCTCAAGTTACTGCTTTGTGGCTGTGTCCTATCCCCTCAGACACCTGTGCAGCAGACCGGCTACATAGGCAGTATGTCCAACTCTGAGCTGAACAGGGGTTTAGACCCCATTCTTGCAATAGTTGGGATTTCCAAGGTGGGACCGACACCTATAATTTATGGCATATTCTAAAGATATTTGGCCCTATTCCCCTATTCCCATGATGTACAGTACATATATGCCATAAATGGGTGACAGATGCAGAGGCCCTCACCGACGGGTAGAACATGGGTTCCGTGACCCCTGTTCAAGGAGGCAATGTGTTTGGCATGTGTTTTTTTTTTCTTTTAGGGGGGACTGTGATAGGTTATGTGTCTATCAACTGCACTTAATGTCCGTGTGTCATTTACTGCTGACTCAGGTTCAATGTAGAATAATTTGCTAATTTATATATTCATAAAGGAGGTGATGAGCCTGTGCTGTGATCTGTTTCTGTTCCAGCTGCTGAAACCCTCGTCTGCTGAAGTGCTCTGCATTCTGGGCTCCGGAGCTCAGGCACACAGTCATTACCAAGCCTTTACACAGCAGTTTTTATTCAGAGAGGTAAATAAAAGCCGTCATTATAACTAAAGTATCCGACGCCCTTGCATTGGCTGAGATGAGAATTGCTCATATTATGTACAACAATGCCAAGTAGCCTATTAAATGTTTTCATTTCTCTTACACTCAGGAATTCAATGAAATAAAATGTAGAGGATGTACTCTAAAAGCCAATATAGGTTATTGCTAAATCCAAATACTTTCTTGAATGAAGCCAAGCGATGAGCTGGGGGTGGGCGGATGGGATGCTACTGTCAAAAGCTGAAAGGTTAAAAATGTTCTGTGTTTTGGCGGGATATGGGATAGTAGCAGTCTAAGGCCTCGTTTACACGTGCGTGATATACGTGCGTGCGACGCGCGTGCTTTTCACGCATGTCGTACGCACCTATATTAGTCTATGGGGGCATGCAGACAGTCCGTTTGTTTTGCTCGGCGTGAGTGCGCTGAAAAAAACTCAAGACATGTTCTATCTTTGTGCGCTGTTCGCGCATCACGCACACATTGAAGTCAATGGGTGCGTGAAAACCACGCATGCCGCACGGAAGCGCATCCGTGCGAACTGCGTGATTCGCACAACAGCTGTCAAACTCTGAATGTAAACAGAAAAGCACCACGTGCTTTTCTGCTTACAAACATCCAAACGGAGTGTCATAATGATGGCGGCTGCGCGAAAATCACGCAGCCGCGCATCATACACTGATGACACATGCAGCTGTTAAGTGCCTTTTGCGCACGCAAAACGCCGCGTTTTTTGCGTGCGCAAAACGCACACGCTCGTGTAAATCAGGCCTAATGCTGAGCATATGTTGTAGATTTTCTATTTACAGGGTAACTAAACTTTCAGAAAACTTCTGACATGTCATTGTGACATGTCAGAAGTTTGATTTGTGGGGGTCCAAACACTGAGACCCCCACTGATCGCTAGAACGAAGCGCTAAGTAAGATCTCGGAAAGCCAAAGTAATGGTGTACGGACTCAGTAGAATGTCTATGGGCCCGTACACCATTACATCAGCTTTCTGAATAAAGCGGATCAGAAACTAAGCGATCACCCGAGCGCTTCTGCCGCTTCATTATAGCAATCAGTGGGGTCTCAGTGCTCGGACCCCCACCGATCAAAACTTTTGACATGTCACTGACATGTTCAAAGTTTTCTGAAAGTTTAGTTACCCTTTAAATAACATTAAGAAGTAACATTGGCATACAGAATACGCATTGCTTTCCACTGCTGAATCTCTATCTGATATGTAGGCCTCACAGAAGATCAGCAACGTTTGCTGAAATATACAGTAGAGCAGATCATTTTTCATGTTTAGTATTGTCAGTTTTATTACAACCTACATAAGTTTGCTAGTGCCCCAAAGAGTAATGGCATGGTCCATATGTGCAGATACTTTACTCGATGGCTTAAAGGGACTTGTAAAATGTGCAAAAACTGCCAAACAGTCCTCATTACCATCCCGTAATTGTATGACATGGATTACAATGCTGAAATAAAACGGCTGTGTACTGTTTGAGGGTACTTTAGCTAAGCTATTAGGAAGTTTCATAAGGATAGTAATATTTTATTGCCTGAATTGCTCTGTCTGTAATTGGGAGCAGTATGACTATAGAGCAGGGAACACAGAATTACATCTTTTTAATTCACTTAAAGTTCAGCTAAACGTTTGACAAACATCTGACATGTCATAGAGACATGTCAGAAGTTTGGATTGGTGGGGGTCCGAGCACTGAGACCCCCACCAATCGCTAGAAAGTATCAGCTGAAGTGCTCGTGTGAGCGCTCAGCCGCTTCGTGTCTGTTCTGCTTTTTCCGGAAATAAATGTATCGGTGTACGGACTCAATACAAAGTCTATGAGCCCGTACTCCGATACATTGGCTTTCCGGAAAAAAACGAACAGACACGAAGCAGCTGAGTGCCCACACGAGTGCTTCAGCTGCTTCGTTCTAGCGATTGTTGGGGGTCTCCGTGCTCGGACCCCCACCAATCCAAACTTCTGACATATCACTATGACATGTCAGAAGTTTTTCGAACGTTTAGCTACACTTTAATCTAACTATAGACCACTTTTTACGGTATGGGACACACACTACAGACGGCCATAACGGAGCCAATTGCTTTGGCATGTGCTTCTATATTTTTATTCCTTTCAATGCAATTACATAACCTTAACGCAAATCTGGTCCGCTCTACCATTAGCCCAATGGCACATTTTTCTAATAGCAGCTAAAAAGAATTCAGCCGACTCATAGTTAGAAGTCTGCTGTATTCATGTGGGGAGCGCACCCCCGCCCCTGCCACCAGTGATTGATGGCTGCCGTGTATATTTGCAGATACACCATGTGCAGAAGTAAAACTGTACATTTTTCAAAAATAAAAGTATATTACAAAAGTTTTTTTATATAACACAAAATAATTACATTTCATAAAAAAAAGACCCCAAAGGTGTCCATAGCCTTTAAGGGCAATGCTCCCTGGAAATTAAGTACACAAAATAGCTCTCCTCTAGAAGGAAGAACACTGTCTCTCTAGTGCTGCCTACAGACTGTAAGTCAATGTCTGACCCTTTATAGAGCCTCGAAACAATACTCAGTTTTATAGCCAAGCCAGAGACACCCATCTTTAGACATGACTGTTTCAGAGTGGTTGCTCCTCATCAGTACAGAGTAGGGTTCTGGTTGGCTGAATGAAACGCCTTTGATGCTGCTCTTGGAAGGTACGGATTCTCCTTATTTTGCGAGCCATGCAAACATTTTGGAATCCATAAAACAGTGCAGTGAAAATATTTACAAATTGGCTAGAAAAAAAGGATATTGTGATCCTTGACATCCGACCAGATATATCAATATTCATGAAAAGAGTCAGATATTACACAAAACACTGACGCCATCATAATCATACAGCCCCTGCAAGTCAGGTTTACTGAACCCACATATCACCTCCTCGTTACATTTCCTCATACTCCCCTTATACATTCATGAGTCCTGCAGCACAGTTATGAGACACCAATGTCATTCTCACCGGTATGCTTGATTGCATTCCCAAACGCTGACATCTTTGACAGCAATGTTATAAGCGGCCTTGACAAAATGCTTTCAAATTCTTCAACTGCTTACGGATGAGTTGACTTGACTCGGCTTAATTCCCACTAACTATAATCTGCCCAAGTATTACAGGAAATGTTTAGCTAACAATGCAACTAGATGTGTATACAATATATATATATATATATATATATATATATATATATATATATATATATATATATATATATATATATATATATATATATATATATATATATATATAATCTATTCCATAACTACACATTGTAAAGGCTTTGAGCTAACTATTTTTACAGTATTGTTTTTTTATTGTAAAAGTTATCATCTTGACACCTATTTTCCCACATAAGAACAGTGTGAGAGACCCCACCCTCTCATGTTGCTTCCCTACTCCTCATTAGGTATCACTAGGCAAGCAAACAGTCAGGTGACTACCAAGCTACCGCAGGATGCCAAAGACGAAAGAAAGAGAATGTTGAAGAATAAGGTGTTAATATTTTTTCATTAAGTTTTGAACACTGATTATCAATGGTTTCCAAAAAGAGTCATCAATAAGGCATTATATAATGACTGGAGTGTTTCTTTTATCATTATGTTGTTTGAAGGTCCAAAATTCTGTGCTGAATAATTTCTTAATATTGCTTTATAGCAGTCAGATCTCTATTTTTCTGATATAGGGCTCAAATTATCCTGCAAAGAGATACAGTAGATTTCAAACATAACATTCTATCCGTTTGCAGCCACCACTAGAGGGAGTCTAAGAGCTTACTGCATACTGTACTATTATTGAGTTCAATGAATTACAGTATGCAGTAACCTCCCATGCTCCCTCTACTGGTGGCTGCAGACAGCTAAAACTTTATGTTTTAAATCTATGTCTATGCAGGGGATTTGGAGCTCAGAAAAACAGATCTGACTGCTCTGAAGATATAAGACATAATTAATCAGCACAGAATTTCAAACCTTTTTTTTTTTTTTTTTTTTTCAAAAAAAGGTCATTCAAGAGTCAACATTTTTAAGATTGGATGGCATTTGTGGTTTTCTATGGTGATAAAACTGTTGTCACAGTGGCTCAGTAAACTTCTTTCATAATAGTGAAAAAGCATATTCTTAAAATTGCTGCCTATGAAGCTCTTTTTTTCTCGTCACCAAAAAGGTCAGGATTTGGAGTCGCACAAGGGAAAAAGCTGAAAAATTTGCAAAAGCTGTAGAAGGAAATGTCTGTGTTTGTTCGACGGCACAAGAAGCAGTGACTGATGCAGATGTAATTATCACAGCTACAATGTCTATAGAGCCGATTCTTTTCGGGGATTGGGTCAAGCCGGGTGCACACATAAACGGTACCGTGGTTAATACTGTTTTTTTTTCTTTCCTGTGGAAGAGTAATATTCATATTCAAAATGGAAAAATAGAGTCCGCAGTTCTGTAGAGCACTCCAATCTCTTATGCTTTGTTTGGAGATTTCTGGCACAGGGCTCCTGATAAAGTACCATTGTTTTCAATAGTGCTCTGCTTTGAATGTCGTTTCGGATATTTCTTTTGTTGGAAATACATGAACAGTGGAAAAGTTGTTCTGGTGAGCTACAGAGTACTGCTGCCTCTTTATTGTAAGAATCAGTGGGGATTCCAAGGTCATGACACCGATTTTATCTATCATTTATGTATGACATTCAGGAAGATATTTTCTGCTGGGTTTTTCCTTTTAAAGGGTAAGTGCATCTTTGCAAACACTTTTTCCTTTGCTTTAGGCCTGATTTACACGAGCGTGTGCGTTTTGCGCGCGCAAAAAACGCTGCGTTTTGCGCGCGCAAAAGGCATTTGACAGCTCCGTGTGTCATCCGTGTATGATGCGCGGCTGCGTGATTTTCACGCAGCCGCCATCATAGAGATGAGGTAGTCGACGCCCGTCACTGTCCAAGGTGCTGAAAGAGCTAACTGATCGGCAGTAACTCTTTCAGCACCCTCGACAGTGAATGCCGATCACAATATACACCAACCTGTGAATAAAAAAAGACGTTCAAACTTACCATGAACTGCCTGCTTCCTCCAGTCCGGTCTCCCGGCCGTTGCCTTGGTGACGCGTCCCTCTCTTGTCATCCGGCCCCACCTCCCAGGATGACGCGGCAGGCCATGAGACCGCTGCAGCCTGTGATTGGCTGCAGCCTGTGCTTGGCCTGTGATTGGCTGCAGCTGTCACTTGGCCTGAATTGTCATCCCGGGAGGTCGGACTGGAGGAAGGAGCCGGGACTTATCGGTAAGTCCGAACTTCTGTTTTTTTTTTCACGTATATGTATATTGTGATCGAAAGTCACTGTCCATGGTGCTGAAACAGTTTAAGTCTTTGAGCACCGTGGGCAGTGACTGTCTCCTGACGTCGCGTACCCGAACATTTTTTGCCGGGTTCGGTCAAAACGAGTTCGGCCGAACCCGGTGAAGTTCGGTGCGCTCATCTCTAATTTGACACTCCGTTTGGATGTTTGTAAACAGAAAAGCACGTGGTGCTTTTCTGTTTACATTCATCCTTTTGACAGCTCTTGCGTGATTTTCGCGCATGCAACGCAGTAGCGTCCGTGTGGCATGCATTGTTTTCACGCACCCATTGACTTCAATGGGTGCGTGTTGCATGAAAAACGCACGATTATAGAACATGTCGTGAGTTTTACGCAACGCACTCACGCTGCGCAAAATTCATGCATCGTCTAAACTGCCCCATAGAGTAATATAGGTGCGTACGACACGCGTGAAAAGCACGCGCGTATATTACGCTCGTGTAAATGAGGCCTTAATGTACATGAAATAAAAACTAGATCAACTTCAGCAGGCATATGAAATTATTCCCACCGCTCACTAACCTAAACCATATTATAATCATGAGTAACATTTTGATTGTAGAAATCAGGCAGTAGCTCTGTTAAAGGGGTTGTCCCGGCACAGGGTGGTTTTTCCACAGGATAGGTCATCGGTATATGATTGGTGGGAGTCCGACACCACGACCCCGCACCAATTAGCTGTTCCGGCTGCTTCTGCCTCTGCACTGGATGTTATGCAGTGGGGAGTGTCGGAAGCAGATGGCTCCGTGCACTGTATAGCGGCCGTGCTGCAGTTCTGCAAC
Organism: Rhinoderma darwinii; assembly: GCF_050947455.1. Taxonomy (NCBI): domain Eukaryota; kingdom Metazoa; phylum Chordata; class Amphibia; order Anura; family Rhinodermatidae; genus Rhinoderma; species Rhinoderma darwinii. The sequence goes on from NC_134692.1 coordinate 121,531,545, forward strand.
TCTGCTCCTATTCACTTGAGCAGGAGCAGTACTGCAGCACGGCCGCTATACTGTGGACGGAGTCATCTGCTTCTGGCACAGACATCCGGTGCCTGAAGGAAGCCGGAACAGATGATCGGTGCGGGATCCAGGTGTCAGACTCCCACTAATCATCCTGTGGATAGTTCATCAGTATGAAAAACTGCCTCGTGCCCAGACAACCCCTTTAACTACATGCCCCATAATGCCTTGCCCAAGTATCACATAGTAAGGTGCGGCCAGATCACTTCTATCAGAAGCTATAGTTATATAGGTTGCTCCAAATTGTGTCAATTAAGCTGGAGAGCCACAGATGCAGGTCTAAAGCGTAAGAAAAGGCACAGAAGTTGATCGTTTTTTACCGCTCAGACGGTTGTGGATGTAAAGCAGACATGGGCAAACTACGGCCCGCGGGCCACATACGGCCCGTTAGGCTTTTTAATCCGGCCCGCCGAACTTGTCCAAGATATATCCGTCCTCAGCAGCTGCTAGTTCGCGCAGGAGGACGGATATATCCGTCCTGTGATCGCGCGGGTACTGACAGTTTACCCACGCGATCAGCGGCAGGAGCACGGCTGTTATACACAGCCTGGCTCCTGCTGCAACTGCCGGAATCGAAGCACGCGCCGATTCCGGCAGTTTAACCCATTAAATGCCGCTGTCAACAGTGACAGCGGCATTTAATGTGTTTGACAGAGGGGGGAACTCCCTCTGTCTCCCGATCGGCGCCCCCGCAAACAAATCGCGGGTCGCCGTCGGGTTTCCATGACAGCCGGGGGTCTAACAAAGACCCCCAGGTCTGTCTTCAGCATCTGCCTGTTAGGCGATGCCAGAGGCATGACCTAACAGGTTGCCTGTCAGTTTTACACTGACAGGCAATAATGCTTTGGTATACGAAGTATACCAAAGCATTATATATGCGATCGGCACATCGCATAGTGAAGTCCCCTGGTGGGACTAAAAAAAAAAAAGTAAAACCGTTAAATAAAGTTTGTGAAAAAAAAAAATAAAAAAAATTACAGTCAAAGTCAAATAAAACTACTTTTTTGCCCCAAAAAGTGGTTTTATTTAATAAAACGGTCAAAACAAATCACACATACACATATATGGTATCCCCGCGATCGTAACAACTTGACCAATAAAATGAACACATTAATTAAACCGCCGGATGAACGGCGTCCAAAGAAAACGCAAAAAACAACGGCAAAATTCTCTCTTTTCTCCCATTCCCCCCATAAAAAATAAAATAAAAGTTAATCTATAAGTCCTATGTACCCCAAAATAGTACTAATGAAAACTACACATTGTCCCGCAAAAATCAATCCCACGTACGGCCACATCGACGGAAAAATAAAAAAATTACGCCTCTTGGAACGCGGCGATGCAAAAACAAGTAATTTTTTTCTAAAAGGGTTTTTATTGTGCAAACGTAGAAAAAACATAAAACCTTTACATATTTGGTATCCCTGTAATCGTGCCGACCCATAGAATAAAGTTAACATGTTATTTACGCTGCATAGTAAACGGCGTAAATTTATAACGTGAAAATTAATGCTGGAATAGCTGCTTATTTTCAATTCTCTCCTAAAATAAAGTTAATAAAAGTTAATCAATATGTTATAAGCATCTAAAAATGGTACAATTACAAAATACAACTCGTCCCGCAAAAAACAAGCCCTTATACGGCTATGTCGACGGAATAAAAAAAGAGTTACGACTCTTGGAATGCGACCGTGGAAAAACAAAAAATAATCCTTGGTCATTAACGTGCAAAATGGCCCGGTCATTAAGGGGTTAATGTGGCGCGTATTTCTCTTTATTTCACTTTAATTTTCACTTCGTTTCACGTCACCATTAAGCCCTTCGGTTTTCAAAGAGTACAATATCAGCCGTCACTTTGCCACGAAGCATGCAAACTATGCTAGCAAGCAGTCAACACAAGAACGGGCGGCTACTGCTCAGAGGTTGGCAGCTAATTTACAGAGTCAACAGAACTTTTTTCTTGATAAATCACAGTGCGTATGTTATTTTAATCTATTTACATTTCCTTCTCCCAGTATCTGCGAAATAGTATGTAAATGCCATATCTTGCATATTCCTTGAGACAAATTTATTAACTGATAAGGGCTATTTTTCACATTTGAAAGACAGTTAATAAATTGGGTTGTAGTGTTCTTACTGTGCTATGAGGTTTGCACACACTACATTTAATGCTTTAGTATATCCGGCCCAAACACTCCCTCCAAATGCTCCTGGCCCGGCCCCTCTGTCAAATTTTAGAACCCATTGTGGCCCGCGAGTCAAAAAGTTTGCCCACCCCTGATGTAAAGTCTGAAGTATCCATCAAGGGTTTGAACTTCCCCCAGCTAGCATGCAGAAAAAACGATCCACCGGTACGTGTTTCTCGCTGGTACTTGAAGTTGCCGACTCTTCCGTATGCAGCAGCATGTCACAGACAGCATGCAAACACCAGCCCACTGCAGCTCTATGAGAATTTGCGGTTGTCACCCAGTACATTCCTGGATTCTTGCTATGCAACTATGCAGTGTTTGTGCCTGAATCAGCACCAAAAAATGTCCGAAACCACCTCCCATTGATTTTAATGGGAGACAGAGGCGTCTTTTTTCCACGGCGGCTTTTAGCCACTTGTAGGAAAAAAAAGCGGCATGCTCTTTCTTGCCACAGTTCCGCCTCCGACTTCCCATTGAAATCATTGGGAGGCAGAGAAAGCGTTTTTCACGCCGCGAAAACCGCAGCAAGACAGTGCAGGCAGGTCAAAATCTGCCTCAAATTTGCTGAAGAAATATTGAGGCAGATTTTTTCTGCCTGCAGATTCCTCAGTGTGAACAGGGCCTTACATTTTTATTGGTTTGCACTAAACAATACATCAACTTTATCTATCTATCTATCTATCTACCGTGTTTCCCCGATAGTAAGACACCCCCGATTGTAAGACGTATCGGGGGTTTCAGGGGGGTCGGCTAATATAAGCCGTACCCCGAAAGTAAGACATATGTCTTACTTTCGGGGAAACACGGGGGTATTGCGGCCTCCTGCCCACTTCCGCGCCGCCCCCCTCTCCATACGTCACCGCGCCGTCCCCTGCACTTGCTCCTGCTGCAACTGCCGGAATCGAAGCGCTCGCCGATTCCGGCAGTTTAACCCATTAAATGCCGCTGTCAATAGTGACAGCGGCATTTAATGTGTTTGACAGAGGGGGGAGCTCCCTCTGTCACCCGATCGGCGCCCCCGCAAACAAATCGCGGGTCGCCGTCGGGTTTCCATGACAGCCGGGGGTCTAACAAAGACCCCCAGGTTTGCCTTCAGCATCTGCCTGTTAGGCGATGCCGGAGGCATGACCTAATAGGTTGCCTGTCAGTTTTACACTGACAGGCAATAATGCTTCGGTATACTAAGTATACCAAAGCATTATATATGCGATCGGCACATCGCATAGTGAAGTCCCCTGGTGGGACTAAAAAAAAAAATGTAAAACAGTTAAATAAAGTTTGTGAAAAAAAAAAATAAATAAATTCGACAATTTTTTTACAATATAAGACATACCCCGAAAGTAAGACATAGTGGGGCTTTTGGGGATAAAAAGAAAGTAAGACACTGTCTTACTTTCGGGGAAACACGGTATCTATCTATCTATCTATCTATCTATCTATCTATCTATCTATCTATCTATCTATCTATCTATCTATCTATCTATCTATCTATCTATCTATCTATCTATCTATCTATCTAATCTATCTAATCTATCTAATTAATCTATCTATCTAATTAATCTATCATATGCTTGAGAACATTTAGAGTTTAGTGAATAAATAAGAAAACATGTGGTTTCAGCTCTTGGTGCTTGCCGGCCGGACTGGAGAGAACTGGATGATACCCTCATGAAGAATTGTGTGCTATATGTGGACACCAGAGATGCCAGCCAGAAGGAGTCTGGGGATATAGTGCTTTCCGGGGTAAGAAGTTTTTATAAAAGTGTTTTAGTACTAACCTATCAATATGTAGAACTGACTCAAGATAAAAATGTCATTCTTCAGTTGCACTTTATCCCAGGGCTAATACAATATGACTATTGGAGCTACTTTTATATTTAATCAACAAATTTTTTTATTGATCCAATATACATCCAATCATTACATACAGCAATGAAACATTGCAAATAAAGCATAGGAATTAGGATCACAATTTTTACAAATAAACAAAAGGTAAACATACAAACAAACTAACTCCCGATCCAGGCATGGTAAAATGACCATATATTCGAACGAGGAAATCATAAGAGTGCAGCAAAATAGTTAGAATTGGTCCACTGTTCCCTTAAGAAAGTACGTTTATAGGACCGTTTAATAGAGGCTACAGAGCGTTCCATAACACAATTATTATTAACATATAATATCACTTCACTCATACTAGGCACTGTTGTAGATTTCCAGTATTTTACAAGTAATATTTTTGCAGACAGCAATACATGAAAAATTAAGTTTCTGTCACCCGGAGAGAAATCCACCAATCCCACATGCAATAGGGCTAAAGCAGCGGCGAGCTTAATGTCAACCCCTAGAAGAGATCGTAAAAAATCTTCTACCTGCTGCCAAAAGCTGGACAATACTTTACAATCCCAGAAATTATGAAGTATAGTACCCTTAGAGGTAAGGCATCTCAAACACCTATCAGATGATGTTGGATATATTCGCGACAAACGACTAGAAGTGTAATACCACCTATACATTATTTTCCTACACGCTTCCAAATGTGTAGCACACTTAGAAAGAGAACAAGCTAGATTGAAAGTTGCTTCCCAATCCTGCGTACTTATAGGGATTCCCAGATCTCTCTCCAAATGCCCCAGACACAGAAACTCATCCCAAAGGAAACCCTCACACAATACCTTATACATTTTTGATATCCCCTTACATGTTTTATCCAGATTAGTAAATGACAATTCAAAAGGCGTTTTAGGGGAAGTGGTCAGAGGAGGTAAGGTACTCAACAAGTGATGTATTCTAAGGAATTTATAGAAATCCCTGCGAGGTATGTTGTACTTCAGACACACCTCATTAGATGAGTGCGCTCCATAATGTCAGAAATATACTCAATACCTGACGACAACCAATTTTGGATATCAGCATCGGGTATCAGAAACGGAAGCAGTCGGAGAGGAAGATCAGAAGATCTTGCTTCGATTGTTAAAAAAGAAGATTTTGGAAGTTTGGCACCTATGGACAATAACCACATGCGCGCTTCCACAGAAGATCCTTCAAGTAATTCCTTCTCCATAGAAATCCAATGTTTCATAGGAACCTTAGTTTTCCCACATTCTAGCTTGATCCAAAATTGCTGCATAATAATAATGAGCCAAATTCGGGAGACCCAAACCTCCCTTAACAATTGGCTTATATAATACCTCCGCAGCTACTCTAGGACGGGAATTTTTCCATATACAGTATATTTGTTAATTATACCTTGAAGTCTTTTAAGATAGGATACCGATAGCAAAATAGGTAAGTTTCTAAATAAATATAGTATTTTTGGGAGAATCATCATCTTAACAGCAGAAATTCTCCCTACCCAAGATGCCTCATACGTCAGATACTTGGATAAATCTGCTTCTATCGCAGATACCAATGGTATATAATTAGATTTATATAAAAGAGAGGTGGGGTATGTAAGTTGTATTCCTAAACATGAGAGAGAATGCTCAACCCAAACAAACGGAAATTTCTTCCGAAGAGAATCCAAAAGGAGACGAGGAATATTCATACTTAGAACCATAGACTTAGTAATATTAAGCTTATAATACGAAATTGCACTAAAATCCTCTAATATCTTAGTGACCTCTAATAAAGATGTCTCAGGATCTGATATAGCAATGAGCACATCATCCGCAAATAAGCCAATTTTATGATTTTCATCCCCCACCGTTATCCCACTAATAGCAACTGATGACCTAATGGAAGTAGCCAATGGCTCCATCCAAATTTTTTAATGTACATCCAGAAGTAAACACCAATGCAGAGGGAGAAGAATATAAGGCCATTATGCTATGATGTCCCATACCATGAATTCCAAATGCCTCCAGAAGTATCCTCAAATAACTCTAGTGGACCCGATCAAAGGCCTTCTCTGCATCCAAGGAAAGAAGCAGAGAAGGCGTCTGACCCCGCTCCACCAATCCCAACAAGTCCACAAATCGCCGTGTGCTATCAGACGAGAGCCTCCCCATCACAAATCCCACCTGATCCTGACGTATCAAATCAGGCAAAATAATAGCTAGGCGTTCAGCAATTATTTTAGCAAACAATTTTAAGTCCGTATTCAGCAATGATATAGGTCTGAAGTTACCCGGTCTATCTGGAGTTTTCCCAGGTTTGGGTAAAATAACTACTGTGGCCTTTAACATCTCAGCAGGGAAAGTACTACCTTGCTGTACATCATTAAACAAACTTAATAAATGGGGTAGGAGAAGAGAACCAAATTTTTTGTAGTAATCCACCCTGAGACCATCGGGGCCAGGAGCATTATGATGCTTCAAGGATCTTATAGCCTGGAGGATTTCAGTTTCAGATATACTAGCAGAGAGCATCTCCAACTGATGAGAGGTGACTGAAGGCAAGTTCATATCCTGTAAAAAGGAGGAAATCATGGATAGTAGGATGTGGGGTATCTAAATTATCCTTAAGATTATATAAATCTGCATAGTAATCTGCCATTACATTAGCTACGCCTTGGGGATCAAATACCTTTTAGTTCTTAATTGTTAAAATTGTTAAAGGAAAGGAATCCTAGATTGAGCCGATCTGTGTTTGAGGTGCGAAACGAATAAGGCGCTGGTTTTATTATTATATCCATAATAACGTGCCTTCACCTTTCTCAGTGACTGCTCATATTTATAAAGATCAAGTTGGTGGAGTTGGTTCTGTAGATTCTTAAGCAAAGCAGCCCTATGTGGGCAATAAAACTGCTTGTTGGAAGCACTTATTTGAGTAATATTGGATGATAAATGAAATCTCAATTCATTTTTCTGTCTTTTATCTCTAGCTGTAATACGTATAAATTGACCCCGCATATAAGCTTTGTGTGTGCACCAAAGCGTAGCCGAGGATACGTCAGCAGTCTCATTGAGCAAGAAGAAATCCTGTAATAAATCAGCGGATTTGTTAGCAAATTGTGGGGCAGATAGGAAATAATTGTTAAGTCGCCATTGAGTCGTAGGAGGATTACTATATTTTTCTGCAATGGATAAGTAAATGGGTGCATGGTCAGACCAATCAATATTACCTATTTTAGTAGATACTATTCTATGAAACAGAAAAGCATCCACAAAAAACATATCTATCCGTGAGTATGTCCTATGTGGATGAGAGAAAAAGGTGCTGGAGCCGCCACACATCTAATAGCACTTCTTTTTGAATGATATTATACAAGTCGGACGGTTTATCTGACCCTGAAGGAGCTGAGGAGTTTAGTGCGGGCCACATTGTTTTATTAAAGTCTCCCATAAGTAACACCGAACCTAACCGATGCTTATTGATAAGTTTAAAAAGTGATTGAAAAAAACGTAACTGTTTTTGATTAGGCGCATATATTGCAACCAAAGTGTAGGTAATATTATTAATGTCACAAATCAATATCACAAAACGCCCATATGGATCTATATGAGACTCCCGGAGTTGAAAAGCCACAGAATTTTTAATAGCAATAGCAACTCCCCTTTTTTTGTGGTAAGCCGGAGAGGCATATATATTCGCGAATTGCTTATGATGCAACCTACTGATATCTATCTGGTTTAAGTGGGTTTACTGTAAGCATACGATATCCGCATGAGACTGTCTTGCCTCTCTCCATACCATAGAACGTTTAAACGGACTAGTAAGTCCTTTAGTATTAAGCGAAACTACCTGTAACACCATTTTGAAACATGAAATGCATCTTCTAAAAGACAATTACCTGGGACCCACTGACTTACTACTTCCCTGAAATAGAAATTTCCAGAATAGCTTTGACCTGCCCTATATAGACCGGAGTTAACAAAAACAGACATACAACAATTAAACAGTATCCTGAAGGGGATGACACCAAACCCTAAGGTGAGATGTAAAGGGGGGATGGTGAAACACATCACTTGCAATGTATCACCGTGAACCATACCATGGCATTTAAGAAAATACAGCAAGGATATACAGCATACAATTATGTCATAACCATTGCAGAAGCAAAGAGAACATTTTTCAATAACCTTTGAGCATTATATCAAAACTCATCAAGAAATACAAGAGGCAGCCAGTCAGGATCTTTAGTTTCCCATTCCTTCTCCAACCTAGGTAATGATCTGGATCTTGGCGACTTAGGAAAAGAAGCAATCGGAGATAAATGCCATCCCTGAAGCAATTGCAGAACTTTGGCTGGAGTGTTTGCAATCACCTTCCGACCATCTTCAGTGATAATTAGCTTGACAGGAAATCCCCAGCGATACTGGACATTATGCGATCTTAAAATCTTCGCCACATCTTAGAACTCCCGTCGTTTCACCAATGTAACCGCTGATAAATCCGTGAACACGGAAACACCTTGAAACCTGTCTGGAAGAATAGATGGGTGTCTGGCAGCTTGCATCATCTTCTCTTTAAATCGATAGAAGTGTAAACGAGCAATCACATCCCGTGGAATGGCGGCAGGTAATTCTTTGGGTTTTGGTATACGATGCACTCTATCAATAAGCAGATCTGACAAAGGAGCGTCAGGTAATAGCGCCACAAAAAAATCAGTAAGAAATTCTTCAAGTTGTTCCGCTTTTATCGCTTCAGATATGCCTCTAAACCGCACGTTATTACGTTGGGAACGATCTTCCAAATCTGCCAACTTCAGACGTAATGACCCCACTTCTTCCAAAGAGTTGTTGAGGTCTACCAGCTCATTATGCGCTGCTGAAAAATCAGCCATTTTATCCTCCATATGAGAGGTACGTTCTCCCAAAGTAGCGAATTCCATTTGAATATTCTTAAAAGCAACTTGAATATCAGTCTGGAGAGAGGATCTCAGACCTTCCAGTAAAATTTTTAAAGTATCTTCCGATACAGGCGAAGCAATAGGTTGTGAAGCGTGTATAGCAGGGGATAGACAAGTCTCTGCACTTTGCATATGTGGCATAGGAGATATAATGTGAGGAACAGCATAAGTACTCACTCGGCCCCTGGATTTATCACTGTGCATCTGAGGAGAGGATCCATGAGAGGACCGGAGGTGTTCTCTCCCACTAGCTGAAGAAAGCAGCGAGGAAGCTGGAGAAGAAGGTCCCTCATCAGCCGTCCTGACATCCTGCAAGCCGCCGACGCCATTTTGGGACCTCATGGAGGGAAAGAACTCCGTGAGTCTAGCAGAGTTTTCTTTATTTTTAGCTTTCCCCATGTTGCAGGTCGGAAAGCAGAACCTAGACGCCGGTGATAGTGCACTTGCTGATTCTTTTCTCAGCCGTTTAGAGCCGCTTAGAGCCGATTACAATGCCCGGTGTGACAGAGCTGAGGCACACACGTCTCACTCCATGCTTGTCCGGCCACGCCCCCCGCTACTTTTATATTTAAATGATCATCAGATAGGATTATTTATTTTTATTTTTTTCAAAACTTTGTTTATTGATTTTACAGTTTTACTTGCAAACATTTCAATATACAAAAGACAAGTTGCAATAGACATATACAGTCATAAAGAAATTACAGCAGAACACATCAAAATAGAGCAAATCACAAATCTACATAAACAAGTAGATCCCAGTGCAATAACAAATAAAAACAGTAAACATATCCATCATAGTACCAACACTCTGCCCAAATAAAGTATTATCATATAGAAAGGCACAGGAGCAGAAACCCATCCCAGTAGATACACTAAAATTCTGAAGGTGTGAGAAGTATTAGACACCCAAACATCTATTGAAACCATCAGGGTCAGAATGGAAATTAAGCCAGGGGAGTCAGATTCTATAGTATTTACCCATATTTCGTTGTGCCAGATAGCTAAATTCTTCCAACCTGGACATTTGTGCTATTTTCTGTAGCCAATGAGCAACAGATGGAGAACCCTCTTTGCGCCAATACAAGGCGATCATAGCTATAGATAGGATTATTTTAAGGAAATATTCTGCCTTTTTGGGGGTGGCCTTTTCTACAAGATTTTGGAGTGTCTGTGGGAATTTTTACCCATTCATCCAGAAGAGCATTTGTGAGGTCAGACACTGATGTTGGACGAGAGGTCCTGGCTCGCAATCTCCGTTCTAGTTCATCCCAAAGGTGTTGGATGGGGTTGAGGTCAGGGCTCTGTGTGGGCCAGTCAAATTCTTCTACACCAAACTCTCCCAACCATGCTTTTATGGACCTTGCTTTGTGCACTGGGGCACAGACATGCTGGAACAGAAAAGGGCTGAACCCCAAACTGTTCCCACAAAGTTGGAAGCTACATTGTCCACAAAATGTCTTGGTATTCTGAAGTATTAAGATTTCCCTTCACTGGAACTAATAGGCCAAGGACAACCCCTGAAAAACCACCCCATAGCATTAGCCCTCCTCCACCAAACGTTACAGTTGGCACAATGCAGTCAGGCAGGTAACGTTCTCCTGGCATTCACCAAACCCAGACTCGTCCATCAGACTGTCAGATAGAGAAGTGTGATTCACAGAACACGTTCCCCTGCTCCAGAGTCCAGTGGCTGCGGCTTTACACCACTCCATCCGATGCTTGGCATTGTACTTGGTAATGTAAGGCTGGCATGCAGCTGCTCAGCTCCCATGCCATGAAACTCCCGGAGCACAGTTATTGTGCCGATGTTAATACCAGAGGAGGTTTGAATCTCTGCAGTTATTGAGTCAGCAGAGCGTTGGCGTCTTTTTTGCACTATGCCCCTCATCACACGGCGACCCCGCTCTGTAACTTGCCTGACACTTTGTGGCTGAGTTGCTGTCGTTCCTAAACGCTTTCACTTTACAATAATACCAGTCACAATTGATCGTGGAATATCTAGGAGGGAAGAAATGTCATGAACTGACTTGTTATAATGATTGCATCTATTACAGGACCGCGCTGGAATTCAGTGATCTCTTTAGAACAACTCATTCTTTAATAAATATTTGTAAAATGCCCTTCTGCTCAACGGGAGGTTTCTGTCCTCCCTGAGCTTGCCTTAGGACACCTGTGTTACGGTTTGACAGATGTACCGCCCCAGTACTGCATGGCTAGCACTGGATTTACACACCTGTGTCAATGGGACTGAATGAAACACCAGAATTCAATTATTAAGAGGTGTGTCCCAATACTTCTGTCCATATAATGTATCTTTCATGCCTTTACAGCTGTTAAAGGGATACTACAGTTTCAGAAAATAAATGTTATATTTTGTATAGTGAAAAGTTATACAATGTTCCTATATACTTCACCGTTTTTATGATCTTCTTGTAGTTATTAAATAGGAGCCTTCATTGTTTACTCCCAATGGATAATCTGTCCTGGTCATGTGATGGACACACAGGTGCTCAGCTCGTTACAGGACACATCTCTGATAACTGTACAGTAACGAGCCGTGCACCTGTGTGATCATCACATGACCAGGGCAGATTTCTATCCACTGAAAGTAAGCAATGAAGGTTCCCATTGAATGCCAGAAATGCAGAGACCTTGAAAACCACAAGGAATTGATACAGATTAGAAAATAGTATAACAATTCATTACACAAAGAACAACATTTATTTGCTGAAACGGAACTACAGCAGATTCAGATCTTGCATTTATATGAGAAAAAAATATCTATCTATATATATATATATATATATATATATATATATATATAGATAGACAAATGGATCTAGCAGCACCGGTATAGTGAGGGTGCAAGCCCAAAGGGATAGACCAAGATCTCAATTACGTATAGAGCAAAAATCAGGCAGTACTCCGTTTGTAAAGGTGAAAAAAAGAGGGTACTTTATTGTCCCATAGGCAACGTTTCAGCTCCTTCCCGTCGGCACAGAACATTGTAAAGCCCATTCAAATGAATGGGCAGATGTTTGCCGACGCCTTGGAGCCGTATTTTCGGACGTAATTCGGGGCTAAAACGCCCGAATTACGTCCGTAAATAGGGTGTGTGAACACAGCCTTACAGTCAGGTGGGGGTGGGACATAGAAGATAGCGTGATTGCATTGTATTATATATGTATGTTTAGGTAAGTGGGTGGGTGTTAGCATAGTACTGTAATATCTTTTTGTAATACTGTGCCACATGTAGTGTTAGTATACTCTATACATATTAAGTTATTATTGTATTGAGGTACACTGATACTATACCGTGAATATATATATATACATACATTTTGTGTATTATATGTCTTATATGTTAGGGTAATTTGTATTAGGCCTCGTGCACACTTCCATCACCGTTTTCACGGCCGTTTTTGACGGATCCGTGTGCCTATTTTAGCGGCCGTGTGCACTCCTATGTGCACTCCGTGTTTGCGTTTCCGAGCATGGTACTGTCCAGGGTGCTGAAAGAGCATGGTTGTTCAGCGCTAGTCACTGTACAGGGTGCTGAAAGATTTAATGGGCTGCACTGATCGGCGGTAACCCTTTCAGCACCCTGGACAGTGACTAGCGCTTTAGAATGACCATGCTCGGCGCTCAGAAAATCCAATTTTAATGAAATAAAAAATAAAAAAAATAAGTTCATACTTACTTTCCTCCTGTCCGGCCTCCAGGGATGACGTTTCATCCCATGTCACCGCTGCAGCCAATCACAGGCTGTAGTGGCGGTCACGCAAGTCAGGATGACGTCAGAAGGTCGGCCTCCAGGGATGACACTTCATCCCACGTGACCGCCTCTGCAGCCAATCACAGGCTGCAGTGGCCTCTGCAGCCAATCACAGCCTGCCGCATCATACAGGAAGGTCAGACTGGAGGAAGAAGAGGGACTCGTCACCAAGACAACGACCGGGGTACATATGAACTGCTTTTTATTTTATTTTTAATCAGCAGCCTCTTCTCCCTATCAGTGATTGATAGAGACAAGTGGCTGCCGATTAGTGTAATATATCTGTAATGTACTTCTGCCCGCCCGGCTCCGTCACACACCGTCCGTGTGCCTTCAGTTTTTTTGACGGCTCCATTGACTTGCATGGTCCTTACGGTCACGGAATCTCGGACCAAAGTAGGACATGCTCTACTTTTGATTGGAACGGAGCAACGGGACCGTCAAAAAAACTGAAGTGTGCATGGCCCCATTGAAATTAATGGGTCAGTGTGCTAGCCGTCAGAAAAACGGCTAGCACCCTGAAGAAAAACACTGAAGTGGTCATGAGGCCTTAGTAATAAACCCTTATTTACTATACAATTGTGTCGTGAATCACCGCGCATACACACACTTAGTGTCAAGGCAAATAGATAACATTATACAAAGGAAAAGGTAGGGGAGCTAGGCAGAACCCTAGTGACCCTAATAAAAGGAGGAAGTAACAGCGGATGACACTAGCCCAGTGAACCACACGAAATACGAGCCCTTTTACAGTAGTTTTGAAAAAATATATATGGCACCCATATACCTAACTTTGATTGTTTACTTCCAGTGAATCTGTTTTGGTCACGTGATACAAAGGTGCACGGCTCAGTATAAGACTGTCCAATCAGTGCTGACAGTGTCAGACTGTGTAGGGACACAACCAATTGACAACCCAGTTGTTAGTTTATTCATACATTTCCAGAAGGAATAAAGGAGTTAAAGCACAAGAAAAGATGCTCGAGAATTGTTATTTCATGGGGAATGCAAGTATTTATGAAAACGGACATGTCAGTAGAACTGACAAGTCACCCCACAGGTGTCTTCTTTTTCTATACCAAGTATCCCTAGTATCATTAGGGTTTGCAATATTTCACTAAAAGCCAAGCATTTCCTACTAATAAGATTGACAACCGTTCTGCTCTAAATCTGATCTGAACTGATCTAAATCTTTATTTTACCTGGGTACCTGAAACTATACACAAAGCTCCACATTGACCTGAGTAAGAACAAGTGAAGCCACATCTGATCTTGTGCATATAAGCATCTTTTTATGTATTACATTGTTTTGTTTTTGCTTTTGCTGCAGCCACCTGGCTCTGGTTGGTGCCATGTATTGAGGAAATATTGAATTAAGCAAATGGATTCTTCTATTGTATTTAATATGTATTATTGAATACTACTCATGCTAGAAAATGATTTATTAAACAATATTTTGGTGGTGTATTTTTTATTTTATTTTTTATTAAATTGTTTGCCTTCTTTTGTCATTTAGGCATCTATTTTTGGAGAGATTGGTGAAATATTGAAAGGAAAAAAACCTGCTCTACCAGATAAGACAACCGTTTTTAAGTCAGTAGGTAGGTTATATATTCAGGGAGATTCATAAATAGTGTCATAGAATGCCTAAGGCCTTGTTCACATAGAGTTTGCCGCGGAAAAGGCGTTGGAATCCGCGGCAAAAGACGGTCGAGCGGAAAAAAATGCTTGCGGGAAAAATAAGTGAGATGCCCTTTTGTTCGGGTGTTTCCGTCTTTGACCTCCCATTGACATTAATGGGAAGCAGAGAACGTATTTTTCACCGTTTTTGCCCGCGGGGCTCAATGGCCGCGGCCGAAAAACGCGGCAAACGGCTGCAGGCAAGTCAAAATCTGCCTCAAAATTACAGATGGAATTTTTGAGGCAGATTTTTCTACCTGCAAAAAACTCTGCGTGAAAAGGGCCTAAAAGTATGGAAAATTAAGCAAATTGCGCCAAACTTGTCAAAAGGGTGCACTTGTCATAATCAGTTTGTTACAACTTGCAAGGCATGTTAGACACATTTTTCTTCCCCATGGCTGTCCAATATTGATAACATCTCACAGAGTTGTATTTGTTGACCATTGCTGCATGCATGGTGCCTGAATTAAAATATTCTGTCAGCCTCATGTTTACTTTGACTTTAGTTTTTTTTTAAGTTTAGTGAACTTGAACACCAAGTGAATGGGGCTGAGCTTAAAAAAAACATACACAGCCCATGATGTTAATGGTAAAAAAAAAAAGCAGACGTTTTGTTCTAAACCTGGGGAACCCCGTAAAGGGTAACTAAACTTTTTAAAAAAGTTTGACATGTCATTGTGGCATGTCAGAAGTTTTGATTGGTAGGGGTCTGAGCACTGAGTCCCCCTACTGATCACTAAAACAAAGCAGCAGAAGCCCACGGGCGAGCAATGTGCCTCTTCGCTTTTGAACGGCTTTCCTCTGAAAGCCGAGCGAGTGGTACATGGGCTAATAGACTTTTTATTGAGCCTGAATATTGCTTTCTCGGCTTTCCCCAGAAAGCTGATCAGAAACTAAGTGGCACATCGCTCACCCTAGTGCTTCTGCCGCTTTTTTTAAGTGATTGGCAGGGGACTCAGTGCTTGGACCCCCACCAATCAAAACTTCTGATATGTCAGTTTGACATGTCAAAATTTCCTTAAAAGTATAGTTACCCTTTAAATATGTCATTTTGATAGCAAGTATATTGCTTCATCCTGCGCTATTCTTGCCATCAAAAATAACAAACTATGACAGGGCCATCGAAGGCAATTACACAGAGAATGTATATCTTACTAGGTCTAGAGATTTATTTATTTTTGGAGGTTCTTTCAGATATTTATATTAAAAGAGTTTTGTCACGATAAATAATTATGGCATATAAGAAGTCTATGGGAGATATGGCAAAAAAAACAACACATCAGTGTGCATTTCTATGTCTCCTATATAGTTCAGTAGAGAATGACCATGCATGTGTCACAATAGGCATAACTTGAAGTTCCTGGGCCCCAATACAAAACCTGTAACAGGACCCCCACCTACCATGTTCCATTTTTAATACTGTTGTCTTATAGCTACGCATCTACGTGCAACCAACTCTTTAGTGGTAATTGGGAACCAGGTACCTCTCTTCCCAGCCTAATCATACCAGCCTGCGGCCGTCCCAGAGCCCCACCATCACTACAGATGGTCTGATACTGGATCGTACCCGACTCTTCCCGGCACTCCTGGTGGCAGGAGGTACCGGGGTAATAATGTGCATCAATGGCTAACATTAAGCCCCGCCTTAGTAATGGATGCTGTCAATCAGCCAGCGGCCATTGCTAAGGCAGTAGTAATAAAGTTTAAAAAAAATACAAGGAGATAGAAAAAATATTTTATTGAAATAAAAACCCCCACACAACCCTCATTAACCATTTTATTGAAAATAAAAAAAAGCCATCATCGAAGTAGTTCTCGAATCTGAAGTAGTCCAACAACCGAACTTGTAAAAAAAACACAAACACAGAAAAAAAATTAGTATCACATAAAAAAACAAAGCAATCATTATACTTACCTTTCCTGTGTGCAGCGCTGGAGCCCCAATGTCAGCGAGCTGGGCCCTATATCTAAGCCTATCTTATGTGATAAAGTCTGCTGAACCACTGTATCTAATCCTATCCATAGCTATAAGGTCATAGTGCTATAGATATGCTGTCTATATATATATATACACGCGCATAATTTTTTTTGGGAGGTGTATATGTATTGGGGCTATTGCCCCTGATGATTTAAGCCCTTAGTGACGCCCCTGGCTGCTAGCGCTACATCGTTGGACCACTTAGGAGACCCAGCGATGCAGCTAAATGCTGCGGGCCGTCGGCCATCAGAAGAAGTTGGAGGAGGGGGGGGGGGAGACAAGAAGGACTTTTGCCTTGGGGCCCATGGGCCTTTAGCTACGACCCTGGTGAAATCTATGGTGGAATCTAAGTAGAAAGTTTTATGCAACACCATTTCTGCAGCAAAACTTGCTGTCTGTGAATATGGCTTAAGCCTCTTTTCACACTTGTATTTTATGCATTCTCGTCAGGGTTCTGGTATTTCTGACAGCATAAACAATGTAGTCTGCAATGCTATTCTTGCTATAAAAAAAAAACGGGAAATCTGACAGACCCTATTATAAGTCATTGAGATCCGTCAGGATTCGTTGAAATCCGTTCAAATTATGGACTTGGCATATCTGTCATGGCTACATTGTGAGCGGAATCCATTACGGAGTTCAAAATAGCTGCATAGAAAAAGTAAGAAAACAACTTTCGCAAACATAATCTGTGCTTCATGTCCTGAAAATAAATGAGGGTTGTGCGCCCTGCTGATTTGAGGAGATACAATTGAGGAATGTCACCTCTACATCTTCAGTTATTAAGCAGTCAGTGGTCCTCGCTGTGGGGACGTTTGCGTGCAGCTGCTTAAATACCAAGAACAGACCTGTTGTCATCAGGATTCAGAACTCTGCTACGCAATCACAGGTTGATGGTAGAAGATTAAAGACATTCGCTGCAGAGCTGAACAGTTTTTTCTGAGAGTTCTCCCAAATCTAGGTTATTTAGAGATTTTCCTTTTTATATTGCTGTAATATTGCTATTCTATTTTCACCATTAGGGTATGTTCACACGTACAAAAAGAAGTGGCTGAAAAGTACGAGGTTGTTTTCAAGGGCGTTTTTGAAGCTGAAAATGAAGCGTTTTATTATTTGAAGCTTTTTCATAGTGTCAATGGAAAATAAGCTCCAAATACGCCTCAAGAAGTGACATGCTGCTTCTCTTTACGAGGCCTTTTTTTAAATTCAGCAGCTTAAAAAAACCGCCTCATATGAACAGCACAGTGTATTTCCCATTGAAATCAATATGAAACTGTTTGCAGGCGTATTTCAAATGTATTTTGGAGCGTAATACGAGACTTTTACGCTCCAAAATCAGCCAGAAAAGAAACCATGTGAATATACCCTAAAATATTCCCACTGATTCACCTCAAATGGAACTTTATGGGAAAATGTAGCTTACCTATCCTAGTTCGTTTGGCTCTTCTCAGTCTGGTACTGAACAGTGGTATAACTAGTAAGTGCAGGGCCCCATATCATATTTTTTAATGCCTATCCCAGAATTTACCGGGGTTGTCCAGGAAATGAAAAATAATTTTTTAACAGCTCACAATGTTGTACAAACATAAGAAAAACCTAAAAATAAAATCCTACTCGTCGATCATCCTTTGCTCCCATTCTGCCACTGCCCGATCCTTTTTTCCTACTGCAGCAATGACAAGCCAACACAGGTTTTACTTGGCTGCAGCTTTTACATGTTTGGGCTTGTCCACACGTAGCGGAATTGCTGCGTATTTTCCGTCCGGAATTGCGGACCAGAGGATGCTCCGGTGAGTCAAGTATCAGACACAGTAATGATCCTCAAAGGTCCAACACAAGGCAACCCCATCTGAAGCTCATCTAGAGACAACCACTTGCTGCTATGCAAAAATTTTCCGAAGTTGAGTCACAAGTAACATTTTGACATTTTTTAATGATATGACCTGTATCCCAGTTAACAGTAGTTGTGTACATGTTCTGTAGAAATTGATGGTGAGCCCTTAGGGTATGTACACACGATAACTGGCTTTTACGTCTGAAATTACAGACTGTTTTCAGGAGAAAACAGCTCCGTTGTTTCAGACGTAAATGCTCCTCCTTGCATTTTGCAAGGCGTCATTGACGCCCGTAATCTTGAGCTGTTCTTCATTGAATTCAATGAAGAACGGCTCAAGTTACATTTCAAAGAAGTGTCCTGCACTTCTTTGACGAGGCAGTCATTTTACGCGTCGTCGTTTGACAGCTGTCAAACGACGACGCGTAAATGAAAGGTCGTCGGCACAGTACGTCGGCAAACCCATTCAAATGAATGGGCAGATGTTTGCCGACGTATTGGAGCCGTATTTTCAGACGTAAAATGAGGCATAATACGCCTCGTTTACATCTGAAAATAGGTCGTGTGAACCCAGCCTTATAATAATTTACTCTGATGGGTCAAAGGTATCCCAATCCAACACTGGCAAACGATGAGTTTACAATTCCCAATCCCTAATGTTATATCCTAAGCCTGGAATATCTTTTGCCTCTTACATTTGTTGTTTTTCACTTCTCATTTAAGGCATGGCCATTGAAGACAATGTTTCTGCAAAACTTGTCTACGACTCCTGGCTATCAAGTAATGGAAAGAAATAAACAAACAAACACTAAGATTCTTCATCAGTTCTAGGAGTCATTACCATAGAAAATGTTTCCAATAAGCATATGTTCTGCTTTTATTTTTCCTATTATTCCCAAGTAATTATATTTTTACTGCAAATGTTAAACAACATTGTTTTGCTGTCTAATTAAACATAATTTGCTACCTAGTAGTTGTAATATGCCAGCAAATTGTATATCAGCATGCTATCTCTCTTTTTATGAAGATGTTCTTTTTATAATAATTATAATGTGTCAATGTCCTAATTATGCTAATCTTTGAGCAACCAACTAAAAATGTAATTTATTAAATAAATATTTGTAGTCTGTCAATTATTTTAATGGAGAGTTTTCTTCAGTCACCTAGTCACCCAACCTGTATACAAGTCATAGACACTTCCCTTCTCTCTCCTCCCTCTTCCTCTACCAAATGTAATTTTTGTGTATGTTAGTTAATATAGTAAGACTTACGATTCTTAAATATTATAAACTGCAGTGTATTAATAGTGTGGCCTGATGCAAAAAAAAAAAAAATGCTTTGAGGGATATAATTAAATTCAGCATAAATATTTATTTTTGAAATGATCATAATTTCCTGCTTGAAATGATTACAATAAAGATTATCAGAAAATTCAATTTATAGTCATGCCTAGAAAATGCGTGAATGTCTTGGCAAAAGGTGGGATGAGCCCTATTCATCATAGGAGACTTTTAATTTTAATATTCCTGCAGACTGATAAAAATCTAATTAAATAGAAGTAAACAAAATACAATTAATAATTTCTGAATCCTATTGTTGCAGGGGTGTATCTGCCATCTAGACTGGTTACACCATGTTTATGGGGTCCATGAACAGGGGAATCTGGTACATAAATGCTGCTCCCCTAGTCTTGATTCTGGAAAGTTTGGGGGGTGGTTTGGCACCAGGTCCTAATCTCCTATCGCTGTACCTGGATCAGCACGACTAGACGGGGGATGATAATGGGTGCACAACAGCACCAGCGTTCTATGACTATGGGTCCCCTTCTCCTCTTGCATATCTCTGCCATGTAAAAGTTTAACTTGTCTTTTATCTCATTCACCAAATACAATACCACCATATGTACACTGTTTTTTTTTCTCACAACTTAGGGGAAGATTTATTACTATAGGTGCACCATACGTGTCGTGTGCAAGTATCTCTCTCTCAACGTTCACCGAATTTATTAATAGTGCGCACGCTTTGTTGATGAATCTGCCATAGTTTTAAAGCAACATGGGGTCAAAACAGTAATAGCTTTGAAGTCCCGCACACTTTTTTGTGTCAGAAAAAATGGCACTAGAGCAGGGGTCTCAAACTCGGCCGGGTAAGTGGGCCGCATATAGAAAAAATGGGAAGTTGATGGGCCGCATTACTTTCAAATTTGATACAATACAAAATTATTGTTAATCAATTAGTTATTTGAACTACTATAACACTATATTACTAGAATAATAATACTACATTACTATAACAATACTACGTTACTATAATACTACATTACTATAATAATAGCGCTAGGTTTAAAATTTTAGATATTTCTCCACGTGCTTATTTCAACAATCCAGCTTTCCAGTTTAAGTGTCGCCAAATGCAGTCCGGCGGCTCAGTTAGCACACATGTCAAGATTGGGCAGCCCCTTTTTAGATAGTGCCGCAGTGCCCTCTGTGGATGCTGCCGCAGTGCCCTCTGTGGATGCTGCCGCAGTGCCCTCTGTGGATAATGCAACACACCCCTAGATAAGGCCACAGTGCCCTCTGTAGATAAGGCCACAGTGCCCTCTGTAAATAAGGCCACAGTGCCCTCTGTAGATAAGGCCACAGTGCCCTCTGTAGATAAGGACACAGTGCCCTCTGTAGATAAGGCCACAGTGCCCTCTGTAGATAAGGCCACAGTGCCCTCTGTAGATAAGGCCACATCATTGTCGATGTATGGACAGCGATGTCAGGGAATTCCACAGAGTCCCGGAGCAGAGTCGACACCAGCGCTCTGCTCGGGACTCCGGCTCTGGGGAAGCCCCAGACATCGCTGTTCATATGTGGACAGCGATGTAAGGGAATTCCACAGAGTCCAGGAGCAGAGCCGACACCAGCGCTCTGCTCCGCTCTGGGCAAGACCCTGACACACTGTCCATATATGGGCAGCGATGTCAGGGAATTCCACAGAGTCCCGGAGCAGAGCCCGTACTAGCGCTCTGCCCGGGACTCCGGCTCTGGGGAAGCCCCAGACATCGCTGTTCATATGTGGACAGCGATGTCAGGGAATTCCACAGAGTCCCGGAGCAGAGCCGACACCAGCGCTCTACTCGGGACTCCGGCTCTGGGGAAGCCCCAGACATCGCTGTTCATATGTGGACAGCGATGTCAGGGAATTCCACAGAGTCCAGGAGCAGAGCCGACACCAGCGCTCTGCTCCGCTCTGGGCAAGACCCTGTCACACTGTCCATATATGGGCAGCGATGTCAGGGAATTCCACAGAGTCCCGGAGCAGAGCCTGTACTAGCGCTCTGCCCGGGACTCCGGCTCTGGGGAAGCCCCAGACATCGCTGTTCATATGTGGACAGCGATGTCAGGGAATTCCACAGAGTCCCGGAGCAGAGCCGACACCAGCACTCTGCTCGGGACTCCGGCTCTGGGGAAGCCCCAGACATCGCTGTTCATATGTGGACAGCGATGTCAGGGAATTCCACAGAGTCCAGGAGCAGAGCCGACACCAGCGCTCTGCTCCGCTCTGGGCAAGACCCTGACACACTGTCCATATATGGGCAGCGATGTCAGGGAATTCCACAGAGTCCCGGAGAAGAGCCGACACCAGCGCTCTGCTCGGGACTCCGGCTCTGGGGAAGCCCCAGACATCGCTGTTCATATGTGGACAGCGATGTAAGGGAATTCCACAGAGTCCAGGAGCAGAGCCGACACCAGCGCTCTGCTCCGCTCTGGGCAAGATCCTGACACACTGTCCATATATGGGCAGCGATGTTAGGGAATTCCACAGAGTCCCGGAGCAGAGCCGACACCAGCGCTCTGCTCAGGACTCCGGCTCTGGGGAAGCCCCAGACATCGCTGTTCATATGTGGACAGCGATGTCAGGGAATTCCGCAGAGTCCAGGAGCAGAGCCGACACCAGTGCTCTGCTCCGCTCTGGGCAAGACCCTGTCACACTGTCCATATATGGGCAGCGATGTCAGGGAATTCCACAGAGTCCCGGAGCAGAGCCTGTACTAGCGCTCTGCCCGGGACTCCGGCTCTGGGGAAGCCCTAGACATCGCTGTTCATATGTGGACAGCGATGTCAGGGAATTCCACAGAGTCCCGGAGCAGAGCCGACATCAGCGCTCTGCTTGGGACTCCGGCTCTGGGGAAGCCCCAGACATCGCTGTTCATATGTGGACAGCGATGTCAGGGAATTCCAGAGTCTCGGAGCAGAGCCGATACTAGCGGCTCTGTGTCCCGCGGGCCACAGATGACAGCCCCAGGGGCCGCATGCGGCCCGCGGGCCGCGTGCTTGAGACCCCTGCACTAGAGCTTCATAAATATTGTATTCAGTCCAAGCACCATATTTTTTTAATGCATTCACACCAGACAACTAAAGTAAATATATTGATAAATCCGCCACATTGCATTCCCTTTGTTAAAGAGGTTCTTCACTGTGGAAAATCCCTACTCGTTAAAAGTTTTCCTTAAGGCCTCATGCACACGACTGTAGTGGTGTGCACAGCTGTGATTTGCTGCTCGGACAGCCGCGGAGTATCACCCAGGGGCCGCCCGCAAATCGTGGGCTGTCCACATGGCCACGTGCATTCATTTCTATGAGCCTGGACCGCAAAATACGTCTGTAATAAGACATGTCATATCTTTTTGCGGTCCAGGCTCCTGGACAATGCACGTCATGTGCCCATTGAAATGAATGGGGCCGCAATTCACCCGCAGATTTGCGGCCGCAAAAATACGTTCATGTGCATGGGGCCATGCAATAAGCCGATCACAACGTGTCCCCTGCTGGGTCCCCCAACGATCAGCTGTTATCTGGAGAAACCTTTCAGTAAACGTGCAATTTCCTTGCAGTGCCACCACAGGGGAAATGAAGTAGTACACATTGCCCACTGAAATCAATGGGTTGTTTGTGTAATGCCGGACAGGATGGGTCTTCCAGGGCAAGAAACGCTCTTTGTAACCGCTCTCCACTCTGACCAACAGATTAGAGTCCTGAACAGGGATCTCCCTCTATTAACTCTGAATTCCTTAATAGGGTGTATGAAAATAGGTTTTCTAAACTGGACAACCCCTTTAATATATCAAGTGTAAACCATACATTCTAGCATTATGTTGGAGGGACTGACAGAGATGGTACCCAATGGGATACATTGAAATCTGTTATGTGAAATCTGAGTGTGTACACATCCGATCAACTTCACTATTACATTTGTCTATAGCTCTGAATAAATATTATAGATGTATGTTATCCTGGCAACCATTTACTACACTTTGAATGTACAATTTTATACCTGGCATGTCCCATCATCTGCCCAGGACCACATTGCTCTAAGTACAGTATGGTGGATCTTCACTGGGATGCTGGGTTCAAACACAACCAATGGTAACATCTGCATAGCGTTTGTCTGTCCTCCCTGTGTTCGTGGGGGTGTCCTCCGGGTCCTCTGGTTTCCTGTCAAACTCCAGAGACATAGTGATAGGTAAATTAGCTTCCTATGAAATTGGGACATTGCGTATGTGTTTGAAATAGGGAAATTTAGATTGTGAGGAACTGGAACAGGAACTGATGTGGGTGATGGCAATCTCAGTACAGAACGGCAAAATATGTTAGTGCTATATAAGCAATGGGAAATAAATTACGTGTGCTAAGAAGGGACACTGTTATCGGAATAGCAGAATTTGTACTACAATATTTTTTACATTTAATACATTTTTCTATTCCTACTCTCGCAAAATATTTCTGCACATAAATTAATTAAGTAATTTATTATCTATTCGTAAGTGAAATTAGATGTGTGTGTGTGTGTGTGTGTGGGGGGGGGGGGGGGGGGGTTACCTCATGCCTTCGTGATGTTACTGGATTTTCTGTACTCATACAAATTACATTGGCAACCAAAATTCTTTTTTTATCTGTATTACCAGGCGGCCATAAATCAAAATCGCCTTCTGTCAATGCAACTAATGACTAACTGGGTATGTGGACTAGAGAACTTGAAATGCTAATGGATTTTGACACTGCTTAATGGACAGACCGAAGAAATCGCTTAGGTTTTCTACTCTCTAATTAAAAAGCAAGTGTAATTTATGTTATTTTCTGAAAGGTTGTATAAAATCCGAACTTCATTTAGATTTAAGTTTATTAAACAGATAGGGTTATTTACTTTAACGTCCTGTATATTATAATGACTGGTGTGACAAATTAAATTTCATTAAATTTTTTCCCTGTGTGTGCAATGTGCTACATTAATGGGATGCCCACACAGGGCGGATTAGCTACGTATTCTCCGCAACGGAATTCATTCAAAATACGCAGCGTATAAGAAGGATATGTGTTGACATTGTATTTTGAGTTTTCTCTCTAAACATATATTTATTATGACAGTCCGAAAAGACAGAATCTCTGATAATCCGGCATTTATTAAATCCCATTGGTGCAGGATTAAAGGATTTACTATATAATAATTGAATTAGTAATATATGCCTAATCTTGTTTTTTTTTTGTTTTTTTTAATGGGCCTTTAATTTATTTTCTATTGGCAGCACATTCACTTACATATTACTTATATATTCTAACCTTCTGCTTTGTAACCAGGGGCAGACATTATTAGACAACAGGCGTGGACAGCAGATTACAGGAAGGGAGACACCTAGTGGCAGTAAAGGGCCTTTTAATACCGGCCGACAGCGCCGATAAACGAGACATCGTTGATCGACGATCGTTTGCTAATGTCACATGGAGCTATGGATGGGGACGAGCGATCGTTACTCCGATCTCTCGTCCCCATACGTTATTATCATGTCGGCAGGAGGGAGATGTGCTGCCGACAATGATAATATTTCACTTTTTTTAAATTATACGATCAGAAGATGATCGAGCATTAGCTCGTTCGTCCGCTGATCTCTGCCCTGGGCAATTATTGGCAACGAGCGTTATACGAAGGCTCTTCTGCGCGATAATCGGCCAGTGTAAAACCCCCTTAATTTAACACAGATTGTGCGTGGATAAAACAACTGAATTTTAACAATACATTTCTAATTTGATCTATATCAGGTATACTATTAGATCACTTTAGTTGTTTGAAAAGTTAGAGTCCATATAAAACATATGCATTGGTGTGGTTTTCCGTTTGCATCGAGCAATATGCATGAAGCAAATGCACAAAACGGCACTGGGACCTAATGTAATGCCTGAACCAGGATCTACTGAACCAATCTTTCTTTATTATACCTCCAATGCATATATAATGAAAAATTAAGCAACTTCATAAATACAGGGTGGGCCATTTATATGGATACACCTAAATAAAATGGGAATGGTTGGTGATATTAACTTCCTGTTTGTGGCACATTAGTATATGGGAGGGGGGAAAATTTTCAAGCTGGGTGTTGACCATGGTGGCCATTTTGAAGTCGGCCATTTTGTATCCAACTTTAGTTTTTTCAACGGGAAGAGGGTCATGTGACACATCAAACTTATCAAGAATTTCACAAGAAAAACAATGGTGTGCTTGGTTTTAACGTTACTTTATTCTTTCATGAGTTATTTACGAGTTATGGGTGACATTATGGGTGTCAGGTCCGAGCATTCCTAGATGAACAGTTTCCTGGAAAGTGGATTGGTCATCGTGGGCCAGTTGAATGGCCCACTAGGTCTCCCGATCTGACCCCCTTAAACTTTTATCTTTGGGGTCATCTGAAGGCAATTGTCTATGCTGTGAAGATACGAGATGTGCAGCAACTAGCAACTGAAACTACGGATACTGGAAGCCTGTGCTAGCATTTCTTCTGCAGTGTTGCTATCAGTGTGTGAAGAGTGGGAGAAGAGGGTTGCATTGACAATCCAACACAATGGGCAGCACTTTGAACACATTTTATAAGTGGTCAGAAACTTGTAAATAACTCATGAAAGAATAAAGTAACGTTAAAACCAAGCACACCATTGTTTTTCTTGTGAAATTCTCGATAAGTTTGATGTGTCACATGACCCTCTTCCCATTGAAAAAACTAAAGTTGGATACAAAATGGCCGACTTCAAAATGGCAGCCATGGTCAACACCCAGCTTGAAAAGTTTCCACCTTCCCATATACTAATGTGCCACAAACAGGAAGTTAATATCACCAAGAATTCCCATTTTATTTAGGTGTATCCATATAAATGGCCCACCCTGTAGTATTGATTAAAAATGTACAACTGTTTATTGTCTACAGCTCCTATGGTGACCTATGTGTCTCCATGGTAACAGACTACAAATATACCCTGTGTAGTCAAATCCTGCATTCATACTTGCTAACACACTTCGGTAGGTAAGCAAGAAGTAGGGGAAAGATGAAAAGGTATATGACGTATCTACAGGATCAGATAACATAGGGTTTGTTTGTAGTCTGAAACCATGGAGATTATATGTTTGCATAGGTGCTGTAGACACAAAACAATTAGAATTTTTTAAATTAAGACCATTTGCAAAGTTTGCTTTACCTTTCATTATAAATGCATTGGAGCAGTAAAAATAATAGGGAGCATTTCGCAAATCCTCTAGTAGTTTGCAAAAGAGGAGTATTGTCGACTGCAGAGATCATTTTAGGGCACTCAAGGAATCACATGGAAGGATATGTGTATCCTTGAACTTCATGTAAGGAACAAGTCAAGCTTAAGCTTTATTATCACACTGGCAGTGATCCTGGGGTTTCTACTCTGTCCTATAACCTCAGATCCAGCGGGTTTTATATCTCGGTCAGTCATCACGGGTACAAATTCCACGACAAAACAGCCCTGCAATGGTTAAACTGAAGTTGACCTATGCCTAGGATGTAGGGAGGCATCTGTATGAGTACTACCGGTAGATAGCGGGTGCCAGGCCTGGCACTCGCCTTGAAACAGACCTTTCAGATTTTACACAGTTATGCTGCCTGCATACTTGGTTCGCCATAACACATATTGTGTAAATTTTATCCATGAGTCCCATTAGGTAATAGCTGGGATTTAAAGTCTTCACAGTGCTATTTAATAACTGCTCTTCTCACCACTTGCCTAGAGCACACAGCAATCCGACTCTGTTCACACCACAACCACACAATTCACTTCCTTCAGGCCTCAGTCTCTGCCTCTTTTCTGGAAGCACAGACTTTAAGGGGTTTTTCCATCTTAGACATTTATGGCATATCCATCTCTGGGACCCGCACCTGTATGAAGAACTGGGGTCTCCCAACCCCCGTTTCGCCCTGTGCAGCGGCCACTCGGCGCGGAATCCTGGCGGAGACTAGTGGAGAGAGGGTCGCGCTTGTGCCAGGTTACAACCAGCAGGTTGTGGACGCACTGGTCTCCTCCCCATGTTTGGCTTGGGGCCACCTCAAAGAGCGCTATCTAAAAAGCCTCCCTAGTCTTTACCCTTTAACCCCTATACAGGATCTGGTCTTTGCTGCGGGGAGGCTACCAGGTCACTACCTCTTGAGGTGGTCCCGGTGGAGTAGGTGCTGGCAAAGCGGAACAGGCACTGGCAGAAGGTACCTTGATGGATGGAAGTCGACAGACAGCGGGCAGCTGGACACAAGTAAGTAGCGGTTAGCTGGACTCTGGTTGATGACTGGTAGCTAGACACAGCGAGACAGCGGATAACTGGATACATGCTGACAACAGACAGCAATAGCGAACTGGATACAGGCTGGTAGCAGATAACTGGATACAGACTGACAACAGACAGCAACAATGGACTGGATACAGCCTGATAGCGAATAACTGGCTAAAGGCTCAGAACAGAGAGTAATAGCTATAGCAAACTGGAATCAGATGCACACAGGAACCTATGCAGGATACAACTTGTTAGTTCCAATGTTGCTCAGGCACCAGGATGGATGGTGGAGGTGAACTGGGGGCAACAGGGATTGAATAAGGTACTTTTGACTTTTGTGCGTGCTGGCCCTTTGAAAGGCACTAGGGACATTGTGGCCGCAAGCAGTTGGGAACAGCAGATGCCAACTGCCTGGGAGATGAGGCACGAGACCTGGCGGCAGGGCCCACCAGCAGGAATGGGACCCGCCCAGTGGCGGATTATCATTAGGGCGTTTCGGGCGGTCGCCCGGGGCCCAAGGCTCCCAGCGGGCCCATGATGCCCAGTGGCGTCGCTAGCACCGGAGGGAGCCCCGGTGCCAGGACCGCACCTGTCAGGCGAGGGGAGCTTCGCTTCTACTTACCAGCCATGGTCTGTGCTGCTTTAGAAGCTCCCCCTCCAGCCCCCCTTCCCTGCTCTAAACATCTCTCCTCTGCTGCTAACTTTCGGGACATGGGGGAGGGGAGACTGTCGGCGGGCTCTGTGCTGTGAGCAGGAGAAGAGCTGCAGTGAAGACATAAAAGGTAAGTGCATGTATGTTTAATGTCTATATTCATGTGTGTTTAATGTCCATATTCATGTGTGTTTAATGTCCATATTCATGTATGTTTAATGTCCATATTCATGTATGTTTAATGTCCATATTCATGTATGTTTAATGTCCATATTCATGTGTTTACAAGGTGTACTTTGTGTATAATGTGCATACTCGTGTGTACTTTGTGTACTATGCATACTTTGTGTATAATGTGCGTACTTTGTGCATAATGTGCCTACTTTGTGTACTTTGTGCATAATGTGCGTACTTTGTGTACTGTGTGTACTTTGTGCATAATGTGCGTACTTTGTGCATAATGTGCGTACTTTGTGCATAATGTGCGTACTTTGTGTACTGTGTGTACTTTGTGCATAATGTGTGTACTTTGTGCATAATGTGCGTACTTTGTGCATAATGTGCGTACTTTGTGTACTGTGTGTACTTTGTGCATAATGTGCCTACTTTGTGTACTAGTGTTTAGGTAGTGTTAGCAATAGTTACGGCGCGGCAGGGTGGTGGTGGAGAAGGGGGGCCCAAGTTTGAGTAACAGCCCAGGGCCCATGGTCTTCTTAATCTGCCACTGGACCCGCCACTATTACAGTGCGCAATCTCTATTCTGTTCAGTGGGAGTCACAAAAACAGCCGAGCAACCGCTGCTCGGCTGTTTCCATAACAACCATTCTGTTCACTATTCTTTTTTATTTATTACTCCTTCTATTTCCCCACTTAACAAATCAATCAGTTATTTTCTTTGTATTGTCTGTTTTGATTATTTATTGGTTGACATGAATATAATATTAGTAAATGACACAGTGATATCTATCAGGAAAACAAGTGGAAAATGTAGTAACCCAGAGCAATAAATATATTATTATTATTATTATTATGTTTCAAAAATGCATGAAAGGTGCACATCCCACTTCTGGGACCCATGTCCCCCTTTTACCTATTCTGTGCAGCCAATGACCCCATAGAATTCAATGGAGAGGTGGCTATAAATGTGTAAGATATATTCAATAAGTATCTGTTTTCCGGACGTAACACCTTAGCCACTTGCTGTTTTAATCAATCGAACTTATAGCACCCTAGATCCCTGAGGTGCTGTAAGTTCGATTCAGCAAAACAGTGAGGGCATAGTTATAGGGGGTGCAGAGGTAGCAGTCACGCCCGGACCCTGTTGCCTGAGGAGACTTAAAGACCCCTCTGTCACACATGAAGACACCAGTATTATAAATGGCACATGGTAGGAGAGGGGCCCTGTTATACTGTTGCAATTGGGCCAAGGGGCTTCAAGTTACGCCTCTGGGGTGTTACATCGGGAATAAAGACAGTTAAATGTTAAATGATGTTATACAGTGCATACAATAGATTTGAGCAAGTTTCTTAGGGATTGTCAGGAGCATAAAGAATCCAGCAGGTCCGTATCCAGCCCTAATGACCCTAGGGCCTTCTATAACTGTTTCTTAATACTATCTACTCCATTGATGAAATGCACCTTTGGGGGTTTTCTTAGTTGGCACCAACTCACATTATTGCGCTACAATATACACTGATAATATTGGTGGCACCATTCTATGAGTGATCAGGATTACATCTATTATGGTTTCCACTCCAGTTACATATATATGAGTTGGTGCATCCATTCCCTCATAGAAATGATGACTACACCTACATAAATTTGTTTTATAACTTAGTGTCTGTGATCTCTCCTCGCTTGTACAGAACATTTTTCCTTTTATCTACAGCATTAAGGAGTTTCTTTCTTGGTCCAAGTTGGATGTTAACGCTCTGCAGATCTTCATTAGAACACATGAGAAGAGAATCTAAATCAATTTTTTCTCTCAAAAGAGTGACATGTAATTCAAGTAAGCCATGGGATGCTAAGAAGACCTGAAGAGAAGAACTTTCTTCTTCTGTATCTAGTTCCATATCATCTACATTCCAGACCACATTGTCGTCACTGTCGTTATCATTCTCATTGCCATCGTTGGCCTCTGCTCTAAACAATTCACTGTTGACTTTGAAACCCATATCATCTTCAACTGTAGACATTTCACCAAAATCAGTGCTAATACCCGTTGTCTGGTTCCTCCGGAAAACTATGTTCCCAAGACCAGGACGATTAAAAATAGATTGTTTTTCTTTTTCCCCTGAAGTCATAGCTCCCTCATCATCTTCATCATGTTCACTGAAGACATCAGTGACCTTAGCACGTTGGCCAGTAGAGTTTTCACCTTGGGCAAACATCACATTGCTCATTGTATCTCTATCCATTGTATTTTTATGTTTGTGTTTTAATTTAAACTGTAAGGTGTCCTTCAGACCCCTGGTTAGTGTGCTTATGGTCGATGGTGTTGAAAACTGGGCACCTACTGAGCCTGATAAGGTTCCCTTTGATGAATTTACTGTATCAGTCTTGTTCCTGTTATAGTTTTTGTTCATCTGGCTCTCATGTTTCTCTTGGAGCTTCTCACATTCTTTGATCTTACGTTCTGCATCTTTCATAGCTTGCTCTTTTAATCTAGCAACCTTCTTTGGATTCAAGGATGTTTGCTTACTGGCTGATCCATCCAAAATTTTGACACATTCTTGACGGTCCTTCATGATGGACACATCCAGTGGTGAACGTAACTGGTTATCCAAGGCAAAAATATTTGCTCCAAAATTAATGAGAAATGCTACAACGTTAGCATGGCCTTTCTCTGCTGCATGATGCAATGGTGTGTTTCCCCATATGTCACTTTTGTTCGGATCTCCACTGAAAGACAAACATTCAAACGAGAATTAGTATTAAATCTTAAAGGAAAACCTACAGTTATTTACATAATGGGTCATGTAATGGGTAAACTCCCATTAGCTAAAGGATGGCATCAAAAACCCATAAAACCCATCGATGTATGCAACTCAGCTTCAGAGAGTTGCACTCTTGGTACAAATGGTGAAAATCATCATCTGCTGTTCATGTGGTTCTTACCTGAAGATTCCTCTTGCAAGTAGCTGTACAGAAAGGACACTCAATATGCAAAAGATAGCAAAAAATGGACTACCAAAGCAGCCAAAGTTTAGCCATATTTGCGGTGACAACAGTAAGCACATCCATATTGGTTGCCACCTTTGAATTAGCTTCTTGGTAAATTTTTCCTTTGCCATTGATTGTACAAGCTGACAGTTTCTATTGTCACTTTTACAAAAATGGCCGCCACAACAAAGCAAAGCAATGATAATATGTCTGTCAGTGAATAAAACATAATTACTACTTTTTTGCTGCTGCTCTCACTTCTTATTTATTAATATATGGGCATTTTTTCAATTTAAGTAAAAACTATCTTTGAGATTTTCTGGAATGCTTGGTTATGCTCTCAGTTCTGTTATTGCCTGGCCTGAAGATTCCAGCCATTTAAGTAATGTCAGATTGGATTTTCAGAAATCCAGTCCTGAATTATAATTTTATCCTATTTGAATTCAGTGGTATTCACAGAAGAAGGGTCAAACTAGGCCCCACATTATGATGAAACTCAGGACAACTCTCACCATCCCCAATGCAGTTCCCTTGGAGAAGGGGAGTCCATTTTGCATAGGTCCTTGCCACCGAATGACAAAGGGAGTGGGAGCAACCAGGACTGGACCCCTCTCTTCAAGGACTCTATAGCATCAGCATTTTGCTGCCTCTATGGTATGTACACCCTTGTCTGAATTTTTTTGAAAAATGGCTAAAGGAATATTTGTGTTCAACTATTAAAGGGGTTATCCGGGTGCCAAAAATTGCATTGCAATAATATCTTTATGTGAAACTAAGTAACTTACTAATATACATTAATTAAAAATTCTGTGCTAAATGGTGCAGTTCAAACCTCATGAATTATTCAGGAAATGCTGGAGCTTTTCTAAAAGTGATGACGCTCCGACACGGCCCCACGTAACTGAGCTCTTGCTTCATGTGCTGTTCGTGTACATGACTGCAAGGGGCTGTCACATTGCCTTTGCTCGGGACTCCAGTACTGCTCCGACGTCCATGTTTGGTCAATTCAGGGGTTTCCTATCGCTGGAGTCCCCGAGTAGAGCATCAGCTGATGCTCTGCCTGGGGACTCCACAACTTCTGCCAACGTCACTGCCCATATATGTACAATGACGTTGGCAGTGCAGTACTGGAGTCCTGGAGCAGAGCATCAGCTGATGCTTTGCCTGGAGACTCCACAACTTCTGCCCACGTCATTGTAACTGTCCATATATGGACAATGACGTCGGCAGCACAACTGGAGTCCCCGAGCAGAGCATCAGCTGATGCTCTGCTCCGGGACTCCAGTACTGCTCTGCCGACATCATTGTCCATATATGGACAGTTACAATGACGTGGGCAGAAGTTGTGGAGTCCCCAGGCAGAGCATCAGCTGATGCTCTGCTCGGGGACTGATTTAGAGGGGTATGAGAGAGGGAGATAGATAGATAGAGACAGAATCGGACTGATCCATCAGAGAACAAGAGGATCCTCCAGTGGGCCCAGGCTCTGACACAATAAGGGCTAGTCCACACGTGGCGTAAATATTGCGGATTTTCCGCAGCATAATACTGTAGCAGAGGAGTGGATGAGATTTCAAGAAATCTTATCCACACACTGCGTACGTGATATGCGGAGATTCCGCACACAAATTGACCAGCAGTGCATTTTTTTAAGCCGCAGCATGTCAATTGTGGTTGCGGAATTGCCGGTATTTTGTTGCAGGTTTTCCTCATTGAATTTAATAGGGATCTAAAAGCCGCAACAGTCAAGTGTTGCGACTTTTGCGGCAGAATCGCATCGATTACGCCGCAAAAAATGCAACTTATAAAAAAAACCCATCTTATTCTTATCTCATCCCAGGACGTCATCCCAGGAGGCCGGCTAATGCTGCAGTGTTCCGCAGCGGACATTCTGGGCGAAAAACTGCACCACAATTTGGTGCGTTTTTTTTTGGCAAGAATACCCTGCGGTCACTGGGGCAGATACACAGTGTACCTTTATGCAGCATATCCGCCCCTTCTAAACTTATGGTCCAGCAGAAGACAACCCTATTTGGAGGTGACATTGGAGCCAATCACTTGCCACTTGGGTCTATTTTTTTTGGGATGATTCACAAATTACCTAAGAAACCTTATTGATGATATGTCCTGTGAGTGCAATGATAACAACCAGGACTATGATAAAATTAAAAATGGACATGTAAATGTTCTATATAGATGGAGGGTAGGCCTTCAGAATCATCTCGTCTTGTGGGCCCAAGGAACCACAGTCCGACGATAGAGAGAAAGATAGATACGAAAGATCGATAGATAGATAGATAGATAGATAGATAGATAGATAGATAGATAGATAGATAGATAGATAGATAGATAGATAGATAGATAGATGGATAGATATAATATAGATGGATAGATAGTTAGATAGATAGATAGATAGATAGATAATACATACAATGATTACATGAGTGGATACATGACGGTAGGATCACCTTTAGTGAACCTACAATACTATATAAAGTTACTGCATATAAAGCAATTCCCTATTTTACATATATTTAATATACATATATAAGAATTTCTCCCGTTAATGAGCATAAAAACAGCCCATACTCCTCGGACTACTCAGGAATAAGTGTTTTCAGTACCAAACCAAAGTCCTGTATAAAGGGGCACACTGGTAATACAATGTGGAAATAATACAAATAACAACAAAACTAATAGTAATAAAAATGTGAATAGTATTTTCAGTCAGGTGGTAAAATTGTCTTGTTCTGAAAATCAGAATAAAGAATTTGGAGGGAAGTGAGGAGCTACACGAGGTTGTCAAATGTGACAAATGTCATAAGCAATTCATTTCTTCGTCCTGGTGTTGATTATGGAATATTATGTCACAGAATCGCGGGTGATTTATGAGGCTCAATAACTGGCACTGAGCTTTCTCTAAGTGCATTATTACAGATTGCCGCAAGCAAAAATGAAATGATCCTTGTCACACATTTGCAGGTGGAGAATCCAATATTTCACCAGATTTCGATTATTGCTGCTCACCCCGAGTTTGGACAATGTTTTCTTTTTCTTTCATATTAGTAATAGAGATTGACGTCCTGATGACATGGATGGAATTTACAGTCCCGGGGAAAGAAAATAATTTGGAAATACTCATCAGTAATACTGTATAACAAGCTCTATAAAGCAAAAGGGTTATTCTCAACTCTAGCAAGATATATTGTATACCTCTGCTTCTGGAGAATTGAACATAGTGTATATATACAGTACACTACATTATATGCTACATGATGTTAACCCCATTCCCACACACATTGACAGATTGTGTAATGGGGATCACGTTATCCCACCAAAACACCCTTCCTCAGAAGCCAATGAAATGTACATATGGGGTATAAGATGGAGGACAGAAGTTGTAGGATAAATCCCTGTGGCCCCTGATCCTTGACTGTATTGGACCCAGATATTGGGCTCTCAGGCCTATACTTTATGTTTGGATGGGTTTTTCGGAAGGGGGCAGAAAACTGGACTGGGGCTTGTGAAATTGATGGGCCCAATGATTGCACATTATTGCCTGTTAAATTGATCCCATTGAAGTGGAACTCGGTGGGGACCATGCAGTGACCCTTTTTGGATTAATTAGCCTGGGCCGCATTTTTTTTTAAAATAATTAAAAGCTACACAATTTTCCAACATACTTTCTGTATTAATTCCTCATGGTTTTCAGGATCTCTGCTCGTTGTTATTCAGTAGGAACATTCATTGTTTACTTCCAGTGGATAAAATCCTGTCCATGGTCATGTGATGGACACACAGGTGCTGGGATTATTAGAAGACACAGCTCTGATACACAAACTGTAACGATCCCCGCACCTGTGTGTCCATCACATGACCACGGACAGAATTTTATCCACTGGAAGTAAACAATAAATGTTCCCACTGAATGACAACAAGCAGAGATCTTAAAAACTGTGAGGAATTAATACAGAAAGTACATTAGAAAATTGTATAGCCTTTAATTATACAAGAAAAAACATGAATCTGCTAAAACCGGAAATCTCCTATAAAGGCCAGACAAGCCCTTTTATTAAGTGTTGAAGCACTGGGTGTCAAGAATAGAAAAAACAAAAAAAAACCATATAGAACTTATATATTGACATCTTCTCTGTACTGTGTCCCCTGGACCCAAATGCAAAATCTGTATCAGAACCCCCACCTATCATGTGCCATTAATAAGACTGGTACTGCTACCCCCTATTAGCTACGCCTTACTGTACGTCTTTAGTTACTATCATATGATGATGATGTTAGCCATGCTCTCCTAATAGATCCCGCTGTCTACTTACCCTCTGTGACACACCAGCTCAAGAACATCCAGATGCCCATGATAGGCTGCCAATAGGGTGGGAGTCATTCCATCACCATCTGTTGTGTTCACATCCTTTTTAGTAGCTTCTTTCAAGATATCTAAGTAGCCATCTATGGCAGCTTGGTGATACCTAGTGGACATTCTCACTGCTCCGCCAGCCTTAGCAGGGTTCTCGTACAATCTGTAGGGTTTCCAGGAAGAAGCTTCTAAACCAATGGCTGATTAATTATTACACTCAGGAATGGCTCATTTACAGCAGTAGGATTGGGTTCAAAGTCCCTAGAAATTACTTTAGCACAGGGAGTAACCCTAGGAACTGACTGCGTTATATGTAGTAATGCCAATTGAGGCTGCAATTGATTTATTATCTTGATGATAAAGATGGCACAAAGTCCCTTTTCAGGTGTCCGCAGCTAGACAAGCAAGAGAATAAACCAGTATATGAACTTTAACATGGAGTGCATCATTTACTACCTGGTTTTGCCGTACAAATACTGATCAAAATACACCCGTGTGAAAGTGTCCCAAGATGTGCACCGTAGAACAAAATGCGAGATCATGTCTTACAAGTCCAAATTTTCAAAGGGTCTACCATGCCGGTTTTCTAAATGCAAAATGGGTAAAGTTTGGCTGGATGTGTCACTGTGATGAATGGGATTTTACATAATCCTGTTCACACAATGTGGCTGACCTAGGCAGTATGCCGGAGGATATACGGCGTCAAATGTGGTCCTTATGACTCTGTAGTATGGAGCCGCAACGGAGTCTGAATGCTTCCATATGGTGCTCTGTGGAGGGCTTTATTACGGGGTTATTTATACCTGTGTAATATGACATCCGATGGAACATGCCCCATTTTTTAGATTCATATAGAACAGTATGGCCCCTTAGAGGTTTATGGGCGGCTTATTACGGAGCCATAATATGGCTATGTTCAGACGCTTTAGTCTGCCTGAGGTAAATCCGCATGCACACATGAAATTTCATCGCCATAGAAATATGTTAAATGCAATATTGAAATTAACATGGTTGCATTAGGGTTCATGCTCGTGGCAATGCTCAATAAATGGAAAGGTGCCGTATGTACAGACATATTCTCCCCTAGAAGCAATATGGAATCCAACAGAAAAAAAGAAAAAAGAGGCATACGAAGTTACAATAGAGGCTGTATTACACACCGTATAAAATTGAGTGATGAAAACTGAAACCAATCAATGGTGATGGAAACGGAAACCTACGGTTTCAGTATGTGTCAGTCAGAGCTCCGTGCCGATGGAAAGCTCAGACAGAACAGAGCCCTGACGCAGATGTGAACGAAGCCTAAGTTGTTTGGTTTTTATGCAATTTTTCCCTTAAATTGTGGTGAAAAAAATGCAACAAAAATAACTAATGTTAATGCACTCATATACGGCCCTGTATTTGAGGCCTAAGGGTATGCTCACATGTTGCAAATTTGTTGAAGACATTTTTGCGACTGTACATTTATTCTGAATTGGGTTTTCAGAAATCCATGCATCTGCTGCAGAAATAACCTAATTCAGATTCATGGAATGGATTTTCAGTTACAGAAATTTCTGCAAACAAAAATTTGTCAGTTTGTGAACATACCCTTAGGGCAGGGGTCTCAAACTCGGCCGGGTAAGTGGGCCACATATAGAAAAAATTGGAAGTTGGCGGGCCTCATTACTTTCAAATTTGATACAATACAAAATTATTGTTAATCAAGTAGTTATTTGAATTACTATAACACTATATTACTATAATAATAATACTACATTACTATAATAATAATAATAATAATAATAATAATAATAATAATAGAAACAACAAAGGAAAATGGGGGAAGGAGGGATCCTCCAGCTCACCAACTCAGCGTTCCATCCTCAGAACTCGCCTGGATCTCCGTGACGGCACAAGGCAAACAACATAGAAGAGACAGAAGAAAAGTCCAGCGACGTACGGTGGGTAAAAGGAAATCCTGGTTTCCACTTTATTTAGGCAGTCTATGACATATACCACACGGGAGGAAGAACGCAATATAGGTGGTCATCCAAAGGCAGATAGTGAAAGCCTACGCGTTTCGAATACACACAGTATTTTTAGTCATGACCGATATCAGCCATGACTAAGAATACTGTGTGTATTCGAAACGCTTAGGCTTTCACTATCTGCCTTTGGATGACCACCTATATTGCGTTCTTCCTCCCGTGTGGTATATGTCATAGACTGCCTAAATAAAGTGGAAACCAGGATTTCCTCTTACCCACCGTACGTCGCTGGACTTTTCTTCTGTCTCTTCAATAATAATAATACATTATTATAATAATACCGCTAGGTTTAAAATTTGAGAGATTTCTCCACATGCTTATTTCAGCAATCCAGTTTTCCAGTTTAAGTGTTGCTAAGTGCAGTCAGGCGGCTCAGTTAGCAGTGTTTGGCAGACACACATGTCAAGATTGGGCAGCCCCTTTTTAGATAGTGCCACAGTGCCCTCTGTGGATGCTGCCACAGTGCCCTCTGTAGAAGCTGCCAGAGTCCTCTGTAGATGATGCCTCAGTGCCCTCTGCAGATAATGCCTCAGTGCCCTCTGTAGATAATGCCACAGTGCCCTTTGTAGATAATGCAACACACCCCTAGATAATGCCACAGTGTCCTCTGTAGATGCTGCCACAGTGCCCTCTGTAGATGCTGCCACAGTGCCCTCTGTAGATGCTACCACAGTGCCCTCTGTAGCTGCTACCACAGTGCCCTCTGTAGATGCTGCCACAGTGCCCTCCGTAGATGCTGCCACAGTGCGCTCCGTAGATGCTGCCACAGTGCTCTCCGTAGATGCTGCCACAGTGCCCTCCGCAGATGCTGCCACAGTGCCCCCCGCAGATAATGCCACACCCCCCCCAAGTAGATAGCTCCATTGGTGCTCCCTCTAGGAGTGGAATCCCCAGCCAGAGCGTTGCCGACGCTTTGGCTGGGGATTCTTCTACTGTTGGAGCCCCTTACGTCACTGTCCATACACAGTGATGTTAGGGGAATGTGATATCAGGGGCATCCTCGGAGCCGGAGTCCCAGAGCAAAGCACTAGTATAGGCTCTGCGCCGGGAGTCTGTACTAGCGCTCTGCCCGGGACTCCGCTCTGGGGAAGCCCCAGACATCGTGTCTCCAAACATGGACACCGATGACAGTGAATTCCTGGAGCAGAGCCGATACTAGTGCTCTACCCGGGACTCCGCTCTCGGGAAGACCCTGACACACTGTCCATATATGGACAACGATGTCAGGGAATTCCACAGAGTCCCGGAGCAGAGACTATATTAGCGCTCTGCATGGGACTCCGGCTCTGGGGAAGCCCCAGACATCGCTGTTCATATGTAGACAGCGATGTCAGAAGATTCCACAGAGTCCTGGAGCATTGCCTATACTAGTGCTCTGCCCAGGACTCTGCTCTGGGGAAGACCCTGACACACTGTCCATATGTGGACAGCGATGTGAGGGAATTCCAGAGTCCCGGAGCAGAGTCTGTACTAGCGGCTCTCTGTTCCGTGGGCCGCAGATGACAGCCCCAGGGGCCGTGTGCTTGAGACCCCTGCCTTAGGGTATATTTACACAGTGAAGTTTTGGTGCAGTTTTTAAAGCCAGAAAAAGGAGTGGACATGGAATCTTTCCTATATGCTTCCTCTTTGTTTATGATCCACACCTGGTTGTGGCTTCAAAATTTGCATAAATGAAGACACCAAAACTGAACTGTGTGAATAAGAAATAAGGGCTCATGCTCACTGCCATATAACTCTCCAAAAAGTGAAGGAGACCGGCTCCAGCTTGCTTCTAAAAATATACGTTCTTTTTAAAGTCCTTATGAAAACACTAGAATACCACATCAATCTAGGAGAAACAGGGCCTGGCTGACGTGTTTCAGGCCGACATAGAATTCCCCCTACGTCTTCATATGGATCCACCCCTAGTTTTGGCTTCAAAATACTGATGCAAACTACTGACCAAATCTGC
This sequence comes from Rhinoderma darwinii, assembly GCF_050947455.1. Taxonomy (NCBI): domain Eukaryota; kingdom Metazoa; phylum Chordata; class Amphibia; order Anura; family Rhinodermatidae; genus Rhinoderma; species Rhinoderma darwinii. The sequence goes on from NC_134692.1 coordinate 121,571,622, forward strand.
AATGTGTGAATAAGGGCTAAGGGTTTGTTCAGATGGTGTGGTTTATTTCCACGATTTTATGGAAATTGCGGTAATTAACTATGATTTAACTGCACCGTCTGAATATACCCTTGGAGTGTATTTATATAAGTAATTTTTTATGAATTTTTTGCTGCAATTTTCGTAATCGCGGCAGTGACTGACGCAGTTTTTACAAAAATGACTCGGTTTTAAATAAGCAAAAAAAATTAAATACACACTTAAACCTCATTCACATGGCAGTGTTTTGGTCAGTATTTTGCTTCAGCATTTGGAAGCCAAAATCAGGAGTGGGTCCATGACTTGGAAGAGGCGCAAATCTATTGAGTATACTTTTCTTCTGAGTAGGTTCTACTCCTAGTTATGGCCTACAAATACTGATCCAAAATACTGCGAATATGGCCTTAAGATATATTTTACCACGAATTGGCGCAGTTTCCAGGTTTTAATGAGTTTCACCAGTGCTAACTGCGGAACTGTGGCATTTTGCGGTAAAACCGCCCAGTTTACTGCACAGAAACAACTGCAGCCGTCTGTGCGACAGTCACAAGTGTTTGGGTATTTTTACCGATGCCATTTTTAGGGTCCATTTAGATGTTGCGGTTGAGGTGCAGCTGTAACTATATAAAAAAAAACGCATCAGACTGCACCAAATACTGCATGAAAACTGTGTGTGTGTGATCTTGGCCCTAATGTAATTTTTTTATGCAGTTTTTTAAGCTACAACCGGGAGTGAATTTAAAAAAAAGAAATAGAAAGGTAGAGTACATTTGTATGAGTTGTTGTTAAGGGTTTTTTTCCACTACAATTTTTGTACATGAGGCAAATGTACGCCCTTTTTGTAAAAAACGTTATAAAAACCGAACAAATAAGGATTTATATAAATGTACTCGTAGGGTGGTTTCACTTGTGCTTTTTTTATGCAGTTTTTTAAGCCAATGCCAGGTGTGGATCATAAAGGGAGGGGAAGTATATAGGGAAGTCTCGCAGTCAATTATTTGCCCCTTTTTTCGCAAAATCTGTTTTGCCCTAATGTTCTAAAAAAGTGATTTTCTACCGTTTTAGTGCTGCAGCTTGTATATATCTACAATACATAGAAGCTGCATAATGCCACTATGAGCCCAAACCGTCTATGAACTGGACTGACAGCTCAACTGACAGCGGCTCCTGTGCGTCTCTGACATGCGTTTTACTGCTATTTAATTTTCGATGCGGTTGTGCCCCGAAGCACGGTAAAAATGTGGTTTTCAGAATCGCTTTTTCAATGCGTTTCCATCTGCACCTTAACTGCAACATGTAAATAGACCCTAGGGCCAAGATCACACACACAGTTTCGATGCAGTTTTTGGTATTGTTTTTTTTAGCCAAAGTCAGGAGTGGATCAAAAGGAAGTAGAGGTATAAAGAAAAGACTAATGTATCGCCTTTCTTTTGTGTCCACTCCTGTGTTTGGATAAAGAAAACGGAGACAAAAACTGCACTAAAACTGCGTGTGTGATCCTGGCCTAAGGGTGATTTAGATGGGATGTTTTTGACCGCATGTTAAAAAAAAGTCATGTTAAAAAATGCACGCAAATTTTTCTGCAAATTGTCGCAGTTTTGATGCGTTTTTCATCTGTCCGCTTTTTACATGTGAAACGCACTTAATTTAACGTTTCACCTGTAGAAACCGCACAGATAAATAACGCATCAGAAACTGCGGGCTAAAAACTTTTAATCTAAATGCACCCTAAGGTATGTTCACACAGGGCGGATACACTGCGTAAAAGCACACAGCGTATCCGCTCTGGACTCCGCACACAATTCTCGACGAAAACCTGCACTAAATTGTGGTGCAGTTTTTCAGGCCCTAATGTCCGCTGCGGAAAACTGCACATAAAAAAGTTTCATACTTACGTAGCTATGGCGACGCGTCACTCTGCCGTCCTGCAGGCCGGCCTCCTCGAATGACGTTTCATCTCATGTGACCGCTGCAGCATGTGATTGGCTGCAGCGGTCACATGGGAGGCCAGCCTGAACGAAGAAGCACAGAATTCTGGGTAAGTATAAGATTTTGTGGTTTGAATTTTGCAGCAGAATTGCAGCTTTTCCATCGCAAAAATCGCAACATCTGCTATTTGCTGCAGGTTTCACCTCCTTATTGGGTTCAATGGGGAAAACCTGCAACATATAAGCAGAGATTACGCAAATACAATTGACATGATGCGGATTTAAAAAAACGCACCGCAGGTCAATTTCTGAGCAGTTTTTCCGCTCATCATTTATGCATCGTGTGGATGACATTTGTTCAAATCTCATCCACTCTGCTGCTACTGTGTTATGCTGCGAATTTTCTGCAACTAAATTTGCAGTATTTACACTACGTGTGAACTTACCTTAAGGGTCTATTCAGACTTTGTGGTTGAGATCCAATTAACACCGCATAAAAAACACATCCAAAAAAAAATTGTGTTTTTATCGCAATTTATTGCGTTTTCTATGCGGTAAAAGCGCAACCGCATAGAAAAACACACCAAATCATGCTAAAAACTCATGCTGTTTTCATATGTGTTTTTTCAATGCGGTTTTTACAGCACCTCAGCTGTAATGTCTTAATGGATCCTAAGGGCATGACCAGACGTGGCGGAGTTCTGCATACTCTGTCCGCATCAATGCCGCACAGAATCTGCGTTGCAGATTCTGTTGTGGCTTTGCCTAAAATGGGCATTAAATTGATGCGGACTAGCCGTTGCGTATTCAGGGGAAGAGGGCTTCCCTTCTCTCTATCAGTGCAGGATAGAGAGAAGGGACAGCCCTTTGCCTAGTAAAAGTAAATGAAATTCATACTTACCCAGCCGTTGTCTTGGTGACGCGTCCCTCTTTCGACATCCAGCCCGACGTCCCTGGATGACGCGGCAGTCCATGTGACCGCTGCAGCCTGTGATTGGCCTGTGATTGGCTGCAGCCGTCACTTGGACTGAAACGTCATCCCGGGAGGCCGGACTGGAGGAAGAAGCAGGGAGTTCTCGGTAAGTAGGAACTTCTATTTTTTTTACAGGTTGATGTATATTGTGGTCGGAAGTCACTGTCCAGGGTGCCGAAACAGTTACTGCCGATCGTTTAACTCTTTCAGCACCCTGGACAGTGACTATTTACTAACGTTGCCTAGCAACGCTCCCGTAATTACGGGTGCACACACGTAGACACCCGTAATTACGCGAGCCCCATTGACTTCTATGGGCCTGCCCGTGCCGTAATAACGGCCCGTGATTACGGGCGCTTTTACGTTAGTGTGCATGGTGCCTCAGTCTGGCTGTAGACCTAGAAATACATAGGTCCAGCCAGAATGAAGAAATGTCATGTTCGTAAAACAAATATGCTCTGCAGCACACATAACATCTGCGGACTTCATTGTGGAATTTTCACTCTCCATTGAAGTCAATGGAGATATTCCGCAGTGAGTCCGCAACAAGTCCGCTACACGTCCGCAACAGCCAGTGTATGCTGCGGACACCAAATTCCGCACCGCAGCCTATGATCCGCAGCGGAGTTTACTGCACAGAAACAACTGCAGCCGTCTGTGCGACAGTCACAAGTGTTTGGGTATTTTTACCGATGCCATTTTTAGGGTCCATTTAGATGTTGCGGTTGAGGTGCAGCTGTAACTATATAAAAAAAAACGCATCAGACTGCACCAAATACTGCATGAAAACTGTGTGTGTGTGATCTTGGCCCTAATGTAATTTTTTTATGCAGTTTTTTAAGCTACAACCGGGAGTGAATTTAAAAAAAAGAAATAGAAAGGTAGAGTACATTTGTATGAGTTGTTGTTAAGGGTTTTTTTCCACTACAATTTTTGTACATGAGGCAAATGTACGCCCTTTTTGTAAAAAACGTTATAAAAACCGAACAAATAAGGATTTATATAAATGTACTCGTAGGGTGGTTTCACTTGTGCTTTTTTTATGCAGTTTTTTAAGCCAATGCCAGGTGTGGATCATAAAGGGAGGGGAAGTATATAGGGAAGTCTCGCAGTCAATTATTTGCCCCTTTTTTCGCAAAATCTGTTTTGCCCTAATGTTCTAAAAAAGTGATTTTCTACCGTTTTAGTGCTGCAGCTTGTATATATCTACAATACATAGAAGCTGCATAATGCCACTATGAGCCCAAACCGTCTATGAACTGGACTGACAGCTCAACTGACAGCGGCTCCTGTGCGTCTCTGACATGCGTTTTACTGCTATTTAATTTTCGATGCGGTTGTGCCCCGAAGCACGGTAAAAATGTGGTTTTCAGAATCGCTTTTTCAATGCGTTTCCATCTGCACCTTAACTGCAACATGTAAATAGACCCTAGGGCCAAGATCACACACACAGTTTCGATGCAGTTTTTGGTATTGTTTTTTTTAGCCAAAGTCAGGAGTGGATCAAAAGGAAGTAGAGGTATAAAGAAAAGACTAATGTATCGCCTTTCTTTTGTGTCCACTCCTGTGTTTGGATAAAGAAAACGGAGACAAAAACTGCACTAAAACTGCGTGTGTGATCCTGGCCTAAGGGTGATTTAGATGGGATGTTTTTGACCGCATGTTAAAAAAAAGTCATGTTAAAAAATGCACGCAAATTTTTCTGCAAATTGTCGCAGTTTTGATGCGTTTTTCATCTGTCCGCTTTTTACATGTGAAACGCACTTAATTTAACGTTTCACCTGTAGAAACCGCACAGATAAATAACGCATCAGAAACTGCGGGCTAAAAACTTTTAATCTAAATGCACCCTAAGGTATGTTCACACAGGGCGGATACACTGCGTAAAAGCACACAGCGTATCCGCTCTGGACTCCGCACACAATTCTCGACGAAAACCTGCACTAAATTGTGGTGCAGTTTTTCAGGCCCTAATGTCCGCTGCGGAAAACTGCACATAAAAAAGTTTCATACTTACGTAGCTATGGCGACGCGTCACTCTGCCGTCCTGCAGGCCGGCCTCCTCGAATGACGTTTCATCTCATGTGACCGCTGCAGCATGTGATTGGCTGCAGCGGTCACATGGGAGGCCAGCCTGAACGAAGAAGCACAGAATTCTGGGTAAGTATAAGATTTTGTGGTTTGAATTTTGCAGCAGAATTGCAGCTTTTCCATCGCAAAAATCGCAACATCTGCTATTTGCTGCAGGTTTCACCTCCTTATTGGGTTCAATGGGGAAAACCTGCAACATATAAGCAGAGATTACGCAAATACAATTGACATGATGCGGATTTAAAAAAACGCACCGCAGGTCAATTTCTGAGCAGTTTTTCCGCTCATCATTTATGCATCGTGTGGATGACATTTGTTCAAATCTCATCCACTCTGCTGCTACTGTGTTATGCTGCGAATTTTCTGCAACTAAATTTGCAGTATTTACACTACGTGTGAACTTACCTTAAGGGTCTATTCAGACTTTGTGGTTGAGATCCAATTAACACCGCATAAAAAACACATCCAAAAAAAAATTGTGTTTTTATCGCAATTTATTGCGTTTTCTATGCGGTAAAAGCGCAACCGCATAGAAAAACACACCAAATCATGCTAAAAACTCATGCTGTTTTCATATGTGTTTTTTCAATGCGGTTTTTACAGCACCTCAGCTGTAATGTCTTAATGGATCCTAAGGGCATGACCAGACGTGGCGGAGTTCTGCATACTCTGTCCGCATCAATGCCGCACAGAATCTGCGTTGCAGATTCTGTTGTGGCTTTGCCTAAAATGGGCATTAAATTGATGCGGACTAGCCGTTGCGTATTCAGGGGAAGAGGGCTTCCCTTCTCTCTATCAGTGCAGGATAGAGAGAAGGGACAGCCCTTTGCCTAGTAAAAGTAAATGAAATTCATACTTACCCAGCCGTTGTCTTGGTGACGCGTCCCTCTTTCGACATCCAGCCCGACGTCCCTGGATGACGCGGCAGTCCATGTGACCGCTGCAGCCTGTGATTGGCCTGTGATTGGCTGCAGCCGTCACTTGGACTGAAACGTCATCCCGGGAGGCCGGACTGGAGGAAGAAGCAGGGAGTTCTCGGTAAGTAGGAACTTCTATTTTTTTTACAGGTTGATGTATATTGTGGTCGGAAGTCACTGTCCAGGGTGCCGAAACAGTTACTGCCGATCGTTTAACTCTTTCAGCACCCTGGACAGTGACTATTTACTAACGTTGCCTAGCAACGCTCCCGTAATTACGGGTGCACACACGTAGACACCCGTAATTACGCGAGCCCCATTGACTTCTATGGGCCTGCCCGTGCCGTAATAACGGCCCGTGATTACGGGCGCTTTTACGTTAGTGTGCATGGTGCCTCAGTCTGGCTGTAGACCTAGAAATACATAGGTCCAGCCAGAATGAAGAAATGTCATGTTCGTAAAACAAATATGCTCTGCAGCACACATAACATCTGCGGACTTCATTGTGGAATTTTCACTCTCCATTGAAGTCAATGGAGATATTCCGCAGTGAGTCCGCAACAAGTCCGCTACACGTCCGCAACAGCCAGTGTATGCTGCGGACACCAAATTCCGCACCGCAGCCTATGATCCGCAGCGGAGTTTACTGCACAGAAACAACTGCAGCCGTCTGTGCGACAGTCACAAGTGTTTGGGTATTTTTACCGATGCCATTTTTAGGGTCCATTTAGATGTTGCGGTTGAGGTGCAGCTGTAACTATATAAAAAAAAACGCATCAGACTGCACCAAATACTGCATGAAAACTGTGTGTGTGTGATCTTGGCCCTAATGTAATTTTTTTATGCAGTTTTTTAAGCTACAACCGGGAGTGAATTTAAAAAAAAGAAATAGAAAGGTAGAGTACATTTGTATGAGTTGTTGTTAAGGGTTTTTTTCCACTACAATTTTTGTACATGAGGCAAATGTACGCCCTTTTTGTAAAAAACGTTATAAAAACCGAACAAATAAGGATTTATATAAATGTACTCGTAGGGTGGTTTCACTTGTGCTTTTTTTATGCAGTTTTTTAAGCCAATGCCAGGTGTGGATCATAAAGGGAGGGGAAGTATATAGGGAAGTCTCGCAGTCAATTATTTGCCCCTTTTTTCGCAAAATCTGTTTTGCCCTAATGTTCTAAAAAAGTGATTTTCTACCGTTTTAGTGCTGCAGCTTGTATATATCTACAATACATAGAAGCTGCATAATGCCACTATGAGCCCAAACCGTCTATGAACTGGACTGACAGCTCAACTGACAGCGGCTCCTGTGCGTCTCTGACATGCGTTTTACTGCTATTTAATTTTCGATGCGGTTGTGCCCCGAAGCACGGTAAAAATGTGGTTTTCAGAATCGCTTTTTCAATGCGTTTCCATCTGCACCTTAACTGCAACATGTAAATAGACCCTAGGGCCAAGATCACACACACAGTTTCGATGCAGTTTTTGGTATTGTTTTTTTTAGCCAAAGTCAGGAGTGGATCAAAAGGAAGTAGAGGTATAAAGAAAAGACTAATGTATCGCCTTTCTTTTGTGTCCACTCCTGTGTTTGGATAAAGAAAACGGAGACAAAAACTGCACTAAAACTGCGTGTGTGATCCTGGCCTAAGGGTGATTTAGATGGGATGTTTTTGACCGCATGTTAAAAAAAAGTCATGTTAAAAAATGCACGCAAATTTTTCTGCAAATTGTCGCAGTTTTGATGCGTTTTTCATCTGTCCGCTTTTTACATGTGAAACGCACTTAATTTAACGTTTCACCTGTAGAAACCGCACAGATAAATAACGCATCAGAAACTGCGGGCTAAAAACTTTTAATCTAAATGCACCCTAAGGTATGTTCACACAGGGCGGATACACTGCGTAAAAGCACACAGCGTATCCGCTCTGGACTCCGCACACAATTCTCGACGAAAACCTGCACTAAATTGTGGTGCAGTTTTTCAGGCCCTAATGTCCGCTGCGGAAAACTGCACATAAAAAAGTTTCATACTTACGTAGCTATGGCGACGCGTCACTCTGCCGTCCTGCAGGCCGGCCTCCTCGAATGACGTTTCATCTCATGTGACCGCTGCAGCATGTGATTGGCTGCAGCGGTCACATGGGAGGCCAGCCTGAACGAAGAAGCACAGAATTCTGGGTAAGTATAAGATTTTGTGGTTTGAATTTTGCAGCAGAATTGCAGCTTTTCCATCGCAAAAATCGCAACATCTGCTATTTGCTGCAGGTTTCACCTCCTTATTGGGTTCAATGGGGAAAACCTGCAACATATAAGCAGAGATTACGCAAATACAATTGACATGATGCGGATTTAAAAAAACGCACCGCAGGTCAATTTCTGAGCAGTTTTTCCGCTCATCATTTATGCATCGTGTGGATGACATTTGTTCAAATCTCATCCACTCTGCTGCTACTGTGTTATGCTGCGAATTTTCTGCAACTAAATTTGCAGTATTTACACTACGTGTGAACTTACCTTAAGGGTCTATTCAGACTTTGTGGTTGAGATCCAATTAACACCGCATAAAAAACACATCCAAAAAAAAATTGTGTTTTTATCGCAATTTATTGCGTTTTCTATGCGGTAAAAGCGCAACCGCATAGAAAAACACACCAAATCATGCTAAAAACTCATGCTGTTTTCATATGTGTTTTTTCAATGCGGTTTTTACAGCACCTCAGCTGTAATGTCTTAATGGATCCTAAGGGCATGACCAGACGTGGCGGAGTTCTGCATACTCTGTCCGCATCAATGCCGCACAGAATCTGCGTTGCAGATTCTGTTGTGGCTTTGCCTAAAATGGGCATTAAATTGATGCGGACTAGCCGTTGCGTATTCAGGGGAAGAGGGCTTCCCTTCTCTCTATCAGTGCAGGATAGAGAGAAGGGACAGCCCTTTGCCTAGTAAAAGTAAATGAAATTCATACTTACCCAGCCGTTGTCTTGGTGACGCGTCCCTCTTTCGACATCCAGCCCGACGTCCCTGGATGACGCGGCAGTCCATGTGACCGCTGCAGCCTGTGATTGGCCTGTGATTGGCTGCAGCCGTCACTTGGACTGAAACGTCATCCCGGGAGGCCGGACTGGAGGAAGAAGCAGGGAGTTCTCGGTAAGTAGGAACTTCTATTTTTTTTACAGGTTGATGTATATTGTGGTCGGAAGTCACTGTCCAGGGTGCCGAAACAGTTACTGCCGATCGTTTAACTCTTTCAGCACCCTGGACAGTGACTATTTACTAACGTTGCCTAGCAACGCTCCCGTAATTACGGGTGCACACACGTAGACACCCGTAATTACGCGAGCCCCATTGACTTCTATGGGCCTGCCCGTGCCGTAATAACGGCCCGTGATTACGGGCGCTTTTACGTTAGTGTGCATGGTGCCTCAGTCTGGCTGTAGACCTAGAAATACATAGGTCCAGCCAGAATGAAGAAATGTCATGTTCGTAAAACAAATATGCTCTGCAGCACACATAACATCTGCGGACTTCATTGTGGAATTTTCACTCTCCATTGAAGTCAATGGAGATATTCCGCAGTGAGTCCGCAACAAGTCCGCTACACGTCCGCAACAGCCAGTGTATGCTGCGGACACCAAATTCCGCACCGCAGCCTATGATCCGCAGCGGAGTTTTCCACAGCGTGTAAATGAACCTCACTAAAAAGCTGTGGAAAGCAATGGAGAAACGTGTACGCTGCGGATTTCCGCTGCGGACTGTCCGCAGCGGAATTCCAGAGCAATTCCGCCACGTCTGGTTATGCCCTAAGGGTGCATTTACATGAGACATTTTTGGCTGCGCGGTAAAAGCCATGCGAATTGCTGCAGTTTGCTATGCAGTTTTCGTTCGGCTTTTACAGGTGAATATATATAATGTGTTTATCCTGTAAGGCTGGGTTCACACGACCTATTTTCAGACGTAAACGAGGCGTATTATGCCTCGTTTTACGTCTGAAAATACGGCTCCAATAGGTCGGCAAACATCTGCCCATTCATTTGAATGGGTTTGCCGACGTACTGTGCAGACGACCTGTCATTTACGCGTCGTCGTTTGACAGCTGTCAAACGACGACGCGTAAAAATACAGCCTCGTCAAAAGAAGTGCAGGACACTTCTTTGGACGTTTTTGGAGCTGTTTTCTCATAGACTCCAATGAAAACAGCTCCAAAAACGGACGTAAAAAACGCAGCGAAAACGGCGCAAAAAACGCAGCGAAAAACGCGAGTTGCTCAAAAAACATCTGAAAATCAGGGGCTGTTTTCCCTTGAAAACAGCTCTGTATTTTCAGACGTTTTTGGTCACTACGTGTTCACATACCCTAAAAAACGCAAGGTCAAAAACAGCATCTCACAACCGTGAAAATTTGGATTTAGCCGAGATACTGTGAAAGAAATCTGAAGCTGACCCTCGGATTTCTTCTGTGGTTTTGTAGCATAAACAGCCGTGTTTCTACACGCAGATTAGCCCCATTAAGGGTATGTTCACACGTAGTCAACAAAAACGTCTGAAAATCCAGAGCTGTTTTCAAGGGAAAACAGACCCTGCTTTTCAGACATTTTTTTACCAACTCGCATTTTTCGCGGCGTTTTCACGCCGTTTTCGCGGCGTTTTTTACGTCCGTTTTTGGAGCTGTTTTCATTGGAGTCTATGAGAAAACAGCTCCAAAAACGTCCAAAGAAGTGTCCTGCACTTCTTTCCCGAGGCTGTATTTTTACGCGTCGTCGTTTGACAGCTGTCAAACGACGACGCGTAAATGACAGGTCGTCTGCACAGTACGTCGGCAAACCCATTCAAATGAATGGGCAGATGTTTGCCGACGTATTGTAGCCCTATTTTCAGACGTAAAACAAGGCATAATACGCCTCGTTTACGTCTGAAATTTGGCCGTGTGAACATACCCTCATAGGAGATAATCTGCGTATGGCTACTTGACGCTGTTTTCACGTCGGAATATGCAGTGGAAACTGCATCAAGAAGTAACATGTCACTTCTTTTATCTCATCAAAGCAGATTGCAATTCACACTAAGGGTATGTGCACACGACCTCTTTTCAGACTTAGGATATGTTCACACGGCCAAATTTCAGACGTATACGAGGCGTATTATGCCTCATTTTACGTCTGAAAATATGGCTACAATACGTCGGCAAACATCTGCCCATTCATTTGAATGGGTTTGCCGACGTACTGTGCAGACGACCTGTTATTTACGCGTCGTCGTTTGACAGCTGTCAAACGACGACCCGTAAAAATAGAGCCTCGTCAAAAGAAGTGCAGGACACTTCTTTGGACGTTTTTGGAGCTGTTTTCTCATAGACTCCAATGAAAACAGCTCCAAAAACGGACGTAAAAAACACTGCGAAAACAGCGTGAAAACGCAGCGAAAAATGCGAGTTGGTAAAAAAACGTCTGAAAAGCAGGGTCTGTTTTCCCTTGAAAACAGCTCTGGATTTTCAGACGTTTTTGTTGACTACGTGTGAACATACCCTTAATGGAGGCGCCTGAAAAGACGGCTCGAATACGTCGGCAAACATCTGCCCATTGCTTGCAATGGGTCTTACCATATTCTGTGCAGATGAGCTGTCATTTTACGCGTCGCTGTCAAAATACGGCGTGTAAAATGACGGCTCGTCAAAAGAAGTGCAGGACACTTCTTGGGACGTTTTTGGAGCCGTTTTCTCATAGACTCTATTGAAAACACATACCCTAATAATTAGTCCCTATTGTTCATACAATGGGGTGGTTTCTCTTTGTAGACAAGGGGAAGTTTTTTACAAGCGTGTTCACACTGATTCAGATGCGGAAAATGCATTGGAATCAGAGTGAAAATTCTGCCATATAAACAGGACCTAATGGTGCATTTACATTAGGCATATTTGGCTTTAAAAAATTGCGGGCGTGTGATTTTTACAGGTGATACACATTTACGGTACAGCTTCACCTGTAAAAACTAAACGAAAACGGTGAAATCCGCATCGCACAGCTGTGGCAATTCGCTCTAAAACAATGCGTGGCCAAAAACATCCCACATAAATACACTCTAAGGGCTTATTCACACGAACATTGAAAACAACGGACACATGTATTTCAATGGGGCCATTCATGTGGCCGTTGTTTCAACGGACCGTGTGAAGGGTCCTTTGAAAAATAGAAAAATAGAACATATCCTATTAGCTTGACTCAAGTCTATGGGAATCCGGGAAAACGGGACCAACACAGGTGCAACTCGGACGTGAAAAACTGATGTTTTTCACGTCCGATTTGCACTTGTTGTGCCGTTTTTCACATACGAGTTTCCTCACTTTCGTGTGAATAAGCCCTTAGGCTGCTCGTACATGTACCAGTTTTGAACAGTGCAGCAATAACCGCACGTGGTTTATCGCAGTTTCGTGGTAAATACGGGTGAAGCACATGGTTTCTATTTCTGAAACTTGCCGTGAAAAGCTGCAGCCGCACGGCACTTACATGAGACTTTTGTGGCTGCGTGGTAAAAACAGCATCAAATTTTGCGTCGAAACCATGCTTTTTTTTTAACAGGAAAGATACATTTATTTTACAGTTTCATCTGTAAAAATTGCACAGGTGAAACTTACATCACAAAACGATGGCGATTTTTTTATGCGGTTTTTACTGTGTACCCCAAAACATTTAATGTCAATGCACCCTTAAGCTGCTCGTACACGTACCAGTCGTGCTGCAGCGATTGCTGCACAGTCGAGAACAGTGCGGCGAAAAAAAAAAAGAAGTGGTTTACCGTGGTTTTGTGGAAAGTACAGGGGAAGCACATGGTTTAAATGTCTGAAACTTGCAGTGAAACTGCTGCAATTTGCAGTAAACCATTTCTAGTTTTTGCCGTGCGGTTCTTGGTGCTTATCGCGGCACAATCAGTACGTGTACGAGCAGCCTTAGTGTAACGTCACATGTGCAGAATGGCACAGTCTTTATTTACCGCTAAATACTGCTCCGCAAAACCGACTTGCTTCAGCTGGTAAAAGCCGTGCTTTAACAAACTATGGCATTTCGTGGTAAAAGATGCACGGTTTTGCAGAGCAGTAAGGCCCCATGCATACGACCGTAGTGGTGTGCACATCCCGTGATTTGCGGCTTAAGGGTACATGTGCACACGATGAGTGGCACCCGCGGGCCACCCGCAAATCACGGCCGTGCACATTGCCGTGTACATTCATCTCAATGAGCCCCGGACCGCAAAATTCGTCCAATGTAGGACATGTCCTATCTTTTTTCGGTCCAGGCTCCCGGGCAATGCACGGACCGTGGAAACCATGGTCGTGTGCATCTGCCCATAGAAATGAATGCAGATCTGCAGGTGAATTGCTGCCGCAAAAAACACATTCGTGTGTATGAGGCCTAAGGGTATGTTCACACAGGCTATTTTCAGCCGTTTTTCGGGCCGTTTACGTCCAGAAAAACGGCTGAAAAATCGGAAGCAGAACGCCTACAAACAACTGCCTGTTCTGTTCCGTTAGGCTATGTTCACACGCTTAACAACAAAACGTCTATAAATACGGAGCTGTTTTCAACCGTTTTTTTTAGTGAAACTAGCGGTTTTTTGCGGCACTTGACATGCACTTTTTTTTACGGGGCATTTTTTACACTCCGTTATTTGAAAATGAGGCGTAAAATAACGCCCCGTCGGAACAGATCGCCGTATTTCCCATTGAAATCAATGGGCAGATGTTTATAGGCATTCTGCTTCCGATTTTTCAGCCGTTTTTCGTGACGTTTAACGGCCCGAAAAACAGCTGAAAATAGCCCGTGTGAACATGCTCTAAAAAGAAGTGCATGTCACTACTTGAGCCGTTTTTGGAGCTGTTTTTAATTGACTTAGGCTGGGTTCACACGACCTATTTTCAGACATAAACGAGGCGTATTATGCCTCGTTTTACGTCTGAAAATAAGGCTACAATACGTCGGCAAACATCTGCCCATTCATTTGAATGGGTTTGCCGACGTACTGTGCATACGACCTGTCATTTACGCGTCGTCGTTTGACAGCTGTCAAACGACGACGCGTAAAATACAGCCTCGTCAAAAGAAGTGCAGGGCACTTATATACATTATATGCAGGACACTTCTTTCAGACGTAATTTGAGCTGTTCTTCATTGAAGTCAATGAAGCACAGCTCAAAATTTACGGCTGTCAGAGAAGCCTCGCAAAATGCGAGGAGGAGCAATTACGGCTGAAACGAGGCAGCTGTTTTCTCCTTGAAAACAGTCTGTCATTTCAGGCGTAAAAGCCTCTCATCGTGTGCAAATATCCTTAATAGAAAAATAGCTCCAAAAACGGCCATAAAAAGCAGCGCAAAAAACACTAGTTGCTTAAAAACCGGCTGAAAATCAGGAGCCGTTTTCCCTTGAAAACAGCTCCGTATTTATAGACGCTTTTTATTAAGCGTGTGAACATAGCCTTAGGGTATGTGCACACGCTAGCTTGCTTTTACGTCTGAAAAGACAGACTGTTTTCAGGAGAAAACAGCTGCGTCGTTTCAGACGTAAAAGCTCATCCTCGTATTATGCGAGGCGTCTGTGACGCTCGTGAATCTTGAGCTGCTCTTCATTGACTTCAACGCGTAAATTACAGGTCGTCGGCACAGTACGTCGGCAAACCCATTCAAATGAATGGGCAGATGTTTGCCGACGTATTGTAGCCCTATTTTCAGACGTAAAACTAGGCATTATACGCCTCGTTTATGTCTGAAAATAGGTTGTGTGAACCCAGCCTAAGGGTGCATTTACATAGGACGTGTTTTTTGCCATGTGGTAAAAACAGCAAAAAGAAAATTGCGGCAAAACTGTGTGGTGTTTACAGGTAAAACACATTTATTTTACAGTTTCATTTGTAAAAATCACACGGGTGAAATCCACATCACAAAACCACGGCAACCTGTGGTACAACCGCGTGCGGTTCTGCCAGTGTTTTTTATTTTATCCTAAGGGCATGGTCACACGTGGCGTATTTCTGCAGACACTGTCCACATCAATGCCGCACACATAATCTGCGTTGCAGATTACGTTGCGCCTTTGCCTAAAATGTGCAGTAAATTGATGCGGATTAGTCGTTGCGGATTTAGGTGCAGATCGCATCCTGCTCTCTTTTAAAACATTCCATCTCATTCTGGCTATAGACCGCTTAACACATTAGTCCAGCCAGAATGATGAAATATCCTGTTCGTAAAAGCAATCTGCAACGCAACACACATAACATCTGCGGATTTCATTGCGTAATTTTGCAACTCCATTGAAGTCAATGGAGAAATTCCGCCACAAGTACGCATCAAGTCCGCAACAGCCAGTGTATGCTGCGGACACCAAATTCCGCACCGCAGCGGAGTTTTCGCCTGCACGAAGATAACTAAAAAGGTGTGGAAACCAATGGACAGACGGTCTCCTGCGGATTTCCAGTGCGGACTGTCCACAGCGGAATTCTACAGCAATTCCGCCACGTGTGAACATGCCCTTAATGCGTGGCCGAATTGTATCATGTTAATGCTCCCTAATTAACCGCATGACAAAAAAAAAACTTGTCATTCGCCAGTTTCCCACAGTTTCTGTGGAGCCAATAAATCTAAATTTGCTAGAGACGCACAAATGTGGAGATAATCAATTAATTGGGAGTGATGGGATGTGGGCTCATTATTAGCAGTCACCTGATCATGGTTGACGCAGGATATATAGCGGCCTGAGGAGGAGAGCAGTATATGTCCAGTTGTTGAGTTTTTCTGAGGTAGTTGGGTCTCTGGCTGGGGAGGCTGCAAGTTTAGTTTGTCCTGATGGGTTGCCGGATTAGAGGCGCTAATGTGCCTACGTTTTGGATGAAGTTCTCTATGGAGAGGAGGTAGTAATATGTCATTATAGTTGATTTATATATATATTATTTTATTATTTTTTTTCTCGTTTCTTAACTTCCAATTTGATCTCTTCCAGGTTTTTATTTGCATGCCTTCTGTTTGTCTTGTCTGATGCTGCACAGCTGATAAACTTCCCAGGTAAATGATTGGTGCTGTTTGTTTTAGTTGTATGCACTCTACAGGAAACTTTTTTTTTTTTTTTGTGGCAGAATTGCAGCTTTTCCGCTGCGATCACATCTATTTGTTTTACGTTGAGTGTTTATTCCGCTTGTTTATGCAGTGTGGGAGAAATTTGTTAAAATATTATCCGCTCTGCTGCCACTGTCATGCTGTGAATTTTCTGCAACTAAATCCGTTGTGGGAAATCTACAATATTTATGACGTGAACCCCCCCCCCCCCCTGTTCTTAGCGTTAAACCTAATCCAAAGCACAATAATCAAGGAAAATTGTAGGAACCATATACGTTTTAAATTTAAAAAAAAAAACAAACAGATTTGTTATTGGGAAGAATAGCTGTCTGCAGCACAAACTTGGTTGTCAAATACCAGAACCCTAAGGCTACATTCACATGCATGAAAAACGTGTAGATTGGGTCTGTGCTGTTATGCATCAGTGTGCTTTGCGAGTAGCATTTGTTTTTCACTCTTTTTTTATTTTTTATTTTTTTTATATGGAATTGATGCAGAAATCACACACCACACAGCTGTGCAGTGCATGGTTTTCACGCACCCGTTGACTCCAATGAGCGTGTAGAAACGCACCAATGTAGGACATGCAGCGGACTCTTGCTGCGTGAACTCGCACATATGTGAATGGCCCCATTGAAATTAATGGGTCCGTGTGTTGTGCGTAATTTCCATTGCGCAGCACATGGATGAGATTCACGCTCGGGTGAAGGGGGCCTTAGGCCTCATGCACACGACCGTAGCAGTGTGCACGGCCAGTGATTGCAGCGTGGACGGCTGCGGAGTCACTTGAGGGCTGCCTGCAAATCACAGACCACATTGATTTCAATGAGCCCCGGCCAAAGCACAGACCATGGAATGGGTCCACAATTCACCTGCAGACTTGCGGGTGAATTGTGGCTGCAAAAAAAAAACCCCCTCCGTGTGCATGAGGCCTCTGGGTATGTCTGCATGTAGCATGAAGACTACAGGCTTTCCCACAATGGGATTGTGGAAAATGCAGTGTGGGGTCAAACAAATCTCATCCACACACTGCATAAAAATTCTACCGAAAAAACTGTTCATAAATAGACCTGCTTTACTGTTTATTTCTTATTTGTTTTCTTGGGCTTAGTTCCTGCTGTGGATTTGGAAAATGTGTAGCATGCTCTAGCTGTTGTGGCTGCAGACTTCACGCACTGCAGTGTGATGGGTGAGATCTGCATCCTAATCCAAGTGTTAGGGTATGCTCACACGGCTTATTAACGGACGTAATTCGGGTTTTTTCCGCCTCGATTTACGTCCGATAATGCGGCTCGATAGCATCGGCAAACATCTGCCCATTGAAAGCAATGGGTTTTGCGTTGGTCTGTTCCCACGAGTCGTATATTTACGTGTCGTTGTCAAAAGACGGCGCGTAAATAGACACCTGCTTCAAAGAAGTGCCTGTCACTACTTCTGACATAAATGGAGCCGATTTCCATGGAAAAACAGCTCCATTTACGTCTGTAATTGATGCAGCGAAAAATCGCCTCAACATGCCAGACAGCTGAAATTACGGAGCTGTTTTCTCCTGAAAACAGCCCCGTAATTTCAGCCGTTATGGACGCTGCCGTGTGAACATACTTAAAGAGATTTTGCTAAATGGTTTCAGAGGCAATATATTGAAAGGTTTTCTGCCATAAAGTTGTATGTTTTGGTGAACCCCATATTTGCACTAAACTTTACTCTTTACCACTTTCTGAATGTGGCATTAAAAGGGAGCGGAGCGTCTGTCAGATTAGTTTTGCTATACACAAGTTTCTGGCAAACTATAGTGAAAGTCTACACCTGCTTATAGCTGGCATAAATTAGTGTCTCGCATAGAAAGCCAAAGATTTATCAAATTTAAGAGGTGGGCACATGTTTTGTGCTGACCTAAATTGGTAAGACTGGCATCTACAACAGCAGTCTTGCTATAGATTCCCCATTGATCTCAATGTAATTCTGTATCTTCCCTATGGTGGCACTGCAGGGCAATCATACAGGCCATCAAAAAAATGGAACATGCCCTATTTTTGGGCCGGCTGCACGGCTCCCATAGAAGTCTATGGGGCTGTGTAAAGCTTGGATGTGACCTGAGTAACGGCCGTGCATCCTGCCGCTCGCTCTTTGAAGTGCATGTGAGGAAGAGGGTATTTTGTTGCTCCCTGTAGGAGCTGAATCCCTAATCCCTGGCCATTGCTTTGGCCAGGGGATTCTGCTACAGGTGAAGTTACTGTCCATATATGGACAGTGACATCAGGGACCTCCTGAAGCTGAATCCCCAGTGCTGTGGCTGGTGATTCCGCTCCCTGAGAAGTCCCTGACTTCAATGTCCATATACAGACATTGCAGTCAGGGGCTTCTCCTTGAGCAGATTCCTGCAAGGGGGGCAGTGTGTGGCATTATCTACAGGGGAAAGTGTGGCAGAAAATGTACAAATGATATTCATCTGTTTTTAAAACTGACACTGGGATAAAAACCAAATGCAAAACAGGTAAAATCGTCCATTAAAAACAAACACTGCCCAGAACAGATGCAAGACCGCTGAGAAACAAAAAAAAAAGCGCCATTTTCGTCTATCAGCCGACGCTCGGACCTTGTCGTGTGAATAGAGCAAGTGAGCAATGTGAATGAAAAGGAACCACTGACATAACTGCCATTTTGTCCTAGGTTCCACTATCTGTCAAGATAAAGAGATCCAGATAAAAAAGCCTAAAGATGTTCACCAGAGTACATGGCAGAGTCTCCGTATTGTAGGTAGGTAGTCTTAAAGATGCTGGTGACACCGTTAACTAGTCAAAGACCAAGTTCCTGCATATATTGTGTCAGTGTCTGCAAAATACCAACTAAGTATTTTCTCAACAGATTCTTCTGGATTAGAAGTAGCTGCTTGTCTTATCCTTCCGGAAGGCAGCTTGCTGAATATCCCTGAGAGATGTATAAATCATGAGGTATTATACCCAAGTCGTGTCCTTGCATTTCCCTTATGACAGCTGTGACCTGTGGTGCTCTTTATGGGTGTTTATCTGTTATGTCTTCTGTACACGTGAGGCCCCGTACAACTTTTTTCTGTTTTTCTTTTGGGCAAGTGCTCGTCATACGTGCTAAACGTGTCCATAGAGCTTCACTGTCCTTTTTGCCTCTGTCTGGCCGTGATGTTAGTATACCACAAAAGGTGTAAAATATCTTGGTAGACTAGGCTATTCCGTCATGTGGAATTCATCTAGTGTAATTTTATTTTTTTGGTGATGGCCTACATTTAGCATGTATGTTGGGATCTTTACCCAGTATAAGTGTCAAATGTAGGCCAGAAACATGTGAGCATAGCCTATTCAGAGATTGCTGTGAGTCTGGCTCTCAAAACCCCCAGCAAATGGCTTATTTTGCAGGGGATAGTTTCAGCTGGGTATGTTTCCCCTGCAGTGAAAGTATCTGAATGGCCGCCATGTAAAAACTGTCCGTGTTTCACACTGATGGCTCCAGTCTGCCAGGGCCACTGTTTGTCGGTGGGTCTGGTTTAGACCACTGCTTAGTGTACTCCAGACCTGTTAAATGGCACTTACCTCACCACATCATACAAATATGGTGTAAACAAGACTAGTTTCTGAAATAACCAGCTTTGCTGATTGCAATACTAACTAGTAGAAATCTAGTAGCTGAGGGTTGGTCATAGGTAGAGAGCTAAGTGTCTGTCGGATGTCTCTGGCTTAGGTAACCTTCATGGGGACCTCCATTAACATTGCTCCAGTTCTGATGGTTATATTCTGGTCTGAGTTGTGGGTGTTCTGTATAAATACTGGGTCTTAAAGGGGTCTTCAGTCACACACATGTATCACCTGGATCAGTCAAAGTCTAGGTTGTTGGGGGTCCAACCACACGAGTGACAAGGAGTTTGAATGGAGCAGCTGAGAATGCATGTGGCTACTCCACTTAGTTTCCCTCTTTCAGACTAAGTGCTGCACTGACCTTCATACATCCATGTCCTATTGTAATACAGGTTTTCTTTCAGACTGGAAGAAGAGTTGCCCATATATCCTTGAATGACTCCATGGGTAACGTTGTCTACCAAATCTCTTGCATTGATGAGCAAGCAGACTCTGAATACATGGGACCCATCATAGAATGTAACCAGGAAGACATGATGGTAAACTGCTCTTTATTGTGTTCTTATAATACATCAGCATTGATGAGCCCAAACCTCAATGTCCACTCTGGATTCCATTATTTACTTGACCTGTATAGACCTTTCTACTAAAAGGTACTAAAGTGCGTGCTTATTGGTCAAACTATCTTGGGTGATATCATACCTACTGTAGGTTAAGTCAAACTGCAACCTTTTTTTTTTTTTTTTTTTTTTTTTTTTACCTTTCCCCATATAAAATAAAATGATGATCGCTGTTTCCTGAATCATTGGTAGGGGCTATAATAACTTATCTCCTTTTTATCCTGTTCTAGGCAATAATTCCAAGGACTCTGTCTGGCTTTGACGATGAGGTAAGATTTATGGAGTTGCATGGTTAAAATGAATATGTACATAACCAGTTATCTGTAAAACATTATTGCTTTTCCCATGGATCTTAGAAGCTAGGATGGGCCTCAAATGCAGCTTCAGGTACATTCACCAATGAACATGGGTCGGGGGCTGTGGCATTCTTTAGGCTACTGCTCCTTTCTGCCTTATTTGGGAGGTGTGCCGATGGCTCCTAGACTATCTCCCTGAGGTTCCTTGCAAAAAAGAATATCTGACTAGTAAAAAAAACAAAAAAAAAAACAGATGTCATAACAGACTTAAATTCTTCCTGGGACCCTGCTTCTATTCAACTTTTTTTTATCATTTTGTTTTTATAGATTATAATTACACCACCTCCTACATCTACGTGGACTGTTGGAATTAATAATGGCACTCTCGTAAAAGTCAATGTGGTGGTTGCCAACAGGCTTGGATACATATTGAATAGTGATACAAATTCACTGATGATCAGAGTAAATTTTAATGCCTTTGGACTCAAAGAATACATTGTAAGTCTAATCCTACCAAACTACTTCACAGTAACTTCTACAAAGTCTTGTTCTAATGACTCTAAATCCTTAGTCTCGAGGTCAGAAATTTTACCGTGGAGACATAGCACTGATCCAGGACAGGCGCAACCCGAAGACTACACTGGATGTGAAACTTATTTGTGCTAGAGGTAAAGTGTCACCTTTTAGATTATTTTGGGTAAATGAAGGGGTTGTGGAGGATTAATAAAAACATGGCTACATTCATGCAAAACTGTCACACCTGTCCACTGGTTGCATGTGGTATTCCAGATCAGCTCCATTGAATTAAATGGAACTGGTCTGCAATATCTTATTTAACCGGTGGACAGGTGTGATGCTGCGTTTGGGAGAGCCAAAATGTTTTTCTAATACTGTGCAATGTTTTTAATGTTCCACTTTTATTGACACAACTATGCACCCCCCCAACCCTCAAAGCCCAATCTATTTCCCTTACTGTCTAAATTTGAACCTCAGTCTTAGATTTCTAGATTGCTATACAAATTTAATCTAATCTGATTTACTAATCATGCTTTAGGACCACCTGCATGCAATACAACACACATGACTATCTCTATTCCTCCTTTTGATGGCTCTTTTGGGTATATATACACTGATCAAGAAGCCCCATTGACCGCCTCTTCACTCCAACAACAAGGAATGACTCTAGACACTAGAGATGGTGTCCAGTTGAGCATCAAACTAGAAAATATGCAGGTATTGATAATGTGAGACTGGCATAATGGTGGTCCTTATGGTGACACTTGCTATGCTAACCTCTTACTCTTACTCTTGCAGTCTGTTGTGAAATCTGGTCAGAAGACTTACTACTTGCCGTCTCTCACACTGGTATTTGTTATTGATGGGCTGAGTGTACCAATGGCACTAAGTCCTCAGTGTGTTGTTGTAGCTGTTACTACCACTAAGCCTTCTCATCCTAGTAAGTCTCTCTAAAGCTTATTCTACACCATTCCTCAGACTGCTTGTCTAACAACTCAATATGAATTTTAACATCTCTACTAGGTATGACCAAGTGCACACAAGATGGGTTCATGGTTATTGAAGTCGTTGCCACAAACACCAAGCCTAGCCTGGATGTGAACACTGTCACTCTAAGAGACCCCACATGCCAGCCACAAGATAAGTCAAACAACAGAGTAGTCTTCAAAATTCCTCTAAATGGCTGTGGAACTACTAAACGAGTAAGTTGTAGATTGCAAGACTTATTTTTTTTTTGCCCATACTTGGTTAATTACATCCGTAGTCTCCTACAGGTATTAAAGGGATTGACTAGGGTGTCAAGTCTTCTACAAAACCAAAGGGACCAGTTCAAAGTTTTTTTGTTTTTTTTTATATAAACATTTTCTCCCTATTTCCCCTGTCTGCTTCACTCAAAGTATAAAAATGTATTGCGTATATATTGAACTTGCCCTCACTTTCTAAACTTTGCTCAGGACTATAGACTAGTGCCACTCCTAATTGTAGTACACGTGTGGGTTCTTGAATGAATGCTAATCATGAACTTCACTTCAGTTTGTAGGTGGAAAGATTGTATATGAAAATGAAGTCAGTGCCCTCTGGAAGAATCTACCACCTAGGAGAATCTCAAGAGATAGTGAACTAAGGTATTTAGATGTCAACAGCAACTTGTACTGCGTCCAGTTGTCAATGTCTATACTGTAATGCCTGTTTGTATAATTCAAACCTATTCAGCAGCACTGTAGAGTAGAATTGCTTACGTCAGCTCCTGACTCCAAAGGGGCTCACCATTTCCAATCCTACATACTAGGGTGAATTTAATAGTAAGCAAATTAATATAGATTTTAATCTTGGAGGGAAAACATACAAACTCCATGCGGATGTTGCCACTGATTCAGTTATAGCCCAATACCCCCTGTGCTTCAAGGCAACAGACTAGCACGAGCTGTAATTCTTGGAGAACCCCTTGTATGTATTTGAGGTCGCATTTAAACATGATCTTCTTTGCAGGGAGACAGTCTGGTGTTACTATAATGGCACTGAATATGACACTATTAATGTGAATGTGGCCACACTACCACCTCCAGTCTCTACCAGAAACGATGGCCCTCTCTTGCTCGTGATAAATCTCTACCCAGGTATTTTATGAACTATTAAACGATCATAAAATTATACACCTGCAATGTGAAGTAACATCTATTACCTTCCTCTCGAAGATGTCTCTTACCGGATACCCTACAGTGACGATCAATATCCAATTGTGAAGACTTTGCGTGATGCCATTTTCTTAGAAGTGCAGGTTTTGAATCGCAATGACCCAAATATTGAACTGGTTCTAGATGACTGCTGGGCAACAATGTCTCAAGACCCGAAAGCTTTACCCCAGTGGAATGTTGTAGTTGATGGGTATGTATTTGGACATTATGCAGTTATTTGGGCTTGCAGACTTGAAACTTGACTCAAAGTTCTGAATAGTTGTGACCTTTGTCAGCAAGAAGCCTGCCAGTTGGCCCCTAATATTTTTGCACGTTGGTGGCAAGAGGCAGCACCTATTCATTAAGTCACTTTGTAGTGTAGAACCAGATGTTGGTAATTGAGAAATGCTCCTTCCTCCAGCCTTGCTATTGATGTGTACACTTTTGCCATATGGAAAAAAAATACATAAACAGGGTGATCTTCACAACTCTATTGTATGATATTTTTTTTCCTTCACCATAGCTGCCAAGCAAGTCAGGATAACTATCTTACCATCTTGCATTCTGTTGATGTCAATGTGCCACAAGCTACACTTCGAAAACGGTTTGAAGTAAAAGCTTTTGCTTTTATGCAGGGTGGTGAACTATCAACCAACTTGGTAAGTATATGCTTATAAAGCTTAACTAGTGTAGGGCACAAGCTCATAAATTTACTTGGCCATGAAAAGTGATATAAATGATACTGGCCTTCATGTGAATTTGACTTTTGCAGCCTTTTACATTGGTTTTGGTAAGACATAGCTGAGCTGTAAAGGAGATGTCTTCTCAAATCTGTGGCTTCTGCTTGTAGGTCTACTTTCACTGCAGTGCCATTATATGCAACATCCGTTTCCCAGACTCTCCTCTTTGTACAAAACTTTGTCTCCCGTCCAGGACAAGAAGGGGTAAGTTTGGGGTTGCTCTTTATTCCTCCCCCTCCCCCCCCCCCCCCCCCCCACATAACTCTAAGACTGCTGGGTGGCACAAGCTAATCCCTTTCAGCCACAACCTAGAATAACACTGCTTGCTTGTTGGATGGGTGTTGGCAGAGCTTAAAGTGTAGCTAAATGTTTGACAAACTTCTGACATGTCAGTGACATGACAGAAGTTTGGATTGGTGGGGGTCCGAGCACTGAGACCCCCACCAATCACTAGAACAAAGCAGCTGAAGTGATTGTGTGAGCATTTAGCCGCTTAGTGTCCAGATTTTTCTGGAAATGTATCGTGTACGGACTCAATAGAAAGTCTATGAGCCTGTACTCTGGTACATCGGCTTTCCGGAAAAAGCCGAACAGACACAAAGTGGCTGAGCGCTTACTCGAGCGCTTCAGCTGCTTCGTTCTAGCAATTGGTGGGGGACTCAGTGCTCAGACCCCCACCAATCCAAACTTCTGTTATGTCACTATGACATGTCAGAAGTTTGTCAAACATTTAGCTACACTTTAACTTCAAATCCAGCCATAACTATCTTAAACTCCAATATATGTATATTCCACCATGGCTTTGAAGCATGCCAGACCATAAGTCCGCCTTCCAAGATGTCAACCATTGACCAACCACCAGGTGTGACAGGAGTCAATTCAGGTTTGCAACCCCACCTCCAAAATGGAAGGAGGGAGTAAGACACCTTTAACATCACTTGGATGGAGTGGACCATTCTTTTAACAGGTTGCATGACAAGAGGGAAGGAAACAATTTCGGATGAATGACAGCACTATGTAGGCTTTCAGGTGCCCACAAACATTAATATGGCTATACCCTCCCCTCCCAGCAGTCAGGGGTCACCCTCCCAATCTGGTCAGTTACTCCTAGACTGACTGTTATATCCTCTTTAGATGAACTCTTCCTGCACAGACACTCTAACTTGGCTAGCCTTCCTGGTCCTGTCCTGCTGTTAGATTCTGAGCCCTCAATGATTCTTGAAGGTAAGATTATTTTTATATTTCTTTAGCTTGGCTCAATCCATTAAATAAGTTCACACTAACTTTCTGTTCCTTCCAGATGAACAAGATGTTATAAAGCAAGTCACTATTGGAGTACTGCCTGCCTTCGCTCTGGTTGCTGTGGTTGTCCTTGTAGCTCTGTTTGCTTACAAACAGAAATCAAAGTCTTGAAGTCTAAGTGCTTTTGTTGTAATAAATGTTTGTAACGGGATGACTTGTATGTCTTTATTGCAAAGATCTATGATGCCAATATCCACCCATCTGCTAACCTAAAGTGTAGTCCTAAACCAGCTCTTGCACAACACTGGTATGGTATAAATTAACCCCTTCCCACCACAGCCATTTTTCAGATTTTCATTCCTTCCCCCCCCCCCCACCTTCCAAAAGCCATAATTTTTTTTTTTTCTTTCCACTGATATAGTCCTATGAGGGCTTGATTTTTGCGGCATGAGTTGTAGTCTTTCGTAGCACCATTTATTGTGCCATATAATGTAATAGGGGAAATTTTTTTTTTTTTTTTTTGTGGTTCCCCCCCCCCCCCCCCCCCTTCTCCTTCCCCTCTCCTTCCCCTCTCAAACTCCAACCAGCGATCGTTGGCGCTATATACTGAAATACTAGTGTATTGCAGTATATCGTGATTCTGGCAGGCTTCGATTAAGCCCTGCTGTATGCCCTAAGATGGCGGACCTGGGGGGCCTTCATTAGGCCCCCAGGCAGCCATGGCAACCACCACCCTGCAATTGCGTTGCAGGGGGTGCAATGAACTATTTGAGGGGGGGGGGTAGCACCCTCTTTCTAACACTCGAGCGTGCTCCCACTCGTTGCTCTGAAGTGTCGGCTGTAACGCCGTGGACCTGTTCCATACTTCCCCCTACCGGACTTTGAACGTATCCACGTATCCATATGCCAATGTCAGGAAGGGGTTAAATAGCTAAAATTTGCAAGATTGATTATAAAAATATATATTCTAATCCTGGACTAGTACTTTGACCAGGAAAGATTGTGTGGCCCTGAACTAAATTGATAGCCATTCCAGACTGCACTACTCCTAAGGGCAGCAATAAAACTTAAAGGAGTACTTTAGGTAGAATTTTTTTTTTGACAATTTAAGAATTTGCATGTTACAATGCTTACAAGCAGGAAATGCAGAATAAACATGCTGTTCTTGCGCACAATCCTACTATAGTGCAGTAAAAATTTTATTTGCATCTGACTTGAGACAAGGCAAATGAGACTCAACCAAGGCTAGGTTACAAGTGAACAGTAAAATCTGATCAAAAGCCACTTCCCATCTGTTTCTGAACACCTGCCCCTTATTCAGAGACCACAATCCTGGATGCACAACAGCAGTTTATTATTTGTCTGCAGAAAAACTGGACCAATAAAGTATCATGTTCATGCACCTGACAGATCTGTAATTGCAGATAAAATACAGGCCCATTCATGACTCATAAGTCGTGGTGTTTGACCCCCCTATATGCCTCCTACCTTTTAATAAAGCAGACACCCAAACAGAGTTGGATTTTAATGGCCACAGCAGCTGTTCCTTATTTTAATTAATTTTAAATAACCAAATAACTTTTTTATTCCCACAAAGGGATTCTTCGTATACATAAATAACAAACTGCAACCCTATAAGGGTTATAACATTACCATTTTAACAAGCCGAACGACAGGTGCAAGTCCTTGAATTCACTGATATCTTATTTACTGGTCATCTGCCCACCAATATCTTACCCCCAGCTGTAACCTGGCTCGTGGACACCGATTTACCTTTTGCAGTTGACTTCCACCATATATATAATATATATATATATATATATATATCAGCCTTCAAAAGGGGGTAACACCCTAAGAAGCAGTCTTCCAACTAATTGAAGGGTGCATCACTTTTTTCAACCTACTTCAAGGACTCTTTCCCCCCCCCCCATCCCACTAGCCCTCCTATCCCTACCCCAAACTTCCCATAGGCCAACCAACTCATTACCCCTCCCGTCTATTGTAGTCAGAGGCCTCCCCTTATTTAATTTAATTTTTTGTCTGCAATACAGCCTCTGTTCTGTAAACCGGACACCTTCCCGTATATTTATGGGTGCGTGTCCAGGCTGTGGAAATAACCCACAAAAAATTGGATATGTGCGCTTGGTTTTTTCTTGCTTTTAGACTGTTCCTGCACTTTTATATTGTGCATGCAGCACATGAATGTGGGTGAGTCTGGCCATCCATGCAGTATTTACAGTCAGTAAACAGTGCCATTGTGCGTATGAGGCTTTGGTGTATAGGCTTATTCAGAACTTGCTGGCATTTATAAAAATAAAAAAAGGCATCATGGATAAACAATTTATGAAGGACTAAACAATCTCCCTATTTTCCTTCAAAGACTGATGCACAATCCCACCAAATGTTTAAAGGTGCCTATATTACATTAACAGTTAAAGCAAGAAATCTTTACCAGCAGCACAGGATTCTATTACAGTAAGCAAAGGACCATTAGTGATATGGGGGAAAAAAAGTTAAAAGGCTGTCTGCCCTTATAGAGGGAGTGATGGGTTCACAAACATTACAATGTCATCAATAGGAAAAATTCAGCTTTAACCCTTGGTTTTTAACTTTCTTTATATAGTAGTAGGGACATACAATATCTGGGAACTTTTCAGAAAATGAACCGTATGTTAGGCTTGAAAGAACTCTCTTTGTTTTTTGTTCTGAATATCCCTTTAGTAATTGACTAGTTCTGTTCAAAGGTTCAATATAGGGGAAGTTTGGTTAATGCTCAGATATGGGAGGGAAGTTGGAAAGCACTTAAAGGCTGGGTTCACCGTTTTTTGCAGACAGATTTGATTTCGCATGCATGCTGATCTTCGATGTTTTCCGCCTGTGGCCATTGAGTGCTGCGAGCAAAAAAAAAACATGCCACAAAATACGCTTTCTCTGCCTCCCATTAATGCCAATAGGAAGTCGGACACACGCCCAATGATAGGGCATGGCTATGAAGTTTTTTGATGTGTTTTCCGCGTCAACTCAGTGTGAACTGACCCAAGGACATTTTGTTTTCAAATTTGCAGCTCTGCGTTTGAATTCAGTAGCGGGCTTCCTAATAGTCAAACTAAGGTATGTGAGGGGGTCTGAACACTATCTACAAAAACCTATGCAGTGTTTAGTATCAATCTGAATTTCTAATTTTTTTTATTTTTTTTTACACTTAAGTGGCATCTATGGTGTTTCCTAGCAGATCGGAACCACGCAATGCAATCGTGGGGTGCCGAAGGCTGCTCTGGCAAACCAGAGGCCTAATAGCTTCCTGTCTGCCAAGTACAGAAGCCTGCTAGGTCCCACCGAGAAGCGGGGGCCTGGAAGACTTCTGGCTGCAAAAGGAAGATGGCTCAGGAGCTGAGCCTGTGACATCAGCTGCAGGTGTCAACTGTATGTTAGAGCTAGTGCCAATCCCTGCCATTAACCCCTTAGATGGCGTGATCAAAAGCCATTGCTGCATCTTAGTGATTTGTAGCTGTCGGCATCATGTGATCCTGAGGATGACAATCGGAGGCCTAACAATGGCCGCCCGGGCTGCCACTTACAATATCCTATTAGGCCCTGCCCAGAGAAAGGACCTAATAGGCTCAGTCATTCATTACATAGGTAGTGCAATGCATTAGAGTAAAGATCAGAGGTGTGGGCCCTCAAGTCTCTAGTGGGACAAAAAAAAGTTGAAAAAGTCAAACTAATAAAAAGTCTTATAGGAAAAAAAGGAAACCGTTCAGTACACATTTTGGTAGGGCTGCGTCTGTAATGACCCAATGTTCTTTTTCACGCATGTGAACATCGCCGAAAAAACCAACACAATACCAGAATCTTTTTTTTTTTTTTTTTTTTGTCACCCCCCCTCCCAAAACCTGGAATAAAGTGATCAAAAAGTCACGTACTCCAAAATGGTACCAAGAAAAAGTCCTTACACAGCTTTTTGGACTGGAAAATAAAGTTATGGTACTCAGAATATAGTGACACAAAGTAATGTATTTTATAAAAAAAATTATTTTATTGTGCAAACGCTGCAAGACCTAGAAACGATATACATATGGTATCGCCGTAATCGTATCGACCCGCAGTATAAAGTAAAATTGTAATTTATAGCCCACAGTGAACACTGTAAAAGAAGAAAAAGTCAGAATTGCTAGTTTTTGGTCACCTTTTGTGACCGTTTACAGCAAGATTACGCTTGCTGTGCTGCAAATCTCACACAAATGTTACTGAAGTGTCAGGATTCTGAATAGGCATCACTTCCTAGCTGGTGGTGATGTATGTTCACTGTCAGGACACTTGAGTAACATTAATATGTGAGTAAGTGAATGCACATAGTGATCTAGCTAGATCACTGTGCTGTGTAAATGAATGAAGAGAAGTGTATGACGCTGATTGGTCAGCGTCATACACTGCTCTCCACAACGCCCACTTGGTTAAAAAGTAAAACACGCCCAGTTGTCCATTAAGAAAGTCATTAGCATAAAGCTAAATTAGGTCATAACTCTGTAAAAAATCGGTTTTCTAAATAAAAACCACTGCTGTGATCTACAATACAGCGCCGATCACATTATGTAAGAGATAGGGCACTTAAAATGTGGTGACCGCCTCTTTAAGGGGGTTAATAAGTAGTGCTTATGTAACATACCAAGTTTTTTTTTTATAGAGGGAAGTGCATGTCATACCATCCAAACCTCCCAATATGCATAGTTTCAAGTGTGATTACTGAGCAAAATGTAGTTAAGTGCAAGAGTGACACACAACTGAATAACATATAAACAGTTAACAAGTCTTTCTTCAAAGTGAATTTGATCGATTATTATGCGGAGCATGGGGAAACAATGTAATATCTTTAAAGGAGAGAGTAAAAAAAAAATCACACACACACACACACACACACACACACACACACACACACACACACACCCCCCCCCACACCACCCCCCCTAAAGGTAGAGGGTTGAAATTTGGTGGGATTTAATGTGGTTATAAAATCTACCAGTTAACGCCAACAAAAAACACCCCCACAGCCTAAAATCTTAAATGGCAGGGGGGAGGTCGAGCAGGGGCTTAGTTGAAAGCGCTTTTCAATTCAAAAACTATGCTGCAAACGTTTTTGAGAGGATTTTTTTTTTCGCTGAGATATTTAATGTTAAAGTTATCTTCATTATCGGCTACCACCGATTTTAGGACTTTACCTACACGGTATGTTTTGGATAATGCGAAGTGTGGGTGCGTTTGTGTCGGGGTGTGGACCCACTGGACCGTACCGCGTAGCAGGCTAGCAGCTGGCCAACAAGGTACAAAACGATGTCTATAGTTTGGAACGGGTACCTGAGGCAATGTAGACCGTAGCGGAGACACGACTTGACTTTCACAGCAGGTGGCACCGTGGATGCAGCGGAAGACACAACTTGACTTTCTCAGTAGATACGATAGCATGGGATACAGGGTACAGGCAGCAGGAATGGGTAGCACTGGAAAACACTGGGAGACCATTTGCAAGACGAACTTAGGTATACAACAATGCTCAGGCGAGGAACAAGTGGGCAGAGCCCCCTTTTTTTTTTTTATAGTCCAGCAGCCGTTTTGGCTAATTATTGATGGGTGGCAGCTGGACGCGTACTGGCCCTTTTTAAGGCCGTGCACACGTGGGGGCGCGCGCCCTGCGGGAAACAGTCCGAGAATCCGGAAGAGAGTGGCGGCGACTCCCTGGAGGGAGCTGGTGCCGCGAAGACAGATGGCCGGGGCCGTCAGAGCGAAAGTCTGAACGACGGCCCCCAGCCAGAGACGTTGCAGTGTGTGTGAGCTTGGGAATGTTACGTTAAGGTGACTTTAAATTACGTATTATTACAATCGGCCTCGGCGATACAAAATGGACCTTGTCTACGATTGTAAGATGGTTTCATGCGTACACATTTCGGTAGTCGCTTGTGAATTTTGGAGAGCGTTAATTGGGAGAGTAATTTTCATTTTTGTACGTTTCTATTGTCCTATCACAAAATGCATTTGACCGAAACAGAAAGGATCACTTTATTGATGATGAGAGGGTCTCTCTCTCTCTCACTCACTCACTCACTCACTCACTCACTCACTCACTCTCACACTCACACTCACACTCACTCACTCTCTCACCGAGTCTTAAGATGTGTCTGTTGATATGCTTAGGTGATCAAACCCTGGTCCATTCTGGTGACAATCCGGGAGCCTTCTTCTTGGATAGGGATTATTAAGCCCTTGTAGCAAAACCAGGTTCCAAGTATTTTGTTAGCTTCTTTAGGATTTTTGAGTTTGTGGGATACTCTGTTCTTAAAAATGAACAATTTAACAGGGTATCCCAACTTGTAATCTATTTCTTGCTCTCTAGGAAATCTAGTAGCGGATGCAAATTCTTTTCTGGGAATAAATGTGGCGGCTGATGTGTCTGGAAACATTGAAAAAGTGCTCAGGAATAGTCCTTTCTCCTGGCTGCTTTAAAGGTGTAGTCCAGTCATAATAAATGGCTCAGGCTGGGCCACCAACATCCGATCAGTGGGGGTCAGACCACCAGCCCGCCCCACCGATTAGCTGTTTCAAGGGGTCGCGACGCTTGTACGAACGCTGCTTTCCCATCATTTCTTATCTGCTCCTACTGTGAGTCGCTGATACGCTTATAGCACTGGTTCACAGTATTCTAAGCTTCTCCTATTCACTTCAATGGCAGAAGGCTGTAATACTGTGAACCACCGCTACAAGTGTGTCGGCGATTCCGTGTGAGTATTGACAGTAATGAGCGCTGCGTCCCCGTCAAAACAACTGATCGGCAGTGGTGCCAAGAACACTGCCCCCTAGGATAATGGTGTCAGTTTTGCTGCTTAAAATGGAGCAGTTACAGCCGGTGATCTGTACCCAGGGTCGGATTATAATGAGGGCAATCTGGGCAAGTGCCTGAGGCTGGAAGGGGGCCAAGTTCGCCCTGGTTCCCCTGTACCGGCTCTTAAATTTACAGCCGGTTCAGAGAACCGGAGTGAAGCAGGACCTCTCACCCAATTGTATCCGCATCCTTAGGTTGTGGATACAATTGCTTACTGTAGCGCTGGCGAGACAGGGAACTATCCGTTCCCTACCTCCCATTCGGCACTTTACTAATGACATAGTCGGCGTGATGATGTCATTGCGCCATTACGCTGGATGACACCTTGTAGTCTCTGACCACTCCTGTATCGCTGGAGGAAGTTGCGGAAACGGGGACAGGTGAGAATGTATTTTTTTCTTTCTGAGCAGCGTTGGGGGCAATATCTACATGGGGCATTATCTGCAGAGGGCATTGTAACTGGCGCTATCAACAGGGGACATTATCTACAGAGGGAATTGTAACTGGTGCTATCTACAGGGGTCATTGTGACTGGCACTATCTATAGGGGTCATTATCTACATAGGGCATTGTAACTGGCACGATCTACAGGGGACATTATGTACATAGGGCGTTGTAACTAGGCTATCTATGGGGTATATGATCTACAGGGGGCATTGTATCTGGCACTATATACAGGGGGCAATGTGAGTGTGTGGTGTTTTATTTTACAGTGTTTGACACAACTTAATACAGGGGCAAAGTTTTTAGTACTATTATATTTAGGGGCGCAGTGTATGGTAGTATATTCAGGAGCACAGTGTATAGTACTATTATATGCAGGAGCACAGTGTACAGTACTATTATATTCAGGAGTACAGTGTATAGTACTATAATATTCAGGGACACCGTGTATAGTACTATTATATACAAGAGCACAGTCTACAGTACTATTATATTCAGGAGTACAGTGTATAGTACTATAATATTCAGGAGTACCGTGTATAGTACTATTATATTCAGGGGCGCAGTGTATGGTAGTATATTCATGGGCACACTATATAGTACTATTATATACATGGTGCAGTGTATGGTAGTATATTCAGGGGCACAGTGTATAGTACTGTTATATTCTGGGGCGCAGTGTATAGTACCATTATATTCAGGGACAGAGTGTATAGTACTATTATATTCAGGGGCACAGTGTATGATACTATTATATTTAGAAGCATAGAGCATGGAATCATGAGAATTTTATATTAGTTTAGAAGTGCGGAAATGTTGAAAAGGTGAGGAGCTGAAGAAATCTGAGCTGCAAACGGCAGAAATGGGCCGTGCCCGGGAGAAGTCATCATAGAGGTCTGGACCGAATGGAGAAGAAAACAGAAAAAGTACGAAAAAGAATCTGAGATCTCACCTGTGAGTCACTCAATGTAAATGTTTAATCTCCCTGTGACTGATCAGTACTGTAGTCACTGTATGATCTGCAGTGAGGTGACGGATGGTAGCATTCTTTTTTGTTAAATAGCAACTCCCAGCATAATCTAACCATTGTTCAGGCTATACTGGCAACTGTCATTTTATGTCATACAAATTTATACAGCAGGGGTTAAACTGAATTTGCAAATGATCTTTGTACTGAACTGTATTTGATCTGGTGCTGTATATATGTACTGAGCTTTGTTTCGGTGCTGTATATATGTACTGAGCTTGGGTCTGGAGTTATATATATGTACTGAGCTTGGTTCTGGAGTTATATATATGTACTGATCTTGGTTCTGGTGCTGTATACATGTACTAAACTTGGTTCTGGAATTATATAATGTACTGAGGTTGGTTATGGCACTGTATTTATGTACTGAGCTTTGTTCTGGTGCTGCATATATGTACTGAGCTTGGTTGTGGCACTGTATTTATGTACTAAGCTTTGTTCTGGTGCTGTATATATGTACTGAGATTGGTTCTTGGTCTGTATATTTGTACTGAGCTTGGTTCAGGGGGTGTATATATTTACCTTCTCTTAAGGTAAAAGTAGATGTTAAAATCTACTTTTACTTTAAGAGACGGTAAATATATACAGTAAAAACTAAACCTAAAAAACCCAGGAGCAATCTCAGTTTTTTCGAATTCACCCATTATATGGTACTTGAAATGGTGCCAATAAAAACTACAACTCCTCCCGCAAAAAAATAATCCTTCACACACCACTCCATTGACGTAAAAATGAAAAAGTTATAAAGCTCCTGACCACTTTAGTGTCTCAAAGTATTCTGCTTTTTCTCTTCTGTATGGCTCGTTCTGCTTTTACAGCAAATTCAAAACCGTGCCAGATCTGTATCCGCCTAAACTCTAGTAGCTGACATGCATTTTCCAGGTCCTGCACTGATCAGAATAGGAAGGGGTTGCCATCAAATGTATCTTTCTGTACCATTGGTACAGAAATATGGTTGCGAGCTGCAGACTGGCATCACTGTCATGGGTTATGTACCTCTGATCTAGTTGGAGCACTTCCTAATGATGAGATTTGTCGTCCTCTTCCCTATTAACCTCCTTGATCACTTATATTACATTTGTTTTATCGCAAGTCTTAGGGCACATGGCATTGCTGTGTGCAAGGACCCTGCAAAGTGGCACATGAAGTCACCATGGGTCTATATTATGAACCCATAGGCACTCCTCATGCCACAATATAGTGCCTACATGCAAAACTGTATTTTCTCATATAAGAACTTCCAAGGTACTTTTAGACTATGGTTACATAATGTATCTGAATTTCATAGTGCCGTTCATACTTCCGGTCACATTTGATTTGAGGTTCTCTAATTGGCATTATTCCTCCCTTATTTTTCTAGGTCACATGGAAGGTGGTTGTAATCTAGTTTCGATATTACATATATTTTTGTGTATTTAGGGGAGCATATACCATACTCTGGTTAAGAACTAATAATTGTAGTTTCAGTCTAAAGCAAAATTTCACTAGCAGTCATATTCGTACCGGTTTCTCTCTCTTAGAATAAATATTCCACAATTCTAAAAAAGTTGGAAAGCTAAGTAGGAAATAAAACTCAATTTAAACGTTCTAATGTATTTAGAATAATAATGGCGCGCGCAGACTATTCTTTTCAAGGCTGAGCACTGGGACTAGAATATGATTTGCCCGAAGGCAAACAGATTGTATAAAGTTTTGTGCCTGGCATCCCACCCACACTGTGCACATGAATTCCCTCGTGCAGCTGCAGGCCTTCTGATGATGAAGCTTCCAGCCCTGCATAGTAAGGCGATCTCACGGCTCCAGTCTTGTAATGTTATACAGATGATTTGCTGGGTGTATTAATGTTTATGGATTTGTTCCAGTCTATACACAAATGTCCTAACCCTTAGTGTTGCAGTATATTTTATTCAAATCTTTTTTTTTTTTCTTTTAATAAACTTTATTTGCCAGTTTAAAAGGATTGATCTACCAGTTTTAGAGAACTTGATTGAAATAAATACATTGTCACTATGGAATGTATTAAAGGGAACTTGTCACCAATTTTGAGTTCTCAAAACTGCTGACAGGGCAATATAGGGGAGGGCATTTTAAACTGCTTCATTCCCCCGGCGTGCCAATTGCATGTGCCACTGAGGCGGGACTTGATATGCAAGTGCTCCTGCACTGCACGCTGCAAGCCCTGCCCCTCAGCTCAGAGTAATGGCTCAAGTGGTCACCTCATTGGCCGCTACAGTAGTCACTCAGATCAGACAGTACATTTGCGACTGCCGCATCGGGGAAATCAAACGTCAGTTTATTGGTCATGAAACTTGCATGACCGAGAAAAGTGGAACGTTTAAAATTTCCTTCCCCTCCTCTATATCACCCTGTCAGCAGATTTGAGGCTTCAAAACTTAGCTTCACAAAGTCAAGGATAAGGTGCAGAGTTCTGGGTATACATAACCCACCCTGGATGCACTGTGGGTAAACCATGAGGTCCAGTCATAATGGCATTGTTTGACCAACATAGATCCTGCACTATGCAAAGTAGGTTGATTTGTTCATATCCATATTTGTTACTATAGCGCTGGCGAGACGGGAACTGTTAGTTCCTGCCTCGCTATTCGACGCTTTAACAATGACGCAGTCAGCACGATGACGTCATCACGCCAACTGCGCTGTTACGCCGGATGACGCTGCCTGGTATCTGACCCGTACTGTGTCGCTGAAGGACGGAACGGGGACAGGTGAAAATTGTTTTAAATTTTTTTTTTCTGTGGGTAGCGTTGGGGGCAATATCTACACTGGGCAATATCTACAGGGGCATTGTGACTAGTGCTATCTACAGGGGGCATTGTGACAGGCGCTATCTACAGAGGGCATCGTGACTGGCGCCATCTTTTGGGGGCATTGTTAGTGTGTGTAATGTTTTACTGTACATTGTCACAATTTACTTAATGGGGACAGAGCATGGTGCTATTATATTCAGGGGCGTAGTGTGTGATACTATTATAGTCAGAGGCATAGAGTGGCACCATGAGAATTTTATCTTCGTTTATACATGCGGAAATGTTGGAAAGTTGAGGAGCCAAAGACATCTGAGTGGCAAACGCTGCAGAAATGGGCTGTGGCTGAAAGAAGTCATCATAGAGGTCTGGACCGGATGGAGAAGAAAAGAGAAAAAGAATCAAACAATCTGAGGTGTCACTTGTGAGTCACTCAATGTAAATGTTTATACTTCCTGTGATTGATCAGTACTGTAATAACTGTATGATCTGCAACGAGATGACGGATGGTAACAACCCTCAGCATATCCTAACCATTGTTCAGGCTATACTGGGAGCTGTCGTTTTC
Source organism: Rhinoderma darwinii (assembly GCF_050947455.1). NCBI lineage: Eukaryota > Metazoa > Chordata > Amphibia > Anura > Rhinodermatidae > Rhinoderma > Rhinoderma darwinii. The sequence goes on from NC_134692.1 coordinate 121,608,506, forward strand.
TGTTGTACCAACTTATATGGCAGGAGTTAAACTGAATTTGAAAATGATCTCTATACTGAGCTGTATTTGTGCTGTTGCTGTATATATGTACTGAGCTTGGTTCTGTTGCTGTATATATGTACTGAGCTTGGTTCTGGGACTGTATATTTATGTCATGAGCTTGGTTCTTCGGCTGTTTGTTGTTAAATCTACTTTTACCTTAAGACAAGGTAAATATATACATACAGTAAAAACGAAACACAAAAAACCATGGAGGAATCAGTTTTTTTACAATTCTCCCATTAGATGGTACTTTAAATGATGCCAATAAAAACTACGGCTCCTCCCGCAAAATAATCCTTCACACACCACTCCATTGACGTAATTTTTTTAAAAAAAAGGTATGGCTCTAGGAAAGAGGTGAGTGAAAATAAAAAAAAAATGGCTTGGACTTTAAAGGGTTAAACAACAGAGAGAGGTTCTTTATATTTACGCACAGCAGATTTTTTTTTACGGAAAACCACTAACAATTTAAAGCTCCTGACCTGAGGTTTTCACACGCATGAGGCTGGGTTCACACAACCATGTTACGTCCATAATGTACGGAACGTATTTCGGCCGGAAGACCCGGACCGAAGACAGTGCAGGGAGCCGGGCTCCTAGCATCATAGTGATGTACGACGCTAGGAGTCCCTGCCTCTGCGTGGAACTACTGTCCCGTACTGTAATCATGATTACAGTACGGGACAGTTGTCCTGCAGCGAGGCAGGGACTCCTAGCGTCGTAAAAAAGCACCGACGGAACCCCTCAGCAGAAACCACGCTGATGTGAACAGGCCCACATTAAAAAAAACATTGTTTTCTGTTTGCATCATCATTGACTTCAATGCTGATGGATCCGTTGCTAATGGGATTCCCTACACTGCGGTATTGGTTCAGTCGAAACGACAGAACCCTTTGCACAACGGGGACAAACAGAAACCATTAGCAACGGATCTGTCACCACTTCACACTTGCCTTTCCGTTGAGGGGTTCCCCTGACTGAAAGCACAGACGGAACCCCTCAGCGGAAACCACGCTGATGTGAACAGGCCCACATTAAAAAAAAAAAAGTATACTTACTTCTTGAATCAATTTCCCAACATCAATGTCCATTCGGTGGTACACCTCTGCTGTCGTCATTTCTGTTCCTGAAATGTTAAAAAAAAAATAAAAAAGAGATGACATACATGAACAACTTCATAACAAAATAAAAAAATTAAAAATAAAAAAATCTAAAAAAAAAATGCACAGCTCCATACATGTATAGCATGTATGGAACATAGGAGCAATTGCACTTACTTGTATTCGATTTGGATGCAGGACTTCGGTTTTCTGTATCCCTGAGTTCTGTCCACGATGTTTTTCAGGCTCCACGAGCAGACAGGGAATGACAGCCCCTTGCTGGGCTGGACTAGCAGCAGGAGACGACTCCTGCAAGAAACTCCTCCAAAACACTCTCGGCAATATACTCGTCAGAAAACACCTCACTAGTTCGAGGTGTTTTTTGACGTGTCCCCATTGCTTTCAATGCGGTTTTGGACGCGGAAACCGCATCAAGAAGGGTCATGTCCCTTCTTTTTTGCCGCGAGGCGTTTTTTTTACTCGCGGTAAAAAAACGCCTCCGTCTCCCATTGAAATCAATGGGAGTCATTTTGGGTCGTTTTTGGCGCGTTTTCCGACGCGTTTTCCGCATCAAAAAACGTGTCAAAAAACTCAGTGTGAACAGGGCCTTAATGTCTCAAAGTATTCTGCTTTTTCTCTTCTTTTTACAGCGAATTCAAAACCGTGCCAGATCTGTGGCCGCCTAAACTGAAATCTGCAAATACAGGTCCTTTTTAATGAATTAGAATATCATCAAAAAGTTAATTTATTTCAGTAATTCAATTCAAAAAGTGAAACTCATATATTCTATAGATTCATTACACACAGAGTGATCTATTTCCAGAAATATTTTCTTTTAATGTTGAAGATTATAGCTAAGGGTATGTTCACACGCTGAGTCAAAAACGTCTCGAAATACAGAGCTGTTTTCAAGGGAAAACAGCTCCTGATTTTTCATAAATTTTTTAAGCCACTTGCGATTTTTGCTGCATTTTTCGCTGAGTATTTTACAGCCGTTTTCTGAACTGTTTTCTATAGAGCCTATGAAAAATGGCTCCAAAAATGTCCCAAGTAGTGTCCTGCACTTCTTTTTTGCGGCCATTTTTTTTACGCGGCCATTTTTAAAAAGACGGCCCATCGGAACAGAATGACATTTTTCCCATTGAAATCAATTGGCAGATGTTTGGAGGTGTTCTGCTTTAGTTTTTTCGGGCGTTTACGGCCCGAAAAACGGACAAAAATAGGCTGTGTGAACATACCCTAACAGTTAATGAAAACCCAAAATTTAGTCTCTCAGAAAATTAGAATAATATATAAGCCCAATTTCAAAAATTATTTTTAAAACCGAAATGTAGGCCTACTGAAAAGTATGTTCAGTATATGCACTGAATACTTGGTCGGGGCTCCGACACTGCATGAATTACTGCATCACTGCGGCGTGGCATGGAGGCGATCAGCCTGTGACACTGCTGAGGTGTTATGGAAGCCCAGGTTGCTTTGATAGTGGCCTTCAGCTCGTCTGCATTGTTGGGTCTGGTGTCTCATCTTCCTCTTGACAATACCCCATAGATTCTCTATGGGGTTTAGGTCAGGCGAGTTTGCCGGCCAATCTAGCACAGTGATACTGTGGTTATTAAACCAGGTATTGGTACTTTTGGCAGTGTGGGCAGGTGCCAAGTCCTGCTGGAAAATGAAATCAGCATCTCTATAAGGGCATGACCACACATGGCGGAATTCCTCCGCAACTGTCCGCATCAATGCCGCACCTAATCCGGGTTGCGGATTACGGCTGCGGATCTGCACAAAATGTGCAGAAAATTGATGCGGACTAGCTGCTGCGGACTGCGGGAAAAGTGCTTCCCTTCTCCCTATCAGTGCAGGATAGAGAGAAGGGACAGCACTTTCCCTAGTGAAAGTAAAAGAAATTCATACTTACCGCCCGTTGTCTTTATGACGCGTCCCTCCTTCGGCATCCAGCCCGACCTCCCTGGATGACGCGCCAGTCCATGTGACCGCTGCAGCCTGTGCTTGGCCTGTGATTGGCTGCAGCCGTCACTTACACTGAAACGTCATCCTGGGAGGCCGGACTGGAGACAGAAACAGGGAGTTCTCGGTAAGTACGAACTTCATTTTTTTTTACAGATACATGTATATTGGGATCGGTAGTCACTGTCCCGGGTGCAGAAACAGTTACTGCCGATCGCTTAACTCTTTCAGCACCCTGGACAGTGACTATTTACTGACGTCTCCTAGCAACGCTCCCGTCATTACGGGAGCCCCATTGACTTCCTCAGTCTGGCTGTAGACCTAGAAATACATAGGTCCAGCCAGAATGAAGAAATGTCAAGTAAAAAAAGCAAGACGCATCCGCAGCACACATGACATGTGCATGACAGCTGCGGACTTCATTGCGGAACTTTGAATCTCCATTGAAGTCAATGGAGAAATTCCGCCATGAGTCCGCCACTGCTCCGCAACAGACAGAGCATGCTGCGGACACCAAATTCCGCTCCGCAGCCTATGCTCCGCAGCGGAATTGTACGCATCGTGTAAACGAACACTGCTAAATTAAAGTGAAAGTCAATGTAGAAACGGCTCCGCTGCGGATTAACGCTGCGGAGTGTCCGCAGCGGAATTTAAGTGCAATTCCGCCATGTGTGAACCCGCCCTTAAGCTTTTCCAGCAGAGGGAAGCATGAAGTGCTCTAAAATTTCCTAGTAGACGGCTGCGTTGTCTCTGGACTTGATATAACACAGTGGACCAACACCAGCAGATGACATGGCTCCCGAAACCATCACCGACTGGGGGAACTTCACACTGGACCGCAAGCAGCTTGGATTGACGCCTATCCACTCTTCCTCCAGACTCTGTGACCTTGATTTCCAAATGAAATGCAAAATTTACTTTCATGTGAAAACAGGACTTTGGACGACTGAGCAAGAGACCAGTCCTTTTTCGCCTTAGCCCAGGTAAGACGCTTCTGACGTTGTCTCTGGGTTATGAGTGGCTTGACACAAGGAATGCGACAGTTGTAGGCCATGTCCTGGATACATCTGTGTGTGGTGGCTTTTAAAGCCGCAGTCCACTCCTTGTGAATCGCCCCCAGATTCTTGAATGGCCTTTTCTTGACAATCCTCTCAAGGCTGCGGTTATCCCTGTTGCTTGTGCACCATTTTCTACCACCGTTTTTCCTTCCTCTTAACTTTCCATTAATATGCTTGGATACAGCACTCTGTGAACAGCCAGCTTCCTTAGCAATGTCCTTTTGTGGCTTACCATCCTTGTGGAGAGTGTCAATGACTGTCTTCTGGACAACTGTCAAGTCCGCAGTCTTCCCCATGATTGTGTAGCCTACTGAACCAGACTGTTGGACCATTTAAAGGCTTAGGAAACCTTTGCAGGTGTTTTGTGTGTATTAGCTGATTAGAGTGTGACACCATGAGTCTACAATCTTCAACTTTTACCCAATATTAAAATTTTCGGAGAAACTCAATTTTGTGTTTTCATTAACTGTTAGCCATAAACTTCAACATTAAAAGAAAAAAAATGCTGGAAATGGATCACTCTGTGTGTAATTAATCTATATAATATGAGTTTCACTTTTTAAATTGAATTACTGAAATAAATTAACTTTTTGATGATATTATAATTAATTGAGAAGGATCTGTATATAGTACAGAGTCTTCAGAGTTCGGGGGTCCCACACTTGTGAAATGCCCGGGGCCCATGGTACCCTTAATCCGCCCCTGTGAGTGCACACTTTTATTTAGTGTGAATTTTTAACATTCGACTTGGTAATTAAAGAATGACTATATAGGATATTGTATATGAAGCACACACAGACTTTAGAATGAATAGCTATGAATAATAATCAATGTCCCTGTCCTTGAAGACTTTGCTGACGTTTCACCAGCATTATTTTTCTGGGACAACTCCACAACCCGAAGATCAGAGTTTTAGATAAAATACAATTTCAATCAATATTTAAATGACAAGTCTTCTTGCAAAAACCTGCAATTGTGATAGCTGAAAGCCTGTGGCAAGATGCTGATTATAAAAATAGTAATGTTCTCAATTGCTGAATTTGATTGACCTGAGAGTCACAACTTTCTGCGAAAGACGCTTTGCCTAAGGACAATAGACCCCTAACTGTTCACTTTTTTTAATGTGGTTTAATAAAGTTTTTAAAGCTGTCCCCTTATTGATCCTCAAATAAAATTAAGAATTGATCTAAAAAACCAAGACAAGAGTTTATTTATTTTTAAAGAAGTACAATGGCAATTTTTTTTTTTGCTAACTTACTAGCAATATTCTAGAGGTGTCCTTTGGTCCCAGCTTCGTTGCATCCATACATTTTGAACCGTTTCATTATGGGCAGCTGTATCATGTGATGTCAGTCTGACCACCAAAATAGACCATGCTCTCATGTGTAGACAGGTCATTTGGATGACTTCCTGTGAACTACAGTATTACAAACATCACCAATCCCTCCTGGCAGCTCTGAGACCCTTCCCCACCCAGCTCCACCCTCCTCGTTCATCTGTATGTCCCCTATGAATACTTTGCTGCCAAAGAGATCCTTTCAACCCCATCTAGGGGAGTAAGAGTGCAGTGATATAATAGGTGACTCCATACAATAATTAGCGACAGTGTTATAAAACTCCCCTCACTCACACTGTCTATACTATCTGTGTATGCTGTGTGCAGAGAGTCTAGTATATTTCTATTAGATACTGCTTCTCACTGTATGCTGCTTGTAAGGGCTGACATGGAGAAATCTGTCACTAGCAGGAGACAGGCTGAAGCTGCATCACATAGGAATACACTAAGACTCTGCAATGTGAGTACAGAAGTCCTATCACTTAGATAGAACTCAGAGCAGAGCAAGTGCAGTGTGATGAGACTCTGCCCTCTTTCCCTCTGTAAAGCCAGAAGCATCATGGGGAATGTAGGCTACATTAGGAGAACCATATCAGTGCTGAAAAAGGAACCAAGTTGGCAGAAATCCCACAAATGGCACATCAACTAAAACAGGTATACACAAGGCATAGACAAGGGCCTCTACATTATTCTTTGATAATAGCCTTTGCTGCACTACATAGGCAAAAAAAACAACTTTGCTGGAGTGCTACTTTAAGGATTCTGGCTTAGGCCAATTTGACATGTGGCTAAAAATCTGCAATGTAAACCACTGCAATGCATGAGAATGGGTATTGTGTGTATTTTCAGACAGGAATATAAACATTTTATCATGGGTTTGGGACCGTATCCGCATCTAAATTTCCAGCCGAAGATGCTGTCCTAAGAAATCTTTATTTTTTGGTACATATTTATTAGCATTTAATTAATAATGTATTTTTTTTTTTAGTGGAATGCAAAAAGAATTCAACGTTTTTTTTTGCAATCTCTCTATTACATGTTAAATTTAATGTATTGGTTGTACTATTATTTTTGCAATATAGTTTTATTTTAAATCTAAGTTTATTTCATAAATGTCAGATAGATGCGGGTCCCACCTCTGGAAAAATAAATAAAAAAAGAGTAAAAAAAAAAAAAAAAGTAAAGGTATATACATACTTTCAGAAATTTTGTTTCATGTTGTATATTTCTTCCTGTATGGTTCAATTGTCACAGTTGGCGGGTTATAGAATAAACAGTCTACCTACATGCTCCGCAAAAGACTGCTCGGCATACGGATACCTATAGACTAAGGTTATTTGGTATGTTTTATGTTAAACAATTCTATAAGTGAATAACTAACTGTGGCCGACCCAGAGTCAACCCACAATTAAAAGTTAATATGTTTCCATTCTCTTATTGTTTCATGCAGAATACATGGCCTGTAATGTACAAGTTATTTTATTTAGTCAGTCTTTCAAACAAGGACAGAAAGAAGAAAAAAAATAAAAATGGGGTCGCCTTCCTATACTGGTACATGCAAACACCGCCATCCCTGGAAATGAGAATACAAGACCTGTTACCACCCTTCCCATCATCTGTTGGAGAAATGGGTGGCATGGCTCAGGGGGATCAGCATTAGCCCCTGGTTGAGACACTATGACAGACACTCAATAAATTAGGAGATGTTCTTTTAATTCTTGATCTTCGTCATGTTTTGAAATGTATTAGGAAACCGTAAGAAAAAAAAGGATGCAAAAACAAACAGCTATTCAATGTCGTGACTCACAGAGTAGTTTAGAGACTGAGAAAGAACTGTGAAAAAAAATATACTCCACTACTTTAATCTACTGGGATATTCAGTTAAGAAAATGCAGCATGCGCAGTGGTTTCCACAGAAATCACATTAAAGAGGCTCTGTCACCAGATTTTGCAACCCCTATCTCCTATTGCAGCAGATCGGCGCTGCAATGTAGATAAGAGTAACGTTTTTTTTTTTTTTAAAACGAGCATTTTTGGCCAAGTTATGACCATTTTTATATTTATGTAAATGAGGCTTTCTAAAGTACAACTGGGCGTGTTTAAAGTTAAAGTACAACTGGGCGTGTATTATGTGTGTTACATCTGGCCGTTTTTACTTCTTTTACTAGCTGGGTGTTGTGTATAGAAGTGTATGATGCTGACGAATCAGCATCATCCACTTCTTTTCACAACGCCCAGCTTCTGGCAGTGCAGACACACAGCGTGTTCTCGAGAGATCACGCTGTGACGTCACTCACTTCCTGCCCCAGGTCCTGCATCGTGTCGGACCAGCGAGGACACATCGGCACCAGAGGCTACATTTGTTTCTGCAGCAGCATTGGCGTTTGCAGGTAAGTCGATGTAGCTACTTACCTGCAAACGCTGATGCTGCTGCTGCTGCAGAATCAACTGTAGCCTCTGGTGCCGATGTGTCCTCGCTCGTCCGACACGACGCAGGACCTGGGGCAGGAAGTGAGTGACGTCACAGCGTGATTTCTCGAGAACACGCTGTGTCTGTGCACTGCCAGAAGCTGGGCGTTGTGAAGAGAAGTGGATGATACTTCTATACACAACGCCCAGCTAGTAAAAGAAGTAAACACGCCCAGATGTAACACACATAATACACGCCCAGATGTACACATATAATACACGCCCAGTTGTACTTTAACTTTAAACACGCCCAGTTGTACTTTAGAAAGCCTCATTTACATAAATATAAAAATGGTCATAACTTGGCCAAAAATGCTTGTTTTAAAAAAACAAAAAACTTTACTCTTATCTACATTGCAGCGCCGATCTGCTGCAATAGGAGATAGGGGTTGCAAAATCTGGTGAAAGAGCCTCTTTAAGCTTCCTCTGTATTTTCTTTGAAGTAGTATTCTCAGGGGCGTAACTAAAGGCTCCAGGTCCCCGATGCAAAAAATCCTTCTTGCCCCTCCCCCAACTCCTCTTAATGGCCGATGGCCCACAGCTTTCAGCTGCTTCGCAATAGCCCCAATACATTTGTTTTGTCCTGCCCACAAAAAAATTATATGTATATTTATATATATTTTGAAGATAGCATATAAGACTATGTCCCCTATAGCTCCACCACTGGATAGGATTAGATACATCAGTCAGCATCACACATGATAGGATTAGATACAGCAGTTTTGCAGTGAACATTACTTAAAATAGGATTAGATACAGCAGTCCAGCAGACAGTATCACACACGGTAAGATTAGATACAGCAGTCCAGCAGACAGTATCACACACAGTAAGATTAGATACAGCAGTCAAGCAGACAGTATAACACATGATAGGATTAGTGTGAAAGTGATTAAAATAATGTTTAAATTAATCCATTTTGAGCAGTGGCCATCTTGTCTGGAGTCTTCATCTTGGTTGTTTTGTAGTGAATAAGAAAGTCATTACTCCTTTAGGACAAGTATATTAACATACCTCCCAACTTTTGAATTCGGAAAAGAGGGACATTTTTAAGACACGCCCCTAACCACGACCAATATCCCGCATCAACACATCAAATCACGGCCAGATCCTTCTTCAAAATAACAAGATCATATTCTCACTACGGATCTCTAGACTTACAAAAAATAAACTATGGATATCACAAATATTATGGATCAGGTTATATCGCCTTTATGTTACTTTTCCTAACTTGTGTATAACATTTGCTCATCACGGCAGCAGCTGCGGGACAAACCAAAAGGCTGAGAACAATGAAAGTCAAGAGGGAGACCCTGTGGTTGATGACTTTTCAATTGACAGGTAGCAGAGTTACATGATGGGGATTTTTTTTTCCAGTTGTGTAACTCTGCTACCGGTCAATGGAAAAATCATCCACCAGAGCCCCCTTGTAGATCGCTCCACACACAGCCCCTTGTACATAGCGCCACACACAGCCCCCCTGTAGATAGCGCCACACACAGAACCCCTGTAGATAGCGCCACACACAGCCCCCTGTAGATAGCTCCACACACAGACCCCGTGTATATAGCGCCACACACAGAACCCCTGTAGATAGCGCCACACACAGCCCCCTGTAGATAGCTCCACACACAGCCCCCCTGTAGATAGCTCCACACACAGCCCACCTTTAGATAGTGCCACACACAGCCCCCTGTAAATAGCTCCACACACAGCACCCTGTAGATAGCTCCACACACAGCCCCCCTGTACATAGCGCCACACACAGCCCCCCTGTACATAGTGCCACACACAGCCCCCCAGTAAATAGCAGCACACACAGCCCCCTGTAGATAGCTCCACACACAGCCCCCCTGTAGATAGATCCACACACAGCCCCCCTGTAGATAGCTCCACACACAGCCCCCTGTAGATAGCGCCACACACAGCCCCCCTGTAGATAGCTCCACACACAGCCCCGATGTAGATAGCGCCACACACAGCCCCCTGTAGATAGCTCCACACACAGCCCACCGTAGATAACTCCACACACTGCTGCCCGTAGATAGCGCCACACACAGCCCCCTGTAGATAGCTCCACAAACAGCCCCCTGTCGATAGCTCCACACAGAGCCCCCCTGTAAATAGCGCCACCCACAGCCCCCCTGTAGATAGCGCCACACACAGTCCCCTGTAGATAGCTCTACACACAGCCCCCCTGTGGAAAGCACCACACACAGCCCCCCTGTAGATAGCTCCACACACAGCCTACCTTTAGATAGCACCATACACAGACCCCCTGTAGATAGCTCCACATACAGCCCCCCTGTAAATAGCGCCACATACAGCCCCCTGTAGAGAACTCCACACAGCCCCCTGTAGATAGCGCCACACACAGCCCCCTTGTAGATAGCTCCACACACAGCCCCCCTGTAGATAGCACCACACACAGACCCCGTATATAACTCTACACACTGCCACCCGTAGATAGCGCCACACACAGCACCCTGTAGATAGCGCCACACACAGCCCCCTGTAGATAGCGCCACACACAGCCCCCCTGTAGATAGCTCTCCACACAGCCCTCCTGTAGATATCGCCACACATAGCCCCCTGTAGATATCGCCACACACAGACCCCCTGTAGATAGCTCCACATACAACCCCCCTGTAGATAGCGCCACATACAGCCCCCTGTAGAGAACTCCACACACAGCCCCCTGTAGATAGCACCACCCACAGCCCCCCTGTAGATAGCGCCACACACAGTCCCCTTTAGATAGCTCCACACACAGCCCCCCTGTAGATAGCGCCACACACAGTCCCCTTTAGATATCTCTACACACAGCCCCCGTAGATAACTCCACACACTGCCGCCCGTAGATAGCGCCACACACAGCCCCCTGTAGATAGCGCCACACACAGCCCCCCTGTAGATAGCGCCACACACAGCCCCCCTGTAGATAGCGCCACACACAGCCCCCCTGTAGATAGCTCCCCACACAGCCCTCTTGTAGATAACTCCACACAGAGCTCCCCTGTAGATATCGCCACATATAGCCCCATGTAGATAGCGCCACACACAGCCTCCGTGTAGATAGCGCCACACACAGCCCCCCTGTAGATAGCACCACACACAGCCCCCTGTAGATAGCGCCACACACAGCCCCCCTGTAGATAGCGCCACACACAGCCCCCCTGTAGATAGCGCCACACACAGCCCCCTGTAGATAGCTACACACACAGCCCCCCTGTAGATAGCACCACACACAGCCCCCTGTAGATAGCACCACACACAGCCCACCTGTAGATAGCACCACACACAGCCCCCCTGTAGATAGTGCCACATACAGCCCCCTGTAGATAACTCCACACACAGCCCCCTGTAGATAGCGCCACACACAGCCCCCTTGTAGATAGCTCCACACACAGCCCCCTGTAGATAGCGCCACACACAGCCGCCCTGTAGATAGCGCCACACACAGCCCTCTGTAGATAGCGCCACACACATTCCCCCTGTAGATAGGGCCAGTATCACACTGATAAATGGTGCCCTTTCTTATCCCCTTTTTTTCCACACTCCGCACCTTTGCAGTTTGGGATATTTTGCGGGGAAGTGTTGTCCTGGTATAATACGGACACCCTCGTTTTGGCCCTCCACTTCCTGGTCCCCTAATTTTAGGGCCTTGATAAATCGCCACTTGAAACAGAAGAATTGTTCCCCTCGGGCCGGCACAACTTCATATTTTTCTTTCCTGACTTATTGGTGCCTTAACTTATTTAATTTTTTCATAGACGTATTGGTATGAGGGCTGTTTTTTTGCGGGACGAGCTGTAGTTATCATTGGTACCATCTTGAGGTACATGCGACTTTTTGATCACTTTTTATCCTTTTTTTTGGGAGGCAAGGTGACCAAAAAACAGCAATTCTGGCATAGTTTTTTTTAGTTCTTTTTATATAGCGTTCCCCACGCATAATAAATTACATGTTAATTTTATTCTGCGGGTCAGTACGATTCCGGCGATACCTAATTTATAGCACTTTTTTTATGTTTTACAACTTTTTGCACAATAAAATTACTTTTGTAAAAAGAATTTATTTTTTCTGTCGCCATATTGTAAGAGCCATAACTTTAAGATTTTATTGTCGATGGAGCTGTATTAGGGCTTGGTTATTGCGAGACGAGCTATAGTTTTTATAGGTACCATTTTTGGATACAAGCGACTTTTTGATCACTTTTTATTTCAATGTTTGGAAGACAAAGTGACCAAAAAAACAGCAATTCTGGCAGTATTTTTTAGTTTTTTTTTTAGGACGATTTCACTTCGCGGGACAAATAACATATTTTTTTAGTTCAGGTTGTTACGGATGCGGCGATACGAAATATGTATGGTTTTATTAATTTTTTTCAATAATAAATGACTTGATAAGGGAAAAGGGGCGATTGTGTTTTATTTTATTACTTGAAACTTTTTTTTTATTTTTTACAACTTTTATTTTTACTTTTTTTACACTTTTCTTTAGTCCCACTAGGGGACTTGAAGGTCCAACTGTTTGATTGATGTTCTAATACATTGCACTACCTATGTAGTGCAATGTATTAGAACTGTCAGTTGTTCACTGACAGCAAGCCGATCAGGCTCCGCCTCGGGTCGGGGCCTGTTTGGCTTCCATAATGGCAGACAGTAGGCCATTGTTAGGCCTCCTGTTGCCATATTAGCAGTCGGCAGCCTTGCCATCGCATGGCAGGGCTGGCGATTTGCTACAAACCACTAAGATGCAGCGATCGCTTTGGATCGCTGCATCTAAGGGGTAAATGGCAGGTATCGGAGCTAGCTGATGATGACGGCTCAGCAACAAGCAACAAGCTGAGGCGGCGCCAACTTGCCGATAGTACCGAAAGCCTTTCAGGCCCCGCCTCTGGGTGGGGCATAAGAGGCTTCCGTTGCCGTCAGACCAGGAGGCCAGTATTAGGCCTTCAGTTGCCATTGCAGCCACCGGCAACCGAGCGATCACGTCGCTGGTATGCCGGTGGCTAAAAACCCTTCACATGCTGCGATCTCTATTGAATGCAGCATCTGAGGGGTTAATCGGCCGGATCGGAGGCTAGCTCCGGTCCTGGCCCGTTACATCAGGGTGCCAGCTGTAACATACAGCTGTCACCTGGCGGTGATGGTGTGGGCTCAGCTCCTGATTATTTTCTGAGAAAGTTGAGTGACAACCGTTATAACTGTCATGTGAGTCCCCTTGTTTGTCACCCAGCTTTTCTCGAGTCCTGAACACATAATTAACCCAATAATACCATAATACAAGACAATGGGGAATATCACTGCATTACTATGCAGACTTGCTGTTCAGAACTCTAGGAAAGCTGGGTGACAACCACTGTTCTCCTTCTGTATATCCAGGTCATGTCCATGAGTCTCCCATTGACTTCCATTACACTACAGAGTGTCGGAGGCCAATTTATTCTAGCGAGTTGATTTCCCTTTTCTATTATGGAAAGGTTTACACTTCCATAGAAGTAAAATAATATAAATGAGGTTATATGGATGTTATATAGGGGGGTCGTCCATTAATAATCCTCCAACAAAAAGCCGAGATTAGAACCACTGAAGTTCCCTACCTAGGACCTGATTGGAATGGGCGTCATGTAATACTAATGTATGGCCGCCCTCAGATAGACCTGAGACCTGGAGAGGCTGCATGCTGAAAAGGGGTTGTCTAGTTGGAACAAATCTTTTAAGGTCCCTGGTGTCAAGTGGGAGGGGGTGACTGTAGAGGCCCCCAGGTGGTGGATGCCTTGGGTGTATATACTGTATAGGTATAAGTAACTGGACTAGAAGTAGAAATATTGTAGAATGACAAATGTGTAACAATATATAGTATTATATGTATAAAGATAGGACACATGGCTCTGCACATACATATATATGGAGGAATGTGCTGTAACTTGTCAGTACATGCTGGGAGTTGTAGTTACATAGCAGCCTGACAGCCACAGGTTAGAAAGCACTGATACAGATAGAGGATGCTAAATAGTGAGACAGGTTATATAAGAGGGGCCATCACATTATTGTACAGTAGTCATATAACTGAGCCACCCATTGTTTATTAACACTTACATCACAGTGCCCTCAACTCCTATGTCACAAAGCGATGATGTCACAAAGGAATAGAATGGACGTGGCCTCAACTCCTATGTCACAAAGCGATGATGTCACAAAGGAATAGAATGGACGTGGCCTTGATTATCACCGTTCACATGATGAGAGAGCAGAGAGAGTGAGAAAAGAGAGAGAGAGAGAGAGATTGTGAGCGCCGTCTAGTGGAGAGAAAAATACTTGTGAGTACCCAGTTTATTCCATTTATTACATTTAACAAGGGTAATAAGACTTTTCCAGCAGATTATTATACACCTTACTCCCCAGCCGCACATCTAATTCTACAGCAGCTGATTGGCACAGATCACTGAGCTCTGCTGCATGGTCGTGGGCATCATATTAATGGAGGAACATATATTAATGTGACTCACCTGGGTGCAGTAAATTCAGAGGTGGAGATATTGTGTGACGCATCTTATCATCTTCATGGGATATGGAATTATCTTTTGAATAATAATCATCCAGTAAAGATCATTCAGTTGGACACTAACAATATCTCACAGCTGCCAGATTATCAGACATTCTGGATTATGAAACAGTCATATTAAATCTTTTAAGTTAAGCCTTCTCTGAAGATAGTCGTCCGGCGATCACCTGATCGCTAAAGATCTCACTCCTGGAACATATGGACTGTAATGGTTTTGATGAGACAACCCCTTTATAATGTTCAGGAAGACAGAGCAGTAAAATACTAAATGTGCAGCTAATGTTCGTCTATGGGGTTATGTACGCTGCCGTGTATTTAGCTTGTGGTGTTTCTATGTACAATCTGTGTAAAACAAATCTCAGCATCATCCATCAGATGCCATAAGCCAGACAAGTTTTCCCCATAAATGTCAATGGAGGCTAAAAAAATGGTGGTGATTTCTGAGTGAGCGCCATATTTTATACTTGAAAGTGCTTGTACTGCTTTTTTCTATCAGACGACATAAATCAGAATCATCATAGAACCAGTGCGGCGAGCGATACCGAGACCAATTTGTCTGTTTTTCCCATCTGTATAGAACGCTGTATTATTATTATTGTTATTATTAATTAATATTTGTCTGTAGTCGTGTGTAAGCGGCCTTAATGGGGTTGTATGCAATTTTATATATATATATATGTAGTTGCTTTCTTCTAGAAACAACGCCACTCCTGTCCATGAGTTGTGTCTCAGTGTAAGGGTATGTTCACACGCACTATTTACGGCCATAATTCAGGCGTTTTACGCATGGAATTACGGCCAAAAATACTGCTTGAAAGCGTCGGCAAACATCTGCCCATTCATTTGAATGGGTTTTACGATGTACTGTGCAGACGGTGCATGTCACTTCTCGGGACGTAATTGAAGCCGTTTTCCCTTGACTCCATAGAAAAACAGCTCCAATTATGTCCGTAATGGACGCTGCGAAAAACGCCTGCACGTGCCATTACGTCTGAAATTCAGGAGCTGTTTTCGCCTGAAAACAGCTCCGTAATTTCAGGCGTATCTGACGTGTACGTGTGAACATACCCTTAGAGTTGAGCGTTATTCACTTAAATGGGGCTGAGTTGCAATAGCAGATAAAGACCATGGACATGAGTGTCGCTTTTTCTTGTAAAAAGCAGCCATGTTTATCTAATCACATAAAACCCCTTCAATCCGAGGAATCTCAAAATTGTTTCCCTCTGTTCAGTCTTCTGGTTTTGTGAGATTCCATATTATCCATTAGAATTTCTTGAATAATGAGATGTTAATTATAAGGGCGAAGTCACACGCGGCAGATTTAGTGCAAAAATTTGTGCAACTTTTCGATTCATCTGAATGGGACTTGCAGAAATCCATATGCTTGCTGATGAAGATGAATGGAACTTATTGCCAGTCACAGAAATCTATGCAATAAATCTGCCGCATGTGAATATACCCTAATAGTAATATAAAGTTATTAAATATTATGTCCCTTTTCTGTTTCTATTACCAGAGTTTACAGTCTCAAAATCCGTGAACATGGCGTCTCGCCATGAGAACGTGGACGTGGAGAAAGGCCTTTTGGCTCCTCCATGTGAAATGGATAAAGATGATGGCGAAAGCCCCAGAGCAGAGGACGTGCATGACCGTACTGGAATCTCCTACACACGATCCATCGTTATTGTAGGGATTCTGTTCTATATAAATCTGCTATCCTACATGGATCGGCTCAGTGTCACTGGTAGGTGTGGGGTACTTCATTTTATTTCTGGGGTTTATCAGTACTGTAGCTGTGGAGGCACTTATAGCGAACCTCCAATTTCAGTAGAAAAACGGTTATAGTGCAGGAGTGCGCAGGAGTGTGCGCTATAATCTTTTATCTAAATCACTTGTATACGCTCTCTTGTATCTAGCAGCAGCGCGGACTGTGTAAAGTCAGTGGTGGCGGCTGCTCGTCTCCATTGCTCCCATATCCAGAACGGCCTCCAGTGCCTTAAGATTCTATAGCACTGACGCCCATTCTAGAGATCGGTGGGGGTCCCAGTGGTCGCTTCCATTAATATGCCATAAACGTATATGATGGAAATACATGCATTGCTTCTAGTGACATCTCTCTTTTTATCTGACAGGGGCGCTGCCATATTTGGAAAAGTCCTTTAATATTAAAGACAGTGGATCTGGCTTGCTGCAAGCAGGTAAATATTAACATAAAATCTTGTTCTGTAAGGCCCCATGTACACGACAGTAAAAATCGTCCGTAATTGCAATTGCAATTGCAATTACGGACCCATTCACTTCTATTGTTCTATTGTTTTTTTACAGGAAGGTGTCCGGGCCGTAGAAGTGTACCACAAAACATAGGACATGTCCTATGTTTTGCTTCTTACGGACCGTGCTCCCATACTTTGTATGGGATTACGGGCCGAAGATGCGGATGGCCGTGCCCGCAATTATGGGCAGCGAATACGGGCACAACCATGTGCATGAGGCCTAAGTCACCTGGAATTTTGGGCACTAAACCAATATTATAGAGAAGGTGACCAATCTATTCACTGGAATCTCATGATCTTACTGACACAAGGTTGTGATGTCATCAGGTTCTAGTGAAGAAATAAGATTCTGTCAGGGGAATGGACAGTCAATTGACGTACATAAGGCTAGGTACACACATCGCAGTTAAAATGAGTTTTTTTGCTGTGAACCACAGCAAAAACGGCGCAATTTTGCCTTGATTTTGCGACATGACCGTCAGACTAATGGTGTCCTGCAGTGACTAGGCTATGGGTCTGATTGACCATTTAACCCCTAAGGGTACGTTCCAACGTAGCGGTGGTCGCATTCTGCCTAAACTCTGGTCGCTTGGATCAAATTGAGTGTTCATTTGCGAATCAGACTTATTGAATTTCATGTGTTAATGAGAAAAGCTGCCCTGCTATTCACACAAATCCATAATAAGGCCATAATAACATCCATCAGCAGCATTTACCTGCTTGTTGATGGGTTCCAGTGATAACCACAAAATATGACAATTAAGATGTACTATATCGTTTTTACCTTGAACAGAGATTTACAAAAACATTTACTATAGTGCAAAAGTAATTGAAAGGTAAAGCTTTACATTAATGAATGAGAGTGGGGATTAAAAAAAAGTGGGGAATTTGGTTAAATTGCAGGATTTAATAGTTTGTCCATATATAAATATCTGTTGTATCTTCCTTTCACCTCTTCTCTCCCCCTTCCCTTTCAGTCTTCCTCTGCAGCTTCATGTTGGTGGCTCCAGTATTTGGATATTTGGGTGATCACTGGAATAGAAAATATCTGCTCTGTGTTGGGATCACCCTCTCGTCAGCCTCCATCCTTGGCAGCTCATTTATTCCAGATGAGGTAAGATCCTGAGTTTATTATTAGAGCGGTTTTCCGGGACATTCCCATTGATAACCTATCCTTCTTCCATTCTCAATCTGTGGGGGTCTGACCTCCGGGACCCCCAACAAGCGACCCAATGAAGTGAATGGGACAAGCTGCAGTGCCAGGCACAGCCGCCCTTATGGACAAGCCGATGTACCTGCGTAAACAATGAAAGGGACACATCGCTCACAGGAGTGTCACGGACCCACATCAATCATACATTCCCTGGAGGAGATATATCAAAACTGGTTCAAAGAAAAAGTGGAGTAGATGCCCATGGCAACCAATCAGATTCCAGCTCTCATTTTTCAAAGGCCTTTTGGAAAATTAAAGCAGCAAACTGATTGGTTGCCATGGGCAACTGCTTCATTTTTTTCTCTCTATCTCCTCCATTGTCTATCCTAACAGTAGGACATCAATGTTAGAGTCCCAATGGTAAAGCTTTACTGAAGATTTTATTAATTATGATTTTTTTTCCTTTTCCCCAGTATTTCTGGCTGTTGCTGCTTATGCGAGGACTGGTTGGGATCGGTGCGCCAAGTTACTCCACCATTGCCCCCTCCATCATCGCCGACCTATTTGTAGCAGACCAGCGAAGCCGCATGTTGTCCATCTTTTGGACTTCTATCCCCATAGGCTGGTGAGTGTCTGTATAAACACATAGGTGGGAATTTATTTATTATAATTTATTAACTTTTCGACGCCATTTTTCTAGCATAGAAAAATCGCAAACATCTCAAAAAATTTATTATAATTTACCATAAAATCTGGCGTAAATTATAGCAGAAATCTATGGTATCCAAGCTGATGTAGATTTCACTCTGTAGCCAGGGGCGTAACTGGGTACAGACAGGCCCTGTACCAGGCCCTGCATCGCTTACCCTCCCCAATAACTGATATCAAAATAAATTAAATGAAAAAAAATTAAATTAATAAAATTACCTCAATGCTCTGCTTCCCCTCCACCACATATCCTCAGGCTCCCACATCAGGCCACAGTGCATACAAGGTCCTGACGATGGACACCTTATGTGTGACGCAGCACACAACATCTTGATGCTGGACATTGTATGTTTCGTGCATGCGTTGTATATAATGTCCTGATGGGGGGGATGGAGAGAAATGAGGTCTGCCAGTGCGACCACAACTGTATAAAGCCACAATTGTGGTGCATGGCCAAAGGAAAGATGCAACAGATTTATTCAGAGACGTGCGCATCTTAATAAATCTGTTGCATTTTACTCCAGCGGAGCAGAAATCTAAGACTGGCATATAAAAGGACAGCCTTAGTAAATCCGCCCCATAGAATCCAGAACTTATGACATTAGGTCCTTTTAATATTTAAAGGGATCTTCCAGAATAGAGGTACTTGAATTTGTATATTTGGGAACTGCACGATCTGCAGTTTCCCTAATACCCTATGACTAGCAGAATTGACCTTACTGTAAAGAGTATTGTGATTTCCTGATCTCTTCCCTGCGATCGCTACAAAATGCTCCTGATCACACCGAGATGAAGGAGGATGAAAATATGGTTTTATATATATATATATATATATATATATATATATATATATATATATATATATATATATATATATATATATATATATATATATGATGTGTGTATAAGTTTATACTGTTTATATCTATGTCTATAGTTATATTTGAGCAGAGATTATGTCCCTTTCTTAACTATACATTTTCTTCAACTTTGCCTCTTAAGTGGCCTTGGATACGTCATGGGGGCCAAAGTGACAAGCGCTCTTGGTGGTGACTGGCACTGGGCACTGCGGGTAAGTGAGAGGATTGCAGGATTCCTGCAGGCAAACTATTATTTCATTTTTTGTCTTGTTATTGGAATTGCTCCCATTATCTTCTGGGCCCATAAACAATAAGTAGGGACTTGGGAAAGTTCCAGCTCTATGAGTATCAGTCCGGAGGCTGTAGACCGTCATTTATGGACACTGACATGTGTTGTTTTTTTGTTATTAGTCATTTCTAGGTTTTGCCCCTTTATCTGGTTTCAGTCACTTCATATTTGTAATACTTCTATATATATAATATACATTGTCTCCTCCTTCTTCTGGGCAGATCATTCCAGGTCTGGGGATTATAGCCGTCCTGCTTCTTATCTTCTTTATGAAGGAACCATCCAGAGGAGCCGCAGAACAAAAAAGCTATAAACACCCAAACAACAATTCTTGGATGACCGACGTGAAAGCTCTGCTGAAAAAGTGAGTGTTTTCTGTGTAGTGATGGTTGTCGCTGGCTTTACCCCGTGTCTCTTGTGTCACTCACATTTCTCTCTCTCTCTCTGTAGCCCGAGCTTTATGCTTTCCATGCTGGGATTCACAACTGTGACATTTGTTTCCGGCTCCCTCTCCCAATGGGCTCTGTCCTTCTACAAGCGGGCCCGGGTCATCCTATACAGAAGTGATCCATGTCAGACTGCAATATGTCAATTTGATGACAGGTAAACGCTTATTTACTGTGTGTGCCAGGAGGTTGTGAGGGCGGCTATCTCCCATTATGTCCATACTCTTCTCTTGACATGAGTTTTGGCCACGGCTACGTGGTGGGTGGTCAGGGCTCCTGGCAGTCATCTATTTACAGGGTAGGTTCAAAATAGGGCTACAATACGTCGGCAAACATCTGCCCATTCATTTGAATGGGTTTGCCGACGTACTGTGCAGACGACCTGTAATTTACACTTCGTCGTTTGACAGCTGTCAAACGACGACACGTAAATTGACTGCCTCGGCAAAGAAGTGCAGGGCACGTCTTTGCAACGTAATTTGAGCCGTTCTTCATTGAAGTCAATGAAGAGCAGCTCCTGCAGGCAAACTATTATTTCATTTTTTGTCTTGTTATTGGAATTGCTCCCATTATCTTCTGGACCCATAAACAATAAGTAGGGACTTGGGAAAGTTCCAGCTCTATGAGTATCAGTCCGGAGGCTGTAGACCGTCATTTATGGACACTGACATGTGTTGTTTTTTGTTATTAGTCATTTCTAGGTTTTGCCCCTTTATCTGGTTTCAGTCACTTCATATTTGTAATACTTCTATATATATAATATACATTGTCTCCTCCTTCTTCTGGGCAGATCATTCCAGGTCTGGGGATTATAGCCGTCCTGCTTCTTATCTACTTATCTGCTTATTATAACCTACCCTTCTTATCTATCTTATCTTCTTATCTGTCAAACGACGACACGTAAATTGACTGCCTCGGCAAAGAAGTGCAGGGCACTTCTTTGCAACGTAATTTGAGCCGTTCTTCATTGAAGTCAATGAAGAGCAGCTCAAGATTTACGAGCGTCAAAGACGCCTCGCATAATGCGAGGAGCAGCATTTACGTCTGAAACGACGCAGCTGTCTTCTCCTGAAAACAGTCTGTCTTTTCAGACGTAAAAGCCTCTCATCGTGTGCACATACCCTAAGGGTGAAATCCACTGTAAAAATCTGCTACATGACTGCTCTATACTGACAAGATATTTGTGATGGGTCTATAGAGAGTCCTGTCTGTATCCTATTGGTAGAACATACATATGAGTAATTGATCTTGCACCGAGCACATGTACATATTCCATACATACAGGTTAGTCATTATTAATCCCGCAGGGAGCGCATGTTAAGAGTTGCCTGAGAATAGAGTTTATGGATTTAATCTTTAGATACATGCAGATAGTTGGAGCAGTAGTCATACTCAGGTCCTTTAATCATCATTTATATACAATTGTGGAAAATCCATTTGATGACCTCTATAATCTCTTTCTTTGCAGCCTGATTTTTGGCATGATCACTGTGATCACCGGAATTGTGGGAGTTGGAGCTGGCGTGGAGATAAGCAAGAGGTTCAGGAAAATCAACCCGCAGGCAGACGCATTAGTCTGTGCGTGCGGAATGCTGGGTGCCGCTCCTTTCCTGCTCTTGGCTTTACTATTGGCAAGTTTCAGCCTTGTGGCCTCCTATGTAAGTATCTGATGAACAGCTTTCTGTTTAATACCCACCCTGTGCAGCAGAGTTCAGGATAAGAGGTAACTTATTGTACTGCCCCCTCCCCGTATTCCCCATTTAGTCTTTTCTGAATGTTTTGTCTCCCCTCAGATTTTCATCTCCATCGGGGCATTATTGCTGGCACTGAATTTTGCTATTGTTGACGACATCCTGCTGGTAAGTGATCAGAAACCACGATGATGTATCTCTATTACAGCAAAAATGACATTTATTTCGCATGCTGTCTATTTTCCGGCCTAGTTTATGAAATGCCACTGACTCTGCAATAACTGCCAGACAAGAGACGGAGGACACTACAAGTACAGACTGCGCTGTCTGCAGATATTGTAGTGCAGATATTCCGTCACTTTGTCTGGCTGCCATTGTTGAGTTAGGTTCAGTAACTTCCTTCTGCCTACTCAGAATGTCTTCTTGTTTTAGAGTGTGGTGACCCCCAGAAGACGATCCACAGCGGAGGCCCTACAAATAATTGTGTCCCACCTGCTGGGTGATGCATGGAGCCCCTATCTCATCGGAGTGGTAAGTATTAGTTACTTTTTCCTAAGGTAATATAAGCAAAACAGGGGCCAGTCTTAGCCTGCATGAACAAAACACGACGGAGATAGCACTAATACAGTAGACACACCAGACAGACTGTATTGATATAGCAACCATACAGTGCACACACAACACCCATACATTACACATAAAAGAGACAGCACTAATACAGTACATACATACATACACACACACCAAACAGATTGTATCGATATAGCAACAATATAGTGCGCACACAATGCCCATACAGCACCCACATTGTACCTATTCAGTACAGACAGAAGGAATACAGATGGCATAGACAAATCTTACCGCATACATATAGTAAAAATACACAAGAAATTATTCTTACCTTATGTTCAGGACAGTGGGACTACAAAGCAAGGATAAGCTTCCAGTGATAATCTTAAGAAAAAAGCTAAGCAAACAATGTCTCCAAGTTCCTGACAATGAGTAACACTGGGGCTGAGAACGTGTGAACCAGTGCTCCTCATGGGCTGGAGGATGGAAGCTCCTCTATTATTTACAGTGAGGAGTTTTCTCTTACCACCACCTACAGTCTGCTGTCACCGGATTTCTGCATTAGTATCCAGCATCCGCTGTCTGAGAAAATCTACACATATTCTGATATTTCCCATAATTCATCTTACATAACAATGTGTTATTTTCTTATCCTCAGCTATCTGACCTCATCCGCAGAGGAAAGCCAGAATCTGACCTGCTGATGTTTAACAGCCTGAAATACGCCCTCATGGTCTGCGTATTCGTGAGCGCTATCGGAGGAGGATTGTTCTTGGCAGCTGCCCTCTTTCTTGAGAAAGACCGAAAGAGGGCAGACATGGAGTCTGAAGGTATCTACCCTGTCTGTGTGTATGTCCACTGTCTACTCATGTGTCCTGCAGAATTAAAGTGCAGCTTAACCTTTGATTTACACTGGCTCTATGGTCAGAAAATTTAAAATATGTCCTATATCAAGATCGCTATATTCTGCCTTATGGGTTTTATGATTGTATTTTTTCTGCCAATTCTATCTTGTTTAAATACCCGGGATGGCTCATCTCATTAGCACGTAAATATCCAAATATTCTGATCAACATATATATAGCTAACACTGGTACTTTAAATGCATCTGCTAATGGGCCAGGCTACAGATGGATTAAGCCTTTCACTGCCTAAAGTTTTTGGACATTTTGCACCTCTGGTAGCCAGTACAATTTTTACACTTTTGACATGTACAAATAAAATTACAAAATAAAAACTAATTCTAGACCCCTATAACCATATATTTTCTGAAAGTAGACAACTGGCACATTGTCAAACTGCTACTCAGAACTTTATACACAGCGGCACCGTATTGCAATTTTGTGTCAAAGTGTAATTTGTCCTAAAAAATGCATACAAATTAATATTTCAGACTAAAAGTGGGACCCTAACACAAAATTAGAAGCACCACACATTGCAAATATACAATTTAAAATGTGCAGAGTCCCATACATACCACTTAAGCCTATGTCTACATGCACATATCTTTATAAAATCACCAAAACTAGAAAGACCAAAAATCTGTTTTTAAGCTTAAAATATATATATAAAAAAGTAACAACCTATAAAATACTGGGATTAGAAACCTTAAAAGTGAGTGAACCCCCCAGGCCTTATGCATTCTTTTAAAGCAGACAGCCTGGCGATTGCCGTTGACTTGAGTGTTTTGTGCACCATATCTACCATTACGTAAGTTTTTGACAAACAGGAATTATTATTATTTTTTTTAAATGTTTTAAAACATACATCAAAGCTTAAACTCACAAAGCAGCATGTTTTTTTCACACAAAAACAATGTAAAATAATAGAACAAGGTGTGCAAAGTTTATATATGTCACGAGCCTCTACATCAACAAGAGCTTGTGTTCTCAAAAATGGTAATATATAAGCTGTGCAATATTAGTCTGTCATCCACAAGTATGTTAAAAATATATACTGCACACGGCAAACAGCTACTATGCTACCAGAGTCTACATTTTGTAAGAGCGCATAGCATACCATGTGTACAAGTACAACTTAATATCTTTGCATCTAAAATGGATACTCACGCATACTCCATATGCAATAAAAATTTACTCTGCAAAAAACATGTAAAACATAAGGAGTTCATATATACCACATGTCTACGTTCACAGGTGTATGTATTTATTGAAACGCTAAAACCGCAGTAATGCTCCAACCAATTTTTGCATACTAATTAATTTGGGAATTATATAGGTATATAATTTTCCATTCCCTGTGCAAAATCTAAGGCTGTGTTTACACGTCTCAGACAAAGAATGTTTTTTGCCACCATTTTAAGAAAAATTTGCAGTACAACCACACCGTTCTGTCGAAATTCTGCATAATTCACGGCAAAAAACACAAATTAACTGCGACGTATGAACACATTCTAACCCTAGACCTAATCCAATGCATTATCAAATACTTATTTTTTAGTGTTGAAAATCATGGCTTATTGTGATTGTTAGAGGTAACAATTTCTTTTTTGGCAGATGGAAATCTTTCATCCATCAGAAATGAATTAAACATTCCTCTATAGTGATAATCATTATCGCTATGAAGGTAGCCTGTAACGGGTATTGCTAGAGTAGCGGTTAGTGAATTTTATGCTAAAGATCGGTTATGGAGAGAATAGGGAGAGTATAAAATGTCTAAACTGAATTGATGTTTGGGTGCGCTTGTGGGGAAAGTGCTTGGTGTGACTTATTTGATGCCACGCTCTGGACTTTGGATAACATCCAGGTAGTGGTATTTATAAACGGCCTAAGTAGGTGCAGAATGGTGATAAAAAGAGCTATTGCTCATCTTCTTACTTCTTTTAATAAAATAAGAATTAAGATCCCTCATATGTGACAAACAGAGAGCAGGTATGCTCTATGATTGATAAGGGGGGGATAACATGAACAATAGTTCATGTTACTTCTCCTCCTGAGGTCATATTAAGCCATACAGGGACAGGAGGAGGATCAGATATCCTCCCCCCTCTCCCTGCATGCTGAAGGCATGTCCCCTCCTGGCCTCCCTCTACTCCTTCTACACGGCTAAAGTTAGAAATCTTGCAGCACTAGCTGCAATCTAGACTGAGTAAGGACGTATCAGATTTGTCCTTGGCTACTACAGTTCCTCCCTGCAAGGACTTCTGATATAAATCCCTGGCAGGCAATGGGTTAACATTTATGAACACCTTTGCAGACATTTTTTTTTCATTGCACTGTATGTATTTTATTAGTTAAAACTTATTTAGAATTGTTTTTTATTTAAAAAGAAATGCCTTTCTAAACGCAGCCTATATGTTTTACAATACAAGCTGCTGGATGCCGTTCAATTCTTATTCCGTCAGATGAGTTTACTGTCTGGTCAATCTCACAACCCTTTCTCTGCACTCCCAAACATTGATCTAAGATGACATATTTACAATCAAATAAAATAAACTTAAATCAAATAAGATGTTAGCTTAGATTAGCATTCAGGAGAGCAGGGAGATGGGCTGGAGACTGACTCAACAGTTAGCTCTTCTGACGGAATGAGTGAGCACTGATCGGCATAGAGCAGCTTGTTTTGTATTGTACGACATAAAACCTGCAAAACACAAACTAATTGTAAAAATGTGTAAATGTAATAAAATACAATGCAATGGTATCCATAGCCTTAAAGATATTAAATCTGATCTCTGATTGGTTGCTATGGGTAATCAGGTCAGATTTTATGTTAGGCAGTTTTGCTAAATTAAGCCCATGGGAGACTTTGATAGTTCACAATTTTCAACTACTCATTGACCATCTAGTGGTAGGAAGTAGAGTAATATAAAATGAGAATTATCTGATAATGTATTCCTCCAAAATCAAGCTTATAATTTTTTTCGTATCTTAACAGGATGAAGTCTTGGACATTTTATATTGAATTGTCCATGGCTGCACTGGTTCTTGAAAACAAAAGAACCCTGTCCTTAATCTCCACACGAGGACAAATATAGAGTGAACAAATTTTGGAGCTCCTCAGACTTTCACCGTAATGAGCAGCAGGGCTCTGCTTTGCTCAAGACATTACTATAATGTTTCCAAACAACCACAAATGGTTTTACTGCAAGCAGAATCAAGAACACCATACAGCACATGTATGCTATGACAGGAAACCAATAGTTGGCAGTGGTAGTCATGAATACAAAACTGCTATGACCTACCCTGTTACGGATTCCAGTGGTTTAAACATTATAGATTCTACACCGAAAATTGAGGGAACAGGACCTGGAGTATTTGCAATTCCGAAGATTGCATTGAGGGAGAAAACAAGACCAACCTCATAGACTTATTCAAAAGGAACATTCACTGATGTCTTCCTCAAAAAAGCATTCTGAGGAGTTTGCATGGGTCTCTTTTTTTCCTGTGCCTGTGGCTCGGCTGAGTCACAGTGCCAACCTGGATTTGACAAATCTTCGGACTATAGATCCAAATCCGTGGAATTTTTATGAAACACCCACACAAAGAATGACACATGTTGCTGCCTGTGGCTCGGCTGAGTTACAGTGCCAAACCGGACTTGACTAGAGATGTACAAAGAATGACAAATGTCTCTGCCTGTGGCTGGGCTGAGTCACAGTGCCAAAACAGACATGACCAATCTTTGGACTACAGATCTACAAAGAATTACAAATGTCTCTGCCTGTGGCTTGGCTGAGTCACTATGAAATACCATCAGAAAGAATGACAAATGTCAAGTGCAAAAACAGACTCGGAGACTTTATTAAATAACATCACAAAGAATGAAAAATGTTGCTGCCTGTTGTTCGGCTGAGTCACAGTGCCAAACTAGACTAGAAGTCTTTATGAAATTCCATCACAAAGAATGACAAATGTCGCTGCCTGTGGCTCGGCTGAGTCACAGTTCTAAACCAGACCAAGAGTCTTTATGAAATAACATCACAAGAAAAAACAAATATCTCACCTGTGGCTCAACTGAGTCACAGTTCCAACCTTGAGATGAAGAGTGCCACCTGCCAAGGATTTATGACATCTATCAACATGACTCAACTTGAACACTTTTCAGCCCCATTATACAAACAGAATAGACTGGAGTTAAACAACCATCTCCAGATGAAAGAAGGATTTTCAAGAATGGCATCTTTTTGACTATTTCTGGTTACATCATAAAATTCCTACATGCATATTAACTTTATGGGGAAAATGTTGCAGTCATGTTATTTGAATAAAAACATTAAAGCCTAAAGATAGCGTTTTATTACATAAGTAACACAATACTATAGTAAACTGTCTTTACTCTGAAAATTGTTGGTATATCACATGGTGATAGGCAAATGCTACTGAAAGTCGAAAACCCGATCAGAGGAAGATTCAGTTTTGAAATCTAGGTTGCAGCTGCAAAATGGCAGCGCGGCATGGCAAATATTTTCTTTGATTGGTCGCGCTCCTTACTTTTCCTTTAACCCATTAACGACAAGCATGTATATTACAGCCGACAACCTGCTGTAACACCAGGCAGCCAAGCTAGCTCCAATCCCTGCTGATTAACCCCTTAGATGCCTCGGTCAAAAGCGACTGCAACATCTAGGTGCTTTGAAGACGATCGGCACCCCCGGGATGTGATTGCGCAGGTGCTGATTCTTCCTATGGAAACCGGAGGCCTAGGAATGGCCTCTTGACAGATGTGGGGCCTAAAAGGCTTGCTGACAGTGTGACACTGCCAGCTATAATGCATTGCACTACATAGGTGGTGTCGCCACTTTTGTAACAACCCAAAATATAAAACTATTATGTTATTTTGCCAGCACAGTAAACACCATTTGAAAAATAAAAAAACAATGCCAGAATTGCTGT
This sequence comes from Rhinoderma darwinii, assembly GCF_050947455.1. Taxonomy (NCBI): domain Eukaryota; kingdom Metazoa; phylum Chordata; class Amphibia; order Anura; family Rhinodermatidae; genus Rhinoderma; species Rhinoderma darwinii. The sequence continues at coordinate 121,636,889 of NC_134692.1, forward strand.
TTTTTGGTCATCTCCCTTCCAAAATATGAAATAAAAAGTGATAAAATTGCATGTACCCCAAAATATTACCAGTAAAAACTACAGCTCGTCCCACAAAAAAACAACAGACACAGGTTTCGTGACAAAAAAAAGATTAAAGAAAAAATTATTTTATTGTGCAAACACTGTAAAACATTAAAAAAATTACATTTGGTATCATAATCGTATCGACCAACAGCATGAAGCGAATATGTCATTTATAGTGCACGCTGAACACTGTACAGAAAAAGAAAAGGAAAGTCAATACCAGAATTGCTAATTACCTAGAAAAATAAAAGTACATTCAAAAACTGATGCCAACATAAAGTAGACATATGGTAAATTTTAACTAGTAACTCTTTTGTATGGTATTACTATGTGACTTACAAGCAGATACATTTGATTTATGAAAAATGCACATTTTTCAAAATTTTCTCTTAATTTTGGTGTTTTCCACAAATAAATACTGAATGTATCGACCAAATTCTACCACTTACATAAAGCACAATTTGTCACTAAAAAAACACAATCTTAGAATTGTTAAGATTAAAAACCATTCCAAAGTTATTACCACATAAAGTGAAATGTCAGATTTGAAAAATGGTCTATGTCCACTAGTTCAAAACTGGCTATGTCTCTAAATGGTTAAATAAGTAAACCACACTGTCAATACAAGAAGGAAAATAAATGTGGAACACAAAGACACCTGATCACTGTCAGTAACAGGCATACTCACGCTGTTTCAGTTTGCAAAATGTGTATGCTCCCACTATACAAAGACCAATATACCCAATGAAGCTGCCATGCAGTCATCATATAGTGGTCAGATACCAGTTCTACATATGGAGTCTGCAGAGTATTATCTCACTGAAGACTTTAAAAGTGACTTCAGTACTGCTCAGACACAGGCAAAATAAACCGTTATTAAATCCAGTGAATCACCTCTTCTCTTGTTGGATTCGTTCGCTTTCCTTTTTTCCCCATCCGGCCCCAGACATCTTTGGCCATTCTCTTCTACAGTTCATCCCAACCCTATGTAGCAACACAAATTCAGACCCCAGACCAGACCCTTAGATAAATCCAGACACCAAACCCATAAGTAAATTCAGATATCACACCCCAGACTAGATATCAAAATTAATTTAGACCTCAAGCCCCTCAGACTCACTTCAGTCCCCCAAAATTAATTCAGACTCCAGACCAGAGGCCTAAATTAATTCAGATCTCAGACTAGACTCCAATATTACTTCAGACCCCACACTAGCTAGACCCCTACATTACTTCAGACACTACATTACCTCAGAACAGACCCCGAAATTACTTTGGACTCCAGACTAAACCCTTAGATCCCTTCAGACACCAGACCAGATCCCTTAATAAATTTCCAACCCCAGACAAGACCCCTTAAAAAAATCAGACCTTAGATGAGACCCCTCAATATATATATATACTCACCTCTCCTCGGACAGTACGTCCGGACAGCATCAGGACCTAGTTAGACGGCGGCGCCCAGACTGTAAGAGCAGCAGGAAGAGTATTACCAGCCATTATTTATTGGATAAATCAAATAGATAAAGGCAGATTGAGAAAAAAATTTCTAGGGGAGTGCAATTGCCCCCATGGCCCACCTCAATCCGCTCCAAGCCTGTGGTGGAAAGGGGTTGGCACCGAACTTTTATCTTCTCATTTTCGACACACAATTTCAGCATTTGTCTGCAGCTGCCACTGGAGGGAGATCAGTTTCTAGATATGTTTATAGCTCCCATTAAATTCAATAGTAGCTGTATAAATCCATTTGTACTGAGCTCACTCTAGTGGTGACTGCAGGCAGCCAGGGTTTTATTATTTGCAGCTCACTAGAGGAGAATTATCCATGTATTAATGCCAGTTTTCTGGCATTGGCATTTGGGCTGAATGCTGTATTTATAAAGCCCCTGTTCCACTTGACGCAAAACGGCTGTTGGCGGTGCAAAATGTATCTATTTCCCATATAATGTCTAGCATTTTTTTTAAACCTCCGACAGTTATCCTTGGTATTGGACCTGTTCCCCTTTTTCCAACATATGGCGTATAAAGCGAGCCCGCTCCATAATCGCACATAGTGCGACATTTGTTAACAATCTCTGCCATTTTTTTAAATTAAAAAAGTGACAGAAATCTATGCTATCTTAACCCCGCGATATGTTAAACTACATTTGCCAAAGCTCTCTGTGTGGGTGGGGACTTTCTAAATATGGGCAGAAGCAAAAAGATTAGCCCACCTCAGCCCACCAGATACCTGGGTCTTCTTTTTGTTTTTTGTATATTTCTAAATATGGGGCCCCATGATGATTTCTTTGTACGCCCCTGGGGACACATCTGCCATCTTTGAGTGCAGGTCAAAGTCTGCCATCTGTGGGTCAGATGTAATTATAGCAGAACACGGCAAGGTATATTTAACCCCTTAAGGACAAGTGACAAATATGTCCGTCACAAGCAGGAGCTAGTTTCTGCATAGAGATGGATATATCCGTCACTCTGATCTCGTGGGTACTGCCATTGTACACACAAAATCAGTGGCAGGAGCATGGCTGTTATATACAGCCAGGCTCCTGCCGCAACTGCCGGAATCAAAAGAGTTCTCCGATTCCAGCAGTATAACTCCTTAGATGCCGCAGTTAATAGTGACCGCGGCATCTAATGTTTTTGACAGAGGGAGGGTGCCAGCATGTGCAATAGGACAAGACTCCAACACTAACAGGCTCAGGAACAAGGACACCGCACAGGATACAGGTAACAGGAACAAAATAACACCATTTGCAAGATTGACATGGGAATACTAACAACGCTCAGGCAATGAGCAAAGGGGCAGGGCCCTTCTTATAGTCCAGGAAATCATGGGCTAGATGATGATAATGATTTCCCATGTATGCACGCTGGCCCTTTAAGGCCGGGCATGAGCGTGTGCGCGCACCCTACTGGACACAGCGGACCGAAGCGGAAGTGAGCGCTGGCATCTCCTGGGAAGGAAATGCGAGCCAGCGCTCACAGATCCATGGCTGCGGCCGCCGGGGGGTGAGTAAACCCGACAGTCCGCGGCCATGGACGCTACAAATGTCTTGTATAGTGGGTACATCAAGAGATTTTTATTTTCTGGCTATGGAAGTTGTTGTTACGAGAGGAATGTGGCACAAGATAGTTCTGCAAGGGGAGAGTATTTTTTCTATATGTAAATGCAATAGAGACAAATCGGGTGAAATTGGAGATTTCAGTAATCTATGTAGAAAAATGGATAAGGAGCTCCACAAAGGCTTAATGTTGGGGCACTCATTCCCACCTGTTCACAATTTCTCCCAAAATTGGCAGATGAAGTAGCAGGAAACATTCTGGTAAGTTTGTTTGGTGTATTGGACCATCGGAATAAGGCCTTATTCACACGACAGTGAAAATTGGCCGTGTGATGGCCGTTCTTTTAAAGGTCGTCACATAGCCGTTTTCAGAACAATGATGTTCTATGGGTGTATTCACAAGGCCATTTTTTTAACGACCCGTGAATATTAGCCATCAAAAAATAGGACATGTCCTATTTTTGGCCATTTTAACGGCCTGACGGCCCCCATAGAAGTCAATGGATCAATTTTTAACGGCTGTCAATACATGTAACAACCATTAAAAACGGATCTGTGACATGGTCCCTTGCTGGCTATTGGCGTCACGACGACACACCGAAGCAGCGCCGACTTCTTGTGATCTGGTCTCTAGTCTTGTTGGTTCTGCGAAGGTGGCGCGATGATGTCATCCCGCCGCCTTCGCAGATCCCGTGAACCAGAGACCACACCAGAAGAAGACAGCGCTGTAACGGTGAGTGTCATCACGTCGCCGCAGATCCCGTGAAGACGAGGGACCTTACCTGGAGAAGACAGCGCTGCATCGGTGAGTATGTAGGGCATTCATGTCAGCTTGTGTGGCATCATATACATCGGGGCTGTGTGGCATTATATACATCGGTGCTGTGTGGCATCATATACATCGGGGCTGTGTGGCATCATATACATCGGGGCTGTGTGGCATCATATACAGGGGGGCTGTGTGGCATCTACAGGGGGCTGTGTGGCATCTACAGGGGGCTGTGTGGCATCTACAGGGAGGCTGCGTGGCATCATATACAGGGAGGCTGTGTGGGATCATATACAGGGAGGCTGTGTGGCATCATATACAGGGAGGCTGCGTGGCATCATATACAGGGAGGCTGTGTGGCATCATATACAGGGGGATGTGTGGCATCATATACAGGGAGGTTCTTCTTCCTCCAGTCCGACCTTTCTGTATGACGCGGCAGTCCATTTGGCCGCTGCAGCCTGTGATTGGCTGCAGAGGCGGTCACGTGGGATGAAGCGTCATCCCTGGAGGCCGGCCTTCTGACGTCATCCAGTCTTGCGTGACCGCCACTACAGCCTGTGATTGGCTGCAGCGGTGACATGGGATGAAACGTCATCCCAGGAGGCCTGACAGGAGGAAAATGCAGGGAGTTCTGGTTAAGTATGAACTGTTTTTTATTTATTTTTTTATTTCATTAAAATTGTATTTTGCGAGTGCCGAGCATGGTCATTCTTCAGCGCTAGTCACTGTCCAGGGTGCTGAAAGAGTTACCGCCGATCAGTGCAGCCCGTTAACTCTTTCAGCACCCTGTAAAGTGACTAGTGCTGAACAACCCTGCTCTTTCAGCACCCTGGACAGTACCATGCTCGGTGCTCGGAAACGGAAACACGGAGTGCACACGGAAACCACACGGCCGCTAACACGGGCACACGGATCCGTCAAAAGCGGCCGCTAAAATGGTGAAGGAAGTGTGCACGAGGCCTAAGTGTTTTCATGAACTGTTAGCCATAATTTTCAACATTAAAAGGAAAAAAATGCTGGAAATAGAACACTCTGTGTGTAATGAATCTATATAATATATGAGTTTCACTTTTTGAATTGAATTACTGAATCAAATTAACTTTTTGATGATATTCTAATTCATTGAGAAGGACCTGTATATATTATATGCAGGCAGGAGACCACCCCCTGATCTTTACTATATATTATATATAGACTAGAGACCCCTATCCTCCCTTACTATATATATTATATACAGGCTAGAGAGCGCCCTCCACTTACTATATATTATATGCATGCTAGGGACCTGAGGCATAGCTTAAAAAGGCTCTGTCATCAGATTATAGGTGCCCTATCTCCTACATAATTTGATCTGTGCTGTAATGTAGATAACAGCAGTGGTTTTTATTTAGAAAAACGATCAATTTTGACCAAGTTATGACCTATTTTAGATTTATGCTAATGACTTTCTTAATAGCCCCCCTTGTAGATAGTGCCACACAGTCCCCCCTTGTAGAGAGTGCTACACAGACCCCCCTTGTAAAGAGTGCCACACAGACCCCCCTTGTAGAGAGTGCCACACAGCCCCCCCTTGTATAGAGTGTCAAACAGCCCTCTCTTGTATAGAGTGCCACACAGCCCCCTGTAGATAGTTCCACACACACTGCCCCCTGTAGATGGTGAAACACATCCCCCCTTGTAGACAGTGCCGCACAGCCCTCCTTATAGATAGTGCCACACAGCCCCCTTGTAGATAGTGCCACACAGCCCCACCTTGTAGATAGTGCCACACAGTCCCACGTTGTAGAGAGTGCCAAACAGTCCCTGTTGTAGAGAGTACCACACAGTCCCCCGTTGTAGAGAGTGCCACACAGTCCCCCGTTGTAGACAGTGCCACACCGCCGACGCTTGTAGAGAATGCACCACAGACCCCCCTTGTAGAGAGTGCCACTCAGCCCCCCTTGTTGTGAGTGCCAAACAGCCCCCTGTTGTAGAGAGTGTCACACAGCCACCCTTGTAGATGGCGCCACACAGCCCCCTTGTAGATAGTGCCGCACATCCCACTCTTGTAGAGAGTGCCACACAGCCCTCCATGTAGATTGTGCCACAAAGCCCCCAGAGTGGAGAGCACTCTCCCTGATGTGAATCACATTTAGGAGACATACGCGGCAGTCTGAGTGAGGTCGGTGCCAACGCGGGAGTGGAACTGTCCACTCCCGGCACCGACCTCACCTAGACCGCTTACTCACTTGGCTGCGGCTTGCATATTTTCAGATTCCGCAAAAAGTAAAGTGGAATCTGAACATATGCCCGGGGCCAACTCTTCTTTTGCACTGCGCATGTACATTTTGGCGCATGCGCAGTGGAGCTTTTCAGGAGAATGAGACTAAATCCTGGACGCCGCTTTTTTCCGCCAGATACTACAGACGGCAAATAAAAACACCTGTCCGTAAATTTACGGACGGTTGGCAACCATGCAAAAGGTGACAGGAGTGACAAATGAAAAGAGACAAAGTAGTTCGGATGGAGGAAGGGGGGGTTGGAGAAGCACTCACCAGTTTGGGACTCTGTACAAGAACCTGACTTGTGGGCGAGCCTTCTCTGCTTCTGCTTCTCCCATGAAAGAGTCTGGTGACATGGGCATGACATCATTAAAATGCCTTTAGCCTGCTAGGAAATAGCATCTACCCTGCTTTCATGCTGCTTGTGCAGCATTTTTACATGAGTCACCTAACGTAAATGTGGTGCTGGGCCCGAGGGCCCTCCTTGATTCGGGGCCCGGTCGCAATTGCGACCCCTAATCATGTCTTCAGTACAGGACAGTAGTTCCATGGGGAGGCATGGATGCTAGACGTCTGGCTCCCTGAACTGTGTTCGGTCTAGGAAATACAGAGATTTGTTTGTAATATGAGTGTTGGGACTCGCAAGATGATGATGACCCCTGATGGGTTGAAGGCTTGCGTATTTTGAATAAAAAATATCAACTAATACCTCACATTTATCATGGATATTTTTGCAGGATGCAGTCTGGCCTTCTGACATTGGGGGGAATGGGGTGTCAGTACTTATTGTGGTATACTTAGAAGACGCTGGGCAGCCCGTCTGATCTAATAGCATGGACATAACTAATAGGCTATAAATCAGTGTGGTGCACTATACGTAACCGTGTGACTGGCACTTTATAGAAGCCTCTTACTACATTTCTTGCATCTTACTCCAGCTTATTTCTCATGAAGACTGGTGAAGTCTTAATAAATCTCCCCCATTATGTAGTAAGCTCCGACTAGCGGTGGCCAGAATTGCATCATTCAATTCTGTCTATACAGGAGATTTGGGGCTTTGTATAAAAAAAAATAGAGTAACAACAGCTATAAAGATAAATTAAGAAGTCTATTAGAACAAAATTTTAGCAATTTAGATGAAACACTCAAAATAGTGTCCAAAGGTGAACATTCCATTTAAGTGCGCATACCTTCACTTACCATTCATTTACATTAAGTTACATTGTCACCCTTAGTTAACTAAATTTTATAGTAATAAAAAATTTTTCTCATGACAATAAGGATGATAATTACAACAAAATTAGCAATTTGTCTCCATTCTCTCCATCACAATATGAAACGCAAAAATTTAATTCTATTCTACCTAAAGGCAAAGACATTTCTTCTTCCAATAATGAATATGCAGTCCTCAATCTGTCAGCCTTCATACTGGACTTAAATCATCTTAGAGTCCTCAAGAAGGGCTTAAATTATGTTCCAAACACAATTGGATGTAAATAAATTTGTACGACTTCTTACAGTAAGAAAACATTTTATTAATAAAGAGGAGAATTTGATTCATGAAGAACCAACTACGTCCATCACAAGTCTCCCACAGGACAATGAATTTGAAAATTTCAACTTTGAGGAATAGATCACCATTATGAATCTTCAATCATTACTTAAGAGAATTCAGATTCTAGTGGACTTTTATGTTCTCCCACTAATACCCAGTTTCTGTCTAACACCTCCTTCTATCCCTTATCCTCTAGATTAGCTGTTATTGATGATTTCCCATCGGTGGTGGAAGAAGCCCTTAGAACTCTCTACAATAATAAAAACAAAATTATTCCTAACCTTACACAAGGGGAAAATGTAGCATTAAGGGAACTAGGCAAATTCAACAATATCATAATCAAAAGTTCTGATAAAGGCAGTTCTGTGGTGGATTTTAGATTCCGGTCTATATGAAAGGGAGGTTATGACATTAAGTGATACACATACATACAGGAAACTATCCATGGATCCCACTAATCTTTTTAAAAAACTATTACATGACATTTTACAAGAGGAGTTGAATTTAGGAGTCCTAACAGAAAAAGGAATTAAAATTTCTTGATAGAGACTACCCTATTATTCCCATTTTCCATGCACTTCCTAAAGTACATAAAGACAGATTTCCTCCCCCTTTAAGGCCCATCGTTTCTAGCATCGGCTCACTTAATGAAAGACTAGGTGAGTGGCTTGACAATAAATTGCAACCTCTGATGAAGAGATCTCCGAGTTACATTAAAGACAGTACAGAAGTACTAAAAATAATGGATAATTTAAAGTGGGACACTAATTTCAGCTGGGTAACATGTGACATCACAGCTTTATATTCCTCGATTCCACATGACAGCTATTTTAGCTCTTAGTAATCAATTAAACCAATACACTAGTTACAAAGAGGAATTGAAGGAATACATTGTCGATATCACAAATGACCTCCTAAAACATAACTATTTTTTGTTCAATGATAATTTTTACCTTCAGAGTCTGGGCTGTCGAATGGGAGCTAAATATTTGCCCTTCCTAACTAACATCTATGTCCCCTGGTGGGAGGAGTACTTCAATAGTTAAAATGTAAAAGTCGTGCTATGAAAAATCTCTATTTAGCCCTAGCTTTAAAGAGTTTGTTTAGGCATCGGGCAGTTTTCCATACTGATGACCTATACACACGATAGGTCATCAGTATACGATTGGTGGGGATCCGACTCCCGAACCCCACACTAATCAGCTGTTCCATACAGCAAGTCAAATTCTGCACGGCTTTTGTGTGAGTTTTTTCTGCAGCGTTTGAATGAGATTTGTTAAAATCTCATCCACTTTGCTGCCACAGCAAACGATGCAGAATTTCCGCACAGAAAATCCGCTAGGAAATTCCATAGTGTTTGCACTAAGTGTTATCATACCCTAAGGGTCTCCATTCATTGTAATAAAGGGAACTTCCGGTTGAAAAAAAATGCTATAAAGATATGTTAAAAATAATAATTTTGCATTTCAATAGTGCACCCTGAGGCACATCATGTTTACTATAAATTTCTGGAAATATGCTGTAGCATATAGAATATTTCAATACATTTCAAAATACAGCATTAGTTTCCCTACCCTGGAGAATTATTGATAGAAGGGTTAACATAAACCCATTCCAAAAGAAGACATAACTAAATTACGAAATAGATTTTTTTCCTCCGAAGGTAATTTATTTGCATTATAAAGACAAACCTTCTGGAGAGGCTACAGAGCCCATTTTAAACACCTGTTTAAGATGCAGATTCGTAATAAAAACACCAAGGATTTCAGTTGCCTAGTCTGGGAAGAGAATATATTTTTATGCCCCCAGATACCGTGGGTGGAAATATTTATAAGGCCGCACAGAAATCCATTTGTATTTGCTAGTCTTAAAATATATGTTTGGTATTATTTAGCATGCAACATTTGTGTTTGCTGTATTGCTCATCTTATACCAAGATGGAATAATTCCCAACTCCTGCCTTTCACGATATATGGGTTCATGTCACTGAAATCAATGAGTAATTCGGTTGGTAAATCCACTTAAACATAATCTGTCAATTTAACCTGGGTACATAATTTCGTTTTTGTGGAGTTCACAAATGTTAGTAGGTTATGAACAGGAAGTTATTAACATATTATTAAATGACAGCATATTTAGCTTAAAATGTTCTTCGATTTCCAAGTTGTTAATAAATCCCTTTAAACGGATATGGAGAGTGCCCACTATAGTGCAGATTTATTAATAATATCGTAAAGTAAGCAGCATAAAACTAGACAGACAGCAACCGCGCTAAGTTTACCACAATGGCGCATGCGGTTTGATTAACTTGGCACAACTCACTAGGCAAGTTAGTTTTTTCCTTATGCGGCCTCTTGGCTGGCAAATATTTTGCAACAAAAACTGGCAAACGCTGTTAATAAATTTGTTGCATTTTACAACTCCTCTCAGTCAGGCGCCTTATTCTACACACTTTTCAAAAGGTGTAAAAAGTGCCTAAACACATAATAGATTTGGTGTAATGCATGTACTCCACTTTTTGTTGCAATTTGTGCCGGAATCCTGCTCCGTTTTGCTAAATAAAATCTCCCACAATGCTCCTTACTATGCACACTGTAGTCAGGATTTTGGCCTGTCTCCATATTTATACACTGAATGGCCACTTTATTAGAGAGACCTTTCAAAATTGGAACTTCCCTGTATGGAAATTGGACTCGGGACCCCGGTGTGCAGCATAAAATAAAGTAAGCAAGTTTTCCATGGATCAGTTTCAGTGTGAATCCACATTAGAATTGTAAAATTGAGCGATCTTAGTGACTTTGAACGAGGCATGGTCATTGGTGCTAGACTAGTCAGGGCCAGTATTCCAAAAACTGCCAACCTTGTGGGGTTTTCTCTGCAATGGTGTCAAGAGTAGACCGAGAATAATGTGATTGAGAAAAAATATCAAGCGAAACACGATCCTGTGAATGTAAACAACTTGCTAACGAAAGGAATCAAAGGAGAATATCAAGAATCGCTGTGATGAACAGGCGGCACATGGTCAAGCAAATGACAGCCGAATGCAATGCTGGTGCTTCAACTAACGTGTCTGAACACAAAACTCATCATTCCTTAGCACTGATAGGTTATAACAGCAGACGACCAGTTTGGTTGCAATTGCTGTTTAAGGGAAATAGAAAGGCAAAACTCCATGCAAAGGAGCGCAAAAATTGGATCACTGAGCAGCGGAAAAACATTGCCTGCTCACATGAATCCAGATTTTTGTTGCACCATACTGATGGGAGGGTCAGAATTTGGCGCAAGCAGCATGAACTCCATTCAGGTGTCAACAGTTAAGACTGGTGGATGTGGAATAATGGTGTGGAGAATATTTTTTGGCCACATCCTGGGTCCTCTGTTACCTGAGGATGGACATTTAAACAGTGGGGCTTACTTAAAGAGGCTCTGACACCAGATTAAGTGCCCTATCTCCTACATAATCTGATTGGCGCTGTAATGTAGATAACAACAGTGGTTTTTATTTTGAAAAACAATAATTTTTGAGCAAGTTATGATCAATTTTAGATTTATGCTAAGTAGTTTCTTAATGCCCAACTAGGCATTTTTTAACTTTTGACCAAGTGGGCGTTGTAAAGAGGAGTGTATGACGCTGACCAATCAGCGTCATACACTTCTCTCTATTCATGTCCATTTGTATTCACAGCACAGCGTGATCTCGTTTTGGACGCCTGGAGCCGATGTATCTTCTTTGTCCGACGCCAAGGTTGAAGGACCTGTGGGTGACGTCACGCTGTGTGTCTGCAGTGAAAGAAGCTGGGTGGATACGATGAGAAGTGTATGATGCTGATTTGTCAGCGTCATACACTTCTATTCACAACGCCCAGTTGGTAAACACACAATACACGCCCATTTGGTAAAAACACAATACCCAGTTGGTAAAACGAGAAAACACGCCCAGTTGTCCATTGAAAAGCTCATTTGCATAAATATAAAATTGCTCATAACTTTGCTGTTATCTACATTGCAGCGCCGATCACATGCAATAGGAGATAGGGATTTGATAATCAGGTGACAGAGCCTCTTTAACTCATTCTTAAGATCATGTCTCTTGCTGTAAGGACATTTTAAAAATAACTTCAGTTATCTTCTGCCCATGACTTGTGTGCACAAGAAAAGCAATTTTCGGGAACAAAATTCAGAAATAAGATACATAATAAACTTTTTCGGTCCATTAAACAGCTGAATGCGGCACCGTGGTTTAATGAAAACTCTGTGTGTGATAGACTAGTAATAATTTGTAGAAACTTTGAGAATAATGAGAACATGCAGTGAATTTCAGAAGGATTGCTGAGCTGCCATTGTCATTAATTGATACCAAGTAAATGGCATATAAGAGGGACCCCTGCTTTTTGTTTGTACCTACTGATCGCATGTATGCTCAAACTGGTGGCAGTAATTCTGGTATTATCAGATAACTTTCTTATTCTTCTTAAAAGAAAGAACAAAATAGCAGTTATCAACCCTGAGACAAGCTTGACAGATAAAGGATCATAGAATTAATATAGCGAAAATGCTGCAGGTATTATTTTTTTATGAAAGTAACCTATTAAAGGGATTATCCAGCAAGAAAAAACTATTTACCATTGATTTTAGAACAACCAATAATAGCAATTACTTATTGACTCCTATTTTCAATGATGCGCCTATTCTCCATTCCTAACCTCAGTCACGTGGCACAGAAAGTTCTGTTGTTTTTTTCCTGTGCTGTGACGTATCGACACAGCGCCAGGTGACTGAGTGGATGGCTGAAGACGTTTGGGTGTAAGGTGACACATGCTGCCTGTGAGGTGACATCTGGAGAGTGTAAGGGGAAGTTTAGTGCTAAAGAGCGGAGGTTGCAGCCCTCAGCCACACACACTCTTAACAGCGCCGGCAGCTTCCTCAATACTGCGGGAGTAGCAGGAGAGACAGACAGGTATAGCTGGAGTTTGTGCTAGGTTTATGAAGGGCGCACCAGACATTCCTGGCACAATGTAACCATATAGGTGTAGGGGAAAGAGGAGGATGCCGGGATTGAGTGATTCAGCTCACGCTAAAAGTCTAAATCCTGGCTCCAACCAGGAAATAAGGCAGCAGCACAGTCGTCTGATCGGGGATTGTTAAGTAATGAAATATTCAAGTTTTACACAGTGATTATATGTGGTTCCATGTAAATTATGTTTAGCGCCTTCCCGACATATGACGTATACTGATATCATAGCCGGGTAGGGGAAGTATGAAGCGGGCTCAGAAGCGTAGCCCGCTCCAAACAACGCGGGTGTCGAGGGGGGGGGGGGGGCTTAATAGGAGCCTGTCAGAAACACAATATAATGTAAGACAATAGTATTGCAGTATATAGTGCAAGCTATCCAACGATCCCTGGTTCACGTCCCCTAGGGAGACTAATAAAATAAAGTACAAATCTGTTAAATAGAAGTTTTGTTTATGTACAAAAAAAATATTAAAAGTTAAAAAAAACACCCTTTTCCAATTTTCCCCTAAAGCATTGTAAGAAAAAAAAAACAAAAACATAATTGGTATCGCCACGTTAGTAAAAGTCGAAACTATTACAATATATCGTATTGACCCGCAAAATAAAGTTAACATGTTGTTTCAATTGTACGGTGAACGCCGTAGAGAGAAAGTGGAAAAACAAATAGCGGAATCACTGTTTTTAACTTTTTCCACCCCACAAAAAGAATGTCCCTAGTACATTATATGGTACAATAAATGGGCCATGAAAAACTACAATCCCCACCCCCGCAAAAATCTAGCCCACACAGTCGACTACGCTATTGCTACCGAAAAAAGAACGAATCCGGTATACAAAAGAGACAAACGGAAACCACGGGTACAGGATCTGTCACCATTGAAATCAATGGTGATAGAAACCTCTGGTTTCCGTCGGTGTCAGTTTGTGTCTGCTCAGGGTCCCGTTTTGACGGAAACCTCCGACGAAACATCAGAACGGGACCCCAACGCAGATGTGAACAGAGCCTAACTTTTCTTTTCTAAAATGCAATATACTGGCACACTTCTGCTTGCCAGTATATTGTGCCTGTGCATAACAATATTTACAGGCACCTTTTGGAGCATGCTATCGGTATGTTCTACGGGTATGTGCACACGTGCACGTCCGTTACGGCTGAAATTACGGAGCTGTTTTCAGGAGAAAACAGCTCCGTAATTTCAGACGTAATTGCTCATCCTCACATTTTGCGAGGCGTCATTGACGGCCGTAATTTAGAGCTGTTCTTCATTGAATTCAGTGAAAAACGGCTCAAATTACGTCCAAAGAAGTGTCCTGCACTTCTTTGACGAGGCAGTCATTTTACGCGTCGTCGTTTGACAGCTGTCAAACGACGGCGTGTAAATTACCGGTCGTTGGCACAGTACGTCGGCAGACCCATTCAAATGAATGGGCAGATGTTTGCCGACGTATAGGAGCCGTATTTTCAGGCGTAAATCGAGGCATAATACGCCTCGTTTACGCCTGAAAATAAGTTGTGTGAACCCAGCCTAATAGTCAATTACATTGACTTAGGGACTGCTGATCACCTTTACAAGGGGGGCACTGACAGGGTTAACTCCTGGGATCAGATCTTTACTACTACTCCTCCTAGCAGTTGTGGCAGGAGCAGGGGGTAGAGTGGCAGCACCCACAAGATCGTTATGATAGATATAGCCATCACAGTGCGGGAAATAGCACACGCCTTTGATGGATATATCTTTCATACTGTAGATCATTAAATGGTTAATGACCACTCAAGGAGTTTAATGTCGGGTGATTGGAGTCTGGTGCATTACAACAGAAAATTGTAGGTTGATCTGCTAGTGACACACACACATGAAAAGAGAAGGCTGTTAAATGGCTGGCATTTAATGGGGTTCACTGTGCTACTGTTCCCCTACTACTACTACCTCCTTTTATTAGGGTCACTAGTTTTATGCCTAGCTCCCCTACCTCTTCCCTTGGATCACGCTTTCTATTTGCCTTATTAGCTAAGTGTGAGTTCAGTGATTCACGACACAAGTGTATAATAAAGCAAGGCTTATTAAGAACACAAAATCACACTCAGCTATAAAACCCAGTATACACAGTATATAATCACGGTATAGCATCAGTATACTTCAATACATATAATAACATAATAACTATCAATATGTAATAAGTATACTAACACTATACATGGTACAATATAAGGGTATGTTCACACGCACTAATTACGGACGTAATTCGGGCGTTTTTGCCCCGAATTACGTCCGAAAATAGCGCCTCAATAGCGCTGACAAACATCTGCCCATTGAAAGCAATGGGCAGACGTTTGTCTGTTCACACGAGGCGTAATTTACGCGCCGCTGTCAAATGAAGGCGCGTAAATAGACGCCCGCGTCAAAGAAGTGACCTGTCACTTCTTTGGCCGTAATTGGAGCCGTTATTCATTGACTCCAATGAATAGCAGCGCCAATTACGTCCGTAATGGACGCGGCGTTCAAGCGCCTGCACATGCCGTTACGGCTGAAATTACAGGGATGTTTTCAGGCTGAAACATCCCCGTAATTTCATCCGTTACGGACGCCCTCGTGTGAACATACCCTAACAAGATATTACAATCCTATACTAGTACCCACTCACGTACCAGACCATGGGAACATCCTGTGACTTAGCAATGCGTCATAAGATGTGTCCACTGTTTATGGGCCAACTCGAAGTTAGGAGACAGGAGGATCAAAGGAGATCCTCTGCTCCTCCCTCCATAACACCGGACAATACAGCTGGCTGGAGCCAACTGTCCTATCTCATTACCTGGGGCATTTTTCAATGTGCATATGTGTGAATACACAAATATGTCTGATGGGACAATATATAAACCGTATGTATATATATATATATATGTATATATACGGCAATAGTGGAGGACAAGTAACAGCATCAGGACTTCAGTAATGATGGAGAGATGTTGGTTTATTCACCACAAAGTGAACAGAATGAGCAACGTTTCGGTTATATATATATTTCCATATACACGTACATAGATATAAATAAATAAAACACTGATGTTGCGGCCTAGTACCGCATGGGAAGCCTAGATTGCTCACTTGCTGCTGAAATCCTAACCGGAGCCTGCTAAAGAGTACCATTACCTAACATATAACCAAGGCAGTTTCGTGGACTTTTAGGCTAGGTTTCTTCATCGCGGCCTGCAGAGGATAAAAGCCGGGACATAGATTCCAGGCTAACCTCGTCCGACAGATGGTTCCAAACAGGAGATCCGCTACATACCAGACAAAAGGTGAGGCTGCAGCTCCGCTGCAATACATATCTGCCCTTGAGACCTCTTGCCTTCACCTTGCTAGTCTCTGCTGTCATATTTAAGACTGTATCTCATTTTTGGGCGGAGGCAAAAACATGTCCGGCTGAGTCGTTAAGACTATTCTCCTGTTTATACAATATAAAGTTATCAACCTCTCTGGTTATCTGAGGATAACATTTCTTTGCATTATAAACAACAAAACCAGTCATTGACTCTGTTCTCCATGATGTAACTAAAGTCATTACATTTATGACTCCTATAAATTGCATTCTTATGTGAACAATTCACAATGGTTAAGTATGGTGGTAGCGCCCCCAGGGATGTCAGCCCAACTTCTTAATCACAAGTCACAAGAGGTGAAATAGAAAAACTCTCCTTTAGCGAGTGCAATGAACAAATCTAACTCATCTAAATCCACCCAGTTAAGAACGAGAGATGATTCTGAGGGGGAACAAAGTGACGTTACTAAAGACAGTAATATTCTACCTATCTCTCGCTCATTAATGCAAAAAACTCTTGACCCCATAGCTAGAGATCTACAAGATATCAAACAAGATGTTAACACATTGGTAATAGAGTTGAAGCTCTTGAACCAGCACAAGCATCTATCAGTGAACATACAACAGCGACTGCAGAGAATTTAAAATCTTGTCAGAAACACCTAAATTCACTCTTTGAATATTTAGAAGACCAAGATAATAGAGGACGTCGGAACAATATTCGCCTGGGGGGCATCTCAGAAGAGATAGTTCCTGAATCACTCCCTTCCACTGTTAAACAGATTGCTCTGGAATTATTGGGAGATACCTATCCAGATACAATTATAATTGAAAGAGCACACAGATGACTGAGAGCTCGTCTAAAACCAAATGAGCCCCCTAGGGATGTTATCTGCCATATACTACATTACAAGACCAAAGATGATATTTTACACAAAGCAAGGGACAAAGGTCCTGTACACTGGGAAGACCAGACCATCAACGAATTTCAAGATCTTGCCCCTATTAATTTAAATAAAAGACGTCTACTGAAACCACTCACGGATCTTCTCCGCTTCAGAAAGATCTTGCATCACTGGCTTTTCCCTTTGGATTGGCGACGACGGTAGAAGCGAAGAGACATATCATACGACATCATATAGATCTAGATGGTCTGATGGAGCAATTAGAGATCCAACATCTGCAAATCTAAGATTGGTCTACGGTCCAGGAATTATCCTTTTTGCCAACGATCCCCCCTGCCAACTCCATGGTCTTTGGCGACATCTTAGAGTAACCCTAAATATAAGAAGCGCTCAGGAAAACTTCAACCGAAACGGCTGATTACTGAAGATATTTGAAATGTCCAGGATGGGGAGGCCGAGCCAGCTGGCGTCTCCGAGGAGGGAGACGCTGGCAGGCAGGCAGGAAGTTGCGGTCGCGGCCATTCGCCGAAGGCGAGCGGCAGCAGTCTGCGACCACAGTCATAACAGTCATAACAGTCATAACAGTCAGCCATTAAAATGTCCTCCTATTATGTGAGGGGTATAAACGCACCAGCCAAAAGAGGCCAAATATTGGCTTACATTACAAAAGAACAGGTAGATGTTTGTCTGTTACAAAAAACACACTTTAAAGGTGATGCTTTCCCTTCCATGAATCGTAATTACTTTTCCAGATGGTTCCATAGTGGGTATCCTACTGGGGCATCCAAAGAAGTCAGCATAGAAATCTCTAAACATCTCTCTTACTTTTTGGAAGATGTGCAGACAGATACAGAGGGTAGATACATATTTCTTAAGTGTACTTTGGGAACACATAAGGTGACGTTTGGGAATATATATGCTGCCAATTTGATCAAACAAAATGGTTGAAAGCACTTATTAAAAAGTTTAAGGATTTTGCTGACGGTATTGAGATCCTGGGTGGTGATTTTAATGCTGCCTTGGACCCGCCCATAGACACATCTACGGGTAAATCTGTACTCTCTTACAAAGCCTTAGGCGAGCTTAAAGAGGCTCTGTCACCACATCTTCTACATAATGTGATTGGCACCAAAATGTAGATTACAGCAGTGGTTTTTATTTTAATTATCACCTATTTGAGATTTATGCAAATGACTTTCTTAATATACAACTGGGCGTGTTTTTACCTTTTGACCAAGTGGGCGTTGTGGAGAGTAGTATATGACACTGACCAATCAGTGACCAATCAGCGTCATACACTTCTCTCCATTCATGTACCCACACACAGCATGATCTCACGCTTGCTGTCACTTACACATTAACGTTACTGAAGTGTCTTGAGAGTGAATAGACATCGCTTCCAGCGAGTACGCAATGTTTATTCACAATCCCGACACTTCGGTAACGTTTGTGTGGGACTTTCAGCACAGCACATCGAGATCACGTTGTGCTGTCATCAACTCCCACACAAATGTTACCGAAGTGTCGGGATTGTGAATAGACATCGCGTCCTGGCTACACATTATGTAGGAGATAGGGCACTTATAATGTGGTGACAGAGCCTCTTTAAGGCTTTTCTTTTGCATAGATAGCTCTAAAGGATTAGTAAATGTTTGGATCTCCATTAACATTTTCTATTTTATGGGTACTTTTTCTCTTCCCTCCCTTCCCCACCACTCCCCCTCCCATCCCTCTCCCAAGTTCAGTTAACTCAATCTTCTTCTTCATCCCTAATATATAGGTTCAGGAATTACCTTATTTTTATAGATCTTCAAACTATTGACTAAAGTTCTTGTAATACATTTTAGGATATGCTGATTACAATGCTACCGGATTTATTAATGTATTAATGTATGACAACCTAAATATGTTGTTTACTTAATTGCTCAAGTTTTTCGGTAACCTGATTAAATTTTTCAATATTCGAATCGTCATTGACGGCCTTCTATATAAGCACATACTTTATACAGATTTATGATGATAATTCGGAATATTTGTATTATTTATCGTTGTAAAAATAATAAGAGATTTGAAAGAAAAGGCAACCATAGAATAATGTACACATCATTGACGTTAAATGCATTCGAGCCCTTACCATCAGCACATTAATAGGGCATGATTTGGAGGAAACGGCATAAGAAAAGTGTTCTATATACTACATATTCATTGCATTTTAATCTATGTCCTTGCAGAATAGAAAATTACTGATACTTAAAATGTGCTTATTCCAGACAATTAACATTTATAGATCTACCATCTGATAGGCTAACAATGAGTATTAATGAAATAGTTCTGTATTATAAACTCTGCTTTAAATATTCATATGCAAGAATATCTTCCAGCAGTGTTTGATAGAAATATAATTGGATGCTAGAAATTCAGAACATGCTTTACTTTATAAAGGATTAAACAACAGAAAGGGGGAGGGCAGAATTTGTGCTGATGACTATATTTGGAAAAGATTTTTCTTTAACCCTTTCTGCGTAAGCGTTATTACTGACCTCAGAGGAACGCATAATCTGGTTGGTACAACTGGTGGCACATTGAGTCCCTACAGTACCGTATTATAGGTTTATAGGCAGACTACATGCCACCATATGGTGCCTGGATGAGGCAACGTATTCGTCCCTGTCCATCTTTTTTTGCATCTTCAAAGGAAAAAACAAAGCGAATAATGTTCAGTCCGTATCTACAGTCGAAGAAGGGGCACACAGGCTCATCGAGAGTTGACAATAAGTAAACTGGAAGTAAGAAACATATCTGTTTTCTCTAAATAAGGGGTATTGTAGCCGGTATAGATAAGATAGAACCCTGAGGTCTTGCCTACGGGAAAAGTGGAAGTGTTCGCCAGTGGTATGCCAATGGAAAGGTTAGGGCTGTTGACATAGGGAGCCTAGAAGGTTCTCCAGGGAGCCCATATCTCTCTCTCTCTCTCTCTTCCCAACTTGACAGCTTGGAAACTTCCTCCATTCTTTAGAATAAATCCATTTTATTAATCCACACCTGAATGGATGAGCGGTCCTGAGACCTCCATTTAAGTGGGATCAGAAGTAGCACGATGAGCATATGGGTGGTCAGATTACCTTTAGAGGTCCCCTTCAATTTTTGGCAGTGTAATGCGTTCTGTTTGTTGGCAAGTTTTTAGTTTTTATTATCTTATAAAAATATAACTATAAAAAGGCATTTTGCCCTCTGAATGGATAGTCTTGGACGTGCTGTCATGTATAAATCACTGGGAACATTTGCAGCATAGCAGTGCACACTACTAATGACAAATCTTGAATATTTATTCATTATTTAAATTAGGACAGACCTGCTGCTTGCAACATCTGCCTCATTGTGCATCATTACTGGCAACCTCCGGTGCTTCAGCATAATCGTAGTACGTTTCTCAGTTTTAAGCTTCAGAAAATACCAGTAGTGATACGAGTACTATCCTCATATAGATACATGACAACATTTTTCATTTTAAACATTATAAAACTGACCAAGCAGAACCCTCCACCGCAACACCAACAGTTTGGTAAGTCTCTATTGGATAGACAAATCCTTCAAATATCTCATGACCGTGTAGACTTCACATGGCTAATACCATCCTATGGTGTTCATGGAGACCTACCTGGTCTTCAGAAGATTCCTTCAATTCCATTTTTGTGTATGGCAGCTAACAGGAAGCCATTACAGCCACTAAACTTCTTCTGGTACTCTACCTGGTAAGTCATGGATGGCATGACAGCACAGTGGTAGCATTGCTGTCTATGAGTTCTGGGACCAGGATCTGGTGCTTATTTGTTAAAGCTCATAGGAAATCTAACTACTTTTCTCACTCCCCCCATAGATTTCTTGTGACAACCTGATCTCTGTAGTAGGCCAAATCATGATCGCAGATATCCTGGTCTTGAAATAGCAAAAATAATTTATATCTACAGAGAATGTCTCAGTTCCCAACAATAGTATGCCCAACTGGAAAACAGATCTCTTTTGGAAAGAAGGTTCACACATTCACTCCTTTTACCTTCTCTAAGCAGATGGGTGACCGGGTGACCAGAAAACATAGTTCCATAACTCCAAAATTGCAGAGAGTGGAATTTGCAATGTTGCAATTGAATAACAAACTGCTGGTCTAAAAAAAAAAAGGTTAAATACCGTGTACAAGAATGTGTGTTTTTTCTTTATTTGGGTGGAGATTCAGGGTAAGTTCTCAAGGAGGTTTTTGTCAGGTAGAAAAAATCTGCCTCAAAAATCATTCAGGACTTTTGAGGCAGATTTTGAAATGCCTGCGCTTTTTGATACCTTTTTTTTTAGGTGTTTTTTTAATCAAATGCATAAACTGCAGCAAAAAAATGCTTCAAATGCTCCACCTCCCATTGATTTCAATGGAGTTTCCGAGGCAGAAACTGCTCCAAGATAGGGCATGCCCCTTTTTTCTTTTGCCAACCTTTAAAAGCCCCGTTTCCAAGTCACAATCAGCGCTAAAAAAAAATGCTCTGTGTGAACAAGGCCTTAGAGCAGACATGGGCAAACTTACGGCCCGCGGGCCACATACGGCCCGTTAGGCTTTTTAATCCGGCCCGCCGAACTTGTCCAAGATATATCCGTCCTCAGCAGCTGCTAGTTCGCGCAGGAGGACGGATATATCCGTCCTGTGATCGCGCGGGTACTGACAGTTTACCCACGCGATCAGCGGCAGGAGCACGGCTGTTATACACAGCCTGGCTCCTGCTGCAACTGCCGGAATCGAAGCACGCGCCGATTCCGCCAGTTTAACCCATTAAATGCCGCTGTCAACAGTGACAGCGGCATTTAATGTGTTTGACAGAGGGGGGAACTCCCTCTGTCTCCCGATCGGCGCCCCCGCAAACAAATCGCGGGTCGCCGTCGGGTTTCCATGACAGCCGGGGGTCTAACAAAGACCCCCAGGTCTGTCTTCAGCATCTGCCTGTTAGGCGATGCCAGAGGCATGACCTAATAGGTTGCCTGACAGATTTACACTGACAGGCAATAATGCTTTGGTATACCAAAGCATTATATATGCGATCGGCATATCGCATAGTGAAGTCCCCTGGTGGGACTAAAAAAAAAAAGTAAAACCGTTAAATAAAGTTTGTGAAAAAAAAAATAAAAAAAATTACAGTCAAAGTCAAATAAAACTACTTTTTTGCCCCAAAAAGTGGTTTTATTTAATAAAACGGTCAAAACAAATCACACATACACATATATGGTATCCCCGCGATTGTAACAACTTGACCAATAAAATGAACACATTAATTAAACCGCCGGATGAACGGCGTCCAAAGAAAACGCAAAAAACAACGGCAAAATTCTCTCTTTTCTCCCATTCCCCCCATAAAAAATAAAATAAAAGTTCATCTATAAGTCCTATGTACCCCAAAATAGTACTAATGAAAACTACACATTGTCCCGCAAAAATCAATGCCACGTACGGCCACATCGACGGAAAAATAAAAAAATTACGCCTCTTGGAACGCGGCGATGCAAAAACAAGTAATTTTTTTCTAAAAGGGTTTTTATTGTGCAAACGTAGAAAAAACATATAAAACCTTTACACATTTGGTATCCCTGTAATCGTGCCGACCCATAGAATAAAGTTAACATGTTATTTACGCTGCATAGTAAACGGCGTAAATTTATAACGTGAAAATTAATGCTGGAATAGCTGCTTATTTTCAATTCTCTCCTAAAATAAAGTTAATAAAAGTTAATCAATATATTGTAAGCATCTAAAAATGGTACAATTACAAAATACAACTCGTCCCGGAAAAAACAAGCCCTTATACGGCTATGTCGACGGAATAAAAAAAGAGTTACGACTCTTGGAATGCGACCGTGGAAAAACAAAAAATAATCCTTGGTCATTAACGTGCAAAATGGCCCGGTCATTAAGGGGTTAATGTGGCGCGTATTTCTCTTTATTTCACTTTAATTTTCACTTCGTTTCACGTCACCATTAAGCCCTTCGGTTTTCAAAGAGTACAATATCAGCCGTCACTTTGCCACGAAGCATGCAAACTATGCTAGCAAGCAGTCAACACAAGAACGGGCGGCTACTGCTCAGAGGTTGGCAGCTAATTTACAGAGTCAACAGAACTTTTTTCTTGATAAATCACAGTGCATATGTTATTTTAATCTATTTACATTTCCTCCTCCCAGTATCTGCGAAATAGTATGTAAATGCCATATCTTGCATATTCCTTGAGACAAATTTATTAACTGATAAGGGCTATTTTTCACATTTGAAAGACAGTTAATAAATTGGGTTGTAGTGTTCTTACTGTGCTATGAGGTTTGCACACACTACATTTAATGCTTTAGTATATCCGGCCCAAACACTCCCTCCAAATGCTCCTGGCCCGGCCCCTCTGTCAAATTTTAGAACCCATTGTGGCCCGCGAGTCAAAAAGTTTGCCCACCCCTGCCTTAGAGTGTTATACAATGCAGCGTGGTGTACAATATAAATACCATCTCTCAAGTAGAATACATAATCCAATATATGGGATGGTGAATTTTATATGCTGACAATTTTTCATGGGATATGTCCCATAATTATTATTTTAATATAGACATAAACGGATATTCTGGTAGAACACTTTTTTTTATTATTACTAACTAATTTCCGGTATGATTTATAGTCATGATTAGCTCTCCCTAAGTTAGTTGTGATTGGGGATGTGATTAGCATACAATAGTTTATTCTGCCATGAATGCAAACTGGCAGCGCGGCGCAGAACACCGATGTCTATTAATAAGCAACTTTTCTCAGAGAATTCACATTAGCAGTTTTCTGCACAGTTGAGATTGGTCTCCAGCGTGCGCTTCTCTCCAACAATATAACCACCGCAGCCATCAATCTAATTGCTGCAGACTGTTGTAAGAACAATGTATCTAGGGTCTTAGTCCTCAGAGCAATGTGTCAATTTGTCTGCATAATTCTGAGAGGTTGGATGGTTATGCGTTGGCAAAAAGAAAAATGAGGTTTGCTGGATGACATCAAGGTCCGTCTCACAGGAAATACACTTACTACATGCGCAGCTGCTGACATAGATACTGCTTGCTTAAATAACAACTATTTCATCAGTCATCCTTTCTGTAGCACACAGTTGTTCTATCGTCACATGGGCACGATTTGTCCCACGGAGAGCACGCTTAGTTTAAGAGCTTGCCGTTGCAGTATATGCCAACGCAGGTGGTGACCAATTGATTTGGAATGTGACTTTATACACAGTGGAAGCCAAGGATCTCATGCATTTTTCTGGTGATAACTTGCTGCCTGCCAAACTGCAACATCTGAGCACAATAAAAAGCTATGCATTGCAGCTGGCCAATATTTATGAGAATTACCATATATATATATAATATCTTTTTAGAAAAATCAAATTATCTACATTATCTGAAATTGGGAATATCAGGGTTCGACTGTTTCCCATCAGGACTGGCATGAACTAGCACAGAGATGAAAGTAGGGAAAGGAGTTTTAGCACCACTCAGCCTTAGTTTCCCTATGATTATACGCAAAGTATCTTCATGTTTTACAATATGCCAGTATGACATAAAAAAGTGGCATAAGGCAACTCTTCGGTCCAGGGACGCCATCAGGGAGAGTAGGTGGGCTTGATCCTGACACGCAGGATCGAGCTGTTACTGATCACATCTAAGTTCATAACTTAGATGTGATGGAAAGCAGGTGGGTTCTGAATGTCTGAGACACGCAGCACCCGCTGATACTGAACCCGTCAGTGCCGCTGACCTGATGGATTTAGGTGTCAGCGCTAGCTACAGCTGCTCTGTATACAGGATACAAGGCAGCTGTATCCCAAGAAGTAAAAATAATTTTTACTAAAATGTAATTAGAAAGTTGCACCAAACACACGGATAGATATTTTTATTAACCGGTTCAGGACCGGGCTAGTTTGAACCCTCAGGACCAGACACCGTTTAGTCATTTTTAGTCATTTTTAGTCATTTTTAGTTTAACAGCTATTACTTTTTAATTTGTTGGGCTAGCGATGTGATTTTTACGATGTTTTTTTTCATAGGCAATACAGGTTTCTTTTTTTTATATACACATCCTTTTTGCTATTTTAGAATTTCTAGGCTTAAAGTTTCAAAATTACCGTAAAAAAATATGCTTTTTTTACATTTCAATTTTTTCTGGTAATAATTTAGTTTTACCCCAAAATAGATCTTTTATTTATGATCATCATTATCTACTTTAAATTTTGATATATTACATGTCTATTTCAGAGTAATTGGTTCAGGGCTGGCGTTACGACAATTATTGGCGGGGGAAAAGTTTTCTTTGGGTGGGTATTTT
This sequence comes from Rhinoderma darwinii, assembly GCF_050947455.1. NCBI lineage: Eukaryota > Metazoa > Chordata > Amphibia > Anura > Rhinodermatidae > Rhinoderma > Rhinoderma darwinii. Next base: position 121,662,213 of record NC_134692.1, read on the forward strand.
ATGTGTATTTATTATTCATTTTTTTGCACATTATTTTGCGTTGATTTTTTTTTTTTAGGCTCAGTTCACACAGAGTTTTTTTACACTGATTTTGACGCGGAAACCACGTTGGAATCCAGATTAAAGAGCGACCGAAACCGCCTCCCATTGATTTTAAAGGGAGGCGAAAGAGTTTGTTTTCCGCAGCGGCTTTTGGTAAAAAAAAAAACCAAAATGCTCTTTCTTGCCACGGTTCCACCTCTGACGTCCCATTGAAATAAATAAGGGGCAGAGAAAGCATTTTTCACTGCGTTTTTGACCGTGGCGCTCAATGGCCACAAGCAAAAAACGCGGGGAAAATCGCGGCAAGAAATTGCAGGCAGGTCAAAATCTGCATCAAAATTTCTGAAGGAATTTTGAGGCAGATTTTTCTGCCTGCAAAAATGCTCTGCGTGAACAGGGCCTTATGGTCTGTCCCTCAAAGGTCCGAAAAGACCATTGGGGAACTTTATTTTTTCTTCTTTTACACCTTGTTTTTCCACTGTAACTGGGGCTAGGTTAAAACCCACGCCGTAAATACACTATCGCGCGGGTTTTAAGGACCCCGACCGCAGGACGTTTATATACATCCGGCGGTCAGGAACCAGTTATTAATTATTATTTTTTTAAAGATATACATAGCCTTTGAGAACTTTTAGTACCATTTACACCATGCTAATATGGACCACATATACACTACCGTTCAAAAGTTTAGGGTCACTTAGAAATTTCCTTTTTTTTTTTAAAGAAAAGCACAGTTTTTTTTCAATGAAGATAACATTACATTAATCACAAATACACTCTATACATTGTTAATGTGCTAAGTGACTATTCTAGCTGCAAACGTATGGTTTTTAATGCAATATCTACATAGGTGTATAGAGGCTCATTTCCAGCAACCATCACTCCAGTGTTCTAATGGTACATTGTGTTTGCTAACTGTGTTATAAGGCTAATGGATGATTAGAAAACACTTGAAAACCCTTGTGCAATTATGTTAGCACCGCTGTACTAAGTTTTGCTGTTTAGAGGAGCTATAAAACTGACCTTCTTTTGAGCTAGTTGAGAATGTGGAGCATTACATTTGTGGGTTTGATTAAGCTCTCAAAATGGCCAGAAAAAGAGAGCTTTCATGTGAAACTCGACAGTCTATTCTTGTTCTTAGAAATGAAGGCTATTCCATGCGAGAAATTGCCAAGAAACTGAAGATTTCCTACAACGGTGTGTACTACTCCCTTCAGAGGACAGCACACACAGGATCTAACCAGAGTAGAAAGAGAAGTGGGAGGCCCCGCTGCACAACTGAGCAACAAGACAAGTACATTAGAATTCATTACCCTGCAAGTGGGTAAAGAATTGGTTAAGGGACAGAAAACAAATAGTTGTTATAAATGGAACTTACTCAAAATGGGTTGAAGTCAGCAGCGGGGTACCACAAATATCGGTGTTAGGCCCAATTCTTTTTAATCTCTTTATTAATGACTTTCTGGATGGGATTGATAGCAAGTTGTCAGTTTTTGTTGACGATACAAATCTTTGTAGGATACTTAACACTCAGCTTGACTTTAAAATATTACAGAAAGACCTAGATAAGCTGGCAGCATGGGCAAAAACATGGCAGATAAAATGTAATGTTGATAAATGTAAAATAATGCACTTAGGACGCAATAATAGCATTAATTCATATACATTAAATGGAATAAAACTGCGGATAAAGGAACAAGAGTAGGACCTGGGTATTCTGGTGACAAATAAGCTAAGCAGAAACACTCAATGTCGGGGAGCAGCTGCAAAAGCAAATATGATTTTGGGGTGTATAAAATGAGAGACAAAAACTCGGATTCAAATGTAATATTACCACTTTAAATCCATTGTAAGGCCACATCTAGAATATGTAATTCAGTTTTGGCTCCACATTGTAAAAAGGACATAGGAGAACTGGAGAGGGTTCAAAGGCGGGCAACGACATTATTACATGTGATGGGAGGTGTCGCTTACAATGAAAGGCTAGAAAAATTGCGCTTTTTCAGCTTGGAAAAAAGACATCTTAGAGGGGATCTTATTAAATGTATATGTGTGGTCAATACTGAGAACTAGCGCATGATCTGTTCTTTCGAAGGACTCTACAAAGGACCAGGGGACATACATTGCGTGTGGAAGAAAGATGTTTCAGACATCAATATAGAAAAGGGCTCATTTGCAGTTAGTGTGGACAAGCTGTGGAATGCTCTTCCCCAAGAGATAGTGATGGCAGATACTATGTCAGCATTTAAATAAAGGCTAGATGATTATTTACTGACGAATGGCATTGAGGGTTATATTTAAGCAATTAATGACGGGTAATTTATTGGGAAAGGTTGAATCTGATGGATCTATGTCTTTTTTCAAAATATAAAACTATGTAACTATATTACATCTGCGGGCACACAGTGCGCGGTATCAAGTCGTAGACCTGGTGCATTTTGGCTCTTTAATGAAGGGCACATCCATTTTTTTGCGTCATGTAAATCTAAACACGAGTGTTTCATTTATGGGGGATCCCACTCGGCTCTCCGGTGCTTTAAGGGAGGAAAGAATCCCGCCAGACCAGTTGCTGCGGAAAACCTGAGGACGCCAGTGAGCGTTCAAAAAATGCTCCCCTGGCTCGACAGATACCCCAGGAGACTTCAGGAAGAAGCGCTATTTAAAGGTTTTACAGAAAGTTTTTACATGCCACATTCTGCCAGCCCATCTTCCGTTTCTACTGCTAACCTAAAATCTGTTTGGGCTCAACTAGACGTTGAAATGATAAGGAGGTTTGTTTGGGTTGCATGGCTGGCCCTTTCACGGAACCTCCTTTACAAAACCTTTAGAATATCCCCCCTTGGCATTATACCAAAAAAAGAGCTGGGTAAATATAGACTTATTGATCTCTTGTCATTTCAAAAGAAGAGGCGGCCGTGTCATATATATCCTTTGAAAGAGCGGTTCAATTAGTTTCAAAAGCTGGCCCCTTTTCACTCTTAGCGAAATCGGATATCGAATCAGCTTTCCGGCTACTTCCGGTCCATCCTGACTGTTTTCACCTCTTGGGTTGCCAATTGAATGGTCTATTTTACATAGACATGTGTTTGCCGAATGGTTTGCTTCATCTCTTGTCGCTACTTTGAGATGTTCAGTTGTTTTTTAGAATGGGTAGTCCGGACAGAGACGGGCAATGCATCGATCATCCACTATTTAGATGATTTTCTGTTCATCGGACAAAAAGCTACTCTGCAGTGCCAATTTCAGATTGTTAGGATTTATATGTCCTTCTTTGGAGTGCCTTTAGCTGAAGAAAAAATGGAGGGTTCGGTTTTTTGTTTATCCTTTTTGGGAATCAAAATAGACACGAGCAATATGGTATTTAGCTTACTGGCTGATAAATTAAACAGGTTAAATACGACCGTTCAAAGAGCGATTTTGTCTTATAAAGTTACCCTACTCGACCTTCAATCATTATTGGGCCAGTTAGCTTTTGCATGCTGCATATTTCCCATGGGCAGAGCGTTTTCACGCAGGCTGGCGATGGCGACAGCTGGAGTCAGACAGCCGAATCATTTTGTTAGTTTATTGAAATTATTAAAGGATTATTTGAGAATGTGGCAGTCTTTCTTGTATTACTATGGCGGTTTATCTAGTTCTCCTGAACCGGAATTGGGAAATGATGATCTACAATTGTACACAGATGCAGCTGGTGCTTATGGTGATGGAGCAATTTTTGGCAATAAATGGTCGGCCGCCCAATGGCCATCAGATTGGATTCACCAGGGGCTTACAAAAAAATCTCATGCTGTTAGAACTGTTTTCCATCGTGGTTGCAGTTGAGTTATGGGGGTCAGAAAAGAAAAACAAATGTATCCTTTTTTGGTAAGGTAATGAGAGCATAGTCATGTCAAATAACAAGCTCACGTCTAATTTGCTTCTTGTTTAACGCTGCTCAGACATATGGTGTTAAAATGTTTATCTGTCAATTCAGTTTTTAGGGCTTGTCATGTTCAACGGTGTGTTTAATGATGTTGCCTACTCTCTGTCTCGATTTCAGTGGCTTAGTTTCAGGGAATTGCATCCACTAGCGGACCGGGAAGGTCGCCCTTGCCACCCTTTCCTGTGGGACCTGCCGGTAAGCAAGTGACTTCACTCCTTCACACTAGAAATGAATGGTTTTCATGTGCTCAAGCTAATGATTGTCTTTCTCCCCATCATTCTACAGGATTACATTAAAGAGGCTCTGACACAGGTTTTTAAGTACCCTATTTCCTACCTAATCTGATAGGCGCTGTAAGGCAAATAACAACAGTTTTTTTGTGTTTTAAAAAAAAAAAAAAAAACACGTATATTTTTGATGGAGTTATGACTATTTATCTTTTTATCCTAATTTCTTCTAAAGGCCCAACTTTTTTACTTATCAGCGTCAAACACTTCTCTTCATTCATGTTCAGCTGTACTCACAGCACAGCATGATCTCGCAAGATCACGCTGTGCTGTCACTTACTCCCACATTAACTTTACCGGAGCTACGGGAAAATGACTTGACATCGCCTACTGATCCCATAGCTATGGATAGGATTAGATAAATTGGCTCATCAGACAGTGTCATACATGATAGGATTAGATATAGGGCACAGCTCACTGACATTTCGGCTATGTTCACACGCAAAATGAAAAACGGCTGTAAAATACAGAGTTTGTTTTCAAGGGAAAACAGCCTCTAATTTTCAGCCGTTTTTCAAACCACAAAAGTTTTTTCAGGCGTTTTTTGCGGCTGTTTTTGGAGCTGTTTTTCTATTGACCCAATGAAAAATGGCTTGTGTTTTTTTTGCAGGTTCGGTTGTTGGACTACATCGGATTCGAGGACTACTTTGATTACGGCTTTTTTTTATTCTTAATAAAATGGTTAATGAGGGTTATGTGGGGAGTTTTATTTCAATAAAATATTTTTTCTATGTCCTTGTATTTTTTTAAACTTTATTACTAATGCCTTAGTAATGGCTGCTGGCTGATTGGCAGCAGCCATTACTAAGGCAGGACTTAGTATTAGTCGGTGAAAAGGCTAGCACTAACCCCCATTATTACCACGGTACCTGCTGCCACAAGAAGAGCATGATCCAGTACTGAGCTTGGTTCTGGTGTTGTATATATGTACTGAACTTTGTTCTGGTGTTGTACATATGTACTGAGCTTGGTTCTGGTGTTGTACATATGTACTGAGCTTGGTTCTGGTGTTGTACATATGTACTGAGCTTGGTTCTGGTTTCTGTATATATGTACTGAGCTTTGTTCTGGTGCTGTATATATGTACTGTGCTTTGTTCTGGTGTTGTATATATGTACTGAGCTTTGTTCTGGGGACGTATATATGTATTGAGCTCGGTTCTGGCATTGTATATATGTACTGAGCTTGGTTCTAGTGTTGTATTTATGTACAAAGCTTTGTTCTGGTGCTGTATATATGTACTGAGCTTTGTTCTGGTGTTGTATATATGTACTGAGCTTGGTTCTGGTGTTGTACATATGTACTGAGCTTGGTTCTGGTTTCTGTATATATGTACTGAGCTTTGTTCTGGTGTTGTATATATGTACTGAGCTTTGTTCTGGGGATGTATATATGTATTGAGCTCGGTTCTGGCATTGTATATATGTACTGAGCTTGGTTCTAGTGTTGTATTTATGTACAAAGCTTTGTTCTGGTGCTGTGTATATGTACAGAGCTTGGTTCTAGTGTTGTATTTATGTACTGAGCTTGGTTCTGGTGCAGTATATATGTATTGAGCTTGGTCCTGGCACCATATCTGTGCATTAGCTGCCGGATCCGTCGTGGCTTACTGTGCACGCCGCACTGTCCTCCACCCATCTCATGTGCACAGCCTAACTAAATGGGCTGACTGAGTCAGTTTCCTAAATGGAGTCACTTTATGGGCGTTTTCACTGTTTTGTGGTCTCTCAGGGACTTTGCAAATGCGACATGGCCTCCGCAAACCATTCCTGCTAAAGTTGAGCTCCAAAAGCCAAATACCGCTCTTTCCCTTCTAAGCCCTGCCGTGTGTCCAAACAGCCGTTTATGACCACATGTGGGGTATTGTTTTACTGGGGAGAAATTGCTTCAGAAATGTTGTGGTGCTTTTTCTCCTTTAGTCCTTGTGGAAATGAGAAAAAATTAGCTAAACCTACATTTTCTTTGAAAAAAATGTAGATTTTAATTTTCACGGCCTACTTCCAATAATTTCTGCAATACACTTGTGGGGTCAAAATGCTCACTATACCCCTAGATAATTACCTTAAGGGGTGTAGTTTCCCAAATTGAGTCACTTTTGGGGGATTTCCACTGTTTTGGCACCGCAAGAGCCCTTCAAACCTGACATGGTGCCTAAAATATATTCTAATAAAAAGGAGGCCCAAAAAAACACTAGGTGCTCCTTTGCTTCTGAGGCCGGTGCTTCAGTCCATTAGCACACTAGGGCCACATGTGGGATATTTCCTAAAACTGCAGAACCTGGGCAATAAATATTGAGTTGCGTTTCTCTGGTAAAACTTTCTGTGTTACAAAAGAAATTAATTAAAAATGAATTTCTGCAAAAAACAATGAAATTTGTAAATTTCACCTCTACTTTGCTTTAATTCCTGTGAAACGTCTAAAGGGTTAAGAAACTTTCTAAATGCTCTTTTGAATACTTTGAGGGGTGAAGTTTTTAAAATGGGGTGACTTATTGGGGGGTTCTAACATATAAGGCTCTAAAAGCCATTTCACAACTGAACTGGCCCCTGTAAAAATAGCCTCTTGAAATTTTCTTGAAAATTTGAGAAATTGCAGCTAAAGTTCTAAGCCTTGTAACGTTTTAGAAAATTAAAAGGATGTTCAAAAAACTATGCCCATCTTAAGTAGACATATGGGGGATGTTAATTAGCAACAATTTTGTGCGGTATAACTGCCTGTCTTACAAGCAGATATATTTAAATTCTCCAGTAAATTTTCCCAGTAACATAAAGTCCAATGTGTCACGAGAACACAATCTCAGAATCGCTTGGATAGGTAAAAGCATTCAAAAGTTATTACCACATATAGTGACACATTTCAAATTTGAAAAATGCGGCTCTGTCAGGAAGATCAAAAGTGGCTAAAGAGGGAAGGGGTTAAAGCCTTCTTATGTGGTAGTGAGCCACCTTGTGCACCAGCAGCCAGGTGTATCTGCTTTTTGTGCACCATATAGTTACGTTCCTGCAAACAAGTCTTATCAGGCGCAGTATTTGGTCATGTTCTGATAAAGGTTGGGCAGCATTCATACTGATCTTAGAGCTGACTCGCTAATTGTTGTGTTATTACTTGATCATACATATGTTTACCGGCGGCTTGCTCCAAGGATCCAGTGGCAGGATCTGGAAATGTAGCATTAGTATTAGGGAGAACATTGACACATTTGACTGACGCTGTATCATGTTATGGAGACTTAAAACACGCAGCTACAGACAGATCCCATAATTTTTGGTGGAACCAACCAACTTCGTATACCAGTTGTGAAGTTGAACACCTTCAGTTGCCTAGTTGTGAGGGACGATGAATAAGGCTGGACTGTATTTTACCTGACTATACTGCTTTCCTTTGAGATAAGTGGCACAAGAGGCTTCTAGCACATACCATATATATATATATATATATATACATATATATATATATATATATATATATATATATATGTATATATATATATATATATATATATATATATATATATATGTATATATATATATATATATATATATATATATAAAATAACATTTCTGTATTTATTTACACCCAGCAATAGAGAAATGACAAGTTCTTGCAGCGTTTTCTTCTATCTATGAACCAGAGATGATTTTAAAGCACTTAGTAAAACCATTAGCTATTTTTGTACATATTAGCTCACTGGCATATCAATGCCATTCACTTTATTTCACCTTGTCCTCTACTTTGCAAACAAAAGAACTATCAAAATGGTCTCAACTTATTTTCATGCAAAGTAACTCCATTATTCCATATTCTAAAGCAACTGTTTTTCTGAACTGGAAATATTATAATGTAACCTGTAAAGCCTGCTCCTGTTATTGCTTCCTTGGTTCGCCTCTTTGAATTTCATTTTCTGTCTTTTGCTGCTTTGATCTTTTTTTATCCGTAGCAAAGAAAATGTGAATAATATATTAAAATAGCAGAACGCATGCTGGGAAATTGAGTGATGAGCTCCAGTCCGCAACATACGCAAGCAAGAAAGTGTTTCTCCTTGATAAATACCAACCCCTGGTTAATTGCTAAGAACAAAACTGTGTTTTCTTACCAATCACCCATAATAACTTCCATGCTATTAATTCATGTTGCTTTGGTAATTGCAAACAAGTAAACCACCTACACATTAACATACTCTGCATGTTGATTGTTACATTCATATAATTGCTTCCTTTGTAAAGTATCAATCAAAGGCAATGTAATCAACAGACCGCTTACACAGACGTAATTTTAAGGCACAAGTAGTTTAGAGTTCCAAAACTTTTTTTTATTAAATAAATCTTTTAATCCTGATATAAAATCACATTTGGAATCAAAACCTTGTATCGATTGCACATTGTTTTCCATCTCAGCAATGTAAACAATATATATTTTCATTGTGGTTGTCATGGCTACGTCCAGGGACATGTATATAGCTTTAATTATGTTTCTTTAATTTATAAAGACCTGTAGCCAGCACTAGGGGGAGCTCTCTGCATATAAATTTATACAGCTGCTATTGAGTTCAATATTAGGTGTACGCATCTACGTGTAATTAGCTCCCCCTAGTGTTAGGTTCATCTAGTTAGAAATAAATAATTTACAAAGACCATAGACAAAGTCTACCCATAGAGATATATTAGGAAAGTAATCATCAAAGAATTTTGGACCCTAAAACAGAATGGTATACGTTTTAATGACATAAAACATTTGGCGGACCTGAGTTTTCTGAAATGCCCCTAAATACGTAGATAAATTTTTTTGGGTGATGATACATTAGTGGCCATATTCAGAGTTTTGGTAAATTGTGCAATGGAGTAAAATAGACTTGAAAACGCACATAGCAACAGGATTTTCCATTATCTCATCAGTCACTTCTTCAATGGGAGAAGGCTGTAATAAATGTGTTGGTGATTCACAGTTTGAACAGTAAGGGTATGTTCACACGATGAGAGGCATTTACGTGTGAAAAGACAGACTGTTAACAGCTGCCTCGTTTCACACGTAAATGCTCCTCCTCGCATTTTGCGAGCCGTCTGAGACGCTCGTAAATCTTGAGCTGTGCTTCATTGAGTTCAATGAAGAACAGCTCAAATTACGTGGCAAAGAAGTGCCCTGCACTTCTTTGCCGAGGCAGTCCATTTACGCGTTGTCGTTTGACAGCTGTCAAACGACGACGCGTAAATTACAGGTTGTCTGCACAGTACGTCGGCAAACCCATTCAAATGAATGGGCAGATGTTTGCCGACGTATTGCAGCCCTATTTTCAGGCGTAAAACGAGGCATAATACGCCTCGTTTACGCCTGAAAATAGGTCGTGTGAACCCAGCCTAAAGGAAATGAAGGAGAAACTTGCAGCCCCCTGAAAACAGTTGATTGACAGACGTGCCAGGAGTCGGACCCCGACAGATGAGATATTGATGGCTTATCCTGAGGATAGGTCATCAATTTCTTAAGACTGGAAAACCCATTTAAAATGTAGCTAGATTTTTGTAGGGCTTCCCGGGTTTATACTATACATAATACCTGTGATCTAAGTACAATATAATCAAGGAGATGGGCGTATGCTCGACCACTGATCCATTCAAGCTCCTCCTCACTGCGGGGGGCTGTGTAAGCCCCCAGACATAGGGTCCTAGACACTCGTACAACACCTGAATCCCTGACTATACTTCTGGTGTATCAGCTCTCACCTCACCCCCAGTCTAGGCTAAAAAGCATTTGAACACAAGAGTCCTCCTGACCTTACACCACGGTCTATCACGGCTCAGATTAAAGGAAGCTATGCACAATGGAAAAAGACTGATATCCTGGAGTGTCTGCTTTTACTTCTTCCAATCTTCCGCAACCCAGACCCAGTGGAAAGGGTTAGTTTAACGACCAGCATTTTTGTGGACCCATTGGGCTACTCTGCCGGATTGGCATAGGGACACCTCTAAGGCCTCATGCACACGACCGTATTTTTTCCCACCCGTAAATACTGGCGTAAATACGGGTCCGGTGTCACACGTATTCCACCCGTTTTGCACCAGTATTTACGAACCCGTGCCCGTAAATATGGGTCCGGTGTCACCCGTATTCCACCCGTATCTACGGGCACGTTTTTGGCGGCAAAATAGCGCTGCACTAATCGGCAGCCCCTTCTCTCTATCAGTGCAGGATAGAGAGAAGGGACAGCCTTTTCTGTAATAAAAGTTAAAGAAATTCATACTTACCCGGCCGTTGTCTTGGCGACGCGTCCCTCTCTTCACATCCAGCCCGACATCCCTGGATGACGCGGCAGTCCATGTGACCGCTGCAGCCTGTGATTGACCTGTGATTGGCTGCAGCGGTCACATGGCCTGAAACGTCATCCAGGACGTCGGGCCGGATGTCGAGAGGGACGCGTCACCAAGGCAACGGGCGGGAGACCGGACTGGAGGAAGCAGGAAGTTGTCGGTAAGTATGAAAGTCTTTTATTTTTATTTTTTACAGGTTTATACTGATCGGTAGTCACTGTCCAGGGTGCTGAAAGAGTTACTGCCGATCAGTTAACTCTTTCAGCTACCTGGACAGTGACTATTTACTGACGTCGCTTAGCAACGCTGCCGTAATGACGGGTGCACACATGTAGCCACCCGTCATTACGAGAGCTCCATAGACTTCTATGGACTGTCCGTGCCGTTATTACGGCCTGAAATAGGACATGTTCTATCTTTTTCAACGGCACGGGCACCTTCCCGTGAGAAAACGGGAAGGCACCCGTCGCCAATAGAAGTCTATGAGCCCGTTATTACGGGTCGTAATTACGACCCGTAATAACGGGAGTTTTTACGGTCGTGTGCATGAGGCCTAAGGGTGTTGTCTAAACAGCCTTCCCAGTCTTCACCCTCTAACACCTCCACAGAGATCTGGTCTTCGCTGCGTGAAATCTGCCAGGTCGCTACCTCTTGAGGTGGTCCCAGCGGAGTAGCTGCTGGCCAGTCAGGTGCTAGACAGGCACAGGTAGATGGTACCTTCAAGACAGGTGGATGCAGACAGTTGGTAGCTGGATACAAGCAGGCAGTAGGTAACTGGACACAAGCAGGCAGGGGATACTGGATGTAGGCTGGTGCCAGAGTACTGGATGCAGACTAGTGCTGCACTGCTGGATGCAGGCTGGTGCCGACTACTTGATGCGGGCTGGTGATGCATGCTGGTGAAGGACTACTGGATGCATGCTGGTGCAGGACTACAGTATACAGACTGGTAGCGGATCACTGGATACAGACTGGTAACAAGCAGCTAGATACAGACTGATAACTGAAAGCGATAGCGGACAGGATCAGGTGCATAAAGAAACCTTCACAGGATAATTCTACGTTTTTCAAAATTACTCAGGCACCTGGGAGTTGGTGGAGGTGCTTTAAATAGTCCTGTGAAGCAGCAGGGGTGATTGGGTCATTTTTTTATTTTGTGTGCGCTGGCCATAAGGGACGGACGGAACACACTAGCGATCAGGCGGCCGCAAGCAGAAGACACCAGAGGACCTCGGCAGCCTCGTGGAGCCATCAATATTAGATCAGTGGTGGTCAGCTCTTGCAATCCCCGCCGATCATCTGTTTGAAGTTCCTCTTTAAAGAGTAACTATACTTTCAAAAAACTTCTGACATGTCATAGTGACAAGTCAGAAGTTCTGCTAAAATGAAGCTACAGAAGCGCTCGGGTGAGTGCTGAGCCACTTAGTTTCGGATTGGCTTTTCTCAGAAAGCCGAGGTGTTGGTTTACAGACTCATAGACTTTCTATTGGGCCCATACACCGTTACCTCGGCTTTCCGGGGGAAGCAGATCAGAAACCAAGCGGTTCAGCACTCACCCGAGCGCTTCTGCAGCTTCGTTTTAGCGTTCGGTGGGGTTCTCAGTGCTCGGACCCACACCGATCAAAACTTCTGGCATGCCACTATGACATATCAATTTTTTTTAAAGTTTAGTTACCCTTTAAAATCTACGGACTTGTCCACAAGTAAAGGAATTGCGTATTTTCCGTCTGGAATTGCGGATGGAAAATATGCAGTGGAATACGGTAGCAGCAAAGTGAGTGAGAAATAACAAATCTCATTCACACCCTGCCTAAAATTTCCGAGCAGAAATTCACCTGCGGTGCATATTTTTTCGTACCGGAGCATGTCAATTCCTGCTGCTGAAGTGGACTGCATTTTTCAGAGGAGATGTCACAATCTTGTAGCATTAAAAAAAAATGCAGCAAAATATGCACCATTTTCTGCAGTGACGCAGTAAAAGATGCGGTTCTTACGCAGCGGAATTTCTGCTAGTTTCTGCGAAATTGCTGCAGAAATTTTATGCAACGTTTCCATTACGTGTGGACTAGCACTGCCTCTCCCAGATCTGATCAATATGTGATGATCATCTACACCTGCTTGTAAATATCAAAGTTGTTTATTTCCACATGAATAAAACTATAAAATACAGCTGGGCCATGCATTTATTGAAAATACCCGTTAATATGTTTGAAGTGGAAAAAATTTTGAAGTTCATGTAAATGTACAACTCCCTCGTGACTCGAATATCCAAGACAAAATTTCCTTGGGTATCTTTCCTGCTACAACTATTCATTTTACATTTCTTGATGTAGGCAAATTAACAAAATCGGTAGAAATGAGTAACTCGTATAAGCCTAATTGGGCCCCTGTTTCATCAGAACTATCAGAGCCCCGGCAGTAATACATTGAATTAAATATACAGAATAAATTATAATTCCTTTTGTAAAATAACCCATGACCTTATGTTTTACGGGTGTTTTATACATCACCTTGACAAGTGCCAAGGGTGAAGGAAGAAACAATAGCGCTTTATGGGACTGTTACAATGTGAATGTTGATAAGTGAGAGAACATATAGGGAAGGGTAAGCTCACTTTTTCGAGTTTTGCCATTATGGGCACAACATTATTGTAGGCATGAAGTAATTTTCTGCATATGCGGTTTCCCTCTCTGATAGCATATTCTATAACAGAAAGCAGGAGTGGTATGCATTAAAATGAAGGATATAGAGGGTTAAACAACTTCTTTCTGCAAGATCATGTGATACAGATTCCAAATAGCAAATTTTGTTATTGCTTTATAAAGGGAACACTGGGCAAACTTGATATAATGGGGGTGAATAAGGCCTCATGCACACATCCTTTGCCCGTCGTACGGCCGCTAATGACGGATCCGTGAAACATGGACCGCGTACACGTATGGCTTCCGTGTGCAGTCCATATTTTCAACTGACCAAATTAATAAAATGGCTGAGGCTGTTTCATCAAAAACAGACAAGAGAAGGGACCTGTCCTATTTTTGTTGGAACGGCCACACGGTTCTGTTAAAACAACGTAAGTGTTCATGGCCCCATAGAAATAAATGTGTCAGTGTGCTATCTGTTAAAAAAACAGGATAGCACCCTGAAGAAAATAACAAGTGGGCATGAGGCCTAACTAAGGCCTTATGCACATGGCTGTTCCCGTAATCACCGCGGGCCGCATTTTCGTGCCTTGCACTCACACAAAGTATGGGAGCACGTCCCGTAAAAAACGAAAAGTAGGACATGCTACATAATCCCGGCACGGATCTATGGCACGGACACCTATCCGTAGCGATATGAAAAGGTGTCCGCGGTCAATAGAACCGGGCGGGTCTGTAATTGCGGATCGTATTACGGTCCGCAATTAGGCAGATTTTTTACGGTTGTGCGCATGGGGCCTAAGCATAGTGTGGCAGAAATTTGGCACAAATTGTGCCAAATCGATTATATGTTTTAGACACTTTTTGCAACCGTTTTGAAGTGTGTAGAGCTGTAAAAATCTGTATACTGTACAGTAAGCTCCCCCTAGTAGTAGCTGCAAGCAAATATTGGGTGACGGAAAGAAGGGGAAGTAGTTCAGTGGACGTCCCCCTCTAACCAATGTAAGGTATAGTGGTATATATAAAACGAATGTGTCTATATAACATTGCATTCGCCATTAACGCTATATTGCCAAACAGTGTGTACAATGGTAATGCAAAAAGAGTTTTTATTTTTAGGTATGTCTATGTACACTTGCATTTCTTTTTACAGATATCCATGCTTTACATTCAGAAATGAAGCAATGTCAAACAATATCCATTACATATATCACATACAATAAAGCGTATATACTTACATTATAGTATTTACCCTAAAACATCATTGCTGTGATGTCTTGCATATACAATAGTCTTTAATAATGTTTTATTCATAAAAAAAAGATTCAGGGAATAGAAAAAATAAATTTTATGCAATCATGATGCATCCATTTTTTTTTTACATATTTACAATGGAGTATGTAAAAGAGCTCATTGTACAACCTAGGGACAGATATATTATATTTTAAAGGGGTGTCCTGACAGTTTGAAAAAAATCTCAGTATAAGCTGCATATCGCTATAAATAACATATAGTCAGATAGTGAAAATCCAGCACTGTTCCTGCACTGACGGTTCTGTGTGTTTACCTAGCCTTGGTGATTGATGGACCATGGTAGCCAATCACTGGCCACAGCTGTGATGTCAGTATGAAGAGCACAGCACTACTGCAGCCGGTGATTGGCTGCCAGGTACACATGTTGAGTACAGCACGTCATCGCTACGGCCTAGTGAACAAAGACTGTCGGAGGACCATGAAGCCGTCAACAGGAGAGCTGCCGGGTTTTTGAAACGTAAGTATATGCAGCTTATACTGTTGTTTTTTTTTTAACTATTGGAAAACCCCTTTGATGTTTCTATGAGTAACATTTGTCTTAGTTCTATTGGTAAAAACAGTGATTTCTAGCCATGTAGTTACCTGCAGTCTCTTTAAATCCTTCAATAATTGTCCAAAAAGATCATTGAAAGTGCTAAATATACAATTTTAAGCATAAAATAGCATCTCCTAACATAAAGCCTGCAATGATTTCACTAGAAAATCCTAGAAAAGAAACGTGGAGAAGCAGATAGCACGATTGGAACAAAGCTTCAATAACAAAATATTCAATTTCTGTACAAAGACATGAAATATAATAGAATTTTAATTCCAATTTGGGTGTCAGTAGGACAAATACGGCCCCTAAATGGGGTAATTTCCTGTCTGATTTTTATTTTATTTTTTGACATTGACTTTAATATCACAGTGTGAATGCCATTCTTTGGATAGTCTCCGACTGCCTGACTTCTCGTCAGCTTAAAGAGGTTGTCCAGTTTGGAAAACAAATTTTCATATGCCCTAATATGGAATTCTGAGTTAATAGAAATCTCGCTCTACAAAACCTGTCCTAAATTACACAGAAAACCCAATGATTTGAATGGGCACTGTGTAATAATTTATTCCGCCTGTGGTGGCGCTGCAGAGTATTGGAACACTTACTGACAGGTTTCCTCACAGATTACACCTGATTGCGAGAGAACCCTTCTAACAAGAAGAGATTGCCTTCATAGGTCTATAACTTATTAAGGGGTTTTTCCAAGAAAAATATTGTTTATAGTTAAATCCAGCCCCAAAATAGGGACATTTTATGTACTTACACTTTATTAAAAAGAAAATGCTTATATCGCCCCCAGATCCTTAGTGAGGCGAATAAAAAAATCTTGCTGTTATTGAACAATGGAGGCGAGACCATCCTCTGGACAGGGAATACTCCTATTACTTGGCGCCACATGATCGCTTTTCCCATTCTAGGTTTTTTCATGTTGCATTTCAATTATCCTCTTGCTGCCAACTATCCAAATATTATTCTTGTTTATGGTCAGATCCTTTTACCCATAAGATTTCCTTAGTTTTTAACTCTTGACCACAAGCTTTTTCCTGGAAACTCAATGATCTCATGCTCACCCACCCCCACATTTTTACTCCTTTATAATCTCACTTGAAATCATATTTTGACATTAATTTCCTCCCTGAGACCTCTCCTCAGTCTATTTGGTTTTCTCATAAAACGGTAATCGGAGGTCATCTAATCCAAATGGGCTTGGCCCAAAAGAAACAACAACATGCTGACCTATCGTGTCTATTGACCAAGGTGACTAGATTAGATAGGAACTTTTAAATAAACCCCACAATCCGCTGAAATCTCAATTATCACAGGTCAAATTATAACACGCGTTTTAAGAATTGAAGGGGTAAAGTAAAATTTTCTGCCTACGCTAATAAAACGAGTACTATTTTTGCCAATAGATTAAAATGCAATTATTCTGCCCTAATTTATATCAATCCAAAGGTCACAATCCATTTATTTCCTCTATTTTGCTCCTCATCCCAGAGGGATCAATTGCCCTCCTTTTCTATAGAATGTATATCACGGCAGGTATGCACATTGTCCACTCTCCTGCATATGACTCTTTTATCACTTTTTGTTAAATTTATTTGGAAGCGGAGGTGACCAAAAAACAGCAATTCTGGTTTTTGTTTTTTTTACGCCGTCCACGCTACGGATTAAATAATGTTATATTGTAATACGTGGGACATGTACGGACCCAGCGATAACTATTGTTAATTATTTATTTTAAAACTTCTTTAGAGGAAAAATGGGAAAATGGGTGTTTTTTTAAACTTTTAAGGCCGAGTGCACATGGGGAGGATAAGCTGCGTAAAAGCACGCAGCGTATCCGCCCTGTGCGCTGCAGGGAATTGTGGTGCAGTTTTTCGCCTGGAATGTCCGCTGTGGAAAACTGCAGCACTGATGTTTCATCCCAGGAGACCACTGCAGCCTGTGATTTGCTGCAGCAGCGGTCACATGGGATGAAGCGTCATCCCAGGAGGCCAGCTCTCTGACATCATCCAGGCCGGCTTCCTGGGATGATGTTTCATCCCATGTGACCGCCGCTACAGCCTGTGATTGTATTTTTTGCAGCAGAATCACTGCATAGCCGCCACAAAAACCGCTATTTGTTGCGGGTATTACCTCCCCATTCAATTCAATCGGGAAAACCCGTAACAAATAGGCAGCATTTACGCAAATACAATTGACATTCTGCGGAATAAAATTCCGCACCGCAGGTCAATTTCTGAGCATTTTTTCCGCTCAGTATTTATGCAGCGCGTGGATGAGATTTGTTTTATCTCATCCACATTGCTGCTACTGTATTTGCTATGGATTTTCATCCTGTGAACTGACCCTTATAGTTTTCTTTGTACATAAAAACTTTATTATTAACAGTTTTTTAACTTTTTTTCTTATCAGTCCCCCTAGGGTGATCGTTAGATCGCTTGTACAATACATTGCAACACTAATGTATTGCATTGTATTGTGTTATTTACCAGAGCCTATTAAACCGGTAAATAGCACAATACAATAAAATAAAGGGCTTGAAAAACCACAAAAATGGCAGACCTGGGGGCCTTCATTGGGCCCCCAGGCTGCCATTACAACCATCAGCACACCACATTTGCATTGCAGGGGGGCCGAGGAATGACAGAGCCCCCTTTGTCTAACGGATTAGTTTCTGCGACATCAAAGTGGTTAAATGGCCGGGATTGAACCCACGGCGTATGGCGTGGACCCTTCCCTGGGAGCCCACTCCATATCACCAGATATTCGATGTATGCAGAGGGATCCCTGGTGTGGTAAGCCGGCTGCCTCTGATGCTGTACCACCTACTCTGCTTGTCCGGAGAGTGAAACCGCGGTGCTGCTTAGTTGTGCTTGCTCAGCATCTCCTCAGACAAACACAGAAGACTCACCACACCAGGGATCTCCTCCATACCCAGTGGAGCAAAGAGAAAAGAAAAACCATGTGTATCCACCTCAACACATTTAGGCTATGTTCACACAGGGCAAAAGTACACAGCGTATCCACCCTGGCGGCCACAGGGAATTCCAGATGAAAAACCGGACCAAATTGTGGTGCAGCTTTTTGGCCAGAATGTCCGCTGCGGAAAACGGAACCGAAAAAAAAAAAGTTACTATACTTACCCATAACCATGGTGACGCGTCCCTCTGACGTCCTGCAGGGGGCCTCCTGGGATGATGGTTCATCCCATGTGACCGCTGCAGCCTCGGATTGGCTGCAGCCGTCACATGGAATGAAACGTCATCCCAGGAGGACGGCCTTGACAAAGAAGCACAGAATTCTGGATAAGTATAAGATGTATTTTTTTCTCAGTTGCGATTTTTGCGGCGGATTTGCAGCTTTTTCGCAGCAAAAATCCAAACATCTGCTATTTGTTCTGGGTTTTACCTCCCCATTGAATTCATTGGGAAAAAAACGGAAATACAACTGATATGCCGCAGATTAAAAAAAACGCACTGTAGGTGAGTTTCCGCTTATCATTTACGCAGCGTGTGGATGAGATTTGCTTAAGGCCTCATTTACACGAGCGTAATATACACGCGTGCGACGCGCGTGCTTTTCACGCGTGTCGTACGCACCTATATTACTCTATGGGGCAGTGCAGACGATGCGTGAATTTTGCACAGCGCGAGTGCGTTGCGTAAAACTCACGACATGTTCTATAATCGTGCGTTTTTCGCGCATCACACACTCATTGAAGTCAATGGGTGCGTGAAAACCACGCATGCCGCACGGAAGCACTTCCGTGCGAACTGCGTGATTCGCGCAAGAGCTGTCAAACTGAATGTAAACAGAAAAGCACCACGTGCTTTTCTGTTTACAAACATCCGAACGGAGTGTCTTAGACATGAGCGAACCGAACTTTACCGGGTTCGGCCGAACTCGTTTTGACCGAACCCGGCAGGAGACAGTCACTGTGCAGGGTGCTGAAAGAGTTAAACTGTTTCAGCACCATGGGCAGTGACTTCCGATTCCAATTTACGTGAACGTGTAAAAAAAAAAAAAGTTCTGACTTACCGATAACTCCCGGCTTCTTCCTCCAGTCTGACCTCCCGGGAAGACAATTCAGTCCAAGTGACAGCAGCAGCCAATCACAAGCCAAGCACAGGCTGCAGCGGTCACATGGACTGCCGCGTCATCCAGGGAGGTGGGGCCAGATGTCAAGAGAGGCGCGTCACCAAGGACGCGTCACCAAGGACGCGTCACCAAGGCAACGGCCGGGAAGTTCTCGGTAAGTACGAACCTCTTTTTTTTTAAACAGGTTACTCGATATGGTGATCGGAATGCACTGTCGAGGGTGCTGAAAGAGTTACTGCCGATCAGTTAACTCTTTCAGCACCATGGACAGTGACTGACGTCGACTAGCCTCATCTCTATAATGGCGGCTGTGCGAAAATCACGCAGCCACGCATCATACACGGATGACACACGGAGATGTCAAGTGCCTTTTGCGCACGCAAAATGCTGCGTTTTTTGCGTGCGCAAAACGCACACGCTCATGTAAATGAGGCCTAAATCTCATCCACTCTGCATCTAATGTATTATGCTGCGGATTTTCCGCAATGAAATACGTTGTTGAAAATCCGCAGTGTTTACACTACGTGTGACGCCTTAGGGTGCAGTCACAAGCGTCAGATTTTTTTTGCAAAAATTTCTGCGACAGAAAATCAGTTCCATTCATCTGAATGTGATTGTTTCTGCAGGAGTTGAATGGATTTTTGCAAGTTCCAGTCAGATGAATGGAAGTGATTTTCAGTCAAAGAAATTTTCCGCAACAAAATCTGCTGCACGTGGCATTCACACGTGGCGAACTTGCTTTGTATTTCCCCATAATAAACATATGGAGCGGAAAGCTTTACAATGTATGCCTATGGGAAAAATATTCTGCAATGCAAGAACTAAAGAAATCTGCCGTTGCATAATATTTTTCTCATAGGTATACATTGTAGCTTTACGGTGCGGAAATACATGGCAAATACATCACACGTGAGTGCACAGCAGGTGGCGCTATGCTTACATTTTTCCTGGAATATCTGGTGATAAAATGTTTTTATACGTGTACATACATAAAAATGTTCATTATTTGAGGCTGGATTTTACTATAAACAATATTCCTTGTATGACAACCCTTTTAAGTGTACCAGAGCTCTCTCCTAGGCCCTGTTCACACGGAGTCTTTTGGCGCTGATATTGACTCGGAAACCGTGTCGGAATCAACGCCTAAAAATTGCCGAAATCGCCCCCCATTTATTCAAATGGGAGGCAGGGGCGTTTTTTTTTTTCCTGGGCGGCTTTTAGCCGCTCACGGGTTAAAAAAAGCGACATGTCCTTTCTTGCCGTGGTACCGCCTATGGCAGAAAAACTCTGCGACACTCATTTCCGAACGTTTTTCCGCTGCGTTTCTTGCCCGCTGGCCTTGCATTAGCTCCAGTGGCCGAGGGTGAAAAATGCCACGAAAACCGTGGCAAAGAAGCGCAGGCAGATCAAAATCTGGCTCAAAATTCCTGGAGGAATTCTGAGGCAGATTTTATCTGCCTGAAAAAAACTGTGTGAACAGGGCCTTATAATGAACCATGCGACTGATATGCAAGAGTGCAGCTGCAGTTTCTGTTTGTGTGTCTATGAGGCTGCATGCTGCATTATATCAAGAAGAGCTCACTCGCTCAGCAGGCAATTTCAAAAGGCATGCAGATAGATGGAAAAGTACCCCTCCCCTAGAAAAAACAGGTCAGATACCTAATATTCCATAAAGCAAGAGAACCCCATTAAATGATGGACTATAGTCATGGTCACAATAATACTACTGTTAAAACCACCTGATTTCCAGATCTACTTATAATAACTTCTAGTAGTCATGCCTGAAACAAGCAAATAAATCATATTTAACATGGCTGTGTTTGCTATTTTGTGCTTTTTTTTTTTTCATGAAGGCTTTAGGGCCTGTTCACACCAGCGTCAGGTTCTGTTCGGGCTTTCCGTTCATCTGTTCAATCAGCGGAACAGATGAATGGAAAGTATAATTTGTGTTTGCAAAACCATTGATTTCAATGGTCCGTTCTGCTAGGTTTCCGGTTTTTATTCACGGAAACAATAGCGTAGTGCGCTGCGCTATTGCTTCTGTGAAAAAAAAACCGCAAACCCCTACTGGAACAGAGACAAACTGAAACCAAAAAATTACCATAGAAATCAATGGTTTTGTAAACGCAAATGATACTTTCCGTTTGTCTTTCCGTTCATCTGTTCCTCTGGCAAAACAGATGAATGCAAAGCCCAAACAGAAGGCAAACGTGATGTGAACAGGTCCTTAGAGAAGCTGAGGGAGATCATCCTGAAAACCATTCTAAGAGCCCTGGTGAACAGGCATTTTTTACTTCATCCATGCCAAAAATAAAAAAAACAGGTACAGATGACTGCAGGATGTAATACAGGATAATAGGGAAGCCAGATTAAGGGCCTGTTCACACAGAGATTTTTGCAGGCGGAAGAATCTGCCTCAAAATTCCTTAAGGAATTTTGAGGCAGATTTTGACCTGCCTGCAGTCTCTTTGCTGCGTCCTTTGACTTTTTTGTGTGCGGTTTCCGCATTAAAAAACGTGCAAAAAAAACTCTTGAACAAGCCCTAACAATTATTGATTATACTGTAATAAAAGCCATTAATCAATGGTATTCATGTATCAAAACTGTCTAAGTGAAGATCTGGCTTTTTTGCACAAAGCAACCAATCGCAGCTCAGCTTACATCTCTAAAACATTTCTGGAAAAATGAAAGCTGCACTGTGATAGGGTGCTATGGGCAACCAGTTTTTCTGTTAGACGGTTTTGATACATGGGGCACAATTTTTAGTTTTCTATCCTATTGGCCTTTAATGTCATACATACCCATACCCTCTTAGGGTATGTTCACAAGGCCTATTTTCGGCCATTTTTCGGGCTGTAAACGCCTGAAAAACGGCCAAAAAATCGGAAGCAGAACGCCTCCAAACATCTGCCCATTGATTTTAATGGGAAAACAGCGTTCTGTTCCGACGGAGTGTTTTTCGCGGCGTTTTTTTAAAAAGAAGTGCAGAACACTTCTTGGGACGTTTTTGGAGCCGTTTTCCATAGATTCTATTGAAAAAAGCTACAAAAACGGCCGTAAAAAATGCACCGAACAACGCAGCGAAAATCGCAAATGCCACAAAAAACGTCTGAAAATCAGGAGCTGTTTTCTCTTGAAAACAGTTCCGTATTTTCAGACGTTTTTGACTCAGCGTGTGAACATACCCTTCGAAATTAGCTAATACAGATGCCATTAATTATTATATTACACAATAAGTTTACATTTATAATTTAATATGTGAATTCCTTATGCGACATTATAATAGATTTAGAACAGTTACATCTTCTTCAGACTTGGTTTTGGAGTGTTTTATTAAAAAAAAAAAACAGGGCATAAAAAATGGTGCAGTTTATGTTAAAGTAAACCTGTCATGTTAAAAATACAGTCTAATCTGCAGGCAGCATGTTAGGGAGCAAGAGGTGCTGAGCAGGTTGATATATATTTTTGGAGGAAAAAATTCAGTATAGTTTATAATTTATTCATTTAAACTTCTGCTCATTCTGGGCTTTGGAGTCCAGTGGGCGGTCTCAATTAATGATTGGCAGTCTTTCTAGTATGAGTGTGCATACAAAGATAGCTGTCAATCTCTGAGTAGGACCGCCCACTAGACTGCTAAACCCAGAACGAGCAGAGGTTTAAATGCAGAAATGGCAAGCTATACAACATTTTTCTCCTAAAAACTATATATCAATCTGCTCAGATCCTCCTGCTCTATAACATGCTGCCTGCAATTTGTACAGTATGGGACAAGTTCCCTTTAAAATGAATGATTAAAAATGAGGAAAAATGGACCAATGGCGCTGCTTGGGTAGAGGTATTTAGACGACCATCTCAGTGGGTAAGAGTAGATAAAAGGACTTTATTGTCGATAGGGCTACGCGTTTCGACACCGAACTGGCGTCTTCCTCAGGCCGGTTCGGTGTCGAAACGTGTAGCCCTATCGACAATAAAGTCCTTTTATCTACTCTTACCCACTGAGATGGTCGTCTAAATACCTCTACCCAAGCAGCGCCGTTGGTCCATTTTTCCTCATTTTTAATCACTCTACAATCGACAGCAAACTCCGTTTGGCTGTGCTGTGGACCTGGCTGCAGCTTTCCATGCCCTATTGACACCTATGGTGTCCACCATCCGAGGTGAGCGTAATTGTCGCATCCACCACGTTCCTTTATCTTATTAGATCCTGATTTGGTTTTCTTGTGGCGCTGTGTCTCTCTTTTTTCTAACTATTTAGCTTTAAAATGAATGTCTATGGGTGTTAACCGCCTTCAAAAACACCGCTCTTAGAGGATGTTGCATTTCAGACTTCAAAAATGCCACACACACGCAGTGTGTAGAGAATTTCATATTCTCCTATTGGTTTCCAGAAAACATGGTTGAAAAATAAAATAATTAAATAAATATATATATATATATATATATATATATATATATATATATATATATATATATATATATATATATATACTCTTAGGGAGTTCTGAACTAGTAGATGGTGATCTCCAATTCAGATCGCTCATCTATTAGCCAGCTACTGTTAGCCAGAAATGAGCAGCTACAAAGTATGTCTCTTGTTCTGGAGGACCCGGCATGTTCACGTGTTACACAGACAACGCATTGATTTCAACGCTTCCTTCCCCTGTGGTGGCGCTCAAGTGAAACTGAACACAGATTGCAGCTGATTGCTGGGAACACCCTGTGATCGGCGTACCATTGAGGGGCTCTTCGAACAAAAAGGGGGTTGAGGTATTCCAGCCTAAAACAGTTATCACCTACCCTCGGGATTGTTATAAATGTTAGATTGGTGGGGACCCAACCGCCTGGATCCCCATCAGTCACTAGAATGGGGGGGGGGACTCCCCCCTTCCTGCCACACAACCGAGGCAAGGAGGAGTTTGAATGGACCGGCAGTCGAGCGTGCACGCTGGTGCTCCCGTCAAAGTCTATGGCATTAACAGAAACAGCGTTCTAGAAACCGGTGGGGATCCCAGCAGTCGCATCACCACCGAAAGGTGATAAATGTTTTAGGCTGGGGTACCTCTTTAACCAAAGTTGACCACCCCTATCAATGGACCAGGTGCCAATACCTTTGGCACATACCTAATATCGTAAGACATATCATAACCACGGATAAGGTTTCAAGTACATTACATTGCATTTCTGCCATTTCAAATATGATTGAATAACTCAGCTGCCGTAAAAAAGCACAGAATAAACAACTTCAAAAATACATTTTGACCAGCTGTGAAAAAAATCAATAGTCATTTGATATGCTGTAGCCATGGCAAGAGCAAAGATTAAGAGCTGAAGGATGAGAGTTGCCAAATCCAAACACTCTTCATGAGTGAAGATATTTTATATTCTCAGTGTGCAGAAAGTAAGACCTGCAAGAACATGCCAAGATGTGCCAATAAACACGGCAGAAAGTTGTTGATTGCATTTAAAACAAGTGTACAGCAAATGTAAAGCAAGCTGAACAAATGATGAGCCAAAGGACGGTGCCCTAATAAATACTTGGCCGGGGGTTCCATAGTAGATTTTGATGCAGTAGATATGCATTACCATGATATTCACTTCTAGATGTTTCTATAGAAAAGTTAATTGAAGCCACTTTATACATAATTTTCCTTAGCTACCGGAGGAAACAGGAACAAGGTGAAGCAATGGTTGACCACTACCTGATGGAGGGTCTGTTCCAAACTTCATCCTGATCCGGCCTGGTGGAAGGTCTTCTGCTGGTCGGACAGAGACAATGAACCTACGCCTGAAGGTTTCACACAAGATAATATAGATAAAAGGGTTGATACAGCTATTAGCATAGCCCATACTGATAGCCACACAGTAAGCATAATGAAAGGCAAGTGTAGGCTGGTTCATGACTAGCTGAATTATCTGCAGTACGTAAAAAGGAGCCCAACAGATGAAGAACACCAAGCAGATGGCTATAGCTGTCCTCGTCACTTTCTTTGTCCTTATCCTGGAGCTCCTCTGAGCTGTGAGAGCTTCTGATGAAGCCATTTTCAGCAGAATTCGCCTATAAGCTAATGAGATAACAGCAAATGGAATGGCAAAGGCCAAAAAGAACTGATACAAGGTATACCAATAAGTATCACTTTCTGGATTGGGTAGGGTAATGCCACAGCCCAGGACTCCACCGGGAAGGGAAATAAGTCTAGCATACATCCAAACCGGAGTTATACTTAGAAGAGACAGTACCCATAGGATGCAAATGACCATGATGGCTATAGGTGGCTTTCTGTACTTTGCTGAGGTAAAAGGGTAAACCGTTGCAAGGTATCTGTCAATGGACATGGCTGTCAGTATATAAGTGCTGGTAAACTGACTGTTGGTATCCAGTGCTGTAATAAGTGTGCACATTGTTTCTCCAAAATGCCAAACACCATTACCAAGGAGCTGATGAATCAAAAAGGGCATCCCAAGAAGAAAGAGTAAGTCTACCACTGAAAGGTTGATGATAAAAATATCAGGAACACTGCTGGTACATCGGAATTTGGATTTCTTGAAGACGGTATAGATGACTACGCTATTGCCAATAATTCCCAGCAAACAAATAATTCCAAAAACAATTGGCATTATGACATTGGCATAGGCGACATTGCCACTAGGATCTGTAATGAGAAAAATAAGGTGTTAGATAAAAATACCACGACTACAAAATATTACAAATTCGTTTTTTTTATGTTATCTTGGCCAGTTCCACATACGTCAAAATAGATTTTGTTGGATAGCATCCAAATGATCAACCTTCCTAATGCTCAATTCACACGAGCATATTTGGTCATCAGAGCCACCAGCGATGGGCTTGACCCGCAGCTATCAGCTGTTATTACCAGGAGAAGCTCCCGGTACCTACACATTTTGGAATACATCACACATGGTGATACAGGTTCTCAGAGCTCTCTGCTCGTGCTCCTCTCTGGCTCGTAGAGCGGAGAAACTCTATAAAATTCAGAAGCTCTTATAGAACATATATGACGGGACTTTCATGTCAGATTAGACAACCTCTTTAACCAAAAATGGGAACGGATCACAGCCGACTCAACAAAATGTTCCTTGTTACCTCAGCAGGAATGTGTTTTTAACTAACCGGTAATAGAAAACTAGAACGGTAAATGGACCTACAAAGCACTATTGAGAATAAGAAATGTAATATTTTTTATAGAAAATCATAATATATAGCACATAATACAAAAGATAGAAAAGTAACTCACCTGCTGCTTTGACAGTAAATCATCGCTTTATTAGTAACCTTTACAATATTGTGCTGTTAAGCGAGACACCGTTCTCTTTTGCATGGTAATAATGAGATGTTGTCACAGGGCAATCTCTGAGTTTGGCCTTAAAGGGTATGGCTACTTTAGGAAAACTATCAGGAGTGTATTCTAAATAGTATTTTAGTAAACTTACTATATGACTTTATATACAGTTCAGCGCCATTTTCCTGGGTTTGTAAACCACGTCCCCTTGTTATTACAGCGATATCTTCCTTATGCCCACGGGTCCCGTCCATAATATGGCCGAGGATGAAGGAGCATGTGATTAGACACGTCACACTGCATCCTCTATTGTAACACAGTGCATCCCGGGAACTAGCGCAGACGCAGTGTGTCACCATGGAGGATGCAGAATGACTCCCTTTAATAGTATAAACCAACAGCAATGTAGCCGGCAACACCTTCTAAGTGATCTAGGCCAGCAAGTCCCCTATTAATCAGCTACTGAGTGGAAACCACTTTTCATGGCCTCAGTACATTTTTCTCACACATAGGGGGTCATTTCGGAGTAGAAGTGGCACAAAAAATATTTTCTGTATATAAATATATATATATGAACTGACTTTGAAATACATGACATGTCATATTTATTTAGTAACCTATCATTTATTAAGCTCCAAATAAATATACTAGGTGTATTGTGCTCTCATAGGAATTAGTGGAGGATGTGTTCTTATCTGTTACACGTACTAAAATATTTGCTTTTTCTTTCTTGTGTTCCTGAATATTTCACACATCCAAAACAAGATAGGCAACCAAATGGTCCTGTCTATAAATGTGTCCCGTAGTATTTTAATATTTCTGCTATATTTGTAATTTTCTCCATGTTAGGGCCTGTTCACATCAGCGTTGGGTTCTGTTTGGTGTTTCCATTCATCCATTCCATAGGAGGAACAGATGAACGCAAAGCCGAACGGAAACTATAGTTTATGTTTGCATTACTATTGATTTCAATGGTAATGCTTCCGTTGCAGTTGGTTTCCGTTGGTTTCCGTTCCGTTTGTTTTTGTTAACAGAAACAATAGCGTGGTCGACTACGCTATTGTTTATGCGAAAAAAACTGAAACTTTACGGAACGGAGACCAACTTCAATGGTAATGGTAAGCTATAGTTTTCGTTCGGCTTTCCGTTCATCTGTTCCTCTTATGGAATGGATGAATGGAAACCGCAAACGGATTCCGATGCTGATGTGAACACAGCCTTAAAGGATCACTTCAAGCAAAACTTAAACTCTGTGTTATTCCTAGTGCAGAGCCTAAGGGAGCCGGTGTATGATACAAGCAATCTCTGTGTCATGCACCGGCCTCTTGGGTCCTGCACTAGACATAACACAGTTTTGTTCAGAATTTTCCTTTAAGTCCTGACCTGTAAAAGAATAAATATAATATATAATTATACATTGAGCCAAACCATTTCTTTGCTATACCCTTGACAAGAGATCTATCAGAACCTGAGAGCAGGTGGTAGGAACAAGAGTAATAATCTTAATAAGTGCACTTACTATTATGTTCAGTAGTAAGACAGATCGTGAATATGCTCTGAGCTTTAATTTTCTATGTGTGTACAGTGGTCTTATAACAGGATCAAACATGGTAAAGGACCATTTGTCAAGATCCCAGGCACTTAAAGCACTTAGTTTTACTGGTTCTATAACTTTAATGGACACTTGTGTGCTTTAATTAAAATCATAATACAAGGATGAGCACTTTGCTACCTCTTTGCCACTATTCCTTTCTATTAATACATTAGATAAGTTATATACAGCCTTTAATGATGCCACATTGTCATATATTGACCTGCTCTATAATGATTATAGAGTGCTCTTTGATGTATTACTTTACTTGGATTTCCCAGTAAAAAGTGTCTAAAGTCCTGGCCACCAAAAGTTTTGAGACTGACACAAATTTTGGTTTTCACAAGGTTTGTTGCTTCAGTGTTTTTAGATCTTTTAGTCATATGTTTCTATGGTATACTGAAGTACAATTATAAGCATTTTATACGTTTTTTTTAAATCTTTTATTGACAAATACATCAAGTTTATGTAAAGGCTCAATATTTACAGTTGACCCTTCTTTTTCAAGACTTCTGCAATTTGCCCTGGAATACTGGATATCAGCTTCAGGACCAAATCCTGACTGATGGCAACCCAGTCTTACCTAATCAGTGCATGCATTTTATCACAATTTCTGTGTTTTTGTTTGGCCACCCGTTTTTTGATGATTGACCAATAGGATTGAGATCTGGAGAGTTTCCTGGCCATGGACCCAAAATTTCAATGTTTTTTTTCATTGAGCCACATAGTTATCTCTGTTGCCTTGTGACATGGTGCTCCATCATGCAGGTTAAAACATTGTTCATCACTAAATTGCTCCTGGATCGTTGGGAGAAGTTGCTCTTGGAGGATGTTTAAATACCATTCTTTATTCATGGAAGTGTTCTTAGGCAAAATTGGGAGTGAGACCACTCCCTTGGGTGAAAGGCAACCCCACATATGAATGGTCTCAGGGTGCTTTACTGTTGCCATGAAACAGGAGTCATGGTAGCCCTCACCTTTTGTTCTCCGGACAATCATTCTTCCAGATGTCCCAAACAGTCTGAAGGGGGCTTCATAAAAAAAAGTCCAATCCCTGTACTTCCTGCAGAATCTCAGTCTGTCCTTGATGTTTTTGTTGGAGAGAAGTGGCTTTTTTGCTGCCCGTATTGACACCAGGCCAGCCTCCAAAAGCCTTTGTCTCATTGTGTGTGTGCAGATGCACTCACACCTGCCTGCTGCCATTACTGAGCAAGCTATGCACTGGTGTTGAACTGTTCCCATAGCTGAAGTTCTTGATGATCCAATAAATGGTTGATTTAAGGGTAATCCTTGCCTGTAAAGCCCTTTTGATGCAAAGCAATGATGACTGCACTTGTTTACTTGGAGGTAACCATGGTTAACAGAAGAAGGCAATTATTTCAAGCACCATCCCACTTTTAAAGCAACCAGTCTTCTCTTATAATTCAAAAAACATGCAGAGTGATATCAGTTGCCTTTTCCTCGTTAACACTTTCTCCTCAGCTAATGATAAGATCACTGAAGTAATGTTAGCAGGTCATTTTGTGGCAGGACTGAAACGCAGTGGAAATGTTTTTTTTTTTCGTGATTAAGTTAACTTTCATGGCAAGGAATGACGTTGCAATTAATTGTAATTCATCTGATGTGTCTTTTTTCAACTGTACTAACTATGTAACTATGTAACTCTTCATAACAATCTAGAGTTAATACAAATTTCCACTATAAAAACTGAAGCAACAAACTTTGTGAAAAACAAAATTTGTGTCAGTCTCAAAACTTTTGGCCAGGACTGTACACACGAGTGCAATCTGCATCCTTATAAACGTAGGGCATTGGGTCTTGGATTGCATCCTGGTCCTGGACCATTCAAGCAAAGGGCCAAACAACGCCCAAAGAGGTTGTCAATTTTATTTATTTCAGCACTATAATGAAAGCTAAACATAGAAATACATATATAATATGAAAGTATATATAAATATATACACACACACACACACACACACACACACACACACACACACACTATATGGACAAAAGTATTGGGACACACTTCTTAATCATTGAATTCAGGTGTTTCACTCCATCCCATTGCCACAGATGTATAAAATCCAGCACGAGCCATGCAGTCGCCTTTACAAACATTTGTGAAAGAATTGGTCATGCTAAAGAGATCACTGAATTCGAGCAATATCTTTCCTGCTAGATATTCAGCGATCAACTGTGAGTAGAACGGAGATTGTGTGCCAGACCCTCTCATCCAACATCAGTGTGTGACCTCACAAATGTTATCCTGGCTAAAAGGGCGAAAATTCCCACAGACACTCCAAAATCTTGCAGAAAGCCTTCCCAGAAGAGTGGAAGATGTTTCAGCTGCAAAGAGTGGACCAACTCCATATTAACGTGTATGGATTTCTAATGAAATGTCATAAAAGCTCCTGTAGGTGTAATGTGTAGGTGCCCCAATACTTGTGTCCATATAGTGTGTGTGTGTGTGTGTATATATATATATATATATATATATATATATATAATTTTACTAGATCATTTGTGGAGTGGGAGGATGCAGATACAATTAAATGTGGTGATCGCTGCTGCAAAAGAAGCCTGGAGCACCTAGCAGAAAAGCCAGGGCAGGTGCTCTGGTGTCAGTTACTAACAGTGCCAGTCGTAGCTAGAATTTCCTTTACCCATGGCAAACATTTAGTTTGCTGCCAAACTCTGTATCTATATAGCCTGGTCAAGGCATAATGTGCTTAAATTGAAGCCCCTCTTTAAACCCATGACCCAGGGCACATGCCCAGCCAGCACCCACCCCCTAACAACACCCCTGATCAATGTTACAGACAATTTGTGCCTGGCACTTACTAAAATATAAAAATAAATTAAGTGAGTACTATGCAAAAAAAAATAATTTGATATTTCTATACATTTTTTAACTCTTTTTGAACTCTTCTAGTCTTGCAGAATTTTTAAGCACAAGATTTTTACATTCTAATGAAAATGTGACAGTTGCTCCTCAGTGTATCACAACAAACATTCCCTTTGTTATTACCAACATATACCAAGAAAGCGAGTTACTCCTCAGTATATCACAACATACGTTCTTTTTGTTATTAAAAGCATATGAGAAACTGGCCATTTGCTATTAAATGCTGTGGCGCAACCTTTAACCTCCAAAGTCTTATTTAATAACACTGCTATCCCTATAATTCAAGAGCTCACTGCTCAGGGATTCACATATAAAGAATTACATACTTGGCTTTCTAATACACAAGTATTAGAAATCTTCAGAAAATTGGGTAAGCTCTTGACGGAGACCCTTTCATCTTTGTTATTTGAAATCCCAATAGACTGTGTGATTGTATGTTCCAGTACAGACTATCAAAGAACACAGAATTTCACATTCTTATTTATAGCTGCGGGGAGTTTGAAGTGGCAATCCTGAATGATAACCTAGGGATCCTCCTCAGGATAACACCAGCTCTCTGCTCCATTCACATATATGTACTGGTGATGAATGGATGGTAATCTACATGTCCCCTAAATAATTGCCCTCGGTCAGCTGAGACATTGAAAGCGCTGATTAATCTGATTCAATGGGATAATGGCAGCAATAACATTAAAGGATTATATTACCAATACTAGACATCACATCTAGTGAAGACAGGGTAGTCTAAGAATGGATGATAGCTATTGGGTGATACATGGCAAGAAGTAAATTATACAGAAACGCAAGGCTTGCCCCCAAAACATGCAAACTGGTTACGCTATGTCTTTCTAAATTAGTCCTAGTATATGTATGCTTAGGATGGAAATTAGATTGTAAGCTCTGCAGGCACTTGCATGTAAATTAACATTTCTTCTACATTGTAGCATTCCTATATTACAAGTTTGTATGATATAAAACTATTTTGTAATGTAATTGAGCTGAATTTGTCATTTATCTGTTTGCCAAGATACTACTAATGGGTATCGTAATGATATGATGTAACAAATGTCATCTTTCTTACATTGGACAAATTCAGCTCTGCTACCCCTGCAAAGCCTCACGCATAATGTAAAATCAGCAATTTTGTTGAGCAGAATTAAATTTAGACCAGAAATAGTACAGAATTATAGTAATATGTAACCCCTCCACAAATATGTAGTTCTTGTACAATAAAGATATATACATAGGACAATCAACATAGACTGCAATACAATCCATCCATGCAACTACCTACCAAATGAGGAAAAGTTGTGAAAAATCTGGGAATTGTTATCCTGCAGACTGATCTCCTCTCTCAGATCTGCTGGCACCTCCATCTTTTTTGGTCTGGCAACCTTTTAATACAGTTTATTGCCGTCCTTAGCTAGCATTTGTTAAAGTCCCTGCTAGCTGCAGCAGCCCATTGCAGGAGCAGGCAGAGCATGTGGAATCCAGCATCTCTGAATACAACCTGCTTTCCCTAGAAGCTGCTGTGCAGAATATAGCACAATCCGAGATGTGATTCCGCCTTGCACCACCCTCTGGCTAAAGTGACAACAATCCTTTAATAAAGCAAGCTGTCATCTGGATAGAGCAAGGGTGTCTTCTTTGTATCACAGCTTAAGAAAGAAGGAATCAATACAGACTTCCATTTGTTCTACCATTATAGTATTCCACCTTAAGAAAAAAAAGAGTCATTTTATACAAAACCAGTGGTGCATCCAGCCTGCAAATTGTCTTAAAGGCTATGTACGTAAACCTTTAAAAGTATATATATTTTTTAAAATAAAAAGGTCAATCAGTATGATTGGGGCAACATTATAAATAGTTTTTATTAAAAATTCTTATTAGCTGTATTTATCTGTATTCTTCGCTATATCCTGCTCCCGTCAGGTCCGTGGGACTGACGGGCTCAGTGACAGCGGTTCCTGCGTGCCTCTGACACATAGAATCCATCGGTAACCTATCACATCTAAGTTCATAACTTAGATGTTATAGATTACAGGTGGATCCTGTGTGTCAGGGACAAGCAGGAACCGCTGTCACTGAACCCATCAGATCCACGGGACTGACGGATTCAGGTCATAGCGAACTAAACAGCTGCTCTGTATAAAGAGTACAGAGCAGCTGTATCTCAAAAAGTAAAAATAATTTTTAATACAACTATTTATAAAGTTGCACCAGTCACACTGATTGTCCTTTTCATTATAAAAATGCCTTTGAAAGGTTTACATAGCCTTTAACTCTTAGAAGCTGCAGGAAAATCTGTTTTCTTCTGCTGCCGGTTCTTTTAGCTGTCGGAATGATCAAGAAGCTGAAGGGGTTTCTTGAGACTTCATATAAGTAAGCAAAATTACCTTTGCACTGATTTTTATATATTTACAAACAGTTCTTCTGGTTCTCGTTGCTTTTTGATGGAACTTTCCTAATTAATCTTGGCAGTTCCCAGAGGCAGCGTGTGTCAGTTCAAAGGCTCTTGTACTTGTTGCTTACAGGTAATTAGGAGCACATAGGAAAGTGCTCCAAACTGTATTTTATGTAGAGGGCACAAAACACATAGCAGGAAGGAGACTGAGAGAGAAATTGCACAGGCCTGTGATGGATAGGCTGCTAGTAGATCTTTACAGGCATCATGAGGGTATGCGACGTTCTATTAGCATTGCTTTAATGTCAAAGATTGTTGTTATCAATTACTGCCCTGGGACTGAAACCGAATGATAACCTAGATGGACCCTCTAGGAAAAGAGTTGGACTACTACTTTGTCTTTGCGCCTCCTCTTTTGCCCAGTATGTTGGCGGTAGGATTTTGACTCCGTCTGGGGAATAGTGAAAGTGTTGGTGGTGACGAAGTAAAATCTTTCATTTTCTAAAATTAATTAACTTAGCTTAATTAACTACCCAATGTCTGAAAACACTAGATAATTAAAAGCGGCGCTCCACGCAAAGGTAAAATTACAGTGTATTCACTCTGCATCTGAATCATGAGATGGTTCAGATCATGAAATATGATAGAGACACACTCCGCAGGACTTCTAACCAAATAAGAGACAAAGTGGAGGGGATATGCAAAAGTCAATTAATGCTCTGAGGCAAAGTGTGCTCAAAGAAGTTGTCACCTCTATTCTCCCACAACAGTTAGGCCTCATGCCCACTTCAGTTATTTTCTTCAGGGTGTTATCCGTTTTCTTAACTAATAGCACACTGACACATTTATTTCTATGGGGCCATGCACACTTCGTTGTTTTAACGTAACCGTGTGGCCGTTTCAACAAAAATAGGGCAGATCCTACTCCTGTCAGC
This sequence comes from Rhinoderma darwinii, assembly GCF_050947455.1. Taxonomy (NCBI): domain Eukaryota; kingdom Metazoa; phylum Chordata; class Amphibia; order Anura; family Rhinodermatidae; genus Rhinoderma; species Rhinoderma darwinii. The sequence continues at coordinate 121,696,494 of NC_134692.1, forward strand.
TTTTGACGGAACAGTCTCGGCCATTCCATTAATTTGGTCAGTTGAAACAACGGACTGCACACGGAAGCCATTCGTGTGCGGTCCGTGTTTCACAGATCCGTCATCAGCAGCCATACGGAAATGTGCATGAGGCCTAAGGGTCTGTGCACGCGCCCGTAGCCAAGATCTGTGTTCTAATATGGCAGAATGCTATGGGCCCATACTATTCCCTATTTTATACGGTGCTTGGAGGTGTTTTTCTTACAGATTCCTATAGAATCTTTCAACATGTGCCATATTGTGGACCCCTATGGACTCCGCGTGCTGCTGTGAAGGTTGCGTACATGAGGCTTTAACTTGTGAATGTATGCTAAGAGGAAGCAGTGTACTCCAAGCTTTATTTGAAGACTGACCAATTTAGAAGAAGAGTTACTCAAGCACCCTTCCACAAAGCATGGTGGTTCCGAATTGTGGGCCTATGAAACCTGCATTTATAAAGCATCTAATGCGCCATTTATATATTTTGTATAAATAGTTAAAAGAACTCAGCTGGTTGTTCTGAGTGGACCTAGGACACCACATACAAAGACACCTTGACTCTTCTATTGACTCTTCTTTTCACCTCTGGCTTGCTATGCTAAGGCTTTAAATTTAAGGGGTTATCCAATCAAAACAATCCCTGTCCATATTCCCTATTTTGGAGAGAAAAACGTGTAAGCAATGGCAGCTCACACCAGTTCCTGTCCCCAGTGGTGCTCACAATATATTTTTCCTATTTCAGTCAGACACTAGGGTAAATTCCATAGGAAATCAAATAAACCTAAGCATCTTGGGAGAAATCTGAGCGTCCAGAAGAATTCCTAGCGGAAAAACATGTATTTTACTAGCCATTGATTATTTAAAGTGGATCTTTTATAATACAATACTTCCCTGTTTAAAGGGGTTGTCAGGTTTGGATAATTATTACTTGTTAGAAAGGTCCCTTGACAATATGCTGATCACAAAGTGTCCCTCTGCTGAGACCACCAACGATCAGCTGTAATCAGTAGGGAAACCTGCCAGTAAGTGTTTAATTTTTCTGAAGCACCACCACAGGGAAAATGAAGCATTACAAATCATATAGTTGTCTGTGTCAGTGGCGTAACTACCGCGGTAGCAGCAGTAGCGGCTGCTACGGGGCCCGGGGCTTGAGGGGGCCCGGTGGCGCCGCTAGCAGCCGTTATGGCTACTACAGCGGTAGCGTCGCTACTGTGGGGCCCGCGACGCCGAGACTTACACAGGCCCTCTCATGCCTGTAGGTGTCGCTAGCACCGGAGGGGGCCCCAGTGCTAGCGGCAGCCAAACACATGTATTAGCACTGAATGGCCGGGCATGTTCCGTGCCTGACCATCCAGTGCCTTACAATGACACTGATTGGCTAGCGGCGCGATGACATCATCGCGCCGCTTCCATGCTTAGAAGGTGCTGATTGGCGGGGCAAGTCATTCTGCCCCGCCAATCAGCGTCATTGGAGGACGCTCGTTCAGCTCCTGCAGACATGCTCAGAAGAGAGCATGTCTGCATCGCCAGTGAACAGCGTGGGAACCGGAGAATGTGAGTATGTCAAGTTTTTGTTTTTTCCCCCTCATAAAAATGTGAATGGCATTATCTATAGTGGTGGGGGGGGGGGGGGTCATCTTTATGTGGGCTATTATATATAGGGTTCTATATGTGGGGCAGTAGCTACAGGGGGGTCTATATGTGGGGCAGTAGCTACAGGGGGGGTCTATATGTGGGGCAGTAGCTACAGGGGGGGTCTATATGTGGGGGTGTGGGCCACTATATACAGGGGGCTCTATATGTGGGCCACTATATACAGGGGGGGTCTATATGTTGGCCACTATATACAGGGGGCTCTATATGTGAGCCATTATATACAGGGGGCTCTATATGTGGGCCACTATATACAGGGGGGGGTCTATATGTGGGCCACTATATACAGGGGGGTCTATATGTGGGCCACTATATACAGGGGTGGGTTACCTGTGGGGCACTAGCAACAGGGTGGCTATATGTAGTGCACAGTCTACAGGGGTGGGCTATATGTGGGACACTATATACAGGGGGAGCTATATGTGAGACACTATGTACAGAGGTGGGCTATACGTGGAGCAAGAACTATAGGGGAAGCTATATGTAGGGCAGCACCGTGGCTCAGTGGTTAGCACTATTGCCTTGCAGCTCTGGAGTCCATATGTGGGCACTATCTATAGGGGCTTCTATGTAGGTCACTATCTACAGGGGGCACGGTGTGTGTGTGTGTGACAGTTATATTTAGATGTGTTGAGAATTTTAACTTTGTTTACAGGTGCAGAAATGTTTTAAAAGTGAGAAGCTGAAGACATCTGAACGGAAAACTGCAGAAATGGGTCATGGCCGGTAGAAATCCATCATAGATGTCTGAACCGGAGGGAGAAGAAAAGAACTAGAATCTGAGACGTCACCGGTGAGTCACTTAATGTAAATGTTTATTCTGCCTCTAATCAGTAATGTAGTCACTGTATGATCTGCAGCGAGATGATGGTGATAGGATTTTTTTTGTGAAACCGCATCTCCCAGCATATCCTTATCATTGTTCAGGCCATGCTGGGAGCTGTAGTTTTACGCCGTACAAACCTATACGCAGTGGCGTAACTACCGCTATAGCAGCCGTAGCGACTTCTACAGGGCCTGCAGCATGAGGGGGCCCGTGCCACCCGCCGGCACGGCCCCCTCCCATGGCAGCAGGCTCCGCTAGCAGCCGCTATGGCTGCTACAGCACGACGCCACTGAAGGGGTTGTTCCTACATAAGACATGTATCCCCTAATCACAGGATAGGGGATACATGTGTGATCGCTGGCAGCGATGAGGAGAACGGGGGACCGAAAGTCCCCCCTAAGTTCTCCATGACAAACCTCGGACTTCCGGGGTCTGTGTCGGCAGCTCCGTAGAAATGAATGGAGCGCCGGTCGCGCTTGTGCGCATGCGTGACTAGCGCTCCTTTCATTTTTATTGAACTGCGCAGACGCCGGAAGTCCGAGGTTAGTCATGGAGAACTTCGGGGGACTTTCGGTCCCCCATTCTCCTTATCGCTGCCAGCGATCACACATGTATCCCCTATCCTGTGGATAGGGGATGCATGTCTTTTGTAGGACAAACTATAGGCCGTTTTTTTTGGAGGGGGGGGTACATTGCGTTATCTACAGAGGGGTTCTGTATGGCATTTTCTAAAGGGGGGGCTGTATGGCATTCTCTATAGGGGGGACTGTATGGCGTTATCTACAGGGGGGCTGTATGGCGTTATCTACAGAGGGGGTCTGTATGGCGTTATCTACAGGGGGGCTGTATGGCGTTATCTGCAGGGGGCTGTGTATGGTGCTATCTATAGGGGGGCGCTGTGTGGTGGAATCTATAGGGAGGCACTATCTACAAAGGGGGGGGGGTTGCGTGATACCCAGCAGAGGGGGGGCCCTAGTCAAAAGTTTGCTATGGGGCCCAGTCTTTCCTAGTTACGCCCCTGGTCTGTGTAATACATGATAGGTCATCCAGAGTGAGAGACACTATTTGTATTCACTCTGCTCTCTGGCCAAAAGGTGCGGACCCCATATATTCACTCAGGATTCCCTGATACGGTATTTTAAAATGGGTTTCTAAACAGCACAATCCCTTTGAAAGTAGCATAGTATGGAGACAGCACCGCTGCACTACTAGCCCAAACGCAATTTGGCTAATAGCAGCTAGCAGAGAATACAGTAGACTAATATCTATAAATACGCTGTATTCATGAGGTAAACACTTCCCCCTGCCGCTTACTGTCACCCACCCCAATATCGGCAGGATATGCCGTCACTAATGGGGTCCCACTGCGGCAACCTCCACCAATCCTCAAAATGAAGGAGCGACAGCGCTATTTAAAGGGGTATTCCCATTTTAGACATTTATGGCATATTCGCAGGATATGCCATATATATCTGATAGATGCAGGTCCCTGCTTTGAGACCCAGGGATCCCCCCCACTGGCCGCCGAATCTCAGCAGGAAATCTGTGGCAAGGTGGCCACTTTATTGTCATTTCCCATAACCGTTCCTGGCCACCCGCTGTGCAGAGAACTGCAACACAGTCCAATTAACTTGAATAGTGCTTTGTGACCAGGAACACCGTTGTGCAGGGCATAAACCAAAGGGACCTTCACCAATCATAATGTTATGGCATATTCTAGTGATATCTCATAACATTATGAAATGGAAATTTCCTTTTAAATATAATATTTTATACTATAATGGCTTTTATATCTAGCCATAGAATATGGGGAAGTAACCTGGAATTCCATCAAATTCTATTACCATACATTTTACAGCTGGAACCCCTGGAGAAATCGAAGTCAACCCGTCCTATCACAGTTTTATTCTGCAATTTATTCTCCTCAGTGATCTTTATTTCTGTGTTTCCTCAGACGCTGGTTTGATGATTGGTTCATGTAGCATCACCAAGGAAAAAAATATCACCTTTGTGATTTCTTGGGGGTGGTCATTTGTAGAAAACAAGCACTTTAAACATCTTTTCAATTGCATTGTAAACATTTAAAAGAAAAAATTGCCAACAAAATACATTCCAACCCAATAATCTCCCACCCACAGTTGCACAGTAAAGCCAAATACATATTCACATCCAATATTCGGAATTGTAAACTCTAAGGCCCTGTTCACACAGAGTTTTTTGACGAGTTTTTTGGGGCAGAAACCACACCAAAAAACTCCTCAAAAACCGCCCGAAAATGCCTCCCATTGATTTCAATGGGAGGCAGACGAGTTTTTTTTCCTCGAGTAAAAAAAACTCGTCGTGGTAAAAAGAAGCAACATGACCCATCTTGAGGCGGTTTCCTCCTCCAAAACCCCATTTCAATGAGTCAGAAAGAGGAAAAAAAACCCTCGACGAGTGTTTTGACGAGTTTTTGTCAAACCACTGTGCAAAAACCTACTGGAGCAGTTTTTGCAGGAGGAATTTTCCTCCTGCAAAAAACTCCGTGTGAACACAGCCTAACAGGACAATTCCTCTCACATTTTATTTGATGGTTTATTATTTTTTATGCAGTTCTTGTGATTCTTTTATACAGGTGTTGAAGAGCCGAAGTTCTCAAAGTGAACCTATTGTTCCAAAAAAAACAAAAAAAAAACAACACTCACTAGGCTAGTACAGCAAGAAATGTAATACCTGCGTATTCAGTCTTTTTCTTTTGCCCTGCTAGTTTCAGTAAAATTACACTTTCTCTGTCAATCAGATGTCTCCCTCATGTTGTTCCACTGAAAACATAAGAAACTGCAGCTGCATATCCCTCTTGCTCCCTCCCTGTGTAATATGTACTGGTGATGAATGTATGGTAATGTACATGTCCCCTAAATAATTGCCCTCGGTCAACTGTGGACAGATAAAAAAAAAATAAACTCTGCTGGAAGGTAAGAAAGATGCAACTTTCCCCTAAGACATATTACAAAGTTTTATATATTCACATGTACTACTGATTTATGCAAACACATTCTAATAAAAATACATGCTTTAACCCCTTAACACCATTACAGCAATATGGTGCAGGCTCAGGAGCTGAGCCCGCACCGTACGAAGTGGGTCCTGGCTGTTTTTCTGTAGCTGACATCCACCTGCATTGACCGGAATTGGTAACAACTCCAATTCTGGCCAGTTAACCCCTTAGATGCCTTGATCAATAGCTCCCTTTCTTCCTCCTCAGAAACTCAGGGTGCCGGTTGGTTTCCATGGCAGCTGGAAGCCTAGTGAAGGCTTCTGGGTTTGCCTTCTGAGCTTTATTATTAAGCCCTGCCAGAGGCATTGCTTAATAGGCAAGCACAGGAAAAGTCAACACACTGCAATATTTAAGCGATCCATCGATCTCATGGTAAAGTCTCATATAGGAACTAAAAAAAAAAGTTGAAAAAGTTCAATACGACGTTTAAGAAAATATAAAAAAAATATTATCATTTACATCAGCCCTAGAAGGACAAAGAATAATTATCAAAAATTGTAAGATTAAAGAGAACCTTTCACCTGCCTATACATGTGAAGCGGAGTGCACCATGTGATAGGCAAGGTTGCACAAACCCTGGGGCATTTTACATTTTTTACCTACCCTCCTTGGTTATTTAGATATCGATGCAGTTATATTTGGCACCCGATATTTAAATAACCCCTTCGCGAGAGATCACACAGTCTTGTCATTCTTGTCTGCCGAGAGCTGAAGAGTGAGTGAGAGCGTGCGCGCGCACATGCTCTCCTATCTTCAGCTCTTGGTGTGACACTGTGCGTAGCTGATTGGACAGTGTCACAGCCATAGTCACACGCCCCCTTGCCATTACACGCCCCATTGACAGTTCAGGGGGTTATTTAAATATCAGGCTCCAAATATAACGTCACCGATAACTAAATAACGGAGGAGGTTAGGGAAAAGATGTAAAGTGCCCCAGGGTTTGTGCAGCCTTGCCCATTACATGGTGCACTCAGCTGCATGGGCAACAAACTTTCGACATGTTGTTCGACTGCAATACCACATGCTGGTTCAGGAAGAGAGGCTGAAAATGAACCAGTCAACTTGACTACTCTAAATTTTCATAGATTGGAAGATGGCTTTGTCTTTGACATCAACCAACTTTTCTGGATCCATTGATCTTGAACAAGAGCACCCCAGCCGGAGCCTGGCACATTCATAGTGAGAACTGATTGTGGAGGAGGAATAGACCGCCCCTGAAACCTACCTAGACAAATCCACCGCTTCAAGGCCTGTAGAGTGTAACAGGAGATTGTCATATTCTTGTCTAAGCCATGAGATGACCAATTCCATTTGGAGAGGATGTTGGACTTCAGCTGCCTTATGTGAGCTTTCGCCAAGAGAACTGCATCTATAGCCGATGTCAGCAACCCCAATACTCTCATAGATGTTTTTGGATGAGCAAGGACAAAACTGATGCTGGGAATAATCCTTTGAGCCCTCTCGGTAGATAGTCTTCACGACATGTTCTGGTAATTTATGATGAATCCCAAGTATTTTATTTTTGTGGATGGAGACAATTGGGACTTTTTGATGTGCACTAAAAAGTCATCATCTTCCAGCATCTAAATTATCTCCTAAATATGGAGTAACAGAAGATCTCTGGAACTGGCTATGAGTAGCGAGTAGTCTAGATAAGGAACCACCAAAATACCCTGGACTCTGAGAGCAGGCGACAAAATCACTATCACATTGGAAAATACCCGAGGAGCTGCAGACAGCCTGACCAGAAGACATGTGAATTGTAGGTGAAGTATCTTACTGATGGCAACTCGATGAATCCTTCTGTGTGCTTGTAAAAAAAGGTATATAAAGATCTGCATCTTGAAGATCAATTGTAGCAAGGTAATCACCTTCTCTGATTAGAGTTAGAACCAATCTCATGAACTCCATCTTGAACTTCTTCTTCAACATAAATTTGTTCAGAAAAGTGAGGTCTATCTTGATTCTGAACTTGCCTCCTTGCTTGGGGACGGAAAAAAACCCTTGAGTAAACCACTGAAAAATTTCTGGTGAGTAGAAAACGGTTTTAAGGCACCCTCTTCAACAAATTCTTGGAGCAGAGAAAGAACTTAGGATAAACAGATCAGGAGGCAATTCTCTTAAATCCAAGTAGTAACCGAGTAATGCCAGAACTTCTGTTTTTTTGGTCACCTCTCTTCCCCCCAAAAAATGGACTCAAAAAGTCGTATGTAACCAGAAAACATACTAATAAAAACTAAGTTCAACCTGTAAAAAAAAAAAAAAAAAGGCCTTACACAGCTCCATCAACAGCAAAATAAATAATTATTGGTTTTAGAATATGTGACACGAAACAATTTTTGTTCATAACAAATTGTTTTATTTTGTAAAAGTAGTAAATCATAAAAAACTATATATATGATATCGCCTTAATCATACTGACCCACAGAATAAAGTTAATATGTCATTTTTACTGCACAGTAAACGCTGTAAAAACATAACCCCAAAAATTGTAGCGGAATTGCAGGGTTTTTAAAGGTTCATTAATACCTTGGTACATAAAATTGTATAATTAGAAAAAACAACTCGTCCCATAAAAAACATGCCCTTATATGGATTTCAATTAAAAAAATAAAAAATATGTTTCTTGGAATGCGACGATATTGAAAAATCAAAAATTGTCTGTGTCCTTAAGGGCTTAATAAAGCAGAGTTGAGCTATCTTAATTCAATGAGTTACCACTGTACACAAAATGAAATGTTCTCTGCTACATTTGTATGTTCTTTCCCTCCTGACCAGCAAAAGGCTTGTGAAGTGTATTTTACATATCCAGTTACTAGAGATAATTTTCTAGGTCCCAGAGAGACATATTTAGTAAAATTACGCTACGAAAGTACATATTGTCAACCTTTCCTGCTCAGAGTTTTCAGTTAGGGATTTTGTGGTTTGGAAAGACTGATCAAATGTAAACAAGTTACATAAAATATCCACAGTAAGCCATGAGGACACTCTTCATCAAGAGCAATGTCAGTACATTTCCCTGTTCCAGTGGCGGGTCCAACTTGCTTCTCCACCCTCCTGCGATGCCTATTCTTTTGGCCACTGCTTCCTGTTACTGACCCCGTTGGGTTACGCGTTGACGGGTGCCTGCTGATGACATCAGGCCGGGCTTTCTATTTAAAAGAAGAATCAGCCTACCTTCACTTGCCTGCAGATTGAGGTAGTTTCTCTGTGTTGTATCGTTCTTAACCTTGACCTTGGCTTTGTTATTGGATACTACTTCTGTCTCTTTCGGATTTGTCTGAACAACCTACAAGCAACCTCCAACCAAACCAATGGCGTAAAAGGGGTCCCTAAATTACAATAAACAACCGAAACACGAACCATGATGGAACATAGCACCCAAAAGAGAATAATAGGCAAAATATATTTGATGCAAAAATAAAAAAATCTTTATTAGATACACTATGCAATAAGTAGTACAGAGTAAAAGGATGGACCATACAAGAAGATAAAAACAGCAAGGTCAAATGTCAACAGACCAAATGGCTAACAGAGACAACCGACCGTCAGTGGCCAAGAACCACTCAGATCACCCACAAAAATAGAAATGTATATAATGAGATATAGTGATAACATGCCCATATATAACAATGGAAGGTAGTGTACAGTCTGTAGGGCGAAACGCGCGTCGAGGCGTTTTCTTTTGCCAGTACCTGTTGTTGCCGGTCCCACTCCCCACCATGTTTCAGGGTATGTGTTAACCTCCATTTTTTGTTTATTTATTTCTTCAGTTGATCTGTGTGACTTTCTGGCCTGTATGTTTTCATTTATATCTGGAGTATGGTTTATCTATATCTAGATGTTAGTACATTTCTTTTATGTCATTTATCATTAGTTCTATCTAATTAACACTACCTTCCATTATTATATATGAGCATGTGATCAGTATAGCTCATTATATATATTTCTATTTTTTTTTGGGTGATCTGAATGGTTCTTGGCCACTGACGGTCAGTTGTCTCTGTTAGCCATTTGGTCTGTTGACAGCTGACCTTGCTGTTTTTATCTCCTTGTATGGTCCATCCTTTTACTCTGTACTACTTATTCTCTTTTTGCATCAAATATATTTTGTTTATTATTCTCTTAGACTCCTGGCCTGTCCTCTATGTCCTCATCTTATAGTCTGGCTTGTCGCATCCTGATCACTCTCTTGGTGACAACCCTTGGCTCATCCCCGACCATGCTACTGCTTCCCTCAGCGTACCTGTCTTCAATAGGTGACTATTCAGGAGACCACAACCTTGGGGGAGTTGAGCGCGTGGAATTATTTAGTCTCTGCAACCCAGTTTTTTTTCAAACTGAATGCGGCTTAGAGGATCCATATTCCCGGTAAGAGATGTTTATCCCCACTGTGGATAAAATGAATAAATAAATTTTTTTACCTGATGTTACAGTGATATAAGAAAATGCTGGAAGATCGGCACTGCTTAGTAAACATGTCAATCATTGACATCTTGCATTACTATGTATCCCTGTTGAGTGAATATATTATGACTATTCATGCAGTTTTTTGCTGTCAGCATATTTCACACAACTTGTACGAGATGTGGTAATGCTGGAATGACCGATTTTGTTATAGAGTATTAAAGGTCCTAAATTGTTCTAAGATTCATTCCAAGAGCATTGTGTATAATGAGGAAAGGCAGCAGAGCATAGCTGGGGGAAATACGCTGTTGTCACGGGTGATTCACCTTACTTCAGTCTTCAGATTCTGCCAAGTTATATTCTCAGTGTAGTACATGAAGTAAACATAAATATACACTCATAAATAAGCCACTCATAATCTCGCGAGATTACGGAGGTAAACGAGATTTCGTTTCCCTTGCTGGAAATCTCAAAGAAAAGATTCAGAAGTGTCAGGATTCTGAATACACATCACGTCCAGGCTGGATGGTCATGTGTATTCATTATCAGGACACTTGATTAACGTTAATCTCTGTTTATGTGGCTGCACATCGCTGCTGTGTAAATGAATGGAGTTGAGTGTATGATGCTGACTGGTCAGTGATTGGTCAGCGTCATACACGTAAACACGCCCAGTTAAAAACACAATACACGCCCAGTTGGACATAACGAAAAAAAAAACGCCCAGTTGTCCATTTCAAAGCTCATTTGCATATATATATAAAATAGCTCATAACTTGGCCAAAAATGAACGTTTTTAAAAAAAACAAAACGTTACTGTTATCTACATTGCAGCGCCGATCACATGCAATAGGAGACAGGGATTTCAGAATCTGGTGACAGAGCCTCTTTAAATAGAGCTCTCATGCTCAACGTCGGTTTGGTGTTCCTTGGGCTCACAAGAAGAAATCATTTTGTTGGCCCACCCTTCATCGACAGTATACAGAACTCTTTTAGTTGCATTATAGGTCTAAAAGGATTTGTGAATTAACCCATAAGAAATAGACCCCCAGTGACAAGTGATTTTGGGGCCCATTATTGTGCCAGAGACTGGAGGATCCTTTGGTACTCTGGTGGGCCAGTCTGACCCTGCATTTGCCTTCACGGCTAACTAGAAGAAATCCATTGGTCGAGTATGCATTGTTATTTTCATAGGGAGAGGGGGATAGACAGCTGTCAGACACCTCTGGCTCCTCTTATCGTCTTTGGAGCGTACATGTTAAAATCCGATATGTTAAATCTCGCATTCCCCTATGACAGGCGTTGGGATCAATGGGTCAGTAGGTCTGCCCCTATACATATTACATTATTGTTGGATATCTTGTTGACATCTGACAATTTTCTACTGTTTAGGGACAGCTTATTTTAGCATTATGTAAAACTGTTACTGGGGAAGGAGCCCTTACCAAATGTTGTCTCTGCTTACAAACTTTCCATTTTAAAAGACCTCCAGCAAGACTATTACATTTGGATGAGGGTCTCCATTTCAACTGATAAGCATCGCCAAGGTAGTCATAGGGTATTATTTCATTTTTTGTCATTCATGGGAATACTACTTGAGGCAGAAGAATATAAATGATCCCATGTAATATATATATATATATATATATATATATATATATATATATATATATACATATATATATATATATATATATACATACACATATACATGTATCTGTTAATGGTATTCTTTCTACTATATTAAAGATTATCAGGATATTCAATGGAAACTTGAATATATGATAGAAATTATTTTTTGGTGACAATATAATTTTCCTATTGAATAAATACAGTATAATAAGAAAAGGAATGTTTACTGATTGACATATTGCCAATTTTATTTTTCTAGCTGAGGTACTGAAAACATAATTTTTGTTTTATTTATTAGATACTATTGGTCCAGGGGGGAAGACAATTTGACCTGAACACATCATTTTTTTAGTGGAATTTATCATGTACTGTATGTATATATTCTGTGAAGAAGAGGCACAGAATGCTGTTACAAGTATTCTTTTAAAATATCCAATAGAAGCCCCAATAGGTATAAATAAATATTAACCGGTGCCGTCACAGCTCAAAATGTATAGAAGAAAAAACAAACATACTAGGACACATCCAGCACACGAAGGGGTAGAAAAAATTATTTGGAAATGTATTCAATAAGAGATACAACTACCATTTCCCAAGGCTATTACCTAGTAGGATAAATACAATATATTTAAAATAAAACACTTCCGGCCAAGTAGTATAATACAAGAAAAACTGCCAGATTTACATGCATGTACTATTAGTAAACTGACTATAACTGAAAACAGCCCCTAAGATATCATATATTAATCACAATTGGAGAAAATGGTGGCCAAATCCATTACAGAGTACAATAAAACACAAAATGCGCATAACCGCCTCATATCCGACCAAAGACCATATATTTCCTAAAGTACCGTATATTTAAATATTGCTTCCCAACATTGATTATGCAATTCATACAGCAGACGACTAGCAAATTATGCACTTTTTGTATGCACTACAGAGTACAATATAGCACAAAATGCATATAGCTGCTTCATATCCGACCAAAAACCATACATTTTCTGGAAGAATATTTAACTATTTCTTCCCAACATTGAATATGTAGTTCATACAGCAGATAACTGGCAGATTATGCACTTTTTGATGAGAAAGGTGGTTTACAATGAATAGATATGCAGTTCATGCAACCTGCATCCAGTAATGCTTATATGTAGTATACTTGTGTAGTTGTCCACTTTTTGAAAAAAATATTGTATTCAAATAATTGGTATATCTTTCCAGCAACAGATTTGGGGTAAATTATGCACATATACGTAACCTATAGGCTTTTAAATAGCCCCCAGACATTTGATAATGCAGTTCATGCAACAAGTATATGATAATAGCTATGGAGGGTATACTCATCTGATCACTCGGAAATGCTCAGTATTCCCTCTCATAACGGGGTATGGCCATTTCCAAGTAGCCGGAGTGTTTCTCCATTTGTTCCTCATAGGTCACCAATAGCATGAGGTTTATCCAGTTACCATTCATTTTCTACAGTTGCCATCCCTTCTGTACGGCTGCTTTTGTTTAAGAAATAGGAGCTTGCTCCAAAGAGATAATGTTGCGGTTAGATAGCGGGATTCCAGGCCTAGGTGTCGGGAGAACCAGCGTGGTATGGTATATAACTACGACAGGTGGTCTGACGCACAGTGTGATAACGTCACTCACGTCCATACTTTTTGATTGGCCAATGTATTTCATCCCATCCGGGACTTCCTCAGAGCCACGGAGATACATAGGTAACATCTAGGCTTTATATAGTGTCACAATTAAAGGTAACATACCTCATAAAATAAAAAATATACAAAGTTAATTAGATATATTAAGAAAACGTATGTCAATAACTCCCACATATAGTTCAATGAGAATACATTCTCCATATAATATAAGAGAGGTAAATTATTACATAGGACTTTTAATAGTTTATACAATAAATTAACCTTATCAAGATATTAGGAAGGTGCCCTTCCCCAGAGACTAAAAGCAAAAAAGAAAAGAGAGTTTGAAAAAAAGGGGAAATAAGGAAATAAATTAAATATAAAATACCCAGAATTTATGGAATCAAAATAAAATATCTATAAGTAATCTCAGTAACAATTCAATCACAGAATAGTGAGAGGAAAAGATCTAATGTTGATTCGACAGAAAGTTTAAATGGGCCTATTTTATATAACAATGGAGGGCATCTGACAGGGGTGACAGGGAGTCAGTCAGGGACAAAACCAATAGGGGGTCCCAGACCGTGTTCCCACAAAACAAGGCAGGCCCCCATCCATACATTATGTACAACTTGATAAATACAGGTTTATACAAAATAATGCATAGAGGCATATATATAGTATATGTACACTACCGTTCAAAAGTTTAGGGTCACTTAGAAATGTCCTTATTTTTGAAAGAAAAGCTCAGTTTTTTTCAATGAAGATAACATTAAATTAATCAGAAATACACTCTATACATTGTTAATGTGGTAAATGACTATTCTAGCTGCAAACGTCTGGTTTTTAATGCAATATCTACATAGGTGTATAGAGGCCCATTTCCAGCAACCATCACTCCAGTGCTCTAATGGTACATTGTGTTTGCTAACTGTGTTAGAAGGCTAATGGATGATTAGAAAACACTTGAAAACCCTTGTGCAATTATGTTAGCACCGCTGTAAACAGTTTTGCTGTTTAGAGGAGCTATAAAACTGACCTTCCTTTGAGCTAGTTGAGAATCTGGAGCATTACATTTGAGGGTTCGATTAAACTCTCCAAATGGCTAGAAAAAGAGAGCTCTCATGTGAAACTCGACAGTCTATTCTTGTTCTTAGAAATAAAGGCTATTCCATGCGAGAAATTGCCAAGAAACTGAAGATTTCCTACAACGGTGTGTACTACTCCCTTCAGAGGACAGCACAAACAGGCTCTAACCAGAGTAGAAAGAGAAGTGGGAGGCCTCGCTGCACAACTGAGCAACAAGACAAGTACATTAGAGTCTCTAATTTGAGAAATAGACGCCTCACAGGTCCTCAACTGGCAGCTTCATTAAATAGTACCCGCAAAACGCTAGTGTCAACGTCTACAGTGAAGAGGCGACTCCGGGATTCTGGCCTTCAGGGCAGAGTGGTAAAGAAAATGCCATATCTGAGACTGGCTAATAAAAGGAAAAGATTAATATGGGCAAAAGCACACAGACATTGGACAGAGGAAGATTAGAAAAAAGTGTCATGGACAGACGAATCGAAGTTTGAGGTGTTTGGATCACACAGAAGAACATTTGTGAGACGCAGAACAACTGAAAAGATGCTGGGAAAGTGCCTGACGCCATCTGTCAAGCATGGTGGAGGTAATGTGATGGTCTGGGGTTGCTTTGGTGCTGGTAAAGTGGGAGATTTGTACAAGGTAAAAGGGATTTTGAATAAGAAAGGCTATCACTCCATTTTGCAACGCCATGCCATCCATACCCTGTGGACAGCGCTTGATTGGAGACAATTTCATCCTACAACAGGACAATGACCCAAAGCACACCTCCAAATTATGCAAGAACTATTTAGGGAAGAAGCAGGCAGCTGGCATAGAGCTGTTGTGGGAGCAGCTTGACCGTATGGTACGCAAGAAGTGCCCATCAAGCCAATCCAACTTGTGGGAGGGGCTTCTGGAAGCATGGGGTGAAATTTCTCCCGATTACCTCAGCAAATTAACAGCTAGAATGCCAAAGGTCTGCGATGCTGTAATTGCTGCAAATGGAGCATTCTTTGACGAAAGCAAAGTTTGAAGGAGAAAATTATTATTTCAAATAAAAATCATTATTTATAACCTTGTCAATGTCTTGACTATATTTTCTAGTCATTTTGCAACTCATTTGATAAATATAAGTGTGAGTTTTCATGGAAAACGCAAAATTGTCTGGGTGACCCCAAACTTTTGAACGGTAGTATATATATATATATATATATATATATATATATATATATATACACACACACTACCTTTCAAAAGTTTGGGGTCACCCAGACAATTTTGCGTTTTCCATGAAAACTCACACTTATATTTGGGTCTAGGTCAAGAATGGCAGGGAGTGAGTCAGGGACAGAGAAAAAAGGTCCATGACCTAGTCCCCACCACTCAAGAAAAGATATTCCCCACATATATATTTCAAATATGTATTTCAAGGGAGACAAGAAAAAAGGATCATCGATCCATATATTACTGGATCACTTTAAGAAAAAACAAGATTATACCAAAGGGATACCCGGTAGCCAACTTCCAGAATTCTATCAACTATAGGTAGAGGTATTGAGAACAAAGAGACACAGGGAAGGGAGGAACAAGGTGTCAGGGAGAAAGTCACAAGCCAATTTTAATGGCCAATGACCTGGTCCCCACCACCGAGAACCCAACATCCCCCACATATGTCTTTCCAGGTCTTGTTTGATTTTTAATTTAGATACCATTAATGTAACAAAACAGTGTTTCATATTTGGACATCCACACACCCTGGACTTTTTCTTACAACCTTTTGAAAAATAGGGTCCACTAATTTCGGTGGATGACCTCTCCTCTTTTACATTAATGGTATCTAAATTAAAATTCAAACAAGCCCTTAAAGTCTAGCTAAACGTTTGACAAACTTCTGACATGTCATAGTTACATAGTTACATAGTTAGTACGGCTGAAAAAAGACACATGTCCATCAAGTTCAACCAAGGGAAGGGAAAAGGGAAGGAAAAATTTCTACACATAGGAGCTAATATTTTTTTGTTCTAGGAAATTATCTAACCCTTTTTTAAAGCCATCTACTGTCCCTGCTGTTACGGCTCCTGCGGTAGGCTATTCCATAGATTCACAGTTCTCACTGTAAAGAAGCCTTGTCGTCTCTGCAGCTTGAACCTTTTTTTCTCCAGACAGAGGGAGTGCCCCCTTGTTTTTTGAGGGGGTTTTACAAGGAACAGGATTTCACCATATTTTTTGTATGTGCCATTAATATATTTATATAAGTTAATCATGTCCCCCCTTAGTCGTCTTTTCTCAAGGCTAAATAGGTCTAATTCTCTCAATCTTTCCTCATAACTTAAATTCTCCATGCCCCTAATTAGCTTCGTTGCTCTTCTTTGTATTTTTTCCAACTCCAGGGCATCCTTTCTATGAACTGGAGCCCAGAACTGAACTGCATATTCTAGATGAGGCCTCACTAATGCTTTGTAAAGTGGTAATATTACATCCCTGTCCCGCGAGTCCATGCCTCTTTTAATACACGACAATATCCTGCTGGCCTTTGAAGCAGCTGATTGACACTGCATGCTGTTATTGAGTTTATGATTTACAAGTACACCCAGATCCTTCTCAACAAGTGAATCCGCCAGTGTAGCTCCCCCTAGGACACATGATGCATGCAGGTTGTTGGTACCCAGATGCATAACTTTACATTTATCTACATTAAACTTCATCTGCCAAGTGGACGCCCAAACACTTAGTTTGTTTAAATCTGCCTGTAATTCATGAACATCCTCCATAGTCTGAACTATATTACATAGCTTGGTGTCATCTGCAAAAATAGAAATAGTGCTATTAATCCCATCCTCTATATCATTAATAAATAAGTTGAATAATAGTGGTCCAAGCACTGAACCCTGGGGTACTCCACTTATAACCGGGGACCATTCAGAGTAGGAACCATTGACCACAACTCTCTGGATACGGTCCTCGAGCCAATTCTCAATCCAATTACAAACTATATTATCTAAACCTATAGTCCTTAATTTACCCATTAGGCGTCTATGGGGGACAGTGTCAAATGCCCTAGCAAAGTCCAAAAACACTAAATCCACAGCGGCCCCTCTGTCTAGGCTTCTGCTTACCTCTTCATAAAAACAGATTAGGTTAGTTTGACAACTTCTGTCCTTAGTAAAAACGTGCTGGCTGTCACTTATAATGCTATTTATTGTCACATAATTCTGTATATAGTCCCTCAATAGCCCCTCAAACATTTTCCCCACGATGGATGTTAAGCTTACTGGTCTATAATTACCTGGGGAAGACCTAGAGCCCTTTTTGAAAATAGGCACCACATTTGCGCTGCGCCAGTCCCTTGGCACTATACCAGTCACTAGAGATTCTCTGAATATTATGAAAAGGGGGACAGAAATAACTGAACTAAGCTCTTTAAGAATTCTAGGGTGTAACCCATCTGGTCCCGGGGCCTTGTGCACATTTATTTTATTTAATTTAGCTTGGACCATCTCTACATTCATCCAATTCAGTATATCAACTGATATATTAACAGCACTGGCAGCGGCTACATCAGCTGCTCTTTCTTCAGTTGTATATACAGAGCTAAAGAACCCATTTAGTAACTCTGCCTTCTCTTGATCCCCTGTGATCAACTCCCCATTACCATTATCTAGGGGTCCTACATGTTCAGACCTGGGCTTTTTAGCATTTATATACTTGAAGAATTTTTTGGGATTTGTTTTACTATCCTTGGCCACCTGCCTTTCATTTTGTATTTTTGCTAATTTTATTACATTTTTACAGATTTTATTAAGCTCTTTATATTTTACAAAGGCTACAGCTGTACCCTCAGATTTGTATTTTTTAAATGCCCTTTTTTTGTCATGTATTGCCCCTTTCACAGAAGGTGTAAGCCATGTGGGGTTTAATTTGAGTCGTTTATACTTGTTACCTATAGGAATACATTTTGCACTATAATAACTCAAAGTAGATTTGAAAATCTCCCATTTATCATTTGTTCCATTATTTGACATAGTGATATGTCAGAAGTTTTGATTGGTGGGGGTCCGAGCACTGAGACCCCCACTAATCGCTAGAACAAAGCAGCTGAAGTGCTTGTGTGAGCGCTCAGCCGCTTCGTGTCTGTTCGGCTTTATCCGGAAAGCCGATGTATCGGAGTACAGGCTCATAGACTTTCTATTGAGTCCGTACACGATACTATTTTGGGGTACATATAATTTATTGATTAACTACAAGGGGGGCTGTGTGGTGCTATTTACAAGGGGAGCTGTGTGTGGCGCTATCTACAAGGGGGGATGTGCCTGACACTATCTCCAAGAGAGGGGCTGTGTGTGGCACTATCTACAAGGGGTGTGTGTGTGGCGCTATTTACAAGGCGGATGTGTGTGGCCCTATCCACAAGGGGGGCTGTGTGTGGCTCTATCTAAAAGGGGGGCTGTGTGGCGCTATCTAGAAGGGGGCTGTATGGTGCTATCTTCAACAGGGGAGCTGTGTGGCGTTAACTACAAGGGGGTCTGTGTGTGGCGCTATCTACAGGGGGCTGTGCTCTTTAATTTGTTTTCTTTTCATTTATTTTTATGTTAACTACGTTATATAACTATATCACTTGTAAAATGTATTAATGCTTTTATGCTCGAGTTACATTAAATACATTTAAAAAAAAATGACACCTCATTGATTGCTAGAGAAAGCAAACATGGCGAGGGGGAAGGAGATGACGGGAAATAAGTTGCCCCGTGTGCAGGAGAACTTAGCTACGCCTCTGCTGTCTTCATTTAGATGCTATACTGGTGTGTACACTACTACTCTGCCTTTTCACTTCATTATGTCAATGAACACAATACTGACATTGCCATGCTGGCGTATACATCCCCAGCGCCACTGTGTTAGTGGTGATGTCAACAATAGTGCAGACTGGGATCAATACAAGGCCACCAGTGACATGCAGAGCACCCATTGCCCATTTTTGACCCCCAGAGCCACACGTGTTTGTGCATATTTGCATGAGTGTATATGTATCTGTTTATCTATAATTTCCAGTAATTCTACAGCTACTAATCTCGTATTCCCTATTAAACCCCGTGGTTCAAGAGTTTGTAATTTGTGAATCCAAAATGCCTCTCTTTGTTTCAGGGTTTTAACTCTGTCCCTCCCTCTCCATGGGACAGGTATGTGTTCTATCACCTGGAACCGTAGCTGCGAAATATTGTGTAGTTTATGGATAAGATTTGCAGGGATAGGGAGTAGTGTACTGCCACATTGCATATTGGATTTGTGCTGTTTTATGCGATCACGCACACGCTGGGTTGTCTCTCCCCCATATGCGAGACCGCATGGACATATAATGATATACACCACGTAATTCATATTACAAGTGAAAAAATTGTGTATGGGTATGCCCTGTCCTGTATGTGGGTGATATATCTTATCACCTTTGATGTTATGTGAACATTGCAGATAGGATAGACATGGAAAGGTCCCTTTCTTGGGGGTACTCAGGAATGTTTGACTAGACAATCAGTTAGATGAGCCTACATCCGCCCTGACCAATTTATCCCTAAGATTCTGGGGTCTTTCTGTGCATGGTAGAAAGGGGGATTTGAATTCCTCAAAGTATGCATTTAGTTTTCTCTTTCATCAGTGTGTCTGTAGTGGTAGCCCTTGCCTTACCTATGTTCTCTCATGGATAACATCGAGCCCTCAGCTTATAGGCCATTTCTTCAGTGTCAGTTGTTCTTAGTCCCTCATTGTCCATTATCTGTGATATGCGATTAAACTATGATCTTGGTGTCCAGAATATGACAGCTGGAGAAGTGTAGGAGGATGTTCCTGTCAGTTTTTTTTAGTAAACAGATCAGTAGTAAGGTTGCCCTCCCTGCCTTTCACCACCAGTGTGTCCAGGAAACTAAAGGATGTAAGGTCATGACTGAGGGTAAACTGTAATTCGGGCCATATAATGTTGAGATACTGTGAGAATTCATGTAAGGTGTCTTATGGGCCATGCCAGAGACAGAAAATGTAATCAATGTAGCGTTTCCACATTAGGACGTGTTTTTCAAAAAGGATATTAGGGTAAATGCAGTGTTCTTCAAATGAAGCCATGTAGCAGTTAGAATATGGGGGGGCCACATTCGATCCCACATCGGTCCCTTTTCCTTGGATGAAGTACGAAACTTCAAAGAGAAAATAATTCTCTGTAAGCATAGTATGGAGTAAATCCATACTTAGGTCAATCATTTTGGGGTCTTTCCTTGTCTTAGTCAGGGTCTCATGTATGGCGCAAAAGCCCTTCTCATGTGTGATGGAGGTATATAGGCTACACACGTCGAAGGTCACTAAAAGTGTTTCCGGTGGTGTTCGTCTGAGTGGTAGAGAGAAAGGCGGAGGTATCAAGAAGGAAGGATCTGGTATTGTTGACTAAGGGGGTAAGAATTTTTTCCTAAGAAATGGATAGTGCTGATACTACTGAATCTGTAGAGGCTAGTATTGGGCGACCTGGTGGTTTAGCTAGCCTTTTATGTATTTTGGGCAATGCATAAAATACAGGTGTAACAGGTTGTTGATTAGTTAGGAATATTACTGTTTTGTAAAGGATCTGCCAGGCACTGCTTCGGGGTTAACTCCCAGAATTAATCAGTCAACACCTGAGTGTACATCCCTGAGACAGACACCAGCTTCCTCCACTCAGGCTGGCAGGCTTAGGAGTGGGAGAGCCTATCGCAACCTGGCCAGACTCAGCTAGCTCCCGCCCTCGGTCTATTTAAGCCTGCTCTTCCTGTCCATCTGTGCTTGTGAATTTCTTTCCTTGAGGTTTCCTGGCCCAGCTACAGCTCCTGCTATTTTTGATCCTGCTCCATACAGACCACGGCTTACCGACTACTCTTCTGCTTTTCGCTTTGTACCTCGCACTCTCCTGGCTTGACTCGGCTCGTTCACTACTCTGTTGCTCACGGTGTTTCCGCGAGCAACTGCCCATTTCCCTTGCTTGTATTCCCTTGTTTGTTTGTCGTGTTTGTCATGCACTTACTGAGCGCAGGGACCGCCGCCCAGTTGTACCCCGTCGCCTAGGGCGGGTCGTTGCAAGTAGGCAGGGACAGAGTGGCGGGTAGATTAGGGCTCACTTGTCCGTTTCCCTACCCCCCCCCACTATTACAAATTCACAAGCCCTATACCTAGTCTACCCTGGTCCCTGACACCATTATGGAACCCCGTGAAACCCTGGCTCAGCAAATGCAGGGTCTCTCCCTACAGGTCCAGGCCCTGGCTCAGAGGGTCAACCAGCCTGATGCTACCTTGGTAGTTCCCCTTACCCCCCCCCACTATTACACATGGTTCTGAACTTTGCTGCCAGCCGCGAAAGCGAAAATAACCAAGATCGAGCGTCTAGGATTTACTTGTCAATAGCTCGCCTGGGAAACATCCAGAGAAGTCAAAGACAGTGCTTCTATACTAATTGCCAGGCGCTGAGACGAATGCCGCCAAGATCTAGCGTCTATGAGTTACGGTTCAAGAATTAGCCTCAGAAACAGTGGGAAACAGTGCTTCTATACGAATTGCCAGGCGCTGAGACGAATACCGCCAAGATCGAGCGTCTATGACTTACGGTTCAAGAATTAGCCTCAGAAACAGTGGTTCTGAACATGCTGCCAATAGCTCGTCTGGGAAACATCCAGAGAAGTCCTTAACAAACTCGGGTAGCGTATTCACCTCCTTAGGGGGAGAAATAGAATTAACAGAAAAACATGACGTACAACATTCATTACCCCATTTGGTTAGCTCCCCAGTATTCCAGTCAAACGTAGGATTATGCAACTGCAACCAGGGAAGACCTAGAACCAAATCGTACGATAATCCCTGCATCAATAGTACAGAGCATTGCTCCAAATGCATGGAGCCAACAAGGAGTTCAAAAACAGGGGTATGCTGTGTAAAATAACCATTAGCAAGAGGAGTGGAGTCGATACCCACTACCGGAACAGGTTTAGGCAAATCAATCAGAGGCATAGCGAGAGACATAGCAAATTCCACAGACATGATATTAGTAGAGGACCCTGAATCCACGAAGGCACTGCCGGTAGCAGACCTACCACCAAAAGAGACCTGAAAGGGAAGCAATATCTTAGTACGTTTCATATTTACGGGAAATACCTGTGCGCCCAAGTGACCTCCCCGATGATCACTTAGACGCGGGAGCTCTCTGACAGCATTCTTACGCTTGGGACAGTTGTTTACTTGATGCTTGACATCCCCACAGTAGAAGCAGAGACCATTCTTCCTGCGGAATTCTCTACGTTGTTGAGGGGACACGGAAGCCCCGAGTTGCATAGGTATTTCTGAGTCTTTAGGGGAGAAACGAAGCAACGGGACTTCGGGAGGCATCATGGGGGAGTCGGAGGAAAAAACACATAAACGTTCACGTTGTCGTTCCCTGAGACGTCGGTCAAGTCGTACCACTAAAGCCATAACCTGGTCTAAGGAGTCAGAAGAGGGATAACTAACTAGCAGGTCTTTCAGGGCATTCGACAGACCCAACCTAAACTGGCACCTTAAGGCAGGGTCATTCCACCGAGAAGCTACGCACCACTTCCTAAAGTCAGAGCAATACTCCTCAACAGGTCTCTTACCCTGACGTAAGGTCACCAGCTGACTCTCGGCAAAGGCAGTTCTGTCAGTCTCGTCATAAATAAGTCCGAGGGCAGAAAAGAAACGATCAACGGAGGAAAGTTCAGGGGCGCCAGGAGCCAAGGAGAAGGCCCACTCTTGGGGCCCTTCCTGGAGCCGGGACATAATTATACCCACCCGCTGGCTCTCAGAACCTGAGGAGTGAGGCTTTAAGCGAAAGTAAAGCCTACAACTCTCCCGAAAGGAGAGAAAAGCCCTCCGGTCACCTGAGAACCGGTCGGGCAACTTGAGGTGGGGTTCAAGGGGTGCGGTGAGGGGAACTACCAAGGTAGCATCAGGCTGGTTGACCCTCTGAGCCAGGGCCTGGACCTGTAGGGAGAGACCCTGCATTTGCTGAGCCAGGGTTTCACGGGGTTCCATAATGGTGTCAGGGACCAGGGTAGACTAGGTATAGGGCTTGTGAATTTGTAATAGTGGGGGGGGTAGGGAAACGGACAAGTGAGCCCTAATCTACCCGCCACTCTGTCCCTGCCTACTTGCAACGACCCGCCCTAGGCGACGGGGTACAACTGGGCGGCGGTCCCTGCGCTCAGTAAGTGCATGACAAACACGACAAACAAACAAGGGAATACAAGCAAGGGAAATGGGCAGTTGCTCGCGGAAACACCGTGAGCAACAGAGTAGTGAACGAGCCGAGTCAAGCCAGGAGAGTGCGAGGTACAAAGCGAAAAGCAGAAGAGTAGTCGGTAAGCCGTGGTCTGTATGGAGCAGGATCAAAAATAGCAGGAGCTGTAGCTGGGCCAGGAAACCTCAAGGAAAGAAATTCACAAGCACAGATGGACAGGAAGAGCAGGCTTAAATAGACCGAGGGCGGGAGCTAGCTGAGTCTGGCCAGGTTGCGATAGGCTCTCCCACTCCTAAGCCTGCCAGCCTGAGTGGAGGAAGCTGGTGTCTGTCTCAGGGATGTACACTCAGGTGTTGACTGATTAATTCTGGGAGTTAACCCCGAAGCAGTGCCTGGCAGATCCTTTACATGTTTATTGATCTATGGTGCCCCTAATTAGGTGTCTTTCTAGAATTGCTCTAATTTTTTGTGCAATCTTATTGGTAGGGTCCTGACTGATGGGAGAGTATACTGTGTCATCCTGTAGTTGTCTATGGATCTCTTTCGTGTAGTCGGATTTATCCATAACAACCAATGCCCCTCCCTTATCAGCCGGTTTAATAACCAGTTCCTCATCCTCAATCAGTGAGGAAAGGGCCTGTCTGTCAATATTATCCAGGTTAGCCTGGCACATATAGTAACCCAGTTCAATGTCTTGACGAAATAAATGAATGTCCCGATGGACCAATTTAATAAATGGTTTGGGGGGGTGGGGGTGAGTTCTTGGGTGGAGAAAACAAACTTCTGTTTCTCAATCCCAGTTCTATAGAGGTGATGGTGGTTGCCGTGGTGGGTATAGTTCTATCATCAACCCGCCCTGTGCGTTAGGTTGCTATGTGATGACAACTCTAGGTTTCTACATGATGATGACTCAGTTGCGTCATCACGCTGGCAACATTCACTCTATACCTTCTATTCGGTCTCCTTGTGGCAAAGCAATGATGCTGCCTCCACCCCCTACATGCACGATAAAGTCACTTCTGACGCACACGTGACCCATGAAGGCGTTCCCGGTCATCCGCATAATGGAGGTTGCTACAAACACAGCACTTCTACTGCGGCTAGCCGCGTATACGAAAGCGCCAATAAGCAGTATTCTATTCAGACTAAGGGAATGATATATAACTTCTTAATGCTGTTATTTCTTCAACCTTCCATCACACTGAACCCGCTCTCTTTGCTTGACATCTTCAATATACTGTCAGTGATGTTCCTTTGGTATATATGCTTGTATATATATGTTCACCTAAGAAGTTTACCGATTTAGCTTTTCTGTCTATCTATGCATTTAATATTCAACTGATTTTGTGATTTCTTCTCCTTATACACATATACGTCTAACATCGTATTACTCTGGACGCCCATCACAGGTTCATGCATAAACAAGGCATCTCTCTTCCTTAAAGACTAGAGACCGTCACAAAACAGTTTATAAGCATAACAGGTATGGTAGTACCACTGGCATGTTCCTGTGACTTTTTCTCATCCGCTGGACTCTAAATCTCCTTGTTTTTCATCTCATAACACCTTGTATGTTGTTACTCTACATATATTGTTGAATTATTTACATAATTTGTATCTCATATTACTTATATGACATTCGTGCGTTATATGTGATATATATGAAGTTATAATATATATCTTTTTAGATTAGCACAGAGGGAGCAAACACAACATTGGGTCATATCTCTAGAATGGGTTGGTCCAGGAAAAAAAGAAAAACAGCACTGGAATCGGAGACAGCACTATTCATTTCAGTCGACCAGTTCAACTTATATGACCTAGGGACAGGTCCTCTTTAAGGCTGAATAACTGCAATATCCACCTTGCAAACATCGAAAGAAAAACTTAAATGTAAATATCCCAAATAAACTCTGGATGACTTTGTATCGTTAGTTACAATGATTTAAATATCGTGGATTACTTTTACCTTCTCTTCACTTTGGATGCTTAGATTCCTTTCCAGCTGCTGTAGTTTTGATGGCCCACGTCATCTGTGGTTTACTTTCTGTCCTATAAATGTGTTACCCCACAGGGGATTAAAGATCACACTACTGAAAGGCTTAGATTAATTTTGAATACTGATGTTAGGAAGACTGTTTTCCGCTTCTTAAATTTTGTTAAGTTCTTTGACATAGTTGCCAACATTTCAATAGAAATTCCAAGGTCTCTTTGGAGCATGAAAACATGTCATATAATTTGCATTGTAACATGACTTGACTATAAAACATTTATACAATTTTCATCATAGAATTCTACAGTATTCCAAAGTTATTTAACAAACAATATAAAATGCCCCCATCAAGATTGTGTTAATATGTAAATGCATACAAGTTGGATACTTTGTTTTAATACTTACCGTTGCATCTATTTTCTTATCCTCCTTCTTTCCACTGCAGTGCTAAAGCATATGAAACAATACATGGGGGACCGTGATTACGGACCTATTCATTTCTATTGCCCGCGGGCACCTTTTCGTATATTTACGGGAAGGTGTCCGAGTAGTAAAAAGGCTCCGCAAAAGATAGGACATGTCCTATTTTTTGCTTTTTAAGGACCGTGCTCCCATAATTTAGGACCCATGCACACGACCGTGCCCGTAATTATGGTCCGTGATTACGGCGGCGGCCGGCCGCGGACATCCATCCGCATTTGCATGCCATGCTCCCACATAAAGTATTGGAGCATGGTCCGTAAAAAGCAAAAGATAGGACAAGTCCTATCTTTTGCAGAGCCTTTTTACGGCTCTGACACCTTCCCGTAAATGTACGAGAAGGTGTCCGTGGGCAATAGAAATGAATAGACCGTAATTTCGGATGAATTCTATGGTCATGTGTATGGAGCCTCACCCATTATTCTACATGCAGCATAAACCAGTTAAGGTAAGCCTTGGCATCTATGACTAAGCCACACGTCAGACTGGATCAACATTAAACAAGAATTCTGCACATTGAGGCCCCATGCACACGACCGTAAAAAACTTCCGTTTTTGCGGACCGCAATTGCGGTCCGCAAAAACGGAGCCATTCACTTTCATTGAACACTGACACCTCTCCGTAGCACTACGGAAGGGTGTCCGTGCCGTGGAAATGTTCCGGGAATTATTGAACATGTCCGATCTTTTGCATTTTGCGGGCCGTGCTCCCATACTTTGTATGGGAGCACGGCCCGAAAATGCGGCTGTCAGTCGGCGGCCGGCCGTGCCCGCAATCGCGGGCCGTGATTGCGGGCACGGTCATGTGCATGGGGCCTTACATAGGAGCTGATATTTTTTTGTTCTAATAAATTATCTAAGCCTTTTTTAAAGCTATCTACTGTTCCTGCTGTGACGGCTCCTGCGGTCGGCTATTCCATAGATTCACCGTTCTAATAGTAAAGAAGGCTTGTCGCCTCTGCAGGTTGATTGGTTTGACAACTTCTGTCCTTAGTAAAACCGTACTGGTTGTCACAAATAATAAAAAAATGTTTGCCACATAATCCTGTATATAGTCCTTTAAGAGCCCCTCAAACATTTTTTCAATGATAAATGTCAAGTTTACTGGTCTATAATTATCCGGGAAAACCTGGAGCCCTTTTAAAAAATGGGCACCACATTTGCCCTGTGCCAGTCCCTCGGCATTTTACCAGTCACTAGAGAATCTCTAAATATTGTGAACAGGGGGACAGAAATAACTGAACTAAGATCTTTTAAGAACTTTTGCGTGTAACCTATCTATTTAACTTATCCTACTTCAGCTGCTCTTTCTTCTGTTGTATATATAGAGCTACAGAAAAGATTTAGTGACTCTGCCTTCTTTTGATCCCCCATCACCATTACCACTATTTAGGGGTCCTACATGTTCTGACCATGTTTTTTTTTTGCATTTATATACTTAAATACCTTTTTTGGATTTGCTTTGCTACCTTTGGCCATCTGCCTTTCTTTTTGTATTTTTGCTGATTTTATTACTTTTTTTTTTTTTACAGATTTTATTAAGCTCTTTATTAAGCTCCCTTTTACAGAAGGTGTAAGCCATGTAGGATTTTATTTTCGTTTTTTATACTTGTTACTTACAGGAATACATTTTGCAGTAGCATTACCCAAAGAAGATTTTAAGCACTACCATTTAGCATTTGTACCATTCATTTGACATTAGTTGTTCCCAGTCTATGTTCTGAAGTGCAGCCGACATCCTGGAGAAATTGGCTTTCTTAAAATTAAGTGTTATTGCCCTTCTAGCCTGTGTTTGTTTTCTACAGTATAGGTAAAATGAAATTATATTGTGGTCACTCTTGCCAAGGTTTTCACGAACAGTGACATTCCCAACAAGCTCTGCATTATTAGAAATGATCAGATCCAAAAGAGCTTCACCTCTATCACAAACTGGGTTATAAAATTATCCTGCAACAAGTTGAGGATGTTTCTCCCCTTTGCAGTTGAAGCAGAACCATGAACCCAATCAATATCTGGGTAACTAAAATCTCCCATTATTACTACAGCACCAGCCTGTGAAACCCGGTCCATGTGTTTATAAACTGACCTTCCATCTTCTCAGTGGTAGGATATTTTTAAGATTAAATTAATTAAGATTATATTACTGTGAGGCACATGATATTATGAATTTTAAACCTCCATGTGCCTCACATTAATAGTAATTAACCTCACACATTAACCTAATGTTGTCCATTATGACTGTGAGAAACATGATCGGGTTAATTACTATTAGGGGGGATTCACACGAGCGTGTATTCGGTCCGTGCGGGCCGCGTGGTTTTCACGCGGCACGCATGGACCAATACAAGTCTATGGGGCAGTACAGACAGTCCGTGCTTTTTGCGCAGCGTTTGTCTGCTGCGCAAAAAGCGCGACAGGTTCAATAACTCTGCGTATTTCGCGCATCACGCACCCATTGAAGTCAATGGGTGCGTGAAAATCACGCGCACCACACGGAAGCACTTCCGTGGGACGAGCGTGATTCGCGCAACAGCAGTGAAAAGGATGAATGAAAACCGAAAAGCACCACGTGCTTTTCTGTTTCCGAACATCCAAACGGAGTGTCTTTGCGATGAGCGAAGCCGGACAAGCGTACCGAACTTCACCGGGTTCGGCCAAACTCGTTTTGGCCGATCCCGGCAAAAAAATTATCGGTACGCGACGTCGGGAGAGATTCACTGTGCATGGTGCTGAAAGAGTTAAACTGTTTCAGCACCATGGACAGTGACTTGCGATCCCAAAATACATTAACCTGTAAAAAAAACCGAAGTTCTAACTTACCGATTACTCCTGTCTCCTTCCTGCAGTCCGACCTCCCGGGATGACACTTCAGTTCAAGTGACAGCTCCAGCCAATCACAGGCCAAGCACAGGCTGCAGCCAATCACAGGCTGCAGCGGTCACTTGGACTGCCGCGTCATCCAGGGAGGTGGGGCCCGATGTCAAGAGAGGCGCGTCACCAAGGACGCGTCACCAAGGACGCGTCACCAAGGCAACGGCCGGGAAGTTCTCGGTAAGTAGGAACTTTATCTTTTTTTTTTACAGGTTTTTCGCTGTTGTGTTCGGCATTCACTGTCGAGGGTGCTGAAAGAGTTAGCTCTTTCAGCACCTTGGACAGTGACGGGCGTCGACAAGCCTCATCTCTATGATGCCGGCTGCGCGAAAATCACGCAGCCGCGCATCAGACACGCATGACACACGCAGCTGTCAAATGGTTTTTGCGCTCGCAAAACGCCGCGTTGTTTGCGCGCGCAAAAACGCAACGCTCGTGTGAATCTCCCCTTAGGGTATGTTCACACGCTGAGTGGCAGTTACGTGTGAAAAGACAGACTGTTAACAGCTGCCTCGTTTCACACGTAAAAGCTCCTCCTCGTAATTTACGAGGCGTCTGAGACGCTCGTAAACCTTGAGCCGTGCTTCATTGATTTCAATGAAGAACGGCTCAAATTACGTGGCAAAGAAGTGCCCTGCACTTCTTTGCCGAGGCAGTAAATTTACGGGTCGTCGTTTGACAGCTGTCAAACGACGACTCGTAAATAACAGGTCGTCTGCACAGTACGTCGGCAAACCCATTCAAATGAATGGGCAGATGTTTGCCGACGAATTGTAGCCATATTTTCAGACGTAAAACGAGGCATAATACGCCTCGTATACGTCTGAAATTTGGCCGTGTGAACATACCCTTAGGGTTTGTTCACACGGCCTATTTACGGACGTAATTCGGGCGTTTTTGCCCCGAATTACGTCTGAAAATAGCGCCTCAATAGCGTTGACAAACATCTGCCCATTGAAAGCAATGGGCAGACGTTTGTCTGTTCACGCGAGGCGTAATTTACGCGCCGCTGTCAAATGACGGCGCGTAAATAGACGCCCTCGTCAAAGAAGTGACCTGTCACTTCTTTGGCCGTAATTGGAGCCGTTAATCATTGACTACAATGAACAGCAGCGCCAATTACGTCCGTAATTGACGCGGCATTCAAGCGCCTGCACATGCCGTTACGGCTGAAATTACAGGGATGTTTTCAGGCTGAAACATCCCCGTAATTTCAGCCGTTACGGACGCCCTCGTGTGAACATACCCTTAATGTGAGACACGTGGAGGTTCAAAATTCATCACACCTCGTGCCTCACATCAGAAAATGGAAGAAGTTTTTTTTTTAATATGATTGTTGGCAAAGTACCGTTTTGGTATGGAGAATCGCAATACTACACAAAGTATCGGTATCGAAGTCCAAATTCTGGTATCGTGACATCCCTATTACAAAGTTTCTTATAAACGCCTGTACTATTAATTTATGCAAAGTTTGTTGAAATTACAGAGCCCATTTCATCGTAACACTCTCAGCACCTGAGTATTGTCATAATCTGCAAAGACATCAGTATAAAGAAATGCTCCCATGGGAATAAATGGAGCGATCAGCTCCAAAACAGGCCAAATACAGAATTGTATGTTTGTTTTTTTCCAGAAATTCACATTTTCTAGTGGAAAATATATCAGCTTACTTTATGAGTCGGGCATATGGGGATTTAAATTAAACGGGTTGTGCAGTCATATGAAATTAATATTGATGGCCTGTGCACAGGATAAGCCATCAATATCTTATCCTTGGGGGTCCGACTCAGCTGTTTTGAAGGGCCGTGGCGCTCGTACACATTCTGCTTCCCCTTCATTACTGTCACTGCTTGTACTGTGAATTGCCGACAGACTTGTAGCAGAGGTTCACAGTATTAGGCTGGATTCACACGAGGTCATTACGTCCAGAATTGACAGACGTATTTCGGCCGCAAGTCCCGGACCGAACACAGTGCAGGGAGCCGGGCTCATAGCATCATAGTTATGTACAATGCTGGGAGTCCCTGCCTCGCTGCCGGACAACTGTCCCGTACTGTAATCATGTTTTCAGTATGGGACAGTTGTCCGGCAGCGAGGCAGGGACTCCTAGCATCGTACATAAGTATGATGCTAGGAGCCCGGCTCCCTGCACTGTGTTCGGTCCGGGACTTGCGGCCGAAATACGTCCGCCAATTACGGACGTAATGACCTCATGTGAATCCAGCCTTACAGTCTTCTGCCATTCACTTCAATAGGTGATGGCCGTAATACTGTGAACCACTGCTACAAGTGTGTCGACGATTCACAGTAGGAGCAGATAAGGAATGAAGGGGGAGTAGCGCTCGTACAAGCAACACAGGCCACTTTAAAACAGCTGATCGGCGGGGGAGTCGGGATTCGGACTCCCACTGATCAGATTTTGTTGACCTATCCTGAGGATATGCCATCAATTTCTTATGACTGGGCAACCCATTTAAAGGGAAGGGGTCATGATTTTTTTAAAATTATTATTATTATATTGCTTTTAATATAATGTAAATAGAAATTGTATTTATTTGTGTTGTCACTTTCTACTTTTTAATGCATTGATACTTTTACTTCTCTATGGGGGCTGCCATTTTTTTTTTCTATCTCTGTAATGACACATACAGAGATGGAATACGGCAGCACAATGCATAGGGCACAATGAACGACATCCGTTCATTGCTTCTGCTATCTGGCTCTGTACTGCGCAGACGCAAGTCAGAGTCACACAGCAGAGAAGCCTGTTTGTAGGGAGATAGCAGGCACCATTATGAAGACCAGCTGCACTGCAGGTAAGGCGTGTGTCTCTGTCTGTCCCTCTCTCTCTCTCACAGACCCCCGCTCTCGTGACACCCGACGGCCCCCCCGGCGGGCCCCCGCCCACCCTGTCGCTAGATGTATTGTCAGTGTGGACGGTGTGCGGAGCAAAGCTTGTCAGATGTAGTAGAGCTGAGTGTGTGTGTCTGTATGTAGCAGTGCTGAGTGTGTGTGTATGAATGTAGCAGTGCTGAGTGTGTGTATGTATGTAGAAGCGCTATGTGTGTGTGTGTGTGTGTGTCTGTATGTAGCAGAGCCGAGTGTGTGTGTCTGTGTACTAGAGCTGAGTGTGTGTCTGTGTAGCAGAGCTTAGTGTAGCAGTGCTGAGTGTGTGTGTTAGTGCAGTAGAGCTGAGTGTATGTCTGTGTAGCAGAGCTGAGTGTGTGTGTCTGTGTAGCAGTGCTGAGTGTATGTGTATGTATGTAGCAGTGCTGAGTGTGTGTGTATGTATGTAGCAGTGCTGAGTGTGTGTGTCTGTATGTAGTAGTGCAGAGTGTGTGTGTGTCTGTGTAGTAGAGCTGAGTGTGTGTCTATGTAGCAGAGCTAAGTGTGTGCGTCTGTATGTAGCAGTGCTGTGTGTGTGTGTCTGTGTAGTAGAGCTCAGTGTGTGTGTCTGTGTAGCAGTGCTGTGTGTGTGTGTGTATGTATGTAGCATGGCTGAGTGTGTGTATGTATGTAGCAGTGCTGAGTGTGTGTATGTATGTAGCAGTGCTGAGTGTGTGTGTATGTAGCAGAGCTGAGTGTGTGTCTGTGTATTAGAGCTGAGTGTATGTCTGTGTAGCAGAGCTGAGTGTGTGTGTGTGTGTCTGTGTAGCAGTGCTGAGTGTGTGTATGTAGCAGTGCTGAGTGTCTGTATGTAGCAGTTCTGAGTGTGTGTCTGTGTAGTAGAGCTGAGTGTGTGTCTGTGTAGCAGTGCTGTGTGCGTGTGTGCGTGTGTGTGTGTATGTATGTAGCAGTGCTGAGTGTGTGTGTGTGTGTGTATGTATGTAGCAGTGCTGAGTGTGTGTCTGTGTAGCAGAGCTGAGTGTATGTCTGTGTAGCAGGGCTGAGTGTGTGTGTCTGTGTAGCAGTGCTGAGTGTGTGTGTGTGTGTGTGTGTATGTATGTAGCAGTGCTGAGTGTGAGTGTATGTATGTAGCAGTGCCGTGTGTGTGTGTGTGTGTCTGTGTAGTAAAGCTGTGTGTGTCTGTGTAGCAGAGCTGAGTGTGTGTGTCTGTATGTAGAAGTTCTGAGTGTGTTTCTGTGTAGTAGTGCTGAGTGTGTGTCTGTTTAGCAGAGCTGAGTGTGTGTCTGTGTAGCAGTGCTGTGTGTGTGTGTGTGTGTGTGTGTGTATGTATGTAACAGTGCTGAGTGTGTGTGTGTATGTATGTAGCAGTGCTGAGTGTGTGTATGTATGTAGCAGTGCTGACTGTGTGTATGTATGTAGCAGTGCTGAGTGTGTGTCTGTGTGTGTGTCTGTGTAGAAGTGCTGAGTGTGTGTGTGTATGTATGTAGCAGTGCTGAGTGTGTTTGTCTGTATGTAGTAGTGCTGAGTGCTGTGTGTGTCTGTGTAGTAGAACTGAGTGTGTGTCTGTGTAGCAGAACTGGGTGTGTGTGTCTGTGTAACAGTGCTGAGTGTGTGTGTGTGTGTGTGTGTGTGTGTGTATGTATGTAGAAGCGCTGTGTGTGTGTGTGTGTGTGTGTGTCTGTATGTAGCAGAGCCGAGTGTGTGTGTCTGTGTACTAGAGCTGAGTGTGTGTCTGTGTAGCAGAGCTTAGTGTAGCAGTGCTGAGTGTGTGTGTTAGTGCAGTAGAGCTGAGTTTATGTCTGTGTAGCAGAGCTGAGTGTGTGTGTCTGTGTAGCAGTGCTGAGTGTATGTGTATGTATGTAGCAGTGCTGAGTGTGTGTGTGTGTGTATGTATGTAGCAGTGCTGAGTGTGTGTGTCTGTATGTAGTAGTGCAGAGTGTGTGTGTGTCTGTGTAGTAGAGCTGAGTGTGTGTCTATGTAGCAGAGCTGAGTGTGTGTGTCTGTATGTAGCAGTGCTGTGTGTGTGTGTCTGTGTAGTAGAGCTCAGTGTGTATCTGTGTAGCAAAGCTGAGTGTGTGTGTGTGTGTGTGTATGTAGCAGAGCTGAGTGTGTGTCTGTATTAGAGCTGAGTGTATGTCTGTGTAGTAGAGCTGAGTGTGTGTGTGTGTCTGTGTAGTAGTGCTGAGTGTGTGTATGTAAGTAGCAGTGCTGAGTGTATGTATGTAGCAGTTCTGAGTGTGTGTCTGTGTAGTAGAGCTGAGTGTGTGTCTGTGTAGCAGTGCTGTGTGCGTGTGTGTGTGTGTGTGTGTGTGTGTATGTATGTAGCAGTGCTGAGTGTGTGTGTATGTATGTAGCAGTTCTGAGTGTGTGTCTGTGTAGTAGAGCTGAGTGTGTGTCTATGTAGCAGAGCTAAGTGTGTGCGTCTGTATGTAGCAGTGCTGTGTGTGTGTGTCTGTGTAGTAGAGCTCAGTGTGTGTGTCTGTGTAGCAGTGCTGTGTGTGTGTGTGTATGTATGTAGCATGGCTGAGTGTGTGTATGTATGTAGCAGTGCTGAGTGTGTGTATGTATGTAGCAGTGCTGAGTGTGTGTGTATGTATGTAGCAGTGCTGAGTGTGTGTCTGTGTAGCAGAGCTGAGTGTATGTCTGTGTAGCAGGGCTGAGTGTGTGTGTCTGTGTAGCAGTGCTGAGTGTGTGTGTGTGTGTGTGTGTGTGTGTGTATGTATGTAGCAGTGCTGAGTGTGAGTGTATGTATGTAGCAGTGCCGTGTGTGTGTGTGTGTGTGTCTGTGTAGTAAAGCTGAGTGTGTGTCTGTGTAGCAGAGCTGAGTGTGTGTGTCTGTATGTAGAAGTTCTGAGTGTGTTTCTGTGTAGTAGTGCTGAGTGTGTGTCTGTTTAGCAGAGCTGAGTGTGTGTCTGTGTAGCAGTGCTGTGTGTGTGTGTGTGTGTATGTATGTAACAGTGCTGAGTGTGTGTGTGTATGTATGTAGCAGTGCTGAGTGTGTGTATGTATGTAGCAGTGCTGACTGTGTGTATGTATGTAGCAGTGCTGAGTGTGTGTCTGTGTGTGTGTCTGTGTAGAAGTGCTGAGTGTGTGTGTGTATGTATGTAGCAGTGCTGAGTGTGTTTGTCTGTATGTAGTAGTGCTGAGTGCTGTGTGTGTCTGTGTAGTAGAACTAAGTGTGTGTCTGTGTAGCAGAACTGGGTGTGTGTGTCTGTGTAACAGTGCTGAGTGTGTGTGTGTGTGTGTGTGTGTGTATGTATGTAGAAGCGCTGTGTGTGTGTGTGTGTGTGTGTGTCTGTATGTAGCAGAGCCGAGTGTGTGTGTCTGTGTACTAGAGCTGAGTGTGTGTCTGTGTAGCAGAGCTTAGTGTAGCAGTGCTGAGTGTGTGTGTTAGTGCAGTAGAGCTGAGTTTATGTCTGTGTAGCAGAGCTGAGTGTGTGTGTCTGTGTAGCAGTGCTGAGTGTATGTGTATGTATGTAGCAGTGCTGAGTGTGTGTGTGTGTGTGTGTGTATGTATGTAGCAGTGCTGAGTGTGTGTGTCTGTATGTAGTAGTGCAGAGTGTGTGTGTCTGTGTAGTAGAGCTGAGTGTGTGTCTATGTAGCAGAGCTGAGTGTGTGTGTCTGTATGTAGCAGTGCTGTGTGTGTGTGTCTGTGTAGTAGAGCTCAGTGTGTATCTGTGTAGCAAAGCTGAGTGTGTGTGTGTGTGTGTATATGTAGCAGAGCTGAGTGTGTGTCTGTATTAGAGCTGAGTGTATGTCTGTGTAGTAGAGCTGAGTGTGTGTGTGTGTGTCTGTGTAGTAGTGCTGAGTGTGTGTATGTATGTAGCAGTGCTGAGTGTATGTATGTAGCAGTTCTGAGTGTGTGTCTGTGTAGTAGAGCTGAGTGTGTGTCTGTGTAGCAGTGCTGTGTGCGTGTGTGTGTGTGTGTGTGTGTGTGTGTGTGTGTATGTATGTAGCAGTGCTGAGTGTGTGTGTATGTATGTAGCAGTTCTGAGTGTGTGTCTGTGTAGTAGAGCTGAGTGTGTGTCTATGTAGCAGAGCTAAGTGTGTGCGTCTGTATGTAGCAGTGCTGTGTGTGTGTGTCTGTGTAGTAGAGCTCAGTGTGTGTGTCTGTGTAGCAGTGCTGTGTGTGTGTGTGTATGTATGTAGCATGGCTGAGTGTGTGTATGTATGTAGCAGTGCTGAGTGTGTGTATGTATGTAGCAGTGCTGAGTGTGTGTGTGTATGTAGCATAGCTGAGTGTGTGTCTGTGTATTAAAGCTGAGTGTATGTCTGTGTAGCAGGGCTGAGTGTGTGTGTGTGTGTGTGTGTGTCTGTGTAGCAGTGCTGAGTGTGTGTATGTATGTAGCAGTGCTGAGTGTCTGTATGTAGCAGTTCTGAGTGTGTGTCTGTGTAGTAGAGCTGAGTGTGTGTCTGTGTAGCAGTGCTGTGTGCGTGTGTGTGTGTGTGTGTGTGTGTATGTATGTAGCAGTGCTGAGTGTGTGTGTATGTATGTAGCAGTGCTGAGTGTGTGTCTGTGTAGCAGAGCTGAGTGTATGTCTGTGTAGCAGGGCTGAGTGTGTGTGTCTGTGTAGCAGTGCTGAGTGTGTGTGTGTGTGTGTGTATGTATGTAGCAGTGCTGAGTGTGAGTGTATGTATGTAGCAGTGCCGTGTGTGTGTGTGTGTGTGTCTGTGTAGTAAAGCTGAGTGTGTGTCTGTGTAGCAGAGCTGAGTGTGTGTGTCTGTATGTAGAAGTTCTGAGTGTGTTTCTGTGTAGTAGTGCTGAGTGTGTGTCTGTTTAGCAGAGCTGAGTGTGTGTCTGTGTAGCAGTGCTGTGTGTGTGTGTGTGTGTGTGTGTGTGTATGTATGTAACAGTGCTGAGTGTGTGTGTGTGTGTGTGTATGTAGCAGTGCTGAGTGTGTGTATGTATGTAGCAGTGCTGACTGTGTGTATGTATGTAGCAGTGCTGAGTGTGTGTCTGTGTGTGTGTCTGTGTAGAAGTGCTGAGTGTGTGTGTGTATGTATGTAGCAGTGCTGAGTGTGTTTGTCTGTATGTAGTAGTGCTGAGTGCTGTGTGTGTCTGTGTAGTAGAACTGAGTGTGTGTCTGTGTAGCAGAACTGGGTGTGTGTGTCTGTGTAACAGTGCTGAGTGTGTGTGTGTGTGTGTGTGTGTGTGTGTATGTATGTAGAAGCGCTGTGTGTGTGTGTGTGTGTGTGTGTGTGTGTGTGTATGTATGTAGAAGCGCTGTGTGTGTGTGTGTGTGTGTGTGTGTGTGTGTGTGTCTGTATGTAGCAGAGCCGAGTGTGTGTGTCTGTGTACTAGAGCTGAGTGTGTGTCTGTGTAGCAGAGCTTAGTGTAGCAGTGCTGAGTGTGTGTGTTAGTGCAGTAGAGCTGAGTTTATGTCTGTGTAGCAGAGCTGAGTGTGTGTGTCTGTGTAGCAGTGCTGAGTGTATGTGTATGTATGTAGCAGTGCTGAGTGTGTGTATGTATGTAGCAGTGCTG
Organism: Rhinoderma darwinii; assembly: GCF_050947455.1. Taxonomy (NCBI): domain Eukaryota; kingdom Metazoa; phylum Chordata; class Amphibia; order Anura; family Rhinodermatidae; genus Rhinoderma; species Rhinoderma darwinii. The sequence goes on from NC_134692.1 coordinate 121,733,710, forward strand.
AGTGTGTGTGTCTGTATGTAGTAGTGCAGAGTGTGTGTGTGTCTGTGTAGTAGAGCTGAGTGTGTGTCTATGTAGCAGAGCTGAGTGTGTGTGTCTGTATGTAGCAGTGCTGTGTGTGTGTGTCTGTGTAGTAGAGCTCAGTGTGTATCTGTGTAGCAAAGCTGAGTGTGTGTGTGTGTGTGTGTGTGTATGTAGCAGAGCTGAGTGTGTGTCTGTGTATTAGAGCTGAGTGTATGTCTGTGTAGCAGAGCTGAGTGTGTGTGTGTGTGTGTGTCTATGTAGCAGTGCTGAGTGTGTGTATGTATGTAGCAGTGCTGAGTGTATGTATGTAGCAGTTCTGAGTGTGTGTCTGTGTAGTAGAGCTGAGTGTGTGTCTGTGTAGCAGTGCTGTGTGCGTGTGTGTGTGTATGTATGTAGCAGTGCTGAGTGTGTGTGTATGTATGTAGCAGTGCTGAGTGTGTGTCTGTGTAGCAGAGCTGAGTGTGTGTGTCTGTGTAGCAGTGCTGAGTGTGTGTGTGTGTATGTATGTAGCAGTGCTGAGTGTGAGTGTATGTATGTAGCAGTGCCATGTGTGTGTGTGTGTCTGTGTAGTAGAGCTGAGTGTGTGTCTGTGTAGCAGAGCTGAGTGTGTGTGTCTGTATGTAGAAGTTCTGAGTGTGTTTCTGTGTAGTAGTGCTGAGTGTGTGTCTGTTTAGCAGAGCTGAGTGTGTGTCTGTGTAGCAGTGCTGTGTGTGTGTGTGTGTGTGTATGTATGTAACAGTGCTGAGTGTGTGTGTGTATGTATGTAGCAGTGCTGAGTGTGTGTATGTATGTAGCAGTGCTGACTGTGTGTATGTATGTAGCAGTGCTGAGTGTGTGTCTGTGTGTGTGTCTGTGTAGAAGTGCTGAGTGTGTGTATGTATGTAGCAGTGCTGAGTGTGTTTGTCTGTATATAGCAGTGCTGAGTGTGTGTGTCTGTGTAGTAGAACTGAGTGTGTGTCTGTGTAGCAGAGCTGTGTGTGTGTGTCTGTGTAACAGTTTTGAGTGTGTGTGTGTGTGTGTGTGTGTGTGTGTATGTATGTAGTAGTGCTGACTGTGTGTATGTATGTAGCAGTGCTGAGTGTGTGTATGTATGTAGCAGTGCTGAGTGTGTGTGTCTCTGTGTAGTAGAGCTGAGTGTGTGTCTGTGTAGTAGAGCTGAGTGTGTGTGTCTGTATGTAGCAGTACTGAGTGTGTGTGTCTGTGTAGTAGAGCTGAGTGTGTGTATGTATGTATGTAGCAGTGCTGAGTGTGTGTCTGTATGTAGCAGTGCTGAGTGTGTGTGTCTGTATGTAGCAGTGCTGAGTGTGTGTGTGTCTGTGTAGTAGAGCTGAGTGTGTGTGTGTCTGTGTAGTAGAGCTGAGTGTGTGTGTGTCTGTATATAGCAGTGCTGAGTGTGTGTGTCTGTGTAGTAGAGCTGAGTGTGTGTCTGTGTAGCATGGCTGAGTGTGTGTCTGTGTAGCAGTGCTGAGTGTGTGTGTGTGTGTGTGTGTGTATGTATGTAGCAGTGCTTAGTGTGTGTGTGTGTGTGTATGTATGTAGCAGTGCTGAGTGTCTGTATGTAGCAGTGCTAAGTGTGTGTGTCTGTGTAGTAGAGCTGAGTGTGTGTCTGTGTAGCAGTGCTGAGTTTGTGTGTATGTATGTAGCAGTAATGAGTGTGTATGCATGTATGTATGTAGCAGTGCTGACTGTGTGTGAATGTGTGGAGTAGTGCTATATGTGTGGGTAGCAGTGCGGAGTATGCACGGGCGCCGCTGATACTTCATAGCCGCTTATCAGCTGTTTTGAAGAATCAGTGGCGAGCACCCCCCCACACACACAGTGTGTGTCTGTATGTAGCAGTGCTGAGTGTGTGTGTCTGTATGTAGGAGTGTTGAGTGTGTGTCTGTGTAGTAGAACCGAGTGTGTGTGTGTCTGTGTAGTAGAGCTGAGTGTGTGTGTGTGTGTGTGTGTGTGTGTGTGTCTGTGTAGTAGAGCTGAGTGTGTGTGTGTCTGTGTTGCAGTGCTGAGTGAGTGTGTGTGTGTGTGTGTGTGTGTGTGTGTGTATGTATGTAGCAGTGATTAGTGTGTGTGTATGTATGTAGCAGTGCTGGGTGTGTGTGTCTGTGTAGCAGTTCTGAGTTTGTGTGTATGTATGTAGCAGTGCTGAGTATGTATGTAGCAGTGCTGAGTGTGTGTGTATGTATGTATGTATGTATGTATGTAGCAGTGCTGACTGTGTTTGAATGTGTGGAGCAGTGTTATGTGTGTGTGTAGCAGAGCGGAGTATGCACGGGCGCCGCTGATACTTCATAGCCACTTATCAGCTGCTTTGAAAAATCAGTGGCGGGCACCCCCCACCCCCCACACACACACACACACACACACACACACTAATCCCCCCAAACATGCAAAATCAAGTGTAATCAAGCGTAATCAAGCGTTTTTTGATGCGGTTTTTGGCACATAAAATGCGCAAAAAAAAAAAGTGTCAAATACACGCCGTGTGAACTGGTCAAATGAAAAGTCATTCACTTCACTTTCATCATTTTAAGGTTATGTTCACACGCAGTGTTGTCATCCGTTTTTCATGCCGTAAACGTCCCGAAAAACGGCTGAAAAATCGGAAACGCCTACAAACATCTGCCCATTTCAATGGGAAATACGGCGTTCTGTTCCGACGGGGTGTTTTTTACGCAGCCGTTTTCCAAAAACAGCACGTAAAAAGACGCCCGCCAAAAAGAAGTGCATATCACTTCTTGGGACGTTTTTGGAGCCGTTTTTCATTGACTATATAGAAAAACAGCTCCAAAAACTGCCGTAAAAAACGCTGCCAAAAACGTGAGTTTGATGAAAAAATGGCTGAAAATCAGGAGCTGTTTTCCCTTTGTTTAGTAAGCGTGTGAACATACCCTTAGCCTTTTGGTATGTCCTATAGCTTCTGCCAGCTGCAGAATCACACCCAAAATGGCAGCCGGACACTGTTTAGCAATTTGAAGACACCTTTTCCTGACTTGTAGGAGGGGTGGTGAGATTCCCTCCCACATTTATGGCAGCTGTGAGTCAGGTTGCTTTGCCTTATTCACCTTGCTGTAATTCTGGGAAGTGCTCCCTCTGGTGGCCAACATAGGAAAACATGTCAAATTATTATTTAATTTGTAATACTTTCCACCATGTGGATGAAAAAAAAAATACAGCAAAAAACTTAATATAATAGAAATAAGTAACTTACTTTAAAAAAAAAAGTTTCATTCGCGACACATTCCCTTTAATGGATAGAAGATTACGTAAGCATTAACAATTATCTTCTATGTCTCAATTAGTAAGCACAAGATTAAACCCTGCATGTGACTGGCCTATACGTGTCAGTGTATTAGCTGTTTATCCTATAGACCATTATATGCTTCAGCAGGATAATTTATGATTTGTTGTTTATGGCAATCAACTCAAGGGAAATAAAGGACTGATGAACATCCAAATTTTAATCACTTGCAGGGGAATGACAGGAGCAACATGTTATATTGACAAATCCCTTAGGTAGATAAATCTCTACAGATAGAATCTCTTATTATTTCTTACATCATTTTCTTTCAGTCTTATTATCAATGCTCTGAAGGATGCTACGTGTGTTCACAAGAATGGGTACAAAATGGTATGGGTTTTATAAAAATCTAAAAATGTAGATTTGCAGTCTCGACATACAAGTTCCATGGACTCTATTTTTGATCAACCTTTAGTTTGGAAGTACGCTGCATAAAAAATAAGTGAATAGTTTTAATAGCAATTCACAAAAATATTGTTTAAAGAGGACCTGTCAACTTCCTGACATGTCTATTTTAGTAAATACTTGTATTCCTCGTGAAAAAACCATTGTTGAGCATCTTTCCTCAGAATTCTGCATTGTGCCGTTCCTCTGTTATTTCTTCTAGAAGTTTATGAATAAATTGACAACTGGGTTTTACTGTTCCCCTTGACAAAGGCGCGTGTCCCTACAGTATCACTCTGTCAGCACTGGTTGGACATTGTCGGTCTGTGAATGGACACACTCCCAAATGGTAACACCCAGTTGACAATTTATTCATAAATTTGACGGAGAAATAACAAAGGAACGGTACGACGCAGAGTTCTAAGAAAAGATGTTCCGGAATTGTTATTTCATGGGGAATACAATTGTTTACTAAAACAGACATGTCAGGAGTGGTGACAGGTTCTCTTTAAGGGGATTAGAACAGATAGAAAGTCAACTGACAGTGATATGAACAGAACCTGGCAAAACTCTTTCTCCTATGAAAAACATAGTGGGGTGTATGGGTCCTCTAGACAATGTTCAGGGTCACCCCTAATGATTTTATATTTGCCATATAGGGGTCAGCTTTTAAAATCAATACTAATGGCAATGTAAATTAATCTTGAAGGAGTGCACATCAGAGAGGAAATGCTACTACTTGTCATGTGATGCTTTCTAGCCAATTACAAGTATTGTAGGATAGCTTATTTGTCATGTGAATGGATAAAAAAAAAAATGATGTCTGCATCTCCCAGTCCTGTTCTGATCATTGCAGTGGGGCCACCCTGGATACAGATTAGAGCACCCGCAGTGCACGTGGCCACCGACCAATCAGAAAGAACCTCTGTACTGTGCTACTGCACTCCATTGATTAGCAAGAAGTTCACAAGACTTCTGTTACTACCGGCAACCGTTAGCTCCACTACTTTTTCTACCTTGCAGATAATCCCCGCGCAGTTAAAGGCGATGTGTTGCCAGAAAAACATGTTTTTTTAAAAAAAATTAAACATGTAGTGTGTGGGTGATTAAACATTGTTCAAATTTTTTTTATTTTTTTCTCTAGTCAGGAAATATTATAAATTAATTCTAATTTATAATATTACCCATTTCTGGTCACTAGATGGAGCTATTCCCAAAATTGCAGCATTGCAACATTGGGTGAAAAGCCCTCACTCTAGTGAGCTCTCAGCATCCCCCCCTCCTTTATCCTGGCTAGTGCCGGGATAAACGAGGGGTTTGAACGGTGTAACCTCCTACACTGTGTGTCGCCATTTTTTGAGCTAACACACAGTGTAGTAGGTTTACATACAGTAGTAAACACACACAAACACGGAACATACATTTAAATCTCTTACCTGCTCCTGCCGCCGCGGCTCCCTCCGGCCCGTCCGCTCCGTCTGCTGCCGCTGGTGCAAGTGCACAAGTCCAGAAGCCGCGACCGGAAGTAGTAATATTACTGTCCGGCCGCGACTTCCGGTCCACAGGAAAATGGCGCCGGACGGCGCCAATTTCAAATTGGACTGTGTGGGAGCGGCGCATGCGCAGTTCCCACACAGACGCCGTACACACAAGTGAATGGGACGGGAGCCGTTCACAGTCCCTATGGGACTGTGGCTGCCGTATTCCATGTCTGTATGTGTCGTTAATCGACACATACAGAAATGGAACAAAAAATGGCAGCCCCCATAGGGAAGAAAAAGTGTAAAAATAAGAAAAAGTAAAACACAAACACACAAATAAATATAAACGTTTTTAATAAAGCACTAACATCTTTAACATATAAAAAAATAATTTGTGATGACACTGTTCCTTTAAGTTCCTGCAAAGTACTAAGAACAGAAATGAGCATGCTAGACCGCCACTCCATTCAAGCTCATCCTCACTGCGTTTCGGGACAACTGTTCTCGCGATCGGTGGAGGTCCAGCAGTGGGGCTCCCAGAAATCTGACATTTATCGCATATCTTGTGAATAGGTGATCATTTTCAACTCTAGAAATACCCCTATAGTTCTCTTGTAGTGAAAAGTGAAATAGCGGTACCCTTCCCAACTTCAAAAATTGCCATCTGACGCAAAGTTCTTGCTGTTAGAAAAACACCTGTTCCCTTAAAGTGGCTATCCAGGGACCGCAAAAAAAAAAACAAAAAAAACACTAATATGTATAAACACATCTCTACACTACTACAACTACTCTACCTGTGCAAAATCAAACTTCTGCGATATTGACCACTTCTGATGAAGCCTCTCTCAGGTAGGCGCGACAAGTAGTTTCCTTCATGCCCTTATTTTCCTTATAGGCCTGTATCCCTGCCCCGCTCACTGATACATTGCGCATGCACCGGGAAATGCCAGCCGGAGATAGGGCTGGGGAAGAAGGGGGCTGGCTTACTTCCTCGGCGTCGTCACAGTGCCAGCCACCTAGCAGTCACATGCTTTGATGACGCCATGGAAGAGAGAGACCGCTGTTTGTCACGTGGGTATGTGCCAGCGCTTCATCAAAGCAGAAAGAACTAGAGGACTTCCAGACACGTGATTGCTTTCCCAAATGGGGCATCGGCACAACATTAGAACTAAATGTATATTAGTAAGTGTACTTATTTTATGCATTCATAGCACTGAAATACAATTTTCTGGAGCTGGATAATCCCTTTAAGGTCGCTATGACAACGTTTCTAGCCTCTGGGCGGTTCTTCTTTTACCTTGAGCCTATCTCTCTTCTCTGTCCTTCTGACAATCAGCTGTGGTGCTTTATTTATACCTGTCTTTTCCTACCTGTCTTTGCTTGTGAAGCTTCTGATCAAGCTCTTGACTGCTCCTGCACTTCTGTTTTCTTGACCTCGTGTATGCTGACCTCGGCTTGTCTCTCGTTAACACTCTGCTTTCCGATTCTGATTATCCGCTCTCGGCTGGTTTTGACCATGGCTTGTCTGATTACCTCTACTCCGTTTCTGGACTTTCAGTTAACCTGTTGACTATCTGGTTTCCAGCCCAGGTTTGCCTGCATTGCACCTCTTATCCAAAACTGCACTCTGTTAAGACAACCTGTGTTCTAAGCAGCAAATTCCATCCCACCTTGCGGTTGGCTCTGGCGAACACCTTAGAGTCGTCTTAGACTCTGTTGATCAGAGTGGTTATGGATTTGAGGTTGCGGGTTTACGTGCACGCACTCTCCTGGCAGACTCCAGCAGCCTTGAGGTATCGCTCCACATGCATTTCCATAACACTTGCCTCAGGTATGGTGACTGCTGACAATTTTTGAAAACTAGTCGCTGTACCAGGCTATTTCTTTACCTGCATACAGTAGCTCTCTCTCTCTCTCTCTCTCTCTCTGTCTCTCTCTCTGTCTCTCTCTCTCTCTCTCTCTCTCTCTCTCTGTATGTAAAGACAAATGATCACTGCATTGTGTTATTGATTGTAACGACGGGGGTAGGGAAACGAACAAGTGAGCCCTAATCTACCCGCCACTCTGTCCCTGCCTACTTGCAACGACCCACCCTAGGCGACGGGGTACAACTGGGCGGTGGTCCCTACGCTCAGTAAGTGCACGAGACAAACATACAAGGGAATACAAAGCAAAGGGAAAGGGGCAGTTGCCCACGGCAACACCGTGAGCAACAGAGTGGTGAACGAGCCAAGTCAAACCAGGAGAGCACGAGGTACCAAACGCAGAGCAGGAGAGTAGTCAGTAAGCCAGGGTCAGTATGGAGCAGGATCAAAGAGTTAGGAGCTGTAGCTGGGCCAGGAAACCACACGGAAAGAATCACAAGCAAGGGAGGAACAGGAAAGGCAGGTATAAATAGACAGAGGGCGGGAGCTAGCTCCGTCTGGCCAGGCTGCGATAGGCTCTCCCACTCCTAAGCCTGCCATCCTGAGTGGTGGAAGATGGAGTCAGTCTCAGAGACGTAGATTCAGGTGTAGACTGATTACCTATGGGAGTTAACCCCGAAGCTGTGCCTGGCAGATCCTTTACATTGATAGTTATGGATCGATAGGATTAGTTAGCAAATGACTATGTAAGTCTCTTGGTAATTTAATAGTTGAATTCCACCTCAGTGCAAGATAGCATCATATATTCTACAGCTCGCTAACATTAATATTCAAGATGTGCGTGTACCGCCAAATTAAAGATGGGGACAAGTATCCATCCACACTTGGAACCTATTAACTAAACAGTTACTGGTCCGCTTATGTATGTGTAGACAATGCCATTAACCAATAAGAGGCAACGGCAATATGATGACTGGCACAGTATCCCCCAATATGTATAAACAGGGCTGAATTAAAGTATGGACAAAAGGGACAATTGCCCTGGGACCTCAACCATTTAGGGGTCTCCACAACTCCTTGCCCACCTCATACAGTTTACCTAACATTTTACAAAGGTCAAGTCCAGGTGTCTGCTATAATATTATTTGGGAACTAAATAGCACTGCTATTTTACATACGAATTACATGCCTATATTATGTAGGCACTGTGTTTGTCATGGAGTTATGGTAGTGTTATTTGGGCAGAGTTTAGCACACTTATTCGGAATGTGTTACGGTAGTGCAACTTTTACCCTATTTTTACCCTATCCAAAAATTCGAGAGGGCATCCATGCATACAATATTTTGCCCATTGGCTTCCACCCATCTTTATTTGGCCCTGTGTTAAAGAGGCTCTATGACCACATTATAAGTGCCCTATCTCCTATATAAGAAGATCTGCGCTGTAATGTAGGTGACAGTAATGCTTTTTATTTAGAAAAACGATCTATTTTAAACCACTTTATGAGCGATTTTTAGCTTTATGCTAATGAGTTTCTTAATGCCCAAGTGGGCGTGTTTTACTTTAGACCAAGTGGGCATTGTACAGAGGAGTGTATGACGCTGACCAATCAGCGTCATGCACTTCTCTCCATGCATTTACACTGCACTAGCGATATAGTTATATCGTTATGTGCAGCTACATACACACACACTAACATTACTGCAGTGTCCTGATAATGAATATACATCACTACCAGCCTGGACGTAATGTTTATTCAGAATCCTGACACTTCTGAATCTTTTCTGTGAGATTCCAGCAATGCAAGCGTAATCTCGTTTGAAATGACAGGTTACATCGTAATCTCACGAGATTACGCTTGCCTTGCTGGAATTTCACAGAGACGCTACAGACATGTCAGGATTCTGAATAAACATCACATCCAGGCTGGTAGTGATGTATATTCATTATCAGGACACTGCAGTAATGTTAGTGTTTGTGTATGTAGCTGCACAGAACGATATAACTATATCGCTAGTGCAGTGTAAATGAATAGAGAGAAGTGCATGACACTGATTGGTCACTGATTGGTCAGCGTCATACACTCCTCTATACAACGCCCACTTGGTCTAAAGTAAAACACGCCCACTTGGGCATTAAGAAACTCATTAGCGTAAAGGTAAAAATCGCTCATAAAGTGGTTTAAAATAGATTGTTTTTCTAAATAAAAAGCATTACTGTCACCTACATTACAGCGCCGAGCTCCTTATATAGGAGATAGGGCACTTATAATGTGGTGACAGAGCCTCTTTAAGAGCGTCTTTATTAATGTGCCAGTGCAGCTGGCCCATTATGCAATAAAGATGTAGGAATATAATAAACCGGCGGAATATAGTTCTATCATGACCATTTTAATTCATCACAAATTCAGGTTCTGCATTGCAGCTCACCCAATAATCTAAAATCTGTATTATAACATTTTATATATACATTATATCTAAATTGTACTTACATTTATATTATACTTCTACAACATATTATACACATTATATCTAAATTATAATCTCATTAATGATTTCAGATTTCCATAAAATTATTACAATTGTTCTGATATTGCCAAAAGTGGCCAAGAAAAGGAATAAATCTATGAGATTATCAGATGGGTCCTAAAAACTGTTCTTTAAAGTAAAAATCCACTTTTTAACACAATGTTATTTTAGGTGTAAGGCTGGGGCTACACTGTAATGGTGGGGGTAGGGAAACGGACAAGTGAGCCCTAATCTACCCGCCACTCTGTCCCTGCCTACTTGCAACGACCCGCCCTAGGCGACGTGGTACAACTGGGCGGCGGTCCCTACGCTCAGTTAGTGCACGAGACAAACAGACAAGGGTACACAAAGCTAAGGGAAATGGGGCAGTTGCCCACGGCAACACCGTGAGCAACAAGAGTGGTGAACGAGCCGAGTCAAACCAGGAGTGCACGAGGTACCAAACGCAGAGCAGGAGAGTAGTCAGTAAGCCAGGGTCAGTATGGAGCAGGATCAAATAGTTAGAAGCTGTAGCTGGGCCAGGAAACCACACGAGAAGAATCACAAGCAAAGGAGGAACAGGAAAGGCAGGTATAAATAGACAGAGGGCGGGAGCTAGCTCCGTCTGGCCAGGCTGCGATAGGCTCTCCCACTCCTAAGCCTGCCATCCTGAGTGGTGGAAGACGGAGTCAGTCTCAGAGACACAGACTCAGGTGCAGACTGATTACCTATGGGCGTATACACAGAAGTTGTGCCTGGCAGATCCTTTACATACACCTAGACTTTTTGTAATGTTACTGATTGATTTTAACAAGCTACATCTGCAGTCCAAATGAATATATTGAGTTGTGTACAATCTTTTGGACTGCAGCTGTCACTGAAGAGTTAAAATCAAAAGCACTAAAAAAAAGTCTAGGTGTAGCCCAGGCCTAAAAATCTGTTCTGAGTAATTCCTTAATGCAACTTTAAAGGAGTATTCCGGTATCAGAAAAACAGAGCTGCAATCCCTTTAAAGGGGTATTCCGGTTACAACAAGTTACCCCCAATCCATAGGGTAAGGGGTAACTTGCTGATCGGTGGGTGTCCGACAGCTCGGACCCCCACCGTTTACAAGAACGGGGACCCCGAAGTTGCCCGAATGCCTCGTTTGAAACGAGCGTCAGGACGCTCATGCGGACTGCCGTTCCATTCATTCTCTATGGGAGCGCCGGAGATAGCCGAGTGCAGTGTTCGGCTTTTTCCGGCGCTGCCATAGAGAATGAACATGAGCGACTTCCCGCTCGGTACAAACGAGGGGTTCGGACAACTTCGTTGTCCCGGTTCTCGTAAACGGTGGGGGTCCGAGCTTGGACACCCACCGATCAGCAAGTTACCGCATACCCTACGGATTGGGGGTAACTTGTTGTAACCAGAATACCCCTTTAAAGGGATTGGAGCTCTGTTTTTCTGATACTGAGCTCCAAATCTTCAACTGGTGTTCAAAGATAAAATTCTGGCTACCTCCCACTACGGGAAGCTTAGGAGTACAATCTATAAATTGTATGCAGGTAGCTCTCAAGTTTACCCTAGTGGTGGCTGCAGGCTGTCAGAATTTTATAATTTAACTCTATATCTATGCAGGGGATCTGTAGCCTAAAGAGAACCAGCTACCTCTCATGCCATGTTTAGTAAATAAATGTATTCCCCATGAAATAACTCTTCTGGAGCATCTTTTCTTAGAACTCTGCATTGTACCATTCCTCTGTCATTCCTCCTAGAAATGTATGAATAAATTGATAACTGGGTGTAACGGGGTGTGTCCTTATACAGTCTGACACAATTAGTGTCAAAAGAGTGAGACTATGTAGGGACACACCCTGTTTAACAAGGGAAATGGTATCACCCAGTTGTCAATTTATTAATAGGTTTCTAAGAGGAGTAACAGAGGAACGGCACAACACTATGTTCCAGAATTAATATTTCTTAGGGAATACAAGTATTTACTAAAATTAACATTTCGGGAGAGGAGAGAGGTACTCTTTAATCCACTTTTAAGGTGAGGTATATTAAGAAATTGATCACAGAATTTTGAACAAAGGTATATAAAAAAAGATATTATGTTGCTAAAGGGTAGACATTTACTTTAAGTCTCAAATATTGGTTGTCAGATGTAGACCTGATACTATCAGATTTCACACACAAAAGTGAAAGCTACTTTTATCAGATAATTAGCGTCTAATTAGTGACAGTCCATTGTATTTGATGATTATTGATTATCCTGAGTGGCATACCTTGAATGATAACATCAGTTATTACCAGTAATATGAAAATGGTCTCAAAAATGTGTTTCAATTAAATCCACAGCAGAATTCAGGCCTCAGATATTCCAATAAAAATAATAAAAAGGTTGTTTTTCTCTCATTTTTTCAAGTGCTAAGGTCTGTTACATGGAAACGTGAAAAATAATGGCAAAAATGAACTAATGACATCTTCTAGGTATGAAATTAATTATTTTAATTGGAGAATATAATAGATGTTTTTGTCAGTGAAAAAAAAATAATACGATTTCAATCTGTTCACCTTCACAAGACTAAGGCCTTATTCAGACGAGCGTGTCTGTTTTGCGTCCGCCAAAAACGGTCCATATTTTATGCGTGTGCATATGCATGTTGCATCCGTGTACTGGCAATCAAAACTGTCGCCCGTTTTCTACTGCCGTGTCCTCTCTCTCATAAATTTGAAGTGCAACGCCAGATGATTCAGGAAGAACCGTGGAGGAGAAGAAGGCTATGGGTTCATCCTATTGTCTCACAACGGACCTCCAAAGTCACTTCCACACCCTAGATCAGGACCTTCGTCTGCATGCCGATATATTCATACTGTCGCATGTCTGTGCCTACGTTTGACCAGCTGCTGGAGGAGCTTCGTCCAGCTTTAATCAGGACACAAACATGCGGGACAGCATTTCCCCTGAGGAACGACTCATTGTGACCTTGAGGTAAGAACCCATATTGTTGTAAAACACACTTTGAAAAAGTGCACATTTTTAAATAGTCCCCCCTGCCCCATTGTGACCTTATCATTATAATGTAATGATGTTAAACGTGACAAATTTTTATTTATTTTTTAAAATATTTATATGCACCGGTAATGTTGTCCCATACAACATTTTTATAGCGGATGAGCTGTATAATACCCTGTGAATATTATTTAACGGCTGAGTTTGTGTTAATTAATTTGATTTATATCTGTTCATTGTTAGTTTTTATTTTACATTTATATATAATTATAATTTTTTTAGATTCCCGGCCACTGTAGTTTTCATTCCCTGCATTTTGAGTTTCTTCTGAGAATTTGAACAATTTCAATGGTTGTCAGGTCTACATGTCAAGTGGTATGGCAGAGACTGAAGGACACAGTGATGCGTCATCCCACAGCACAACAGTGGCTGACCATTTCAAATGGCTTCATGGAATCTGCTCAGTTTCCAAATTGTATTAGAGCAATGGACGACACGTACATACGTATGAAGAAGCCGCTGCACTCAGGATTCCGTTTCTACAAATATAAGCAATATTTTTCAGTAGTTCTGTTGGCCTTGGCTGACAGTAATTACCGGTTCATAATTGTAGACATCGGGTCCTTTGGAAGCTCTGCTGATGCTCGCATCTTTAGGTCTCCGAGAATGAGCCATTGCCTCCAAAACAACCAGCTTGCCCTTCCGGAACGATGCATACTTCCTGGATCTTCGGGACCACCAGCCCCTTGTGTCATTGTTGCTGATGCGGGTTTTGTCATGAACTGCCATGTAATGCGCCCTCTCCCTCAAAGAGGTTTGGATGCTCGTAGGCGCATTTTTAACTCACATGGGCATGTCGATTTGTGCAGTCCACTTGGAATTTGAAATAATAAATGGAGAGTGTTCATGTCCATTATTGAAATTAATCCAGAGAATGTTAATTGCGTCATGCAAGCATGTGTCATTCTACATAATTTCACACATATAGGTGATGCTGCCTTTGATGCTGATGTACTTCAAACTATGATCACATCAACAGTCGCTGTAGATCAAACTCTACATGGAAGGCCAGGAACATCTGCACTCCGAGTCAGGGATTTATTTACCAACTATTTCATGAGCCCTGAGGGAGATGTTCCCTGGCAGCAGGACTGTATTCACGGTGACTCTTAAAATTGTGTAGGCAATATGGATTTGTTATTATTTCTACATCATGCTAACTGTTTATTTAACATTTTTTTTACCTTATTGATTAGTTTAGGGACTTGCAAGACAATGAGGACCCCTGACGTGGGTTGCGAGCTTTAGCATTTTAGGCAAAATTCACTATTGTCTTAACGTGCGAGGTGCAGAATGGCATGTTTTTGGTGATGTACTTAGTACTTTTTAGAACATTAGCTAGAGCCATTACTCACCCATTGCCAGTGACATGTAATGGTTGAATAACATTTTCTAATTTAAGAAATACATTATTATCTGAACTTCATACTTCATCTGAAATATCAACCAATACCTCATTTAACATTTTAAAAATAAAGTTGAACAAACTGTGGTTGCGTATATTAACTTATTTTCGACATTATTGTATTTTTGTAAAATAATATTACTTTCCCGATTTGGCCACTTTTGACCTTCCTGACAGAGCCTCATTTCCCACTTTTTTTGTCGTACTAACTTCGGAATGCTTTTACCTATCCGAGCGATTCTGAGATTGTTTTCTCGTGACAACTTGGACTTTATGTTACTGTTAAAATTTGCTCGGTACATTTAGTATTTAATTGTGAAAAACGCCGACATTTAGTGAAAAATGTTAAAAATTAGTATTTTTCTAAAATGAAATGTATCTGTTTGTAAGACAGATGGTTATACCATACAAAATTGTTGCTAATTAACATCCCCCATATGTCTACTTTAGATTGACATCGTTTTTTGAACATCCTTTTATTTTTCTAGGACGTTACAAGGCTTAGAACTTTAGCAGCAATTTTTCACATTTTTAAGAACATTTCAAAAGGCTTTCAGGGACCAGTTCAGTTGTGAAGTGGCTTTTAGAGCCTTATATATTAGAAACCCCAAATAAGTTACCACCATTTTAAAAAATTCATCCCTCAAAGTATTCAACACAGCATTTAGAAAGTTTCTTAACCCTTTAGACGTTTCACAGGAATTAAACCAAGTAGAGGTGAAATTGACAAATTTCATTTTTTTTTCCAGAAATAAATTTTTAGTCCATTTTTTTGTAACAAAAATTTTTACCAGAGAAACGCAACTAAATATTTATTGCCCAGTTTCGGGAGTTCCAGGAAATATCCCACATGTGGCCCTAGTGTGCTAATGGCCTAAAGCACCGGCCTCAGAAGCAAAGGAGCACCTGGTGGATTTTAGGCCTCATTTTTATTAGAATATATTTTAGGCACCATGTCAGGTTTGAAAGGCTCTTGCGGTGCCAAAACAGTGTAAATCCCCCAAAAGTGACCCCATTTGGGAAACTACACCCCTCAAGGAAAATATCTAGGGGTATAGTGAGCATTTTGACCCTACAGGTTTAGTGGTATGGTTTACGGAGGCCATGTCGCATTTGCAAAGCCCCTGAGGGGACAAAACAGTGGAAACCCCCACAAGTGACCCCATTTTGGAAACTACACTCATTGAAGACATTTTCTAAAGGTATAGTGAGCATTTTGACCGCACAGGTTTTTTGCAGAAATTATTTGAATTAGGCAGTGAAAATGAAAATCTAAATTTTTTCAAAGAAAACGTTGGTTTAGCAAATTTTTTCTCATTTCTACAAGGACTCAAGGAGAAAAAAATCATCAACATTTGTAAAGAAATTTCTCCCGAGTAAAACAATACCCCACATGTGGTCATAAACGGCTGTTTGGAAACACGGTAGCGCTTAGAAGGGAATGTGTGCCATTTGGCTTTTGGAGCTCAAATTTAGCAGGAATGGTTTGCGGAGACCATGTTGCATTTGCAAAGCCCCTGAGGGACCAAAACGGTGAAAACTCCCAAAAAGTTACTCCATTTAGGAAACTACACCCCTTGAGGAATTCATCTAGGTGTGTAGTGAGCATTTTTACCCCATAGGTGTTTCATAGATTTTATTAGAATTGGGCAGTAAAAATAAAAACTATCCTTTTTTTCCAATTTTTAGCTTTAGCTCAAAATTTTTAATTTTCTCAGTAAATAAAGGAAAAAAAGAACCCCAACATTTGTAAAGCAACTTCTCTAGAGTACGGAAATATCCCACTTGTGGTCATAAACTGCTGTTTGGGCACACGGCAAGGATCAGAAGAGAAGGAGCGCCATTTTGCTTTTGGAGCACAGATTTTGCTGGATTGGTTTCTTGACACCATGTTGCTGTTGCAAAGCCCCTAAGGTACCAGCACAGTGGAAACTACCCAAAAGGGACTCCATTTGGGATACTACACCCCTTGAGGAATTAATCTAGGAGTGTAACGAGCATTTTGACCCCACAGTTGTTTCATAGATTTTAGGCTTCGCTTTCGGGTAGGGCCTAATCGGCTTTCGTAATGGCAGAGCAGGAGGCCATTGTTAGGTCTCCTGTTGCCATAGTAGCAGTCGGCAGCCCTGCAATTGCAGGGCAGAGCTGCCAATCTGCTGACAACTACAAAGATGCAGCGATTGTAAGGGGTTAATGACAGGGATCAGAGCTAGCCCCAGTTCCT
Source organism: Rhinoderma darwinii (assembly GCF_050947455.1). NCBI lineage: Eukaryota > Metazoa > Chordata > Amphibia > Anura > Rhinodermatidae > Rhinoderma > Rhinoderma darwinii. Next base: position 121,749,954 of record NC_134692.1, read on the forward strand.
GCCATTACAGGTGGATGTCAGCTGTAACATACAGCTAACATCCACCACTGATGACGCTGTCTCATCTCCTGAGCCGGCGCCATCTTGCCGGCGGCTACGGATGACTTTTAGGCCCTGCCTCTAGGTGGACTAGGAGGCCACTGTTAGGCCTCCAGTTGCCATTGCAGCCACCGGCACCCTGGCGATTTCATGGCTGGTGTGCCGATGAGCTGCAAACACCTTAAATGCAGCGATTGCTTTTGACCACTCCATTTAAGGGGTTATTGGCAGAGATCGAAGCTAACTTTGGTCCCCGCCATTACAGCAGGGTGTCAGCTGTAAGATACAGCTGAAATCCGGGGATGATGGCACCGACTCAGCTTCTTAGCCGGTGCCATCCATTTGTCGTAAGTATACAACATTTTGCGGGAAGCACTGGCTTTCAATGACGTATACTTATGACAAATGTCGGGAAGGGGTTAAGAATGGATAACCAGTTAAGTAAGGGATGGGAAGAGAATGACAAAACAGGTAAATAAATAATGAGTACAAACATCAACGATCAAAATCTCTGCTAATCATGTTGATCATTAAGTTGGAATTTTTCAAGTAGAATCTCAGTAAAATTACATATAAGTATTACAATCATTACAATATCAAAAGTATATGTGTAAACTGACTTTGCGTGAGTTTATTAGGAAATTGAGTCCCAATCAGTAGAAGTAGAAAACTGCATCCAATATTCTCACATTTTCAAATAAATGTCAAATTGATGGTTTTGCTGTCCATCTAGTTTTCTCAAATGAGCTAATAATAGTAATTTCTCCCAACCATTCTGGAACAGTTGGCGGATCTTCATCTCTCCAATGTCTAACAATGAGAGCTTTCGATGCATTAAGTATATGAGGGACAACCGGGAATTTATCTTTAGTCACATTCTCGCCGTCTAAATTTAGCAAAACCCACTCAGGGGTAAGGTGGATCGTTTTCTTAAGGAACCATCTCAAGTATGTCTTGGATTTTGTTCCAAAATGGTTGGATGTGAGAGCAGTTAAAAAAAAATATGTAGCAAGTCTCCTTCAGTGTTATTACATCTCCAGCACATTGGTGAATAATTGTCGTTTATCCTGTGTAATAAGGATGGAGTCTTATACCACCTAGAAATTATTTTATAATTAAGCTCTTGTATTGTAGTTGAGATCGAGCAAGAGTGTGAGTTTTTCAGTATGTCTTTTTTTTGTTGATCTGAGAATGGTACAGACAACTCTCTCTCCCAATCGGTCAGAAAAGATGGTTTATTTCTATTAGAGGTAAAATAAATTATATAAAACTGATGTTAGGTGAGGTATTAGTTTCTTTTGTGAAATATTCACAAAAATAATATTTGTTTCCTCTGGTTTGGATAACCCTGGCAACAAAAGTCTAATCACTTCTGCTATGATCTTAATATCTTCCCCATCAATTGTATTCCGATTTTGTAGATCTAACAGCTTTTGATCATTTAAAGAATCATCTTTATTTAAAACCTCCCCAATCGGCATTTTGTTAAGGAAATCATCCGCCAGGACTCTTTTTTTTGAGTGATCTATATTTGTTCGGAATCATCGTAACCATAGTTGTGTATCTACCTAAATTCTGTAAAAAATTTAGTTTTTTATTTAGTTTAAGCCAAATTCTTCGTGAGGTATTTTTAAGAACATTTCCTATATCAGAATATTAAAATGTGTTATATAGAGTAGGCTAAAGGTAGTTACTAATGTCTTTCCTCAAATCCTCTTGTTCTAGGTCAACCAACAGCTTGTAGTTAGATTTAGTTTGCCATACTATTAAGCGTTGCTTATGGGTCACATCTCGATCTGTCTTAAAGTCTGGGAGATCTATCCCTCCTGTCTTCTTACTCATAATCAAAGTGTTGTATTTGGTTCTAGGTCCTTTGGATTGCCATAAGAACTTAGTTATCAAATTCTTCAATTTATGGAAGAAGACCCTCGGCAATTCTATAGGTAGGACATTAAGCATATAAAGTATTCTTGGCAGGATCATCATTTTTATTAGATTATTTCTCCCGAACCAAGATATCTGGAGAGAAATCCAGTTATTTATATCATTCTCTATTTTTTTTTAGAAGAGGGATGAAATTCAAATCATACAAAACCATCAGTGAATTGCAGATCTTAGTTCACAAGTAAGATATACGAGCCGGACTTCTTAAAAGGGGAGGCTTTGGTTAAGAGATCCCAGTCCAGCCTAGGAATATTAATGTTCAAAAGTTCAGATTTGGAAAAATTAACTCTAAAGTTAGATATGGAGCCGTATATTTGAAAGATGTCCATTACAGCCTTGAAAGAATTGCATGGGTCAGTAATAATTAGCAGGATGTCATCTGTATGCGCAGCCGATTTATGTGTTATCTCCACCCCCTTGAGACCTGGAATATTATTATTTTCCCTAACCATTTGTAAGAGTACTTCCATCGTCAATACAAATAGTAAAGGGTAAAGGGGGCTCCCTTGTCTTGTATCGTTCTTAATTTGGAAAGTCGGAGACAAAACACCATTCATTTTTATCTTAGCCGAGGGATTATTATACAGAGCCACTATCTTATCAACCAGCCTCTTTGGGAAACCAAATTTATAAAAGGTTAGTTCCAGAAAAAGCCAGTCTACTCTGTCGAAGACCTTTTCCGCATCTGCCGACATTAATTCTAATGGAATATTTTTTTTCTTGGCAGATTGAATAACGTTGAGGACTCTAATAGTATTATCCTTTGCCTCTCTACCTGGAATCAATCCAGTTTGTTCTTTATCAGAGAAGGGAGCAGAAATTGGATCCTTTTAGCAATAATTTTAGCGTATAGCTTGATGTCGTTATTAATTAAAGATATTGGCCTATAGTTATTGCATAGTGTTGCGTCTTTCCCCTCCTTATGTATAACTGTTATGTGTGCAGCTAGTGATTCAGCTCTAAAGTGAGAATCTACATGAATATTGTTAAAGAAATCCTTAATATTAGGAACAAGAATCTCTTTGAAGGTTTTGTAATATATTATGGAATAGCCATCCGGGCCAGTGCTTTTGCCATTGGGTATGCTTCTAAGAGCGTCCAATATTTCTTCCTCAGTAAAAGGATTATTTAATGTTTCCTGTTGAGAAGGAGAGATACTCGGGAAGGATATAGAATTTCGTACTTTGTTAATCTCTTGAGACCTACCAGATCGTCCTTGATCCACTTTAGCTATATTATACAACTCTGAATAATATTCACTAAAGATTTTTGCTATATCCTTTGTTTAAGGCCTCATGCACACGACCGTAGCCGTGTGCACGGCCGTGATTTCCGGGTCGGTCGGCTGCGGACTGTCAGCCGAAGGCCGCCCGCAAATCGCGGGACATGCACATGGCCGCCGCCATTGTTTTCAATGAGCCCGGACTGCAGAAGACGGCCATAATAAGACATGCCCGTTCTTTCTGCGGTGCGGGCTCCCGGGCCGTGTAAAGACCGCAAAAACTACGGTTGTGTGCATGGCCCCATAGAAATGAATGGGGCCGCAATTCTCCCGTGGATTTTCGAGGGAATTGGGGCCGCAAAAACACGTTCGTGTGAATGGGGCCTTACATTTAAGGTTGTTCTATTTTTCACACATTTTTTGAATATATGTGAACTTAGTTTGTTTCTTAATAAGCGCTGCTAGTTTCTTCCCTGACTTATCTGCAGAGACATAATGTTTGTATTTTGCAAAGAAAATGCGTTTTTCAGAGTTCACATTGAGTAATTCTTTAAGTTCCCATTTCAGCTTGTTAAGTTCTCTTTCAGAGTCTAGAGCCTGAAAGAGTTTGTGTGAATGTTCAAGCTTTTTTATTCTATCTAACAGATCTTCCATTTATTTTCCTCTCTCTTTTTTCTTCCTAGATCCCAACTCTATGAGAACTCCTCTCAAGACCGCTTTATGCGATTCCCATAAAATAGAAGTACATATACTATCTGTTGTAATCTCTTCAAAATTATTTTGTAAATGTGTGGCTATATGTTTTTTGTCTTTTTCACCATTCAATAAAGGTTCATTAAGTTTCCAATTATACGGAGTCCTCATTCCTTGGGAAAGTTTAAGTGTAATGAAAAGTGGTGCATGATCTGAATGTAGGATCGAATCATATTTTGTTATCTATCAGATGATGAGGGATAAATAAATAATTCAATTCTGGAGTATTTTTTGTGTACAGGAGAGAAAAAAAGAATAATCCATGTCAGTGGGATGTGTTATTCTCCAGGCATCAATAAGTTGTAAGTCTGCTAAAGATTTTTTAATAGTCTTCAATTTCTTATAAGAAATTGTCGAAATACCATTAGAGGTGTCTAAAGTCGGATTTAAATGGGCATTGAAGTCTTCTCCAATTATTATATTTCCTTCCGCGAATGTGGATAACTCATTTAATGTTTGAGAAATATATTTTTCTTGATTAACATTAGGTGTGTAAATGTTTACAAAGGTATACAATTTGTCATATAGCATACCGTTAAGGAAAACATATCTTCCTTCATTATACGTCTTGACGTCTTTAATTATAAACTGTATTTTTTTATTTATAATAATAGTAACACCTTTATTTCGTTTTATTGGTGAGAAAGAACAATACTGAATTGTAAATGTTCGGTTTTTTGTCACTGGTGTATAAGATTTTTTAAAATGAGTTTCCTGTATAAAGGAAATGTCAACCTTCTCCTTCTCTAAATATTGTAAAATCTGTAATAGTTTTTGAGGAACATTTATACCTTTGACATTAAAGGTCGCAATTTTTAAGTCAGCCATTTGGTGTACGGTCAAAACTAATCCAGTTGATAGGTTTGTGATTCAGCACAGATTTAGTAACTCGGAGGGGCGATATGAAATCACCAACAAGGCGTTTTAACATTTTGAACAGATTGTGGAAAATTTTAAAAGGTGTGCTGCTGGACAATGGATAGTGACAAAAAAATCACCAAGTCCAGATTTATGAGCACAAAATGAACAGGTCAAGGTGGACGTGGACCTGTAATAAACAGAGTATATTGTATCACAACCGTGAGTATCTTTACATTTAGAATACAGTAAATAAGTATAACATAGAAATATAGTCCATGAACACCTCCCAGCGAGACCTTAGGAAAGAAACATTGGTTATATAAAATAAGCGACAAAATAGGGAGAACACAAGTATGCATATCCTGTTGATTAACCCTTTAGGAAACAGCCATTTTTTTTATTTTTTATTTTCGTTTTTCACTTCCCGCCTTTCAAGAGCCATAACGTTTTTATTTCTCCGTCAATAGAGTGTTGTGAGGGCTTATATTTTGCTGGAGAAGTTGTAGTTTCTATTGGTAGCATTTAAAGTACCATATAATAAAAAATTATTTGCGGGCTGAAATTGTAAAAAACTGTGATTCCTCCATTATTTTTTGGGTTCCGTTTTTATGTATTTCACCGTGTGGTAAAAACAACAACTTAACTTTATTCTGCGGCTCAATACGATTACGGTGATATCAAATTTATATCGATTTTTTTATATTTTACTACTTTAAAGAAACAAAATAAATAGTTTTGTTTCATCACATTCTGAGAGCCATAACTTTTTTATTTTTCTGTGCATTGAGCGGTGTGAGGGCTTATTTTTTGTGATATGAGCTATAGTTTTATTGGCACCATTTGTTGGTACCTGTGACTTTTTGATAACTTTTTATAAAACATTTTTGAGGGGCTAAGGTGACCAAAAAAAATGCAATTTTGGCGGTTTACAATTTTTATTTTTTATGGCAATCACCGTGCACGTTAAGTAACACTATATTGTAATAATTCAGACTTTTACGGACACAGCAATACGAATTTTGTTTACTTTTTTTAATTTTTTTATATTACTTTAGACGAAAAATGGGAAAAGGGGTTTTTTTTTACTTTTTTTTTTCCCTACTAAAACCTTCTTTCACTCCTTTTTACATATTTTATTAGTCCCCCTAGGGGACTTGAACCACCGATCGTTAGATTGCTGGTACAACTGTTAGGAATGTTTTATTTTAAATTTATGTATTGGAAACTAAGGTGTGTATTGAGCTATACAAGTTTCTCTGAAAAAGGTTCTTAGCTGACAAAGTTTTAAATATGCTATCAAGTATGAGGGGGGTGGGCAGCTGAATTCCTTTATAGAGAGAATTGAAGCATTCATATAAGTTTCAAGGTCAAGAAAATAAATAACAAAGCTGTTTAAGAACTGGTTTGAACTAGGTTTATCCCATGTATAAAAGCCATGATACTCAAGGTAGCCGCAGACAAAAGCTGAAAGATGACTTAATCTGATGTTATTTTGTCTCCTCTTTAACGAGAATAAAAGGCCGCAATATTTCAATTTATTCTGGTGACTCCTTGAATCACTTTGATAAGTACATAAATTCCTCTATCAACAACATACTGCAATATTAATGTATTGCAGTATATCGTCAGTTTTACAGGCATCTGTTAAGCCTTGCCAAGCAGAGGTAGAGTGAAGGCAGCCCTGGGGGCATTCGTTAGGCCCCTGGGGTGCCATAACAACGATCGTCACCCCCGATCTCGTTGATGGGGGGCGATGAGCTGTCGGAGGGGGCCGCCCCCCTCTTTTAAACACCTCAGATGTTCCGGTCGCGATTGACCGCAGCATTTGAGTTAGTCACTGTTAAACACATATCCCCCTCCGCACCAGGACGTACCGGTGCGTCCTGGTGTGCTAAGGAGTTAAATCAATATATGCAATAATAACCAAGGGTAAGGATACAGAAGTAGGCAAACATTGAAAGATACCCCATTCTGCAGCCAATAAGAAGTTCACCAGTCTGTTTATCCATTGCCTTTCTTCTGCGTTTTCCCTGAATACATATCAGTTCTTCTTGTTTTGTTTCCTTCCCCGGGTGTAGCGAATTCCCATTTGTTGATACATGGCAAAGGTGGCAGATCGAGTTAGTCTTCTGTCATAATCTAGTCCGGAACCTGAATATGAGCGAGGTCTAATCTATGTAGAACAAAAGTCAGATCATCAAGGGTTTTTGATAATCAGTGTCTTGTTTGGCAGATTTATAGCGATTCCAAATGGGAACATCCATTTATACGAGATGCCTTTTTCTCTGAGGGTTCTTGTTAATTCTCAGATCTAGGGTTAAACGTGAGATATCTTGGTATATTTGTATATCTCATTTCTTTCATAATCTATTTTTTTTTTTGCATATCTGGCTTTTTGGACAATTGCCTCTTTTGTTTTAAAACTCTGTAAACAGCAAAGGATATCTCTCGGTTTTTCTGGTCCCACCGATTCTGGTCTATGAACTCTATGAGTCCTTTCCAAATGCAGGTCAGTTGTTTCTTCTTGACCTAATAGCTCGTTGAATATTTGACTTGAGTACTGAAGGGATTTCTTTGTCCAAAACACTATCTGGAATTCATCTTATATGAAGGTTGTTCGATCGGTTCTCTAAGTCGTCAATATGCAATTTTTGTAAATACATTTCCTTATGTTTTCCAATCAGTACCTCAGACAGTATTTCCGAGTGATGTATATCCTGAGAGCATGTTTCTTCCAAAGTGTCCACTCTGTCAAAAACTTGTTTCATATTGTTCCTGAGTTCAGAGATATCGTCCTTGACTGTTTGCCTAAACTCCTTAAATAGACTCTTTATGCAATCCGTGGTGGGCAAAGCTTTAAGGTATTACTTGATATCTGTTACATCCTGTCACGTTGGGTTCGTAGACCCACTGGGCCATACCGCCTTGGCGGTATGGCAGCTGGCCAACAGGGCGCAGGTCATAGTCTATAGTTCGTATAGGGTACCTGTGGCAGCTCGGACAGTAGCAATGCAGGCTGGCTCGGCTGGGACTAGGCAGCAGGCAGACGTCAGGCGTGGTGTAGCAGGACAGGCGTGGTATACAGCACAGCACGACTACAGCACACCACGGCACTTGACTAGGATAGCACGGGATACAGGATACGGGAACGGGAAACACTGGGAACTGGAAAACACTAGGAGACCATTTGCATAGACAAACTTTGGGTTCTTATAGTCCAGGGTGCTCATAGGCTAATTAAAAATAAAAGTCTGGTGCGTGCGCTGCCCCTTTGAGAGCGGGTACGAGCATACGCGCGCACCCTACGGGACCCGGCCGAGGTGAGCGGAAGTGAGCGCTGGCATCTCCTGAGGAGGAGACTGGGGCCAGCACTCGCAGAACCATGGCTGCGGCCGTCATGCGGTGAGTGAGCCTGACGGCCTGCGGCCATGAACATAACACATCCGTTTGTATTTCTTCTTCACTATCAGACCAGTTTGTGGCCTGAAAACTCTCATGTTGTTTTTCATATCGCATATCACTTTTCCTTTTGGTCCCAGGATCCTGTTCAAAAAGCTATTTTTTGCCAGGTTTGTCATTTTCGTTATGTTTTTTGGGTGTTTTTGAAGTCTTGCAGAGTTCTTCCCGTGGAGGCTTTGTCGTTTTCCCCACCTTATCACTACTCTCAATATCACGGCGCTGGGAGTTGTAGTAAGCGTTTTGTCGTAAATTTTTAAGTAACTTTACCGACAAAAATGCAACTTTTAGATTTCACATTTTTTTTTAACCTATATTGTACTGGCATATAGAGATATATATTGTTGAATACTGCTAGGGAGACGCGCTGCTGTCATGATAATAATGGATGGGGACGAGCGATCGGAGTAATGACCGCTCATCCTCATCCATAGCTCCATGTGACAGGAGCAAACGAGTGCCGATCAACGATGTCTTGATCGGTGCTCCCTGCACCAGCCGCTTATCGGCCCGGTGTAAAAGGGCCTTAAAGAGGCTCTGTCACCAGATTTTGCAACCCCTATCTGCTATTGCAGCAGATCGGCGCTGCAATGTAGATTACAGTAACGTTTTTATTTTTAAAAAACGAGCATTTTTGGCCAAGTTATGACCATTTTCGTATTTATGCAAATGAGGCTTGCAAAAGTACAACTGGGCGTGTTGAAAAGTAAAAGTACAACTGGGCGTGTATTATGTGCGTACATCGGGGCGTGTTTACTACTTTTACTAGCTGGGCGTTGTGTATAGAAGTGTCATCCACTTCTCTTCACAACGCCCAGCTTCTGGCAGTGCAGACACAGCCGTGTTCTCCAGAGATCACGCTGTGACGTCACTCACAGGTCCTGCATCATGTCGGCACCAGAGGCTACAGATGTAGCTACTTACCTGCAAATGCTGATGCTGCTGCAGAATCAACTGTAGCCTCTGGTGCCGACACGATGCAGGACCTGTGAGTGACGTCACAGATCTGCACTGCCAGAAGCTGGGCGTTCTGAAGAGAAGTGGATGATACTTCTCATCAGAAAGCCCAGCTAGTAAAAGTAGTAAACACGCCCCGATGTAACACACATAATACACGCCCAGTTGTACTTTTACTTTTCAACACGCCCAGTTGTACTTTTGCAAGCCTCATTTGCATAAATACGAAAATGGTCATAACTTGGCCAAAAATGCTCGTTTTTTAAAAATAAAAACGTTACTGTAATCTACATTGCAGCGCCGATCTGCTGCAATAGCAGATAGGGGCTGCAAAATCTGGTGACAGAGCCTCTTTAAGAGTGTGTTCACATCATCGCCGGGGTTCAGTTCGACCTTTCAGTAGGAGGAACCGATGAACAGAAAGCCAAACGGAAACCATAGCATCCGTTTGCATCACCATTGATTTCAATGGTAGTGCTTCCGTTCCAGTTGATTTCCGTTTGTTTCCATTCCGTAAATTTTCTGTTTTCTTCGCTGAAACAATAGCGTAGTCGACTACGGTATGTTTTCCGCAAAAAAAATGGAGACTTTACGGAATGGAAACAAACAGAAACCAACTGCAATTGAAGCATTACCATTAAAATCAATGGTGATGCAAACACAAGCTATGGTTTCCATTTGGCTTTCCGTTCATTGGTTCCTCCAACGGAAAGGTCAGACTGAACCGATGAATGGGAGCCCGACACTGATGTGAACAGGCCCTTAGAGACATTATGTAATACGGAGAGCAGCTGCCCCCCCTCCCCCCCCCCCCCACGGGCCCTGGCATCATGCTGGCTTTTCTTCCAGTTGATCTAGGCCTATAATTGGAATGTTTAGCACAGTGTAACATATAATATTATATAAGTGAATACTGTATGTATATGCAATTCCTAGCAGCTCCAGGATTTCTTACTGATGACATATGTATCTTAAGAGTAAACTTGGTTCTTTAGATCCAGCCTGCTTCATATGCCTTCCATGATTATGAGACAACCGAGTTTCTACCTATGTCTACATGGGCATAACTCCCAAATTTTTGTTAAGCAGTATGTAAAGTAAATCAATTTTTCAGTTGCTGCATTGCGCTCATAATGGTAATAACACAGTTCCCTAAGTGTCACATCAGATTCACCTGCCACATACGATCGGAGGCAGTGAAGTGTGGTGAAAAGTGTGACATTTTGGGACATTGCCCAAATGTCTCGTTGAATACAGGATGCTTAGAATTGGTATGAGACTGGGTGTAGTTTTAAACAGTGTTTGAGTATTGCTCCTTTAAGGTGATAGCAAATGGCAATCGAAGTCTGGGTCAGTCAGAAATTCCAAATTGTTCAGCTATCCTCAGAGGAATGCTCGTTCGGGTACTTTTTACGCATTTCCTCTACTACCTTAATTTGAGCTTTCACCTGAAAGTTACCTTGAGGATCAATATAGTGGCAGCACATAGGCTCAACTACCTGACACACGCCTCCTTGGGCAGCCATGAGGTAATCCAAAACAATAGTATGTTGGTTTATAATAATTTATAATTTGGGCCTGTACTGCATTAGTCTGATTTATGATACCTAGAATGGTGAATATCTGATCATCTAGGTAACCTGTAGCTTCTACCAACTTGTCCCATGTTTGCATTATCATTGGCCAAACGAACAGTGTACTGAAAAACCTTTTGGCCATCAGTGCTGACACTATGTGAGGTCTGCCATTCGGCCTGCGATGGTTATCTGCTGCCCTCTTAAAAAGCATATGTTTGGGTAAATTTTTGTAAGGTACTTCATCATGTGGAAGTATAAGGGCCAGTTCACACAGAGTTTTTGGAAACCGCGTCGGAAAATGCGCCAAAAAATGGCCGAAAATGTCTCCCATTGAATTCAATGGGAGGCGGAGGTGTTTTTTTCCCACGAGCGGAAAAACCGGCTCCCGGGAGAAAGAAGGGACATGCCCTATCTTCGGGCGTTTACGCCTCTGACCTCCCATTGACATCAACGGGAAGCAGAGAAAGCGTATATTGCGGCAATTTTTGCCTGCGGCGCTCAATGGCCGCGTGCGAAAAACGTCACGAAAATCGGCGTGCAGGGAGAGCAAATTCTGCCTCAAAATTCCAAACTGAATTTTGAGGCAGATTTTCTGCCTGCAAAAAAATCTGTGTGAACCCAGCCTAAGGGTATGTTCACACACGTAACAAAAAACGTCTGAAAATACGAAGCTGTTTTCAGAGAAAACAGCCTCTGATTTTCAGGCGTTTTTGAAGCTGAAAACTAAGCTTCTTTTCATTTGGAGCTTCTTTTGAGGGTATGTTCACACGGCTTATATTCGGCCATTTTTCAGGCTGTAAACGCCCGAAAAAACAGAAGCAGAACGCCTTCAAACATCTGCCCATTGATTTCAATGGGAAAAACAGCTCCATATTTTCAGACATTTCTGACTCAGCGTGTGAACATACCCTCAGGCTTCTTTTCAGACTTCTTTTGAGATGTTTTTTAAGGTGTTTTTCAAAGTGTTCAATGTAAAATCAGCTCCAAAAAACGCCTCAAGAAGTGACATGCTACTTCTATTTACGGAGCGTCTTTTTACAACAGCGGCGTAAGAAGACGCCCCGTATGAACTAAATGCTGTTTTCCCATTGATTTCAATGGGTAGATGTTTGTAGGCGTTCAGCTTCCGTCTTTTCTTGTTTTTCGAGGCGCAAATGCCCCGAAATACGCCTGAAATCACTGCGTGTGAACATACCCTAAATGTGTCAGGTGTTAAGCGTGCCAAAAGTACAAGTGCCTTGAGCTCCTAGAGATAAACTTATGTACTATGGCCGCAAACTATATATATATATATATATATATATATATATATGTTTATGTATGTCTTCAGGCAATGCATAATTATATGTATATCCAAAAATAATCTTTTCACTGAATCTACTAGTACTGATCCTTGGTCCTTAACATACCATCTGTGCTGCTTGCTAAATTTGCACCCAGAAGGATTACAGTCACTTTTATTCTTTATACACTCAGAATGGTCTTCCCAGCTGTTGGAACAATTGGAAGACATATTGGTTCTAATTATAAAACTAGAAACGGTTTTGTTAGTATTACGTCTTTTCATCTGCGCACACACTGAGGATCTACATATGTTTCGTCACAGCTTGTGGTATTTATTTTACTGAAGCTCAGCTGGATTTTCAGAACTAGTATGTCCCGCACTTCTGAGGTTCGGGTCACTAATCTATCTTGGGTGGTTTCCCCAATACTATATAAATGACTGATTCCTATTGGAGACATTCACTTGCCACCAGGGATACTCAATCCATGCGCCCACAGGGAGGTCTACTAAAGTGGTATTCCAAACCTGGTTATCCTTCCTATCTCGCTCTACAAATATGGAACAAGAATGACTTACAAGCTCATGGAATGGGACTGGTATGGCTAAATATGGCATAGCCTTAGCTGCAGTGGGTGCATGAGTACATATCCAACAGTTTGTCACATTGTCCACTAGATCCTTATGAAGAGTCTGATGGCGTTTGATGAACTTGCTGTCCCAGTCTTCCTTCAATACATCATTCAGCATCCCCACCAGGGGCAACATCGACACCAACTCCACCAGAGGCAACATTGACACGAGGAACATAATCCAATGCTTCTGGATTCAAAATTTTTTGCAGTGGCTGGCGTATACCGAGGTATCTTTTCCTTGTAATGTGACTGACGTTGCAGTGGTCTGATTGACCTGGTAGTGTCCATCAAAACGGGGCTCAAGACTCTTGCTCACGTGTCTTTTAAGTACTACCCAACCTCCAGGTAGCAACTTGTCCCTTCTCTAGAATCTGGGCCAGGAATTGAAGAAAATACAAATGTATGTGTCTTAGTCAACTGTTGATGTAAAGCTCCCACATAATATGTGAGGTCTCCATAGTTGGCCTGTATTTCCAAAGAGTATCGCATAAGGTGACACATTTCGGAAAGCATTCAGGTCATGGCTTCTTAATTTCTACCATAGCTTTCTGGATTTTTACTTCAACATGCCACTTAGCCTTTATACCTTCCCACTACTCTGGGGGTGGTAGGGCGTATGGAACGCCTGCACAATTCCTAGGGACTGAAGTATTTCTTACAATATCTGTCCTGTGAAATGGTTTTCCCGGGATCCCATATCTACACACTACTTCACTAAGAAGCTATTTTAGCATTTGCATGCTTTACCGGCCAGTCTTCTGGCCAACCAGAAAACAGGTCTACACATACCAGCACATATAGGTATTCACCTTGGTCATTTTACCTGGGTTATTGAGGGCACCCTTGCACAAACCTTGTTGCTGCATTGTCGAAACCTGGGACCGAAGCAAGTTGCACATAGTTTCATTAGACTAGTGAGTGGGCCCATAAGCGAGATGACAAAGGAAAAGATTCCACAGCACTGGACCACAGAAGCGGTGCACGCCTCTACTGGACCTGGTCCACGGTCCTCAATATCCGGCAAAGAGAAATAGACCGCGAGGCAGCACTTCCAAAAATATAAGCTTTTAATCACCCGTGCAACGTTTCAGTCCAGCAGGACCTTTCTCAAGCAAGCTCCTGATAAACGCAGCAATGTATACAAAGTAACATTTTAAATCCAAAAATATGCAGAAAATTTATTTTTATGTTCCCTCAGAGGTATGGTAATGTTAACATAGAATGTAAGACGGCTTGGTTGCTAATTAATATTGTTTTCTGAAGAACAAAGCATTACTTTAATGTATTCTGTCTCTTTTGTCGAACGGCCCAGCATCTGCCAATTTCCACCTATCTCAAGGCAGTGGTGCATAATAATAAGTGAACAGTCACTCACACTGTGGCAATTAGAACATTGTATGATAATATAGATTCTTATATAGAGCACTTGCACTGAAACTTCAGACGTTTCAGTAATGCTCATTTTAATTAAAGCTCTATGTTAAGAAGAATATTTCTAGCTAGCGGCAGATGTTAGCTACGGTACCTGTCTTATGCCAAAACTGCCACGACACGGTTAATTAAAAATGCACAATGAGGAAAAGCTAAAGAATTAAACCTTATTATCGCAGCCTCCTACATAGATATAAAACATTCAACTAATTACTTACGGATTCCAAAAACACATTTGCATAAACTTTCCAGAGGTGTACATAATAAAAATAAAGTAGGGTTCACCTCCTAATTCTGGTTCATGCCACCATACCCCACATACTGGGACATTAGAGCCTGCTACTTCTTCCTTACACCCCTATCACATCACACACTTTTGTTTACTAAAGCTGAGGGCCTGTGGGGAAGGGGAGACTATTATAGGATAACACTTCCGATAGGGAAGAAAAATTAGGCAAAGGTTACCATGACCTCCCCAAGTCCAGGGCCAGACTACCCATCTGGCAATTCTGGCAAATGCCCGATGAGCTGGTGCCTGCAGTGGGGCGCTCTCCTCTTCATCCCCGACAGGCTTCTGTAGCTTCTCCCCCACCTTTCTGACCTGTCTCTACAAGATACAGGGTCAGTTACTTAGCCAATGCAGTCTCCTCTTCCTCTGACCTCTCTCTCTGTATCGGCGGCAAACATACCGCCAATGCAGTAGATGCAGGTGCACAGGGGCCCCAAGATGTAGTTGGTACATCTCTTGCACAGTTAGATTAAGGAGCAGAAGCTAAATTGGCAATGTACTGAAGTCTTGATTGTTTAGAAAATTGTGATGTCGGGAGGGGCGTCGCTTAATGGCAAAGTGGACAGCGTTAACCTGACTCGAGGGCAAGGTTTTGGTGCAGATTATAAGTATTCCACCAGGGTTTACCAATTGGAAAAAAGAGACCTGGTAAGTTTGGTTGATTGGTGTGTAATGCAAGTAGTCAGGGTGTGGTATGTGTCCTGTGTGTGTGTGTGTGTGTGTGGTGTGTGCATGGCGCTTACGCTTCATGTCTGCAGTCGGAGTGGCACGTATGCTGCATGTGTCCTATGTGTGTGTGGCTTGCGTCCAGTGTGTGAGTGATGTGTAAATGATGCTTGTTAGTCCTATGTGTGAGTGCTGCATGTGCGTACTGTATCATATTTTTAAGTGGTCCATGTGTGTTATTTGTCCTATGTGTAAGTGATGTATATGCAGCATGTGTCATGGTTATGGGTGGCACATGTGCAGCATGACTCCAGAGCAGGGCCGGCTTCAGGTTTATGTGGGCCCTTGGGCGACACAGACTTAGTGGGCCCCTTTGCAGGGGAACTCACGGCAGCAGTAAAACAGCAGAAAACGTCAGTTTGTGCCCCCATATAAAAGTTAGGCCCCCAGTTTGTGCCCCCATATACAGTGCATTTGGAAAGTCTTCAGACCCTTTCACTTTTTTCACATTTTATTATGTCGAGGCCTTGTGCTAAAATAAAAAAAAATATATGTTTTTTCCCCATCATTCTGCATTCAATACCCCATAATGACAAAGTGAAAACAAAATATTAGACATTTTTGCAAATTTATTAAAAATGGAAAACTCTAATTTCGCATGGACGTAAGTATTCAAACTCTTTGCTATGTCACTTGAAATTAAGCTCTGGGGGCCTCCCATTTCTCTAGATCATCTTTGAAATGTTTCTACACCTTGATTGTAGTCCACCTGTAGTAAATCCATTTTATTGGACATGATTTGGAGAGACACCCCCTGTCTATAAGGTCTCACAGCTGATAATGCATATCAGAGCAAAAACCAAGCCATGAGGAGGAAAGAACTGCCTGTAGAGCTCAGAGACAGGATTGTGTGGAGGCAGAGATCTGGAGAAGGGTACAAAAAATTTCTGCTGCACTGAAAGTTCCCAAGAGCACAGTGGCCTCAATGAAAAAGTTTGAAACAACCAGGACTCTTCCTAGAGCTAGCCGCAAAACCAAACTAAGTAATCACTCGGCCTGAGCGTGCAAAGATCCTGTGTGCAAATGGAAGAAACTTCCAGAAGGTCAACCATCACTGCAGCACTCCACCAATCTGGGCTTTATGGCAGGGTGGCCAGAAAGAAGCCTCTCCTCAATAAAACACACATGAAAGCCCACCTGGAGGTTTTCAAAAAAGCACCTTAGGCCCTGTTCACACGGAGTTTTTTGCAGGAGGAAAATTCCTCCTGTAAAAACTGACCCTGGAGGTTTTCATGTTTGATGTGGTTTTTGACGTGGTTTTTGACGTGGTTTTTGAGGCGGTTTTCCAGGCGGTTTTTGCCGAGGTTTTCACACGCATGAGGCTGGGTTCACACAACCATGTTACGTACATAATGTACGGAACGTATTTCGGCCGGAAGACCCGGACCGAAGACAGTGCAGGGAGCCGGGCTCCTAGCATCATAGTTATGTACGACGCTAGGAGTCCCTGCCTCTGCGTGGAACTACTGTCCCGTACTGTAATCATGTTTTCAGTACGGGACAGTTGTCCTGCAGCGAGGCAGGGACTCCTAGCGTCGTACATCACTATGATGCTAGGAGCCCGGCTCCCTGCACTGTCTTCGGTCCGGGTCTTCCGGCTGAAATACGTTCCGTACATTACGGACGTAACATGGTCGTGTGAACCCAGCCTGACATCCTTCTGTCAACGGATCTGTCACCATTGAAATGAATGGTGATGCAAACGGAACTTACTTCACACTTGCCTTTCCGTTGAGGGGTTCCCCTGACTGAAAGCACCGACGGAACCCCTCAGCAGAAACCACGCTGATGTGAACAGGCCCACATTAAAAAAAACATTGTTTTCTGTTTGCATCATCATTGACTTCAATGCTGATGGATCCGTTGCTAATGGGATTCCCTACACTGCGGTATTGGTTCAGTCGAAACGACAGAACCCTTTGCACAACGGGGACAAACAGAAACCATTAGCAACGGATCTGTCACCACTTCACACTTGCCTTTCCGTTGAGGGGTTCCCCTGACTGAAAGCACCGACGGAACCCCTCAGCGGAAACCACGCTGATGTGAACAGGCCCACATAAAAACAAAAAAAGTATACTTACTTCTTGAATCAATTTCCCAACATCAATGTCCATTCGGTGGTACACCTCTGCTGTCGTCATTTCTGTTCCTGAAATGTTAAAAAAAAATAAAAAAGAGATGACATACATGAACAACTGCATAACAAAATTAAAAAATTAAAAATAAAAAAATCTAAAAAAAAAATCTAAAAAAAAAATCTAAAAAAAAAATTAAAAAAAAAAAATTCTAAAAAAAAAAATGCACAGCTCCATACATGTATAGCATGTATGGAACATAGGAGCAATTGCACTTACTTGTATTCGATTTGGATGCAGGACTTCGGTTTTCTGTATCCCTGAGTTCTGTCCACGATGTTTTTCTGGCTCCACGAGCAGACAGGAAATGACAGCCCCTTGCTGGGCTGGACTAGCAGCAGGAGACGACTCCTGCAAGAAACTCCTGCAAAACACTCGGCAATATACTCGTCAGAAAACACCTCACTAGTTCGAGGTGTTTTTTGACGTGTCCCCATTGCTTTCAATGCGGTTTTGGACGCGGAAACCGCATCAAGAAGGGTCATGTCCCTTCTTTTTGCCGCGAGGCGTTTTTTTTACTCGCGGTAAAAAAACGCCTCCGTCTCCCATTGAAATCAATGGGAGTCATTTTGGGTCGTTTTTGGCGCGTTTTCCGACGCGTTTTCCGCGTCAAAAAACGTGTCAAAAAACTCCGTGTGAACAGGGCCTAAAGGAGGCTGTTATCACTGCCAAAGGGGCTTCATCTAAGTACTGAGTAAAGGGTCTGAATACTTATGTCAATGCAAGATTTTAGTCTTTCCATTTTCAATAAATTAGAAAAGATTGCTAACATTCTATTATTACTTTGTCGTTATGGGGCATTGAGTGCAGAATGATGGGGAAAAACTTTAAATTTTTTTAAAAATTTTAGTACAAGGCCTCAACATTGTAAAATGTGAAAAAATTAAAAGGGTCTGGAGACTGTAAAGGATCTGCCAGGCACAGCTTCTGTACCAACGCCCATAGGTAATCAGTCTGCACCTGCTTCTATGTCTGTGAGACTGACTCCATCTTCCACCACTCAGGATGGCAGGCTTAGGAGTGGGAGAGCCTATCACAGCCTGGCCAGACGGAGCTAGCTCCCGCCCTCTGTCTATTTATACCTGCCTTTCCTGTTCCTCCTTGCTTGTGATTCTTCTCTGTTGGTTTCCTGGCCCTGCTGCAGCTTCTTGAACTATTTGTCCCTGCTTCATATTGACCCTGGCTTACTGACTACTCTCCTGCTCTGCGTTTGGTACCTCGTACACTCCTGGTTTGACTCGGCTTGTTCACTACTCTCCTGCTCTGCGTTTGGCACCTCGTACTCTCCTGGTTTGACTCGGCTCGTTTACTACTCTTGTTGCTCACGGTGTTGCCGGGGGAAACTGCCCCGTTTCCATTAGCTTCTGTGTACCCTTGTCTGTTTGTCTGTCATGCACTTATTGAGCGTAGGGACCGTCGCCCAGTTGTACCCCGTCGCCTAGGGCGGGTCGTTGCAAGTAGGCAGGGACTGAGTGGTGGGTAGATTAGGGCTCACTTGTCTGTTTCCCTACCCCCATCATTACATAATTACAAGCCCATATACCTAGTCTACCCTGGTCCCTGACACTACTATGGACCTCCTTGAGACCCTGGCTCAGCAAATGCAGGGTCTCTCCCTACAGGTCCAGGCCCTGGCTCAGAGGGTCAACCAGCCTGATGCTACCATGGTAGTGCCCCTCACCTCACCTCTTGAACCCCACCTCAAGTTGCCTGACCGGTTCTCAGGGGACCGGAAGACTTTTCTCTCCTTTCGGGAGAGTTGTAGGCTCTATTTTCGCTTAAAGCCCCACTTCTCAGGTTCTGAGAGCCAGCAGGGGGGTATAATAATGTCCCGGCTCCAGGAGGGGCCCCAAGAATGGGCCCTCTCCTTGGCTCCTGACGTTCCTGAACTTTCCTCCGTTGATCTTTTCTTTTCTGCTCTCGGACTCATTTATGACGAGACTGACAAGACTGCCTTTGCCGAGAGTCAGTTGGTGACCTTACGTCAGGGTAAGAGACCTGTTGAGGAGTATTGTTCTGACTTTAGGAAGTGGTGCGTACCTTCTCGGTGGAATGACCCTAGGGCGGGTCGTTGCAAGTAGGCAGGGACTGAGTGGCGGGTAGATTAGGGCTCACTTGTCTGTTTCCCTACCCCCATCATTACAGAGACTTTCAGAATGCACTGTAAAAGTTAGGCCCTGTTAATGCCCCCATATAGATGTTAGGCCCCCAGTTCGTGCCCCATTATAAAAGTTAGGCCCCCTGTATGTCCCCATATAGAAGTTATGCCCCAGTTTGTGCTCCCATATTTACAGTGCCCTCTGTAGATAATGCCACATTACCCTCTGTAGAAAATATCACAGTGCCCTCCGTAGATAGTGCCACAATGGCCTCTGTAGAGAGTGCCACACATACCCCCTGTAGATAGTGCCACACAGCCCCCTGTAGATAGTGCCACACAGCCCCCTGTAGATAGTGCCACACAGCCCCCTGTAGATAGCGACACACACACACCCTAGTAAATAGCACCACACACACCCCAGTAGATAGTGCCACACAGCCCCCCATGGATAGTGCCACACACCCACTATACATAGCACTACATCCCCATACCTGTAGATAACGCCATTGGGGCTACCTCTAGGAGTGGAATCCCCAGCCAAAGCGTTGCTGATGTTCTGACTTCACTGTCCCTCTGTAGATAATGCCACAGTGTCTGTAGTTAGGGCCACAGTGCCCTCTGTAGATAGTGCCACAGTGCCCTCTGTGGAGTTTGCCACACGCACCCCCTGTAGATAATGCCACAGTGCCCCCTGTAGATAGTGCCATACGCAAAACCTGTAGATAGTGCCACACACACCCCCTGTAGATAGTGCTACACACATCCCCCTGTAGATAGTGCCACCCCCCCTGTAGATAGCGCCATACACACTCTACCCTGTACATAGCGCTACACCCACCCCCACCTGTAGATAGCACCATTGGGGCTCCCCCTAGGAGTGGAATCCCCAGCCAGAGCGTTGCAGATGCTCTGGCAGGGGATTCCTCTCCCGGAGGAGCCCCTGACATCATGGTTTATATATGGATAGTGATGTCAGGGGCTTCTCAAGGAGCAGAATCCCCATCCAGAGCGTCGGCAACACTCTTGCCGGGGATTCCGGTCCAGGAGGAGCCCCTGACATCACTGTCCATATATAGATAGGAGCGGCATCTACGACCAGGAAATCAGCAATGGTCTGGCCGCGGATCCTGCTTCCGGAGGAGACATGAGAGCAGCGTAAAGCACTCGGTGTGCCCCCCCCCCCAAGGGCAATGGGCAAGTGATGACACTGGCCTTGCTCCATGGTATGGGTGGTGTGTGTTTAGCGTATGGGTGCCATGTGTGCAGCATATGGGTGACGCAAGTTCAGCATGTGTACAGTGCTGTGAGTGGCACATGTGCATTCTTTACTTATTTACATATATTTTATATATAAAGAATAATAAAAATCTTATTACGGTTTTGTTGGCATTGAAGGGGTGATAAACTTCTTGCACACGACAGTACTATCTGTGTTTGCCCCTGCTCTGCATCCTGAATTGTCAACACAAAGGAGGAGTGTGCTGTGACTGCAGAGAATGTAAGCTGGGCAAACCAACAAACCAACATAACGGGTGCGGGTAGCTTTCATATTGAATAACATAGAAATAAAGACCAGGACACCAAAATTTGTATTTTGCGGGAAGGTGATCGGCCACAGCGTTTATTTTAACCTCTTAAACCAAAACCGCTTAGCGGTGAAACCGCTATATATTTTCCCCACATCTATGAGGCATTATGCCTACCGACGGACTCCCGACAGGCAAGTCTGCCCTCTTAGCTCCTCCTCCTACCACCGAAGTCTCAAAGACCTCCATGAAGGAGCCCTTGTATACCTACACAGGGTTGCGACCTCCACCCAGCAGAAAAAGTGCCTTTTCAAATCCGTCCTGTAGGCCTGAGAAAAAAATGCCTACCCCAATATCATTGAGGTGAACACCATCATTTCTAATGAGTTTGCTATTATTGCCTTCCAGTTGGCAATGTCGCACAACCGGAACGGGAAACTAACAGATCTGGAGATACGGCTTTCTATTGCATCTGCATCCCGCGCACCCTGCCATACCACATAAAGGACAATCTCTAACCAGACAAGTATAATTTCTGGGAAAAAGGAGGAGAAGCGCTCCATATCCAAGCGCATCAACGTCATTAACTCGGTCATTCTAAGGAAACAGAGATCATTGCCCCCTGCGTGAATGTT
The DNA here is from genome assembly GCF_050947455.1 of Rhinoderma darwinii. Classification (NCBI taxonomy): domain Eukaryota; kingdom Metazoa; phylum Chordata; class Amphibia; order Anura; family Rhinodermatidae; genus Rhinoderma; species Rhinoderma darwinii. Next base: position 121,771,526 of record NC_134692.1, read on the forward strand.
TTTATTTTGCATAGCGTAGGTATAAACTATGGAACATTAAAAGGATAAAATATGTGTGGACTGTAACGCGTTTCAACGCCGGACCAGATAAAAACATTTTTATCTGAAAAAATGGGTCTGTAGTGAACGAAAAACCTGCTACACAGAAGCGCTCGATACAAGGAGATTTTTTTCTATATCCCGAAAAATAAGTATAAAGACCACGTCGAGGAAACTCCAGGCTTGGAGGCATCCACCGTGGGTCCGCTCCCGAGGCTTGCACAGTGTACCGGAAAGTTTACCAGACGAACAATTAAGTCAAGTTGTGCTGATGATCCTGCACAACCAAACCAGGTGAGTCGATTACAACTTCACCGTAAGAACATATTTTCAGAGTAAATACAATATCACCCCAGAGGAGCGCCCTTTCTCCCTCTTTTTTATACCCTTTTCCAAGCAAAAAACAACATAAGAAGGGGAGGAAAAGGTAAGATTCCTTAGATGGTTGCACCTATATGCTAATTAGTGATGAGGGAAAAGGAGAAAACTTTATTAACCCCTTCTGAAGCTACCCAGAGATTAACTGCATTTAAACCTCTGTCCCCCTAACAGTCAGTGTGCACCCTCCCTATTTGGTTGGATGCCCTTCAGACGAGATGGTCATATGCAGCAGCCTGAAATCTGTCCCTAACGCTGCCAAGCTACTGATGAATTTTGAAGTCTGCCCTCCTGCATAGCTTGCCCATGTGACCATACCTCAGCCCTAGGATAGGCGAGCGTTGCTGTTCTGCTCCACTGTGTATTTATTTATTGGTTATAGTGGGACTTTTAATTCCTCATTGCTCCACTGTATACACCGCGTTCCAAATTATTATGCAAATGTTATTTTTCGCTGATTTTCCTAAATAGTCGATGCAAATGACAGTCAGTATAATCTTCAAGCCATCAACAGTTGGAGTATAATGCAAATTTTATTGAACAAATCTCCTAATGATAACAGATTTTTTTTAAAAGTAAAAACCTCAAAATGCACGGTTTCAAATTATTATGCACAACAGAGATCAAAACATTTTAAAGGTTGTAAAGAGAACTATAATGGTAATTTGTTGAATTTGCAGCATCAGGAGTTCATAATTACAGAAATCAAACGCTCTTTCAATCAGAAAAAACTTAACAGGCCAAGTTACATGTTAACATAGGACCCCTAAAGTGGCCTACCAGCTCTCTCCCCATGATTCCAGCCCAAAACATGACTCCGCCACCTCCTTGCTGACGTCGCAGCCTTGTTCGGACATGGTGGCCATTCACCAACCATCCACTACTCCATCCATCTGGACCATCCAGGGTTGCACGGCACTCATCAGTAAACAACACGGTTTGAAAATTAGTCTTCATGTATTTCTGAGCCCACTGCAACCGTTTCTGCTTGTGAGCATTGTGTAGGGGTGGCCGAATAATAGCTTTATACACACTTGCAAACCTCTGCAGGATCCTACACCTTGAGGTTCGCAGGACTCCAGAGGCACCAGCGGCTTCAATTACCTGTTTGCTGCTTTGCAATGGCATTTTAGCAGCTGCTCTCCTAATCCTATTAATTTGTGTGGCAGAAACCTTCCTCATTATGCCTTTATCTGAACGAACCCGTCTGTGCTCTGAATCAGCCACAAATCTTTTCACAGTACGATGATCACGCTTAAGTTTTCTTGAAATATCCAATGTTTTCATACCTTGTTCTAGTTATTGCACTATTTCACGCTTTTCGGCAGCAGAGAGATCCTTTTTCTTTCCCATATTACTTGAAACCTGTGGCCTGCTTAATAATGTGGAACGTCCTTTGATTGGGCACACCTGGCAAACTAATTATCACAGGTGTCTGAGATTGATTACAATGATCCAAAGAGCCCTAATACACAATACCATCCATGAGTTTAATTGAAAAACTAATAATTAAATGTTTATGACACTTAAAACCAATGTGCATAATACTTTGGAACACGGTGTATTTCTTTATTGCTAGGTTATTCTGTGAATAATAGTGCTTCAGTTCACTTCTGCATATTTATTCATTATTAGGTTATACAGGTACTTATAGTACCCCAGTATTCTAGTATGTAATTATTCATAGTTACTATTTCCGGAACTCCCATTCACTTCTATAGATGTTACAGAAACAGCATAGCTCAGTGAATTTAGCGGTTCCTGGAATTACTGGCCATCGGGATGCAGCAGACAGCAACCTCCTCACCAGTCGGGACAGGGTCGGGGGGCCCACGTCAAGGAGACAGGTGCGTGCCCCAGAGTTGGTACCTGCATCTATCAGATATTTAGGCCATAAATTTCAAAGATGGGAATACTCTTTTGAAGATAGGATGCCAGGGCTGAATATAACCATTTATCACTGACATCATATGCACGTCCCCAAAACCACACCCCTTATTTTACCCGGCTGATATTTCTGAGTGAACAATGTGGCAAGTGAGCCTGTGTGCTTTCAAATGCCAGTGCTGAATTTTAGTCCCAGACTGGCCCTGCCCAAGGCAAATACAAGCTGCCTCTATGGTACATACACCTTTGAATTTTTCAATTGTGCCATGGTTCGGCTCTATCTACAGGGGAGCTATATACAGGGGTGGGCTATATGCGGAACACTATAGGGGGAGCTATATGTGAGGCACTATATACGGGGGCTATATACAGGGGTGGGCTATATGTGGAACACTATAGAGGAGCTATATGTGAGGCACTATATACAGGGGTGGGCTATATGTGGACCACTATTTATAGGGAGAGATATATGCAGGGCATTATCTACAGGGGTGGGCTATATGTTGGACACTAAATACAGGGGTGGGCTATATGTGGAGCACTATCTGCAGTGGGAGCTATATGTGGAGCACTAGCTACATGGTCGGGCTACATGTGGGGCACTATTTTCAGAGGGGGCTATATGTGGGGCACTATATACAGTGGGGGCTAGATGTAGGGCACTATCTACAGAGGGCTCTATGGGGGGCACTATCTACAGGGTGTGTGTGGGACACAGTGTATGGTGCTATTATAATTAGAGGTGCAGTGTATGGCGCTATTATATTTAGGGGCACAGTGTCTGGCACCATGTGAACTTTATCTTTGTTTATAGGTGCAGAAATGTTTGAAAAGTGAGAATCTGAAGAAATCTGAGTTGCAAACTGCAGAAATGGGCTGTGGCCGGGAGACGTCATCATAGAGGTCTGGACTGGATGGAGAAGAAAAGAGAAAAAGAGCAACTAGAGTCTGACGTCACATGTGAGTCACTTAATGTAAATGCTTATTCTGCCTCTAATCAGTACTGTAGTCACCATATGATCTGCAGTGAGATGATGGGTGGCATGATTTATTTTCGTGAAACAGCATCTCCCAGCATATCCTTACCATTGTTTGGGACATGCTGGGAGCTGTATACAATTTAGTGCAAACCTATACGGCAGGGGTTGCACTAAATTGAGCTGTATTTGTGCTGGCGTTGTATTTATGTAAAAAAGATTTGTTCTGGCACTGTATATATGTACTGAGCTTGGTTCTGGCACTGTATATATGTACTGAGCTTGGTTCTGGCACTGTATGTATGTACTGAGCTTGGTTCTGATGCTGTATATATACACTGAGTTTTGTTCTGGTGCTGTATATATGTACTGAGCTTTGTTCTGGTGTTGTAAATAGAACTATATTGCTTGTAAAATGTACAAATGGCTTTATGCTCGAGTTACAGAAAAAACAATGTGGGAAAAAATAACACCTCATTGAGTGGTAGAGAAAACAAACATGGCGAGGGGGTAGGAGATGTTGGGAAAGAAACGGGGGGAGGCGCACACCAAACTGAATCTTTGCCCCGGGTGCTGGAGAACCTAGCTATGCCTCTGCCCAGAATACATGGCATATTATAGAGTAATGCTTCTAGGGTATAATTCTGCCTCACAGAGGCTCACAGAGCAAGTGCCTACAGGTCCGTAATACGGACTCCAATTCTGCAGAGCCAGTACTTTGTAAAGAAGGGAAATAGATGCGCCAGTGACCACCGTGTTTCCTACATGTCAGTTTTGCAAGTGCACAGACAGCTAAAACAGCTCTACAGTGTGTGGAGGAACGCGCCAAACAGCTTCAAAGCTCCCAGCTTCCAGGACCCACCAGGATGAGTTGGATAGGGGTGTAGTTGTGTTGGATGACAAGCGTTAAAAGCAGGAAAATCAGTTCATGTATTTTGCAATGTTAGGCTTTAAAAAAAATAAAATAACTCAGTGACAAAATAAATTGGCATTGTATGGATATAACATACACTCTATGGACAAAAGTATTGGGACACTTACAGGACCTTTTATGATATTCCATTCTTATGGAGTTAGTATCCCTTTGTAGCTAAAACAGCTTCCACTCTTCTGGGAAGGCTTTCTACAAGATTTTGGAGTGTGTCTGTTGGAATTCTTGCCTATTTATCCAGAAGAACATTTGTGACGTCGGACACTGATGTTGGAGGAGAGGGCCTGGCTCGCAATCTCCGTTCTAGATCATGACAAAGGTGTTCGATGGGTTTATGTCAGGGATCTGTGTGGGCCAGTTAATTTCTTCCACACCAAACTCACCCAACCATGTCTTTATAGACCTTGCTTTGTGCACTGGGGCACAGTCATGCTGGAACAGAAAAGGGCCGAACCCCAAACTGTTCCCACAAAGTTGGAAGCATACAGATGTCCAAAATGTCTTGGCATGCTAAAGCATTTAGATTTCCCTTCACTGGAACTAAGGGGCCCAGTAGATCATGGAATATCCAGGAGGGAAGAAATCTCTCTAACTGACTTGTTGTAACGGTGGCGTCCTATTACAGGACCACGCTGGAATTCAGTGAGCTCTTTAGGACGACCCATTTCTTTGTAAGGGCGACTGCATGACTAGGTGCTGGATTTTATACACCTGTGGCAATAACATTAAATAAAGCACCTAAATTCAATGATTAAGAGCTGTGTCCCAATACTTTTATCTATATAGTGTATCTTACAGGCCATTACTCTATATGCCTAGCCTATAATATTAATCCTTCAATGTTCAGCTCTTGGAAATTACAGAAAATGGAATTGCTCTTCTCCTTTGGAAAGCCTTAATCAGTCCATGTTAGATTCATTATGGACCTCTGGATCTCATAAATCTCTGCGACTTCTATCATTCCCAGCAGAAGCCTGTATATTAGCCACATATCAAAGATAGTAACTAAGGCAGTAAATTTAGTTGAACTCATCAACAAGAGAAAATGACACTTTTCATATTATATAATGCCTAATTATTTTGCAAATACTTCTAGGGACTAGAGTCTATTACCTCAGTTTTCTCACTGTTCAAAACCCTTTCAAATTGCAAATTAATTTTTTACTCTCATGTCTTCTCCACAAGAGAAATATCTATTCCCATTATATTCATGGTGATAGTTTAATCTATTATTATTTCATGAAATACCAGAGAAATACATTGAAAATAGCTCTGCGCTCCCTGGGTAGATTCATTGATTGAATGACATAGCAATAGCCTAGAATGCAAGCTAGATTATATAAAAAAGTTGTTCAGCCTCGTACAAACTTTGCATTGTTGTGAAAAGTGTATTTATGGAATCTCATTCAAACTTTACATTTGGGAACCGCATGCTTTTTAGGACTTAGACCACAATAGAATTTTTTTGCAGTATGTTTTTATTAAAAATATCATGATGATCTATAGACAGAACATATTCATTACTATGGGACTCAAGTCAGTTCCATCAGGTTACAGGATCGTTCTTGATCTGTTTTTTTTTATATAGAAAAAAAGTGATAAATTCAGGGTGGATTATGGGGAATTTAAAAATGGGGCAAATCACATGTTGAAAATAGTCCAGTAGGGATTCATCATTTCTGTAATCATCATTAGCAGGGATGATCTATCTAATGATGAGGACTGTTAATGCTCTGTTAAGCTGCATGTGGACTATGATTAAAGGGAGTTGTAAAGAGAGAGACAACTTCACCTATCCACTGCATAGGTATTAATGGCTAGATCCCCACCGATCACTAGAACAGGGGGTTTCATTTCCCTTGTTTAAAAGGGGGCTGCGGCCCAGCGTGCACGTTGCTGCTCCACTCATAGTTAATGAGACTGTTGGAAATAGCCGAGTGCAATCTTCGTCAGTCCTAAAGGATTTGAATGGAGTAGCTGTGCACATGCTCGACCCCTGCTCAATTGAAACAGAAAAAAAGGGATCCACCGTTCTGGTGATCATGGGAGTGTCATCCACCCCCCCCCCCCCACCACCAATCTAGCATTTATTAGAAGTGCAGTGGATAGGTAAAAACAGGTGAAAATATTTTACAACCAGAATATTCCTTTAGCTATACCTCCAAATCATCCCGGATTCTGCGGGACAGTCCCAGATTCCAGGCAGATACTTATGAAGCCAATGCTGAAGTAGGGAAGCGTCAGCTTCCTGCTTCATCATTCAACTATGGAGTCCCGGACCAAAGCAGCACAAGCTCTCTGGCTGGGGACTCCTCTCTTGAAAAAGCCCTTTTATGGACAGTGACATCAGTGGCTCCTCCAGGAGCGGAATCCCCTGCGAGAGTGTTGCCGACGCTCTGGCCGGGGATTCCTCTCCAGGAGGAGCCTCTGACGTCACTATCCATACATGGACAGTTTGAACAGCATATTCCAACAAAATGAAACAAAACGTTTATGCAGGTGCTAGAATGCCTGTGACTGTAAATTTATACAGCACACAAGAAAATGGTTGACAGCACACTGCGAACACTAATGCCACTTAATATGCTAAATATAAATAAATATGCATTACTGCTAAATCTACTTACAAAAGGGAGGTTCTTAGCACACGTTTTAATCAAATTGTGTGAGCCCACCTGCCACGACAAGGCGTCCTCTATAGGTGGGAATCTATTCTGCACATACACCCAGAACTGGGACTAAGCCTACATATATCTGGGGATGGTAGTAACCAGCGTTAAACTAATTAAAATCACCCAGGGCAGAATGTGAGGAGTGCAAGATCAAAAAATGGAGCCAGTCACTAACCCCACAAATATGAATCACACAAACAACAAAAAAGTTTGAACACAACATTTCAACAAAATGAAACAAAACATGTATACAGGGGCAAGAATGCCTGTGACTGCAAATTTATAAAGCACACAAGAAAATGGCAACAGCACACTGCAAACACCAGTGTCACCTAAGCCGCTAAATATAAATAAATATTCATTACTGCTAAATCTACTTACAATAGGGAGGTTCTTAGCGCACATTTTGATCAAATTGTGAGACCCCACCTGCCATGACAAGGCGTCCTCTGTATGTGCAGAGTAGGTTCCCATTTATAGAGGACGCCTGGCTGGGGATTCCGCTCTTAGAGGGAGCCCCAATGGAGCTATCTACAGGAGGGGTTATCAATATCAACAGGCAGGGTAATAGGTTCACTCTATTCACCCCTGATGAAGTTGCACGGCAGGCAGTGATACGCATGGGGCTGTCTGACCTTCTTCCATAGCCTTTCTGCGTCATGTATAATTTTTGTACATCTATAACGTTCACTTTTTACTAAGTTTTACCTCACCTATTGGAAGTTAGAGCTTTGGCTATACTGTTTGTAACGACAAGCAGCTAGTGTGATCCCTTATTTGTTTATATTTGTACAGCTATAGCATTCTACATTCAGGTATATTTGCTACTCTTTACTGCATTACTCCATATTATTTCTTGGTTTCGTATTTGCTAAGGCCTCATGCACACAGACGTACCCATAATCAAGACCTGCAATTGCTGGCACGGCCGGCCGCGGGCCGCATTCCGCATATTCGGCCCATTCTCCCATACAAAGTATGGGAGGATGTCATCTAAAACGCAAAAGATACAACATGTTCTATCTTTTGCGGTACAGTTATACGGAACGGTCACCTATCCGTATCGATACGGAAAGGTGTCCATGGCCAATAGAACTGCATTGGTTCATAATTGCGGACCGTATTACGGTCCGCAATTATAGAGATTTTTTACGGTCGTGTGCATGGGGCCTTACTCTATAGGCTTGCAAATTGTATCTAACTAGTGAACTTAGTCCTTCATCTGACTAATATTGTATCCTATCTGTGATTTCTGTCTGTGGTTCGCCTCCGGTATTATAATACGGGAATACCGGTATTTTTTGGGGTTTTACTTTTTTTTAACCTTTTTTTGCATATTGTATAATAAAGTTTGGTTTTTCTACTTTGCACAATTCATACTGGGTGTGCGCCATTAATTGATGTGCCTCTTTTTCTTCGCAACAATGTAAATTTTTTTGCACATGACTGCATACACTTTTATTACATCTAGTGGTGCCCATACATCTCTTCTCTATTCCCATCTACAGGCATGGTGGCACTATCATCAAGGGGCTGTGGCACTATCTACATGGGCACTGTAGCCCTATGTGGGCATTGGCACTTTATATGTGGGTACTGGCACTTTGTATTGGGGCACTGTAGCACTATCTACAGTGGGCACTGTGGCACTATGGGGTACTTTGGCACTATGTGGGCACTGTGGTAGCTTGTGGGCACTGGCACCATCTATGTGGGCACTATCTACAGGGGCTTTGTGACACTATGGGGCATTATACTGTATGGGTGTATCTGTGTGGGCATTATACTGTACGGAGGCAGCTGTGGGGGCCTTATGCTGTATGGGGCCAGCTATGGGGGCATTATGTTGTATGGGGACAGCTATGGGGCATTATACTGTATGGGGCATCTGTCTGGGCCTTATGCTGTATGGGGCACCTGTGCTGGCTTTATACCGTATGGGTGCATCTATGGGGCATTATACTGTATGGGGGTAGCTATTTGGCATTATACTGTGTGGGGGGCAGCTATTACTCACCTTACTCCTGTTCCATTTTGTCTTCAGCAGTGCGGTGCATGCTTCTATAGAGCAGGGTGATATACACTGAAGTTACAGCAGGGGAGCCCACTCCCTTCCCAAGTTCCTTTGCTGTAGCGTCAATGGCAACCCGGACTGTGTTCAGTCAGTACTCCAGAATAAACTTTATTCTGCAGTACTGATTAATTCCTGGCCATGATCTACTCGGCACCCGTCGGCAATCAACAGGTTGTCAATCCCTGCTTTAATATAACAAGAGAGCTCAAAGAAAACAGGGACGACTTCCTCACACCAATAGCCCTAAATATTCATTGCTAAGGTGTTGCATCATTGGTCAATGACACTAACACTATTGGTCATGCCAGTATGTCCATATGACTAAAAAACAATTCATACTAATTCTTCTCCTGAAGAGTCAAATCACAGATGTAGTTGAGGGGGAGAGGTGTCTGCTCTGGGTGGACCTTTGAAGGTTCAGCCTTTTTTAGCACTAGAGCTGTGGTGAGGAATAAGGGGAGTAGATCCAATTAAAACGCCATTTTGCTCATTGCTTTAAAAGCGGATGACAACTCAATTCTATATTGAAGCCAGAAGAAGGGAAGAGGAGGGTGAGGTCATTAGGAAAGAGAGTGTCTCTCACACATTTACAGCAACCGTCAATAAAGTTGCTTTGCAAGTGACCTTGCTGCAATTGTGGGAACTACTCCATCTAGTGGCCAACATATGGAAATATTAGAAATAAATAATTTTTTTATATTTTCTGACTTGAGAAAAAAAATTGCAAACAGTTTTAAATAAACATAAATGATAAAAAAAAAATTGCGGTGACACATTCCCTTTAACTGCCTTTCTAACTATTAAAACTGTACTGATTATTATGAATAACATTATGGAAAACTTGTAAAATTAGTACAGTGAAATGCAATCTAAAATAATGCAAAATGAATGTACTTTCATTACCCAACATCATGAGCAGTTAATTGTTTCTAGTATTCCTCCATACATATGAAGCCATCATGCCGTCTTTGCAATGAACTTAAATAAATCATCTATAATGACATTCCTTAAAGAAGACACTTCAGCAAATATTATTTATTGTGGCCCCCGTTTCTACAGTACACCTGATAAAAGGTAGGGCAAGCCCATCCTCCTACCCAGCACTTTTTTGCAGAAATATCCCGTCCGCAATTATGTCACATGACCGCACTGTGACAGGCTGATTCCAACAGCGTCTGCTGTGTGGACTGGAAGTCACTTTCACTATACATTCCTGTGAGACTCACATTGAGCGTTTTATAGGAATGTATAGTGAAAGACAGTGGCGGATTAAGTGTACCATGGTCTCTGGGCTGTTGACACAACTTGGGCCACCTCCTTCCCCATCACACGCAATTAACCACCCCCCCCCCAACCCGCTGCCACTGTATCCATCAGTGCCACTGACCTGATGGATACAGGTTTTAGCACTAGATACAGCTGCTCTGTATACAGGATACAAAGCAACTGTATCTCAAAAAGTAAAAATCATTTTTTTTAATAAAAAGTATTTAGAAAGTTGCACCAAACACACTGAAAGACTGTTTTATTAAAGAAAAAATAAATAAATAATAATAATAATAATAAAAAATTGTAACACCTCTCTTTAAAGTGTAACTAAACTTTTTAAAAACTTTTGACACTTCATAGTGATATGTCAGAATTTTTAACCGGTGGGGGGTCCAAGCACTGAGACCCCCATCGATCGATAAAGAGAAACGTCAGAAGCGCTCGGTTGAATGCTGCGCCGCTTCATTTCTGATCGGCATTCCTCGGAGTGGTGTACGTCCGTACGCTGCTTGCTCGGCTTTCCGAGAAAAGCAGATCAGAAACGAAGCGGCACAATTTTTATTATGTCAATATTTCCAATGTTAATGTCTTGTTTATTTTTGTATAACTTTGAAAAACCTTTAAGAAAAATTGTGTTAAAGAAACGAAGCGGCACAATGGTCACCTGAGCGCTTCTTCCAATTTGTTTTAGCAATCGGTTGGGGTCTCAGTGCTCGGATCCCGACCAATCAAAACTTCTAACATTTCACTATGACATGTCAGAAGTTTTTTAGAAGTTTACTTACAATTTAGCCCCTTAAGGACATGGCCAATTCTGACTCTGATGTTTGTGTGGGGGGAGGGGGGGGGGATATTCATCCCATAAAGACCTCAGCAGTTAGTCACTCAGACCTCTCTATAGAGCCCCCAGCAGTCAGTCGGACAATCTGGCCTCCCCTTGCAATATATTAGTAACTACTGAGGGATCTAAGGGGCGGGATTATACTGAAAGGTGGGTCTAACATTATAAGTGACTGCAGAGGACTCTATGAAGGGGGAATAATCCCCCCACCCCCCATAGAGCCCTCAGTATTTATTATACAGCTGGGTGGGTTGACCGTCTGACTGCTCTATGGGGGGAAATTATTATCCCCCATAGAGTCCTCTGCAGTGGATTAGATGGACCCCCCCTTGCTGTGTAATTAATCCCTCACTAGCGTCGGCCGATCAGTTTAAAGTTGGCTGGGGCAGGAGGCGAGTACCACACTTACCTCACCGCATGACCACCGCCCTGCTTTACTGTTCCTCTCTCGCGGTGCGTGCATCGTCAAAGAGGCGTGTTCCAACTTCTACCACTAGCAGAAGTGCCTATCGTGACACATGTCTGCTAGCCCTATCCTGCCCCTGAAAATGCTGTCCCTCCCCAGGGCCGATTCTAGCTTTTCTGCTGCCTTAGGTGAAAATTTAAATGGCGCCGCCCAGATTTTGAATGACATCCCCCTGGCTTATTTAACAAAATTTGATGCATTATTCGACACATTCTAGACAGAGTAGTAAATCTGCCCCAATACGTAAACATTACAAGAAAAAAGAACCACCACTGGAATACCTCTATAAAAAAGAGTATTTTCACCCAGTAACCATTTATTAACACTTAACCCACTTGATTAAAATATCCCCAATAAATGCATTTTGAATGATCTAACAAATTCTGGATCATAATGCTTTACAGAAGGCACAATGTGGGGTAGGGAAAACCTCTCTGAGCATATTATGTGGTTGTCACTATTTTAGCACCACCCACACAGTTCCTTATTAAAACTCCATGATATAAACCATTTTATTGTTCCAAGGCAGCAACATGAATTTCAAGATGAGGTGGAAAGACACTTTAAAGATAATTGTAGGGAGAACTGATGTCGTTTTTGTCACTTGAAGAGACTAAATGATGTTATTTGACAGTAACTGGAATGGATCTTAGGCATATCAGTAGTGAAATCTCTGACATTAGGAATGTATACGTGAAATGTAATACTCTTCAGATTCTTTTATTCTTGCTTTTCTATACTCAATAACATTAGAACGCCAGTCTACATTAACTACAAATGAAAGATATCTGAACGGACAATATATAAACAAAAATAGGCTTTATATACGCGCTAGCAACTTCTCAGCTGCTTAATACATTTATATGAAACATTGAACAACATAGATATTAATAGAAGTATTCTCGTAAGGCTCATAGAAAACATCTAATAATGCTACAGATGTAGCCGTCTTTACAACTGTATCAAAACTTGATGAGTAATAAAAGGTTATATAAAGCCAGGACAATCCATAGAATTTATGAGCCCCCTGCCAAGAAACAAATTTGCATCCCTCCCCTTTTCCCTGGGCGGACCAGGCATCATATAGGGCGGAGGGGATGACGTTTTTCAGGTTCAATATACCAAAGTAATACATTAATGACACCTCTAAAACAATTTAGGTGTAAATGTCAAATTTTGTTGTCAGTCAAGGTGGCTTAAGTTATCCTTAAGCCACACGTAGCGTAAATACTGCAGATTTTACGCAACGGAATTAGTTGTGGAAAATCCACAGCATAATACAGTAGTAGAGTGGATGAGATTTGAACAAATCTCATCCACACGCTCCACACGCTGCGTAAATGATGAGCGGAAAAAATATTTGTGTTTGCGTAAAGTCATATTTGTTGCGGGTTTTACCTCCCATTGAATTCAATTAGGAAAACCCGCAACAAATATGCAGAAGTAGGGACGCGTCGCCTTGGCTGTGTAAGTATGATTTTTAAAATTATTTTTTTTAGGCACAAGGCGGATACGCTGTGTACTTTTACGCAGCGCAACCGCCCTGTGTAAACATACTCTAAGGCCTCATGCACACGACCGTAGTGTTTTTCTGGTCCGCAAATTCCAGGACCGTGTTCCGTGAAATGTCCTCCGCAGTTCATCCGTATGTAATCCGCAGTTCATCCGTATGTAATCTGCAAAATGAAGATAAAAAAAAAAAGCCTAGGTAAAACAGGATGAAGACAGAACTCATTCCCGGTCGTCGCCTAGCAACACTTCCGCAAATCCGCAAACTGCGGTTGACACACGGAGGTGTACCCGCATTTTCCACGGGCCCATTGACTTCTATGGGCATGTCCGCATCAAATTTGCGGGCCGTAATAAGACATGTCCTGAGTTTGTGCGGCACGGATTTGCGGAAATGCGGGGACCCGTGAAAACACGGATAGTGTGTATGGGCCCATAGAAATGAATGGGTCCGCAATTCTCCCGTGGATTTTCGGGGGAATTGCGGACGCAAAAACACGTTCGTGTGCATGGGGCCTAATTCTTACCAGTAAATGTTCCTGATGGTCTTGGTTGGCTAAGGGGTTGATATATTTTATCCAGTTTGGTCTAGGAGGTAATAAATATCATTCCATTTGACCTAGAGTTATTTAGTGGTTACCCTTTATATGTTTGGAGGTTTAAAGGGGTTTTCCTATGAGGGACATTTATGACATATCCACAGCATATTTCATAAATATCAGATAGATGCAGGTCCCACCTCTACAACCCATACCCATCTCTAGAATGGCTCCCCCTAATCCCTGTTCTACCTTTTTCTGCTATCGCTGCCTCCCGGCCACTTCCTGGCTGTATGGTCGAGGGTTACGAAAACAGCGTAGCTCGCTGAGCTATGCGGTTTCCGTAAGTCCTTTAGTAGTGAATGGCAGTTAGGGAAGCAACGTAGCATGCGAACTACACTGTTTCCGTAACTACCATTCAGTTCTATGGGACTTATGGAAACTGCGTAGCTCAGTGTGCTACGTGGTTTCCTAATTCATGGACGGAATTCACCTGCTTCTGCGGCAATACAGAGCGGCAGAAGGGGGTTTAGGGGGACCCTTTCTAGAGATAGGTGGGACCCGCATCGGACGTTTATGACATATCCTGTGGATATGCAGCACTCAGGATAATCCAACGAAAGTGTGTTTTATTCACCAAGCATAAAAACACTTGCAACGTTTCAAACCAACATGGGTCTTCATCAAGCATGGTTACAAAGATTCAGTGCACACTTTTATAGGACATAGTACGCGACATCATTTCCAGTATATAATTTATTATAAACACAGTGTTCTAACGTAATTAAGAAGTACATAATACAATTTATAAACATACCCACATATTCTTTGTGCTAAAAACTCCTTAAAAATGTGTGGATCACCAATGAATACATCTGTACAGGATATATTGGGCCATTAATATGTGTAGCATCTTGAGATGCCTAGTGCGCATGCCCAGCACGCTTTGTTTTACATATTGAGCGTCTTTTGTTTCCATAGAGAGCGGAGCTCAACTCCCGAACGTCTGCGAATTCTGTAAGGACCGCGCATGCGTCATACAGTATACTATGCCGGGCAGGCATTCTACTACGAACAAGTCCATCACCTAGGAAACCACTGATACTCAGACAGCACTAGCGTATGTGTATATGTAATCTGATGGCATCTAGATTTTTGTTCTCCCAACAGCCTTTCCTTCCTTGACACTACTTTAACTTTTCACATTGTTCCGCTCTCTATGGAAACTAGAGACGCTCAATATGTAAAACAAAGCGTGCTGGGCATGCGCACTAGGCATCTCAAGATGCTACACATATTAATGGCCCAATATATCCTGTACATTGGTTCATTGGTGATCCACACATTTTTAAGGAGTTTTTAGCACAAGGAATATGTCGGTATGTTTATAAATGTTATTATCTACTTGTTAATTACGTTAGAACACTGTGTTTATAATAAATTATATACAGGAAATGATGTCGCATACTATGTCCTATAAAAGCGTGCACTGAATCTTTGTAACCATGCTTGATAAAGACCCATGTTGGGTTGAAACGTTGCAAGTGTTTTTATGCTTGGTGAATAAAACACACTTTCGTTGGATTATCCTGAGTACTGCAGTTCCTTTCTTCAATTTGTATACATTTGCTTCCCATGGGCCGGGGACTTTCTCTGCTGCGTGCACCACCCATGATTGGGGAGTTGTCCTTTCCTGCTAGTGAAAATTGACCTAGTTGTGTTGCCAATATCTTGAATATATATCCTGTGGATATATCTTAAATGTCCCTCATGGGAAAACCCCTTTTAGAGCAATGATACCGACGCTTTGTAGAAGGGATTTTCCCTCTAAACTGAGAGTTCAGAAACACTTCTATATAAGTGTTGCGGTATAGCATTAAAATAATTGGCCATAGAGCAGCTAGATAACAGTGCCCAGATAAATAGTTTTAAGGTGTCGAGATAATTATAGGATACGTTGTCCAGATAACAAGTTAGTGCCCCTTGACAAGATAAAGCTCAGGGGGTCAAAAGCTTATGGAAGTGAAGTCGTGATAGTGACATCCCTGGTGGTCTATGGTAGATAACTCTCCAGACCAGTAAAAACACGTTAAGATATTAAAGACAAGAACCCGGATGATCTGGTGGTCTACAGTATTGAAGAGGTCAATGCCAAAATCCCTGGTGGTGTAGGGCAGTGAAAGGGTTAATGTCATCATCCATGGTGCTCTAGGACAGTAAAGAGGAGATCCATATTGATGTAGGGCAGTGAAGGGGTTTGTATCAGAATCCCTAGTGGTCTAGAGCTGTGAAGGGTTTATTGTCAGAATCCGTGGTGGTCTAGGGAAGTAAAGGAATTAATCTCAGCATGCTGGTAGTCTTGGGGAGATTAAGGTCAATATACCCAGTGGGACAGTGTAGGGGGTAATATTAACATCTTTAGTGGTACCACCAAAATCTTAAAAATATAACAAAAAGGTAACAACTAATATTTTAGCATTAAATATACAGTAGCATTTTTATTGGACAACCACCTAAAGCTTCTGTCAAAACATGTAAAAGGTAACATTATACACAAGACCTGCTCATTGTATACAAGACAACATCTGGTGAGATCTATATACTACCCGGTGTCACGTTTCTTTGTGATGTGATGATGTAGTGAATACGTTTTAAATGTTCATTTTAGAAAAAGTGGTCAGCTAAATGTAACAATCCCAATACAAATCGAACCACGTGAATGCGTAAACATTAAATGTAACAGAGATTGGGGCAGACAAAAGGCCACGTTTGCAATAGTTCGTTAACTTCTATCTTCTAGTCAATGTGAGTGCTGTCCTTAGAAAACTTCCTTTCTGTAGGAGAGTCTCCAGCCTGTGAGTCTGCAGGAATCTGGCTTAGTGTCCCGGTTAACAGTCTGAATTAAAGAAGATAAAGAAAATATCAATTCATATATTGCACACTTGGTTTAGCTAGTTATAGTATTTTAAAATATCTTTATATTTCCCTTAAAGAGGTTGTCCAGGATTAGAAAAAGAGGTCCAGAAACAGTGCCTATTCCCAGCCCAGCAACACAGCATGATCTCACGATTGAAGCGGAGATCACGCTGGGCTGGGAAGAGGAGAACTGTATGATGCTGATTGGACAGCATCATACAGAAAACATTACACTGCCAGAGAGAAAAGAAAGAGTCCCTCCCATTTGGCAAGTATAGCCCAATTAGCATATTTAGAAAAAAAAGCTCATAACTTTGCAAATAATAAGCCTTTTGAAACACAATTTACACTGTAGTTATCAGCATCATAGCGCCTATTAGATTAGTTAGGAGATAGGGAATTAATAAACTAGTGACAGATCCTCTTTAAAGAGAACCTTTCACCTCCCCATACATGTGCAGCTGAGTGCAGCATGTAATGGGGAGGGCTGCACAAACCCTGGGGCACTTTAAAAAAAAATTCTACCCTCCTCCGTTATTTAGATATCGGTGCCGTTATATTTGAAGCCCAATATTTAAATAACCCCCTGAACTGTCAATGGGGCGTATACTGGCAAGGGGGGTGTTACTATGGCTGTGACACTGTACAATCAGATATGGACAGTATTACAGCAAGAGCGAGGATAGAGGAGAGAAAACATTTAAAAAAACAAAACACATTCAGAGTTCACCAAACAGCATGTGGCAGACTCCCCTAACACATGGAAGAAGGTTCTCTGGTCAGATAAGACTAAAATTGAACTTTTTGGCTATCATGGGAAAAGTTATGTGTGTGCAAACCCATCAATTCCCATCACCCCAAGAACAACATTCCCACAGTGAAGCATGGTGGGGGTAGTATCATGCTGTTGAGATGCTTTTCTTTGGCAGGAACTGGAAAACTGCTCAGGCTTGAGAGAAAGATGGATGGCACCAACTACAGGGAAATCCCTGAGGAACACCTCTTTCAGTTTGCAAGAGATTTCAGACTGGTGCGGCGGTTCAACTTCCAGCAGGACAATAACCCTAAACATACTGCTAATGCTACACTGGGAGGGGATTAAAACTTTAAGGGGAAACATTTAAATGTCTCAATTCAATTGAAAATCTGGCATGACTTGAAGACTGCTATACACGAACCATCCAACATGGAGTTGGAGCAGTTTTGCCTGGAAGAATGGGCAAAAATCCGAATGTCTAGATGTGCTAAGCTAATAGAGACATACCCAAAGAAACTGGCATCTGTAATTGCAGCAAAAGATAGCTCTACAAAGTATTGACTTTCACATTAACGTTTTCTGTCCTATCATTTTTTGTGTCACAGTAAAAAATATTCTGTACCTACAATGTGGTAGGCACGTTGTGTCATTTAAATGGTACCAACCCTCCAAAAGTACATTTTCATTCAAGGTTGTAATGCAACAAAACAGAAAACATCAAGGAGAGGGGGTAGACTCTTATAAGGCACTGTATGTATAAATAAATGTAAGTCCATCTAAAAGCTTTCCCTGTCGGTTTGGCTGCTCAATTTTTACAGATGTCAGCCTGATCCTTAAAGGGCTTATCCAGTCGCTAAAAATTGATGGCCTACCCTCAAGATAGGCCATCAATAGCTGATCGTTTGGGGTCTGACTCCCGGGACCCCTGCCGATCAGTTGTTTTGAAGGGGGTGTAGTGGGAATTCATCGGTATTCCAGCCTTCTCCTATTCACTTCAATGGGAGGAAAGGCTGTAATACCTGTGAATCACGGCTACATTCATGTCTACGATTCACAGTTAACAAGAAGAAAAGGGGAGCGCTCAACCCCAATCGTATGAGCGCTGCACCCCCTTCAAAACAGCCGATCGCCTGGGAGTCGGCCCCCGAACGATCAGCTATTGATGGCCCATCCTTAGCGACTGGATAACCCCTTGAACATAAGAGCCAGTAGTGGGAATGGGCACAAAACAATGAAAACATGTCAGGAATCTTTTTTTTTTTGTCATTTTGTATTTCAATCAATGTAAGCGGATTGCATCTACGTATCAAAGTTTGGGTTGATATACGCTTAAAAGGTTGTGTGGTTGAGAAAACTAATTTTATATACAATATATTAGGAAAATCTGTGTTAATAGAGGGTTGTCGCCTTCTCGTGGCCCCCTCTATAAACCAGAGTAAAGAGCAGCTAAAATGAGCATCTCTCACTCTGGAGAACCCTGGGTAATGCTTCAATATCCCAGCAGTGGCACTGCAGGGAAATTGATTCGGGGGGGAGAAATATGGAGCACGGTCACGCACTGAGCGTGCTCCATACGCTGCGGGTGTCAGCTGTGTTTTACAGCCGACACCCGGGACTATCGGCCAGGAACAGAGATTGCGCTGTTCCTGGCTATTTAACCCCTAAAATGCTTAACCCCTCAAATGTCTGTGGCAGAGCTGAACAGAAGCCTGTAAAAATGACAATATACCTCAATACATTTGTATTACCGTGTATTGTACCACCGATCTGACGATCGCTGGTTCAAGTCCCCCAGGGGGGACTAATAGAATGTGCAACAAAAAAAAAAAGTGAAATAAAAAAGTTTTTAGTAGTGAAAATAAAAAAACATTAAAAGTTCAAAAATGCCTTCTTTTCCCTATTTTTCCTGTAAAGGTAATGTTAAAAAAAAGAAAACAATATTGGTATTACTGCGTTTATAAAAGTCAGAACTATTACAATATAGCATTATTTAACGCACACGTGAACGCCGTAAAAAAACAAAAAACATTTAAAGACACCAAAATCAGTTTTTTTGGCCAACTTAGATCTCCCAAAAAATTGTCGTAAAAAGGGATTCAAAATTGTATGTACCAAAAAAATTGTACCAATAATAACTTCAGCTCGTCCCGCAAAAAATCAGTCCACGCACTGCTCAATCCACAGAAAAATAAGATCGTTATGGCTCTCAGACGGCGGTGACAGAAAAAGATTTTTTTTTTATTTTTTTTAACAAAAGGTTGTTTTGTTTTTGAAAAGTAGTGAAATATATATAAAAAAAAAAAACTATATAAAATTTTGTATCACCACCATCGTATTGAGTCACAGAATAAAGTTAAAGTTGTTGTTTAACCACACGGTGAAAGTCGTAAAAACGAAACCCAAAAAACAATAAAAGGAATCAGTTTTTTCCAATTTTAGCCCGCAATTTTTTTTTTCAGTTTCCCAGTACATTATATGGTACTTTAAATGCTACCAATAGGAACTACAACTCTTGTGATCGGGCCGGAGGAAGTTACACGAAATAGGCTGATGCCCGCTGGGATCATTCTCCCTCACCCCTTGTCTGTGGACATTTCATGAGCAGAAATAGAATTTTATACATGATGGGGAGTTGCCGCTTTATGCTTTTTTTGTATTGATGGAAACTACAACTCTTCCCGCAAAAAATAAGCCCTCACACCACTCTATTTACGGAAAAATAAAAATTATGGCTCTTGGAGGGTGGGGAGTCAAAAAATGAAGAATCAAAACATTTAAAGGTAATAACAAATCAATAGAAAATACATATATGCCATGAACATTAAAATAAAATCAATATTAGTCCCTAATTAACATTTAATAAGGCAGAGAAGATTTTCCATACAAAATCTATTTTTACGGTTTCATTTCACAGTTTATTCGGTTTTCTTTAATCGGCTCTGAATGTCAGTAATAAGCAGGCAGATCAGAGAACAGATACGGCTGGCTTACATATCGCAATGCCTACAACAAGGAAGATTGTTCGGGCAAGGCTAATGTTTCCACTGAATGTGACAAAGGTCTCCCACCGAGTGAAAGTAAATAGAACCCAGAGGATTTATTTTGCACGACATTTTTTTCCTAGAATACAGGCTACCTGCTAGAAGAATATGGTGCACTACCCAGCAAAGGTTCACAGTTCCCTTCTGTGCTATAAAAGCATCACACTGTGACTACCTTTGACAAGCTAATATCACATTTAATGTCAAATAACCTCATGCTACAAATGAAAATACGTTTTGCTTGGATACAGTATATAGATGGGAGGCTCTGCCTGTAATACATTTTGTGTGTACACAAAGGGGATTAGAGCGAAATAACGAAGATTATAAATGAAGAACACGGGAGATAATGCAAAATAAACAAGAAATCTTCAGCTTTTTCTCCCACTCTTTCCTGACATATAATGCATATCCTTAATGCTGAGAGATCCATCAATTTATGGTTTATTCTCACATCTGAGCTAATTATCGGTGTTTGAAGTGTGACAAACAAATCGATTAAAAAATGACTTTTCCTCCTTGAGGATTTAAAGACGACCTGTCTTTTTCGCACTTTGAATTTCAATATATTTTCATTTCTTTAAGAGCAATTCTAGCCATAACTGATGTTACAGTAAATATTCTTAAAGGCTATGTACACTTTTGAAATCATTTTATTTTTTTTAAATAGAAATCTGTGTGATTGGTGCAACTTTCAAAATACTTATTAAAAATTAATTTTACTTTTTGAGATACAGCTGCTTTGTATTTCGTATACAGAGCAGCTGTATCCTGTGCGGAGACCTGCATCCGTCAGGTCCGCGGGACTGATGAGTTCGGTGTCAGTGGCTTCTGCATGCCTTCTTGATTACTGACATATTATGAACTGACTGTCATAGATAGAGAATCCCACTCAAGACCCCCATCTATGAGCCACTGTGTACAGCATTAGAACTAGCTCTGGTGGACTCAGTCCACCCATGAATGACTTGGACGGCCATTCATCTGCAGGAGAAATTAAAAGACAGGGGTCTGAGGATCTCAGAGGCAGCTCTCATATTAAAGGGGTTGTCTGTGATGGGAGGCTTCCATATTCTTGCAGTCATTGGAATCAATGTTAGCAAATTATGTGTGAGTTTTGGGGTCTTCCATATGTTGAGAACACCTTGAATTGCTTTGTTTGCATGATACTGATGATAACAAGTGAACATGAGACTGAAGCAGGTTCTACACACTTCAAACTGCAGTGATAGAGATTGTTGGCAAAATATGACATTATCCCATGCTGTGTTTGGAGTACATTTTTAAACTTAAAGAGGCTCTGTCACCAGATTTTGCAACCCCTATCTGCTAACGCTGATGCTGCTGCAGAATCAACTGTAGCCTCTGGTGCCGATGTGGCCGTCACGATGCAGGACCTGTGAGTGACGTCACAGATCTGCACTGCCAGAAGCTGGGCGTTCTGAAGAGAAGAGGATGTTACTTCTCTTCAGAGCGCCCAGCTAGTGAAAGTATTAAAAACGCCCCGATGTACGCACATAATACACACCCACTTGGACTTTTGCAAGCCTCATTTGCATAACTATAAAAATGGTCATAACTTGGCCAAAAATGCTCGTTTTTTAAAAATAAAAACGTTACTGTAATCTACATTGCAGCGCCTATCTGCTGCAATAGCAGATAGGGGTTGCAAAATCTGGTGACAGAGCCTCTTTAAATCTTTAGACCAAAAATTAAAAAAAACAAAAAACACAAACCCTAAAGAAGCATGCAATATAGAAAGATAGACCGTCAGAAGGACTATTTATTTGGATGCTAAAGACACTCAAACTGGTTGGTGTCAAAAACATTCTATGACTTGATACTCTATTTTCTAGGTCATACAATGCCAGTAATTGATATTTCCAGAGATATAGCTTCACAAAATAAACAGCAACACATTTATCTCCATTGCCTCTCAGAGATGGCCTATAGGAGTTAGGCAAGATGTAGAGGATAATGAAGGATTATATATGATTCACAGCAGCCGATTCCAACCTTGGGTAGTAAAGGGAGTTTAAAAAGAACCATAGAAAAGGAGATATCATTTATCACGGTTTTAGCTTTATTCCACTTTTTCTCATTGATTATGAAGTTTGTGTATTAGTCTTTCTCCTCAAATAAATGGTTACAAAATTCTCAGAAATTACCAAACTTTTATTGAAAATGTAAAAATCTATTTTACACATGGTCTTAATACAAATTTCCTACCATTTTCGAAAAGCTACCATGTAGACTCATTAATCTCCATGATAACATACCACACACAAACTCTGTGTAGTCCGATTCTACAGTCATACTCCCTTCCATTCATCCTTTTCTACTTACTAAGGGCTCCTTCACACATCCGTGACCTTTTATATGGCCGCAAAACAAGGACCGCACATGGATGGCTTCTGTGTGCGGTCCGTTTTTTTTAACGGACCATTGAATAGAATTGGCGAGACTGATCTGCAAAAGCGGACAGGCATAGAACCTGTTCTATAATTTGCAGAATGGACACACGGACCCGCCAAAAAAAAAAAACGGATGTGTGCATGGCCCCATAAAAATGAATGGGTCAGTGTGCTATATAATAAAAAAAAAAACAGATAGCACATGCTCATAAGCCCTAACATACGGATGTAGCCGTCTTTATCTGGACTCTGATAACTTGCTGCAGCGCGATATCACACAACAAAAGCCATTGAAAAGTCATTGAAAAAGGTCAAGATAAAGTATCTTGCCACTGTTTATTTAATGCGTTAAAAGTCAAGATAAAGATGGCTACATCAGAATATTTATTCAATGCCAAAAAGTAGGGTACAGATGGAGGAGTATGGCTGTAGGATCCGACTACACAGGGTTCGTTTGTATCTCTGCACAGGAGCTGTAGACACAATTATAGGGTATTTTTAATCAAGACTATTTGCAAAGCTTCTTCATTTTAGATTTATTAAAGCAATAAAACAAATTGTTTGAGAAGGTGTACATGGCGCTGGTCATACACAAGATGGCATCATAAACATGGATGCTTGGCTAAGCGTGCAGGTTTATTTCAATATAGAAGGTGGAATAAACCACTGCCAGACACCTCTAGTAGCGGCTTATCTCCCACGTCAACTAAGGATAAAATCCAACATGCCCAATCCTTATTTCCCCTTACAGCAGTCGGGAGGCCCCATACACAGGAGATCATCCTCCGATCCCTCCAAATTCAGCAGATTTGACTGTTTTTCTCATGTATATGAGACTTAAGTTAAAATAAAATTTAAAAAAATTCACAAGTCCATCAAATTCAACCTTTTCCAGACCCATATGTTTGGTTCAGAGGAAAACAAAAATAAAACCCCAATTCTCATGGGAAAAAAAAAAATCCTTTCTTTACCATCATTCTCCTCTCTTATTAATGAGAATTCTCAATACAATTAGTTGTATTTATTTATAGAATTGTATTTAAATCACAGGTATTCTCTGTTTATTCACCCTTACATTGTATTTGCTTTTGCGACTGTGTACTTCAATGCTAAACTGCAAACAGAAAATAGAATAGCACTGCTCAAAATCAATGGCAAATCCCGTTGGAGTTTATGCAAAATCCAACACCAAATTGTACCCACGCTCTCGTAGTCAAAACAGCACAAAAATAGTTCAAATAATCCAATGAAGAAAAGAGGTCACGTCACTCATCACCGATATACAGTTCAAATATACAGTCAATTTCCTTCCTAATCTGGCAGCGATGGGATTTGCCTGGCGGCAGATTATCAAATAATCTGGATTATCGGATAGTCATAGAAAGGTATCTAAAATGCACTTGTCACTTGAGGAAAAGGAGGGGAGAATAAAATGTGAAACAAAGAGTCTGCTACTATCACTTTGCTTTTTAATCAGAAGAGTCTCCCTGCTGGTTCTCCGTTTAGTATTCGACTTCCTGTATCGTGAAATTCCATGCTATACTGCCGCTCAAGTGCCAGATTATCTCACTATGGATTATCAAAAACTAGATAGTTTTTTTTTACTACACTTCGTTGCATCAACACACAAGTTATTGTTATATAATAATGTAATCAAAGAATTGTATCCAACCAACCTACCCAGTGTACCAAAAAGATCATTTCATACTGTACATTCACTCAAAATGTTTTGCAGAAATTGCGCATACATGCAATGATTTTTCATTAGCTCTGATGGCAACAGCAAATATTTCACATACGAACAAGAATACTGCAATAAACGTTTCGTTATGACATCACCCATACAGAAGATGCTCATTTTCAGTGGGTGCATTTCTTAAATACACCATCAAACCTTATCAAGAGACACTAGTGACATAATCAAGTGTAAGATCATGGAGTTTCATACAGCATCAGTACATAAAATGGTGGATGTGGGTCCGATCATACTCGAATGTGAGCATAATGGTGGCATATTGAACATGGAACTAGGATACAATGCTTGATCATAGTATAGGATAAATGTGTTGGCCCTGTACGGACAATGCCATATACACATGGTCCACTTATGTTCTGTGTTACACAGGAGGTCTGGCTCCCAGTATAAATCTCCAGTCTCAGAGAGTTTATTGGTACTATTATCACATGAAGTAGTACCCCCATCATTGAACCTCGGTAAAGAATGTCTGGGACGCCCATGCAGATTTCTTGGAGTAGGGTTATTTTGCTTTCAGGCCCACTTGGGAGGACAGTGCTGTGGAGAGACAATCCTAGAAGTTCTGGGGGCAAGGGTAATATAGAAGGGCTGCTGGCCAATTACTTTTGTAAGGGATTTGGCCAGTACAGGTTATGGATTGACCAAACAGGGATGTATAATAACTAACCCCCAAAACACATCTTGAATAAGACAGGGGCCACATAATAATAATAGCTATGTAAACCTTTGCATATATTTTTTTTTTGAAGCAAAACAACATATTATGGTATTTTAAACAACTTTTTAAGTTTTTTGTAAAAAAAATAAGTACTTTTTGAGATACAGTTTCTACATATCTTGTATATATAGGAGCTGCATCTTGCGCTCAGAGACGAATCCATCATGTCAGTGGGACTGACGGTTTCGGTGGCAAAATACGTTGTAAAGGTTTACATAGTTTTTAAGCTCTCACAATGTTATAATAATGGAAGAGAGGATAAAAAATGGTCTGTGTGAGTCACATACAAACAGTAAGTATAATTACGTTAATTGCATCTTGTGTAGGAAAATCATATTTTCTAAAGCTTCCCAACCATTATATTCTTAATAGAAATTACCCATGTATTATTTTTTTATTCAAGTGTGAATTTTCATTTTGGTAAGGTAAGATTGGATACGTATAATTTTAAATGACAATTTGATTACGAACCGTGTACAAAACCTGTCTGCTCTCTCGGCGCACAAATACTACGTATATGAGAAAAATCAATTTTGAAGAGCGAGTCTCCAATGTTATTAGTACGGGTATATTCATCACTAATACCATCAAGATAGTTCTCTTAGAACAGTGTTGATATACGGAAAAGCTCTAGAGCGTTCCTATACACGATATCATCGCAAAACCAATTTTATTCTGTTTTAGGGCATAGCAAAAAGACGCATTTCTTACAGCTAACTGTTGAATTAATCTGTTCATGTCTGAACGGTTTTTCTATCACTTTTGCACTTGAGAAATCCCCCAAAGAGATAGGGAGGTTGGATATCTTTGAACAGACCTGTCCTTGCCTTTTCAGGCAGAATCAGATACTTCTGTAAAAAATTGGGCAAAAATCGCATACAAAAATTTAAACTAATTTTCCTGTAAGTTTCTTGTTTGTCTTATTTGCATGTTTAGGTTGTTCTTGTAGGTTTGCAACATTTTTTTTTTTATTTTTTTTAAAGGTTTCATTTTAGCAATGTTATCGAAAAAAAAAAACATGTTAACAATGACTTTCACACATACAGATTTATAGTGTCATAATACAGCACAGAGACAAAGGATCACTTAGGGTATGTTCACACGAGGGCGTCCGTTACGGCTGAAATTACAGGGATGTTTCAGCCTGAAAACATCCCCGTAATTTCAGTCGTACCGGCATGTGCAGGCGCTTGAACGGCGCGTCAATTACGGCCGTAATTAGCGCTGCTATTCATTGGAGTCAATGAATAACGGCTCTATTTATGGCCAAAGAAGTGACAGGTCACTTCTTTGACGCGGGCGTCTATTTACGCGCCGTCATTTGACAGCGGCGCGTAAATATACGCCTCGTGTGAACAGACAAACGTCTGCCCATTGCTTTCAATGGGCAGATGTTTGTCAGCGCTATTGAGGCGCTATTTTCAGACGTAATTCGGGGCAAAAACGCCCGATTTACGTCCGTAAATAGGCCGTGTGAACATACCCTTAGTAAAACTAATGTTCATCCTTAAGCAATATCCAGGCATCTTTATCGCCAGCTGCCATTCACACTTCATTCATTGGTCATGAAAGATAGAGTAGTCATCGATCCAGACTGCCATAACAAAAATCATCACCCAGCGATTGCATCACGGGGTTTGGTGTCGGGTTGTCGAAGGGGGCCATCCGCCTCCAACGTCTTAGATGCCACGGTTGTGATTGAACACAGCATCTAAGTGGTTAAACGGGCAGAATCAAACTGATCTATGATTACGCCCGTTGCAGTGAGGTGTCGACTGTACTTCCCTTTAACGCTTGTCACGTACATGTTCCTGACCATGTGTTAAGGGGTTAATATAAAAAGGGGCGTCTCCGTTAACCACCACTGCTTACAGACTAAGGCCCCTTGCATGCGACACTAGAATATTACGGTCTGCAATTATGGACCCATTCATTTCTATTGACCATGGACACATTACCGTATATTTACGGGAAGGTGTCCGGGCCGTAGAACGCCTCTGCAAAAAATAGTACATGTCCCATCTTTTCCTTTTTACGGACCGTGCTCCCTTACTTTGTACTTTGGGAGCACGGGCCGAAAATGCGGGTGGCTGTAGTTTACACAGGGAGATAATATTTGGTACTGCATAAACTATACAATCAGTCGATGAATGAGCGTTTGCTCGTTTATCGGCTGATCGTTGCCCTGTTTACACAGAGCAATTATTGGCGACGAGCGTTCTGTGAACGCTCATTTGCCCGATAATTTGTCCATGTAAAAAGGACCTTTACAGTTGCATGTTAACCCCTTCCCGCCCAATCACG
Organism: Rhinoderma darwinii; assembly: GCF_050947455.1. NCBI lineage: Eukaryota > Metazoa > Chordata > Amphibia > Anura > Rhinodermatidae > Rhinoderma > Rhinoderma darwinii. The sequence goes on from NC_134692.1 coordinate 121,799,014, forward strand.
TACAGTTACGTGATTAAAGCTGGTGGCTTACCGCCTTTTCACGTAACTGTACGTCATGGAGATGAAGCTGGCTCAGGAGCTGAGCCAGCGACATCACCGCCGGGTGACAGCTGTATGTTACAGCGGTCACCCTGAGGTATCGGCCATGACCGGAACTAGCATCCGATCCGGCCGATTAACCCCTCACATGCTGTGTTCAATAGAGATCGCAGCATGTGAGGAGTTTATAGCCACCGGCACCCCAGCAACGTGATCGCTGAGTTGCCGGTGGCTGCAAAGGCGATCGGAGAGCTAATACTTACCTCCGGATCAGCCTGTATCGGAATCCTCCTATACCCCGTCGTCGGCGGGGCCCAGGAGGCTTCCGGTAGCAGCGGACACCCCGATCTATCGCCAGGAACCGGAGCTAGCTCCGATTCCTGGCATTAACCCCTTTGATGCAGCGATCCATTGTGATCGCTGCATCCTAGAGGTTTGTAGCAAATCGGCAGCCTTGCCACGCGATGGCAAGGCTGGCGACTGCTACTATGGCGACAGGAGCCCTAACAATGGACTCCTGTCTGCCATTACGTAAGCCGATTAGGCCCCGCCCAGAGGCAGAGCCTGATCAGCTTGCTGTCAGTGAACAACTGACAGTTCCAATACATTGCACTACATAGGTAGTGCAATGTATTAGAACATCAAACAAACAGTTGGACATTCAAGTCCCCTAGTGGGAATAAAAAAAAAGTGTAAAAAAAAAAGTGTAAAAAAAGTAAAAATAAAAGTTGGAAAACATACAATAAAAGTTTCAAGTAATAACACAAAACACAATCGCCCTTTTTCCCTTATCAAGTGATTTATTATTGAAAAAAATAATAAAGCCATACATATTTGGTATCGGTGCGACCGTAACGACCTAAGCTATACAAATATTATTATATTTATCCAGCGCAGTGAACGCCGTAAAAATAAAAACCTCAAAAACACTGCCATAATTACTGCTTTTTTGGTCACCGTCTTCCAAAAATTGAAATAAAAAGTGATCAAAAAGTCGCATGTATCCAAAAACGGTACCTATAAAATCTATACCTAGTCTCGCAAAAAACAAACCCTCACACCGCTCCATCGATTAAAAAATGTAAAAGCTATGGCTCTCACAACATCGCGACAGAAGAAATACATTCTCTTTCCAAAAGTAATTTTATTGTGCAAAAAGTTATAAAAAAGTTCTATAAATTAGGTATCGCCGGAATCCTACTGACCCGCAGAATAAAGGTAACATGTAGTTTATAACGCATGGTGAACGCTGGATATAAAAAAAACAAGCTATGGCAGAATTGCTGTTTTTTTGTCACCTTGCCTCCCAAAAAAAGGATAATAAGTGATCAAAAAGTTGCATGTACCCCAATATTGTACCAATAAAAGCTACAGCTCGTCCCGTAAAAAAAGAGCCCTCATACCACTACGTCTATGAAAAAATAAAATCAGTTAAGGCTCCAATAATTCAGGAAAGAAAAATATGCAGTTGTGCTGGCCCGAGGGGAACATTTCTTCTGTTTCAAAAGGCGATGTATCAAGGCACTAAAATTAGGGAACCAGGAAGGGGAGGGCCCAAAGATATCTGCTGGAAGCGAGGGCGCCCGTATTATACCAGGACAACACTTTCCCGGCAAAATTCCCCAAACTGCAAAGGTGCGGAGTGTGGACCAAAAGGGGGATAAGGAAGGACGCCAGTTATCAGTGCGACACCGGCCTGTGCAGAAAGGATCGATCACAGCGTAACACACATAATAATAATAATAATAATAATCTTTATTTATATAGCTCCAACATATTACGCAGCACTTTATGGATCATTTTATTATTTTTTTTACCTTATTATTATACCACCTGACTATGCCCCGATGTACTCTGCCCAGCTCACATATGCCCCACATTATAAACGGAAACAACAGTGACACTCCAAACAAAACTATTACCAAGCAAATTCCACGCTCCAAAAGCCAAATGGCGCTCCCACCAATCTGAGCCCTACAGCATGCCCAAACAGCTGTTTATGTCCACATATATGGCATCGCCATACCCGGGAGAACCCTTTTAACAATTTTTGAGGTGTGTGTGTCCCCAGTGGCACAAGCTGGGCACGACATTTTTGACAATGAATTGGCATATCTAGGGCAAAATTTAAATTTGTACCTTCGGCAGCGCAATCATTTATGGAAAAGACACGTGGGGTGAAAATGCTCACTACACCCTTTAATAAATGCCTTGAGGGGTGTAGTTTCCAAAATGGGGTCACTTCTCAGGTGTTTCTTTTATTTCACATCTGAGCCTCTGCAATTGTGAACCAATACTTTATATGTCGCCATATTAGGCCTCAATTTTACATGGTACTCTTTCACTCCTGAGCCCTGTCGAATGTCCAGGCAAAAGATTAGGGCCACACGTAGGGTGCTTCTAAAACCGGGAAACACCGCATAAAAATTGAGAGCTGTCTTGGTATGGTGGCACAAGCCGGGCACCACATATTGGCGTATCTAAGGAAAAATTCCCATTTTCACTCTCCCACATCGTGTGCACACGAATTTCTGCAAAACACCTGTGGGGTTAACATGCTCACTACACCCCTAGGTGAATACCTTGAGGGTGTGGTTTCCAAAATGGGGTCACTTCTGGGGGGGGACTGTTTTGGTTCCACAGGGACTTTGCAAATGCAACATAGCGACCAGAAACCAAATGCAGCAAAATCTGTACACCAAAAGCAAATGGCAATCCTTCCCTTCTGAGCCCTGCCGTGTGTCTAAACAGCAGTTTATGACCACGTGTGGGGTATTGCCGTACTCCAGAGAAGTTGCTTTACAAATGTTGGGGTTCTTTTTTTCCTTTATTTGTTGAGAAAATTAAAAATTTTGAGCTAAAGCTACGTCTTATTGAAGAAAAAGGATTTTTTTTATTTTCACTGCCCAATTCTAATAAAATCTATGAAACACCTGTGGGGTCAAAATGCTCACTACACCCCTAGATGGATTCCTCAAGGGGTGTAGTTTTCTCAATGGAGTCATTTTTTTGGCGTTTTCACTGTTTTGTCCCCTCAGGGGCTTTGCAAATGCGACATGGCCTCCGCAAACCATTCCTGCTAAATTTGAGCTCCAAAAGCCAAATGGCGCTCTTTTCCTTTTAAGCCCTGCCGTGTGTCCAAACAGCTGTTTATTACCACATGTGGGGTATTGTTTTACTCGGGAGAAATTGAAGAGCCCTTCAAACCTGACATGGTGCCTAAAATATTTTCTAATAAAAAGGAGGCCCAAAATCCACTGGGTGCTCCTTTGCTTCTGAGGCCTGTGCTTCAGTCCATTACCACACTAGGGCCACATGTGGGGTATTTCTAAAAACTGCAGAATCTGGGCAATAGATATTGAGTTGCATTTCTCTGGTAAAAACGTCTGTGTTACAAAAAAAATAGATTAAAAATTAATTTCTGCCAAAAAAAAAATACAATTTGAAAATTTCACCTCCACGTTGATTTAATTTCTGTGAAACATTTAAAGGGTTAAGAAACTTTCTAAATGTTGTTTTGAATACTTTGAGGGGTGAAGATTTTAAAATGGGGTGACTTTTTGGCGGTTTCTAATATATAAGGCCCTAAAAGCCGCTTCACAACTGAACTGGCCCCTGTAAAAATAGCATTTTTTAATTTTCTTGAAAATGTGAGAAATTGCTGCTAAAGTTCTAAACCTTGTGATGTCATAGAAAAATAAAAGGACGTTCAAAAAATGATGCAAATATAAAGTAGACATATGGGGGATGTTAATTAGCAACAATTTTGTGTGGTATAACTGCCTGTCTTACAAGCAGATACATTTACATTTAGAAAAATGCAAATTTTTGCAATTTTTCACAAAATTGTGGTGTTTTTCACTGATAAATATTGAATTTATCAACCAAATTTTTCCACTATCATAAAGTCCAATGTCTCACGAGAAAACAATCTCAGAATCGCTTTGATAGGTAAAAGCATTCCAGAGTTATTACCACATAAAGTGAAATATGTCAGATTTGAAAAAATAGGTCTGGTCCGGAAGGCCAAAATGAGCTTGGTCCTGAAGGGGTTAAGGAAGTGGTGAACTGCAGACCAGTATATAGTAGCTGCGAATAACAGGTTATTCCCAGACCATGTGCAATATTGTGTGGTCTTCAGACCGCTCCTAATTTCGCCCTTGATTTTCAGACCGCTCCTAATTTCGCCCTTGATTTTATCTTTTCCTCAGTTAGAATTTCATTGTCCAGCTCTTTGGAATTAACACTTGGATAAGCACTGGTAATGTAATCTATATATTTATACACACACACTTATCTTTATAGTCAATATTAAATGTCTTCTTTAGGATTTCTGCGCTTTCATGTTCCATAAATGCTTTTTTTATTTTGTAATATTTTTGCTATTGATTTCCTTACATAATTTTATATACGCTATATTTCTTTTTACATCATTCACTTTTTTATGTTTTTATAGGAAAAAGGATTTCCTTTTATTGATACTTCTGTCGAAATGTGTCTGAATAGGAAATGTCCACATAAATTTTGTCTAAGGAGCTTAACAGAGAAAACCGTTTTGACAAAACCCTAAATTCGTGTCTCAATGCCTGGTGAGTGGATGGCGATGTAATTGTTTGCTTGCTGCAGAGTCAAATCTCTGGAGTGTCTTCGTTCTTAACTTTGCAAAGTTTTCATGAGAACGATTTGCTGTGTAGAGAACTTCTAGATTATTTTGCTGCTACACGTTGTTTGTACCATGATCCCTGTGCTCTTCGCATCTTGAGAGTTATCTCCGCTGTATGTGTTTGTACCTATTTTATGGTCACTCAAAAAGTTATAATTAAAACGATCTAGATTTTTTTCTTGCACATTTACTTTTGACTACACTGTAGCCTATATGAAATACTAGATCTCCTTTTGCTTTATTTTGCCTGCTCCGAGATTTTTTGATTTGTGCTTGTGAGTGCACTTCTTGACCAGACTGACTGTAGCTAAATACCCTGGCCAAGGAAATTAAATTTGTTGACGCCCCCCTGGTACTTAGCACTTGGAGCATATAGTTCCCTTCCAATAGCTACCTAATATTTTGTCTTTCAGGGGAACTATATTTTGATATAAATGTTACAGTACTTTTTGTATTCTGTTATTATTATTATTGGTGATTCTTTGCTTACGATGCTGTTTTGTTGGTCTTCCATGTTGGGACCCCATAGGCCTCAGGCACATGGCCACATTTTGGATCTGTGCTGTATGGACTCATAATACGGCCCTATATGGGCCCATACTGATCCTCCATGTGGCTCCTATTTTATACAGAAGTATATGGAGCTATTAATCAGTGAAAAAAAAAATTGTAGCTGCTCCATCGCATGCAGTATTTTCACCTACCGTGTTTCCCCGAAAGTAAGACAGTGTCTTACTTTCTTTTTATCCCCAAAAGCCCCACTATGTCTTACTTTCGGGGTATGTCTTATATTGTAAAAAAATTGTCGAATTTATTTATTTTTTTTTTTCACAAACTTTATTTAACTGTTTTACATTTTTTTTTTTAGTCCCACCAGGGGACTTCACTATGCGATGTGCCGATCGCATATATAATGCTTTGGTATACTTAGTATACCGAAGCATTATTGCCTGTCAGTGTAAAACTGACAGGCAACCTATTAGGTCATGCCTCCGGCATCGCCTAACAGGCAGATGCTGAAGGCAGACCTGGGGGTCTTTGTTAGACCCCCGGCTGTCATGGAAACCCGACGGCGACCCGCGATTTGTTTGCGGGGGCGCCGATCGGGTGACAGAGGGAGCTCCCCCCTCTGTCAAACACATTAAATGCCGCTGTCACTATTGACAGCGGCATTTAATGGGTTAAACTGCCGGAATCGGCGAGCGCTTCGATTCCGGCAGTTGCAGCAGGAGCAAGTGCAGGGGACGGCGCGGTGACGTATGGAGAGGGGGGCGGCGCGGAAGTGGGCAGGAGGCCGCAATACCCTCGTGTTTCCCCGAAAGTAAGACATATGTCTTACTTTCGGGGTACGGCTTATATTAGCCGACCCCCCTGAAACCCCCGATACGTCTTACAATCGGGGGTGTCTTACTATCGGGGAAACACGGTAGAAAAATAAGATCTTAAAAAGGAGAATACCATGCCTGACTGAGGCACCATGCATCAGCACACAGAGTCCCTACGGGTCTGTAATAAATATTCTGGGTGCCGCCATACAGAGTCCATGGCAATGGCTTTGACGTGTGCATGAGCCCTTATTGTGAAGAATCTTTTTTTGTACTCATCTTGTGTGTTTCATCTTATTTGTTACAATTAAGATATTTTACATTGTCCATATGGAAGTATTTTTTCCCCCTTTCTTCAGTGGAAATAACATTTTATTGCATGAATTTGCTTACCTGGTTGTGTGCATGTAATTAATTATGCTAGATACTGCCAAGTAACAGACGCTCATAACTCCGGACATGCCGAACGACAGAATCACAAGTCCACATAAGACACAGAGCAAAGCCAAACCGCACACTGCTATCAGAATACCTAAAAAAACAAAATACATTTAAAACAATTAACTCACAATAAAAAAAAAAAAAGAAAAAAAAAATTTACCCTAAAGGCCCATTTACATGCAACAATTTATCAAATTACCAACAAACAATTGTTGGAGAGTATCTGTTTGACAGCGGGGGAGGAGCTTCCACCCGGCCCAGCGATAGTTAGTAATGTAAACAGTTTTATGGGCGGTATTTTATTACGGCAGCGCGATTAATCAAGATCGTTCCCTGCATTCATACTGGCCAGTTATCATTATGATTACTTTTCAAGCATGCTTTACGGCAAATTTTCCTAGTTATGCAGCAATATTTACTGCTCATCTAGGAAGATTTGCTATTCGGGACTCTGGGAAATATGGGTGGGAGCTAAAATGGCAGATTAGAGAGGTTATCCAGGGGAAAAAAAATAAATGACTTTTAATTTTATAGGCCATCAACGTGTGACAGGTGGGGGTACACTTATGACCACCACCAATCAGCAGAGTTGCAGCCCCTTCAATGTTTAGCCAGGGACAACAACTCATCTGTACGTGCGGCTGTGACTGGTATAGCAGCTCAGCCCTGTTCACATCAATGGTGCCGCAGTGCTCTTCAGAGTGCTGCAGCCACTTTGTTTTTCTGATTGGTGGGGGCCCGAGTGGTCTCCAACCCCTTCAATTTGCTATAACCTGGCCTTCCCTGAAACAGACAACTGAATAGACATTTTTACCATTTGACAAAAGAAAAAGGCCTATATTTACAGATGATTTTATTTTAATCAAACAAAAAAAACATTGCATTTAAATGAACAACAAATGAGAAGAATTCTTAAAGGGGTTTTCCCATTAGGGATATTTAGGACATATCCACAGGATATGACATAAATGTCAGATCGATGCAGGTCCCACCTCTGGTACTCACACCTATCTCTAGAACCTCCAGAATGGGGCCCCTTTAACCCCATTCTTCCTTTTTCTGCTCCCTCTGCCTCCCCGATCACTTACTGATTATATGGTCGGGAGTTACAAAAACAGCGTAGCTCGCCGAGCTACGCTGTTTCGTTAACTACCATTTAGTGCTATGTGACTTACGGAAACAGCGTAGCTGAGCGACCTACTCTGCTTCCTAATTCATGGCGGTTTCTTCATTCATGGTCGAAATTCAACTGCTTCTGCCACAACACAGAGTGGCAGAATGGGGTTTAGGGGGCCCCGTTCTAGAGAGACGGGATCCACATCTATCTGACATTTATGACATATCCTGTGGATATGTAAAAAATGTGTCTCATTAAAAAGGCTCTGTCACCGGTTTATAAGTGCCCTATCTTCTACCTAATCGAATAGGCACTTTAATGTAGATAACAGGTTTGTTTTTTTAAAAACACGTTAATTTTTGACCAAGTTATGATCATTTTTAGTTTTATGCCAATTTGTTCTAAATGCCCAACTGGGCGTTTGTTTTACTTTTCACCAAGTGGGGGTTGTAAAGAAAAGTGTATGATGCTGACCATCAGCGTCATATACTGCTCTTCATTCATGCCCAGCATGTTTCACTGCACAGCGTGATCTCGCAAGATCACGCTGTGACGGGACTTCCTCCCACAGGTCCTTCACCGGAGCCATGGAAGACTGAACAGACATCGCCTCCAGCCGCTACAGATTCGGATAATCGTTCTGGCACGGCTGGAGGCGGTGTCTGTTGAGTCTTCCGTCACTCCGGTGAAGGACCTGCGGGAGGAAGTCCCGTCACAGTCTGATCTCGTGACATCTCGCTGCGCAGTGAAACGAGTTGGGCATGAATGAAGAGAAGTATATTACGCAGATTGGTCAGCGTCATACACTTTTCTTTACAATGCCCACTTGGTGAAAAGTAAAAGAAACGCCCAGTTGGGCATTTAGAACAAATTAGCATAAAACTAAAAATGATCATAACTTGGTCAAAAATAAACATTTTCAAAAAGAAAACAAAAACGTATCTACATTAAAGCTGCTATTAGATTAGTTAGGAGATAGGGCACTTATAAACTGGGGATAGAGCCTCATTAAGCCCTAATGAACACGGCCATGTGTGCCGCCCAAGTCCCGCGGAAAGAGAGGACATGTTTTATCTTTCCACAGACCCGATTCCCCCACTAAAGTGAATGGGTCAGTAAAAACTATTGGGTGCCACTCGAATGCCGTGAAAAACAGTCCGAGTGGCACTCAGTAGTGTGAGAATAAATAGTGTTATTTGTATACAAAAGGAGAGCACTTCTAAAGAATTATACGCATCACGTATCCAAGGTGCAAACAGATAATAATGGGAAACAAATACAAAGTATTTTCTGATTGAGTGAGATAGGAAAAATAAAAGGAAAGGAAATAATTCAGTGCATGTAGGTGAAGTAGGAACAATGAGGAGTCAATATTAGGCATTATTGAGTTAACCAAAAGCAATCATGCTGCTCGTCCAGCCGCTGCCATTACTTGTATTGGGCTCCCAAGATAATTCTATCAACGCACTGAGTGGAATTTGAACGAATGCCATAAATCTTGGTCTAGTTAGTAGAAGTCACGGACATTTGCTTATGTTACATAAACACACGCGGTTTTCTTAGATTTATTAGATTAAAGGTTCTTTGTACATAAGGGCTCATGTATGCAGCCGGGTAACTCATGTATGCTCTTTCGGGTGCTGTATGGATGCTGATTTTCCCCATAGAAGAAGTTAAAGAATAATGAAAAATCGTATCCATGTATACGGAGCTGCTTAAAAGCCTTCATACAGGTACCGTATAACTACTGATTTTTAAACTGGCAAGGATGAAGCAGAAAATACATCGGTGCCGATATAAAATCCCATAGGGAACTCATGAAAAGTGCATGGTTTTCAAATGGTACCAGCCCACAAAAATATATGTAAGCATACAGTTATAAATATGATACAATATAAAGAATAGACTGTTGAATCGTCTCACTTTCGAATCTGCTCATGTGTTTTGACCAAAAAAGCCTTCAAAACTGCGTGTGTGTGATCCTGGCCTAAAGGACACTGGCTCCGTAGACTACTTGCCCATTACGTTTGATCCTGCCCTATAATGATATATATGGGAACTCTTTATACATAGGCAGCACGGTGGCTCAGTATTTAAAGAGGCTCTGTCACCAGATTTTGCAGCCCCTATCTGCTATTGCAGCAGATAGGCGCTGCAATGTAGATTACAGTAACGTTTTTATTTTTAAAAAACGAGCATTTTTGGCCAAGTTATGACCATTTTTGTATTTATGCAAATGAGGCTTGCAAAAGTACAACTGGGCGTGTTGAAAAGTAAAAGTCCAACTGGGCGTGTATTATGTGCGTACATCGGGGCGTTTTTACTTCTTTTACTAGCTGGGCGTTCTGACGAGAAGTATCATCCACTTCTCTTCAGAACGCCCAGCTTCTGGCAGTGCAGACAGCGTGTTCTCGAGAGATCACGCTGTGACGTCACTCACAGGTCCTGCATCGTGTCGGACGAGCGAGGACACATCGGCACCAGAGGCTACAGATGATTCTGCAGCAGCATCGGCGTTTGCAGGTAAGTCGATGTAGCTACTTACCTGCAAACGCCGATGCTGCTGCAGAATCAACTGTAGCCTCTGGTGCCGATGTGTCCTCGCTCGTCTGACACGATGCAGGACCTGGGGAAGTGACGTCACAGCGTGATCTGCCAGAAGCTGGGCGTTGTGTAGAGAAGTGGATGATACTTCTCGTCAGAACGCCCAGCTAGTAAAAGTAGTAAACACGCCCCGATGTACGCACATAATACACGCCCAGTTGTACTTTTACTTTAAACACGCCCAGTTGTACTTTTGCAAGCCTCATTTGCATAAATACAAAAATGGTCATAACTTGGCCAAAAATGCTCGTTTTTTAAAAATAAAAACGTTACTGTAATCTACATTGCAGCGCCTATCTGCTGCAATAGCACATAGGGGTTGCAAAATCTGGTGACAGAGCCTCTTTAACACAGTAGCAGCACTGGCGTCCTGGGGTTAAATCCAGCCAAGGGAAACAACTACATGGAGTGTGTGTGATCTCCCCATGTTTTGCATGGGTTTCCCCCTGGATACTGGTTTATTCCCACACTCCCAACAAACAAACAAAAAAGAAAAAGAAAAAAAAACCATGCATGCAGCTAGGCTTGTGTGAGGGAAATTAGAACAAGAATATTTGAACGGTTTATATTTATGATTTTATTTAATCCATTATATTTTCATATATTATTTTATTATCTATTTAATAAATGACCAGCTATGCTACCTTATGCATCTAAAAACCCATAAGCAATATACTGCATTAGTACTAGAGGGAGAACATAAAAACGTAAAAGGGGTATTCCGATCTCAGACAATAAAGTTTAAATCATTATATAATGTAAAGTTATGCAATATTTCAAGATACGTAAGGGGGATATTTCTCAAAACTAGTGCGAAGAAAAAGTGGAAAAGTTGCCCATAGCAGCCAATCGTATTCCAGTTCTCTTTTTCTTTTAAAAGTCCTTTTGAAAATGAAAGAAGAAATCTGATTGGTTGCTATGGGCAACTACTCTACTTCGCCCTTACACTAGTTTTGATGAATTTCCCCATGGTTTTCAAGATCTCTGCTTTCTGTAATTTCTTTTTACTTCTAGTGGATGAAAATCGGTCACAGGTGCACCGCTCATTACCGTACAGTTATCAGAGCGCTCTCTTGTAACAAGCCATTCAGCAGGGTGTGATATATATATATATATATATATATATATATATATATATATATATATATATATACACATATACACACACATACATACACACACACACCCTACCTAATGTTCAAGGAAATTATCTAAATTGTATATTTATAACTTTCAAATGGATATAAAAAATAATTACAAATTATCAAGAAATTTCCTTTTAAATTGTAAAATATTTCTCAGATAACTTTATGGTGTTTAATAAGAATTTGTTTCCTATATAATTTCTTTATGAAACATATGGAGCAGCTAATCTGTGAAATTATTGAATTTATAATTATATTGTGAGCGGCTTATTACCACATAGGACATCTGTCACCCACAAGGTGTCCAAGGAACTGTGAAATGCAAATGTAAAGAACAGGATGAGGAGCCAACGATATAAATGGGAAGGGCTAATGCTGATATCCGTATAACAAAAATTATATTGTAGAGCAGTGATCTAAGCCGCAGGCTGTCATCGCATGCTGGGGGTTGTAGTTCTGATACTGTTGGAGAGCCACAGATTGGAGACCACTGTTGTAGAGTTAAATACTACCTGCGTCTACAATGTGTTGGTAGAATATCACGTCTTGAAAGGGAATTTGAGAAGTATCTTCTGATAATCTATATTATATGACTTGTCAGAAGAGAACATTATGACTGCATGAGCTTGGACCCCGAGTAACTGCGATGACTCCTAAATCTGCAATGTCCAGAGGTTTAACTTGAAGCTCCTTGATCCCAATGTTGGGCTGGGTTCACACTGAGTTTTTTTGCAGGTGGAAATCTGCCTCAAAATTCCGTTTGGAAGTTTGAGGCATATTTTCCTCTCTCTGCACGCCAATTTTCGCTGCGTTTTTCGCCCGCAGCCATTGAGGGCCGCGGGCATAAAACGCCACGAAGTACTCTTTCTCTGCCTCCAACTGATGTCACTGGGAGGTCAGAGGCGTAAACACCCGAAAATAGGGCATGTCCCTTCTTTTTCCCGCGAGCCGGTTTTACCGCTCGTGGGAGAAAAAAAAAAAAAAAAAAAAAAAAAAAAGACGCCTCCGCCTCCCATTGAAAGGCATTTTCGGGCCGTTTTTGACGAGTTTTGCGGCGCAATTTCCGCGTCAAAAAAACTTGCAACTTCTGTGTGAACATAGCCTATCAGGGCTCCTGCCTACTATGCGCCATTTAGAATACTGGTATGTAATGTGGCAGATGAGCTATTGGACTCCCTCAGATACCAGCCATGCCTGTGGTAATGTCCTTTTATATCAGGCAATTACAAGGATCAATAATTGCCCCATATAAATTTAGCAAAAAGACTGAAGAAAATGTAAATTTATATGTTCCTTACCTTCTAATATTATAACCCCAAGGCAGGCCGTTACGGCTGTTCCCGCAATTACAGTCAGAAATAAGCCAATTGGAACAGCAGAGAGTGCGATAAAAACCAGGAGTGATAGGGACAGGAATGGACGCTCATCCAAGTACTGTCCAACAGGGGAGTTCATAAAGGCGACCACCTACAACAATATGGAAGAGGATTAGGCAAAAAACAAAAACATATTTAATTGTGTTCTATTTCAATTCTAAAAACACCAGGAACAGTGATTGATACATAAAAACCTATGAAGAACTGCTGGGACGCCTGTCGATCACATATTGCTCAATGTATATACCCGGAAAACTTCTTTAACTTTTGGGTCAAAGTACGCACACAGTATAAGGGCACAACATTATGACTAAAGTTCTATAGCAACCCTACAGGTCTTTAATACGGACTGTGTGCTGCCGTATGGTGTCTTAATGATGCTCACTATTTCTAGAACTGACAATTATCACCTATCCACAGGATAGGTGATAATTGTCTCATCACTGAAGGCCCCTACCGCTGGGACTGCCACTCATTGTGAAAACGGGGGTCCTGAAGCCCCCGTTCCTCCTTACTGCTCAACCGCAGTAAGGAGGACATTAAATGGAGCAGTGGTCGAGCACGCGTGCTGCCGCCCCATTCAAAGTCTATGTTTATGTAAGTCCCATAGCCCGCCACTCCATTCAAGCTCCCACTCACTGGGTGGTTGCAGTGAGGAGGATCTGGAGAGTCAGGAACCCCCGAACTCACGATCGGCAGGTATCCCTTTGGTGGGGCCCACAGTGATCTTACAATTATCACCTATTCTGTGGATAGGTGATAATTGTAGATTCTGGGACAGCCCCTTGATTTTTAAAAATATGTCAAGAGACCCCCATGCTTTAACCCCTTAACGAAATACTACGTACATGTATGTGGCAACTGTTAAGGGGAAGTATGGAGCGGGCTCATGGGCTGAGTGCGCTCCATACTCAGCGGGTGGCGGCTGTGTTGTACAGCCGATACCTCACTCCATTGGGCGGAATCAAAGATTACTTTGATTCCGCCCATTTAACACCTTAAATGCCACGGTCAATCGCGACCTCGGCAGTTAAATTGTTAGAATCAGGGGGGCATGATACATATCATCGTGCCCCCCCCCCGCAATGGGATCAGCCGGTGACGATGGCAGCTTAATGAAGTCCATCAGGTCTCCAATCGTTGCACCCCTTTGAAGCCCTTCCTCTGGCAGGGCTTCAAACATACGGTCAGTATCACGATATACTTGCATACATGAGTATTTGTGTTTTTTTTTCCTTTTTTTTCTTTTAGTCCTCCTAGGGTACTTGAACCAGCGAGGGACTAAAAAAAAAAAAAAAAAAAAAAAGGAAAAAAAAAAAAACGAAATAACGTTTTTTATAGTGTTCCAAAAAAATAAATATATATATATATATATATATATATATATATAATATATATATATATATATAAAAAGCTTTTTTCACTAAAGCAACATCAAAAAATAAATAAAAAAGTTGACAGAACCGGTAAAAAAAAAAAGTTACGGCTCTCAGAATATGCCGGCACAAAACATTTTTTTTTTAGCAAATAGGTTTTATTTTTTTAAAAGTGGTACAATATAAAGCAAAACATACATTTGGCATCGCCATAATCGTGTCAACCGGTAGAATAAGATAAATATCTAGTTTTTACCGCCTGATGGACGCTGTAAAAGCAAAACCCCCCCAAAAAAAGTCGTAATCGCTGTTTTTTGCCCATTTCACCCCCACAAATAATTTTTTTCAGCTTCCCAGTACATTATGTGCTACAATAAATGGTGCTATGAAAAACTACAACTTGCCCTGCAAAAAACAAGCCCTCATATGTCGACAAAGAAATAAAAAAGTTACGGCTTGAAGAAAATGACAAATTGGCCTGGTCTTTAAGAGGTTAAAGCCACAAATGCTGCATTAACTTACTGATGATAAAGGCATGTTTATGTTTTATATGTATTTTACCACTATTCATTCTGATCTTAATTTATTAGTAGAATGCAAATATTACAGTGAAGACTGACACAGACAGGAAAACAAGAGACAGGGATGGTGGTGGAATATATATGCTAGTTGGAGCCTGTGTAAAGACGGGAATGTTTTTTTTTTGTTTTTTTTAAATGTACAATAAGAAGAACCATACTAAGAATACATTGTATAATGCAACTGTGGAAATCCTAGTATTCAGCAAAGTATTAAAGATATTACAGAAATAAACAGGGGTAAAGTCCACTGATATAAAGAGAGCACCTGGCAGCTTGAAGAATATGTACAGTTCCTAGCAAGAATTTAGGAAAAGAATATTTGATTAGGCTATTTTTCATAGCGGTCTTGTCGTGGGCAGGAAGGTCGTGCCCAACAATCAACAGCACTGATATATTTTGCAAATCTTTTCCATAGCCTCCATATCTTTTAATTTCCCCGGATAAATTGCAATAATCACTATAATTACATCGCATATTCCTGCGCACCTGTTTCACCCTTCACTTTTAAATGTTTTTCTACGTTAGGACTTTAGTAGTTTTCTTTTAAGTAATTTCAGTCTAATTGACTTCACCTAAAACACTTTAAGGGGCAAAGCACTTGTTGATGATACAAATATTGTATAAGTACTAGTATTAGTAAAATGTGTAGTGTTTCTATAGTGTATGTAATACTTTATAAATGAGCTATATGAAAAAAAATCTTTAACTCTTTAAAGGAATAAGGGGGAAATAAAAACAGGAATTTGCTTAGGGGCGGTTTTTACTCAGAGGATGTGGCTTGACTTTGCATAATCTGCATTTATGATAGAATACTGGGGAGGTTTCTGCTGAAGGAAGCTGCCTCTCAGCCATCGACAAAGCAAACTAAGTCCTGTCCATTTACCCAAATTTGTTTTTACATATACTAGCACTGAAGAGGGAAAAAGGGGTGTGGGTTTCCTGGGCTACAAATATAAAATGGGTTTTGTTTCTTTTTTACACATTGGATTTCATGATAAGTATGGTTAGTATTTTATATTGATATTAGTTTTTTTTTAGTTTAAAGAGGTACTCCTATCTAGGACATTTATGGATTATTCACAGGATATGCCATAAACGCCCAGTAAAAGGCGGATACCATCTCTGGGACCCGCATCTATTTCTAAAACAGTCCTAACTTCTCCTGGCCACTGAGTTACGAGTTTAAAGGGAGTACGAAAACAGCTGAGCTACGTTATGGGAGTTCCGGAAACAGGGTAGCATAACAAACTACGCTATTTCCTAAGTTTCCGAGTTCCGGAAACAGTGTAGCTCGTTGTGCTACACTGTAACTCAGTGGCCGAGGAATAACCAAAGCAGAAAAAGATAGGATGGGTACAGGGCTGCACCGTCCACGAGGCGAGGTGAGCGTCTCACCTGAGGCAGCGGCGGCGCCACTGAAACCAACTGCCACCACCCCCTCCTGTAATATAATTGTATCTGTATTACGCATATGCCTATAACATGGATAACTAGCGCTGGCACGGCAAATAACATTAGCTCCTTGCTCTGCCATTCAGTGCCTTTCAATGACGCAAGCGGTATAATGCATTGTTCAGCAATAGCAGACTTGGCCAGAAGAGACCAGGTCTGCTAGAGGACGGCACGGGAACGGGATCAGGTGAGTATGTAAAGTTGTTTTTTTTCAGTTAACAGTGTGAGTGACCATCTACAGGGGGATCCACTACGAGAGGCGCCATCTACAGGGGGATCCCCTACGAGAGGCGCCATCTACAGGGGGATCCCCTACGAGAGGCGCCATCTACAGGGGGATCCCCTACGAGAGGCGCCATCTACAGGGGGATCCCCTACGAGAGGCGCCATCTACAGGGGGATCCCCTACGAGAGGCGCCATCTACAGGGGGATCCCCTACGAGAGGCGCCATCTACAGGGGGATCCCCTACGAGAGGCGCCATCTACAGGGGGATCCCCTACGAGAGGCGCCATCTACAGGGGGATCCCCTACGAGAGGCGCCATCTACAGGGGGATCCCCTACGAGAGGCGCCATCTACAGGGGGATCCCCTACGAGAGGCGCCATCTACAGGGGGATCCCCTACGAGAGGCGCCATCTACAGGGGGATCCCCTACGAGAGGCGCCATCTACAGGGGGATCCCCTACGAGAGGCGCCATCTACAGGGGGATCCCCTACGAGAGGCGCCATCTACAGGGGGATCCCCTACGAGAGGCGCCATCTACAGGGGGATCCCCTACGAGAGGCGCCATCTACAGGGGGATCCCCTACGAGAGGCGCCATCTACAGGGGGATCCCCTACGAGAGGCGCCATCTACAGGGGGATCCCCTACGAGAGGCGCCATCTACAGGGGGATCCCCTACGAGAGGCGCCATCTACAGGGGGATCCCCTACGAGAGGCGCCATCTACAGGGGGATCCCCTACGAGAGGCGCCATCTACAGGGGGATCCCCTACGAGAGGCGCCCTCTACAGGGGGATCCCCTACGAGAGGCGCCCTCTACAGGGGGATCCCCTACGAGAGGCGCCCTCTACAGGGGGATCCCCTACGAGAGGCGCCATCTACAGGGGGATCCCCTACGAGAGGCGCCATCTACAGGGGGATCCCCTACGGGAGGCGCCATCTACAGGGGGATCCCCTACGGGAGCCGCCATCTACAGGGGGATCTAGGGGAGCCACTATCTACAGGGGGATCTAGGGGTGCCACTATCTACAGGGGGATCTAGGGGAGCCACTATCTACAGGGGGATCTAGGGGAGCCACTATCTACAGGGGGATCTAGGGGAGCCACTATCTACAGGGGGATCTAGGGGAGCCACTATCTACAGGGGGATCTAGGGGAGCCACTATCTACAGGGGGATCTAGGGGAGCCACTATCTACAGGGGGATCTAGGGGAGCCACTATCTACAGGGGGATCTAGGGGAGCCACTATCTACAGGGGGATCTAGGGGAGCCACTATCTACAGGGGGGATCTAGGGGAGCCACTATCTACAGGGGGATCTAGGGGAGCCACTATCTACAGGGGGATCTAGGGGAGCCACTATCTACAGGGGGATCTAGGGGAGCCACTATCTACAGGGGGATCTAGGGGAGCCACTATCTACAGGGGGATCTAGGGGAGCCACTATCTACAGGGGGATCTAGGGGAGCCACTATCTACAGGGGGATCTAGGGGAGCCACTATCTACAGGGGGATCTAGGGGAGCCACTATCTACAGCGGGATCTAGGGGAGCCACTATCTACAGGGGGATCTAGGGGAGCCACTATCTACAGGGGGATCTAGGGGAGCCACTATCTACAGGGGGATCTAGGGGAGCCACTATCTACAGGGGGATCTAGGGGAGCCACTATCTACAGGGGGATCTAGGGGAGCCACTATCTACAGGGGGATCTAGGGGAGCCACTATCTACAGGGGGATCTAGGGGAGCCACTATCTACAGGGGGGATCTAGGGGAGCCACTATCTACAGGGGGATCTAGGGGAGCCACTATCTACAGGGGGATCTAGGGGAGCCACTATCTACAGGGGGATCTAGGGGAGCCACTATCTACAGGGGGATCTAGGGGAGCCACTATCTACAGGGGGATCTAGGGGAGCCACTATCTACAGGGGGATCTAGGGGAGCCACTATCTACCAATAGTTCTATAGCCAAAGAAAGATAAAAGGAAAAGACCTTGGAGTTGTTATTGATGGTCTTCATGACAGAGTTTAGTTTAGAGTGCATGTCCTGCATTTTCTCTCCACATGGACTTTCCGAACTGGCCATGGTGATTTCCTGTTGCCAGGATCCAATGGGGCGTTTCTAATGGCAGCAACTTCCTAAAAAAAAATAATAATTTTTTTAATGATATTGTATTCTGATCCATTAATATTAATTTCATTCTAAAGGGTTATCATTAACACAAAATCTGCGGGGTTCAGCACCCGGAACCACCATTCCCTGTAAAGCCAACAACAAATTCTAGATCTGTGTATGTAATATGTAAATTTATTTAAGTCCTGTTTTCAGTGTTATATAATTGTAGTGTATTAGAAGACAATTTACATCTCATAAGCCTATAGGCACAAATTGTCTGGCACCTTAGACTCCGCCCATCCGACCGCTAGGACCCCCACCGATCACGAGAATGGGTTTACCTTGCCATTTCGGGGAGCCAAATATGAATGAAGTGGTACTGCACACGCTTGGCCGCCACTCCATTAATTTCCATGGGGCTGCCGGAGATAGCGAAGCGGCAGTCCCACATAAATTAATGGAGCGGTGGTTGAGCATGCGCACTACCCCTCATTACCTATGGGGTTCCCAGGAACGGCAAGGTAAGCCCATTCTCTTTATTGGTGGGTGTCCCAGCAGTCGGACCCCCACCGATCAGATATTTATCAACCTATCGTGTGGATAGGTGAAAAATAATGATTATGGGAAAACCCCTTTAAGTCTTGTATGACTTTAACATGTCTGCTCTGCACTCTCTGCAATTTCACCCTTTTCCCTTTCCGGGTGTTCTCTCTTTTCCCGTTACGGAACTTTAAGGACTTTCTGCGCCTATGTACAGTCATGGGTGTATCCATTAGTCCTCAGATTTAGAAGGTGTAAAATAAAAGTAAGACTTTGTTCACACTAGAGTCATTGGTTCCATGATGGGTATTTTGTTATTCTGCTCTTCGGTGCTCAAATAACATCACAGCTCACACTGCAATGTGAAAAAAGGGTGTAAAAAATAACCCTTTTAACGCTTACATCTAAAAAGGGCGGAAAAAAAACCCCCAAATAGATTTTCTTTTAAGCTTCCAGTAGGGTTACTACCATTAGGGTTACTACCACTAGTCTTTAAAACCTGAGGGATTACTAGGAACACCAGCAGGAGTCTAATTCGCCTATATGTGCCAGGATATGACTCAGAGTTAGGGTTCCTCAGGAATGCAAATTTCTCTTGTTCATTGGACGGTGATTAATTGCTTTATAAGGATCCCCGATTTAAACATGGAGACCTATAAATGCAATTTTAATTGCTTAGCAGTGCAACCAACCTTCTTGTTCACTCCATATTGTAACATTATTGAATTGCATATAGTAATCAATCATTTCCACAGAACATAACTGTAAATATGAGGGTATGTTCACACGGGCTATTTTCAACCGTCTTTCGGGCCGTAAAAAAATAGGAGTGGGTCCAAGAGACGCAAAAGGTGCAAATCTTTCCATGATAGTTTTTCTGTTTCTGTTTATATTCCGCTCCTGGTTTTGTCTTGCAAATACTGACCAAAATACTGCTGTGTGAAAGAGGCCTAACAATGTGAATACCATATGAGCTCTACAGCCACAAACTTAGGCCTTATTCACACGAAAGTGTTTCACATCCTCCGTGATACGTGCGTGAAAAATCACACGCGTCTCACGGACCTACGTTAGTCAATGGGGCCGTTCAGGCAGTACGTGATTTTCACGCAGCGGACATATGTCCACTGCGTAAAACTCACGACATGTCCTATACTTGGCCGTTTTTTGCGCATTACGCACCCATTGAAGTCAATGGGTGCGTGAAAATCACGCGCAGCACACGGAAGCACTTCGGTGTGTCGCGCGTGATTCGCGAAACAGTAGATAAAGAAATGAAAGAAAAAATAAAAGCACTTCCTTCATGTCTTTTTTTAAACATCAAAACCACGTGTCATAAGGATGGCATATACGTGAAAATCACGCAGCCACACACCATTCACTGATGACACACGGAACTGCAACGCGCAGAAAACGCTACTTTTTTTGCGAGTGCAAAACGCACACGTTCGTGTGAATAAGGCCTTAAAGGGTTAGTCCAGTTATACTCTCCGCCCGAATCAATATTGGACGTTGAAAGACGCTCTTGCATGATGAGCGGTGCAGTTGCAGTGGAAACCGTACGAAGCCCCGGAGAGTATCGTGCACAGGTCAAATTAATTAGAATTGCACCCTTGCACAATATTCTTCGGCCGTTGCGTGCAGCCCGGCGTGTAAGGGTATGTTCACACGCCCTATTTACGGATGTAATTCAGGCGTTTTACGCCTCGAATTACGGCCGAAAACACGGCTCCAAACATCTGCCCATTGAATTCAATGGGTCTTAGGGTGTTCTGTGCAGACGGGTGTTTTTTTTTACGCGCCGCTGTCAAAAGACGGTACGTAAAGAATGTCTACTGATAGCGATATATGCTCCCGATATGTGGGAATGTCTACTGATTTGTTATGTCTTCATTACCAAATAAAGATTTTGTAAAAAAAAAAAAAAAAAAAGACGGTACGTAAAAAGACACCCGCCTCAAAGAAGTGCATGTCACTTCTTGGGACGTAATTGGAGCCGTTTTTCATTGACTCCAATGAAAACCAGCTCCAATTACGTCCGCAAAAAATGCAACGAAAAACACGTACACTTGGCAAAACGTCTGAAATTCAGGAGCTGTTTTAATCTGAAAACAGCTCCGTAATTTCAGATGTAAATGGCGTTGCCGTGTGAACATACCCCAAGAGTGTATATCCACACCTGATGTTAGTTTAGGCGTTAGAGTATAACTGGACTGACACTTTAATAATGGTTATTATTTACTTATAAAACACCAACATATTCCGTATCATTGTACAATATATCACAGGGCGGGAGGGTGCAAATACATTTCACTAGAGGATCACTAGATAAAATAAGTTAGGGACAAAACAGTAGTTTGGTGGTTAGTTTTGTTAGGGTATGTTCACATGTGGCAGATTACCATACAGTGGTACACGGACTGCAAATAAAAAAAAAACTAAATGCAAAAATAAAAATAAAAAAATCACATGGAGGCAAAGAAAACTCAACAGGATAAAATCACCCTTGTATTACGGATCCGTACAATAAAATATATAATACGTTTGTGTGTTTGAGGCTTCACTTGCATATATACAATGACAGCTGGTGGAAGAAGAATAGGCAATAGTGAAGAGGTAAGTTTTATAAGGACTGCTTAGGGCCTGCTCACATCAGCGTTAGGTTCCGTTGATGGGTTCTGTCAGACCTTTCCGTCAGGGGAACCCATCAACAGAAAGCCAAACTGAAACCATAGCTTCCGTTGCTAATGATTTCCATTTATCTCTGTTCCGTAAAGTTTTCGTTTTTGTGGCGGAAACAATAGCGCAAGTGAGCCGGGCTTTGGTCGCTGCTACGTGTGACCGTATCCTAAATGACGTGATAGTGAGGGGGCCCTGTTATAGATTTAGCATCAGGGCGCAAGAGGCTCTGGCCTTGAATAGTACCTGCATTTTGCTGATGGTTGTACAGACGTTACTCTAAATATTTATTTCCAGCCTTTATCAAATGACCAAACATAGATTTTTGTTTAAAAAAATAAAAATAATAATAATATTAACGATTTAAATTTTTCCAGCCCCATTATGAAACTCTACATCATGGAGTGTGGGGGGGGGGGTGAAGTTTGAAGTTGAGAGCGGGCTCAAGTGCTGAGCGCTCCATACACTGTGGGTGTCACCGGTGTAAAACAGCTGACACTCTGCTGTAACGGCCAGGAACAGAGTTCCTGGCCGTTTAACTAGTTAAACCATTAGGGCGGATTTACACGAACGTGATATACGTCCGTGCAACGCGCGTGATTTTCACGCGCCTCGCACGGA
Source organism: Rhinoderma darwinii (assembly GCF_050947455.1). Lineage (NCBI taxonomy): Eukaryota > Metazoa > Chordata > Amphibia > Anura > Rhinodermatidae > Rhinoderma > Rhinoderma darwinii. The sequence continues at coordinate 121,821,317 of NC_134692.1, forward strand.
CCTATATTAGTCTATGGGGCCGTGCAGACAGTCCGTGATTTTCACGCAGCGTGTGTCCGCTGCGTGAAACGCACGACATGTCCTATATTTGTGCGTTGTTCGTGCATCACGTACCCATTGAAGTCAATGGTTGCGTGAAAATCACGCACACCACACGGAAGCATTTCCGTGGGACGCGCGTGATTCGTGCAACAGCAGTAAAAAGTATGCATGAAAACAGAAAAGCACCACGTGCTTTTCTGTTTACAAACATACAGAGTGTCATAATGATGGCGGCTGCGCGAAAATCACGCAGCCGCGCATCATATGGTGATCACACACGGAGCTGTTAAGTGCCTTTTGCGCGCGCAAAACGCCCACGCTCGTGTAAATCCACCCGGAGCTGTTAAGTGCCTTTTGCGCACGCAAAATGCTGCGTTTTTTTGCGTGCGCAAAACGCACACGCTCGTGTAAATGAGGCCTGAGGGGGCGACCGCTAAAGATCACTGGTTCATGTCTCCTAGGGGGACAAATAACACGTGTAAAAAAGTTAAATATTTTTTTTTTTTTACACTCCTGAAAAATTTATTAAAAGTTCAACAAAAAAAAAACACCTTTTCCCATTTTTTCCCAAGCACAATGTAAAAACAAAACAAAACTTGGTATCGCTGCATCCGTAAAAGTCAACTATCACAATATAGCATTAGTTAACTTGAGCGTTGAACGGCGTAAAAAAAAAGCTTAGCGCTAAAAAAAATTTTTTTACTTAAAATTAATTTAAAAAAATCGTATGTACCAATACATGGTACCAATAAAAAAAAAAAAAAAAAAAAAGACAGCTCGTCCCATAAAAAATAAACCCTCACACCACTCTATTGACAGAAAAACAAAAGCGTTATGGCTCTTGGAAGGCAGGGAGTAAAAAACTAAGACTAAAAACGTCGGGGTCTTTAAAGGATTAAACTTGATATATTTTCCAGTATAATAAATGGTGTAGGTAACACCTTCACATAGAATGTAAAGAAAGGAGAGAAACACTACAAGTTTTACAATGTTGTCACAGTAGCTATTTAGGAGCGTGATCTCAGCTGTAAAACACTAAACTATGAATCAAAATGAGCTACATAAAAAGGAACAAAAAATAATTACACAGCACGGTATAAAAGTCTGTAGATTCATCCAGTGCCTTGAAATGATTAATTCATAATAGATGAATAGCAATATTTCATTCCTGGTAGGAGTTGCTGTAATAGTTTCATTCAAAAATTTAATTAGCAATTTCCATGGCAACAGCGATGATGTTCTGTAATCACCGGTTTACAATTAAAAGGATTAAGACGTTTCAAACATCAACCCCCACATCGCTATTTATTTACCGTGCTGCATGTTATAGATGTCCTCATTTCGGATACCCGACCACTGGTCAGACCTGCTCTGGAGAACTAAAAAGAGTGTGTTCACACAGGACAGTATACGCTGCGTAAAAAGTACACAGCGTACCCGTCCTGGACGCCGCAGGGAATTCCGGGCGAAAAACTGCATCAAATTGTGGTGCAGTTTTTCATCTGAAATGTCTGCTGCGGAAAACAGCACGTAAAAAAAAAAAAAAAAAGGACGTCCATACTTACTAGTAGCCATGGTGACAAGTCCCCCTGCAGCCTGTCCTCCTGAGATGACGTTTCATCCCATGTGATCGCTGCAGCGTGTTTTTGGCTGCAGCGGTCACATGGGATGAAATGTCATCCCTGGAGGTAGGCGTGAACGCAGGAACAGAAAGATCTGTTTAAGCATAGACTTTTTTTTTTTTCCCCCTAGTTGCGATTTTTGCGGCAGAATTGCAGATTTTCCCCGCAAAAATCGCAACATCGGCTTTTTGTTGCGGGTTTTTACCTCGCCATTGAATTTAATGGGGGAAACCTGCAACAGAAAACCAGCGATTCCGCGGCATAAATTGATGAAATAGAGGAAGGGAGGAGAAGGAAAATGTGTGGTCTCATATATAATATATAACTATTATTAGTATTATTAAAAATAAACAAATAATGATAAAAATTCCAATTAGTGCAACTGAGTATGTGTATGTGACCCCCGAACTCACACTCCCCTACGGGCAAAGAAAACAGTGTAACATGTAATGTGTTACTGTGTGTTACCGCAGTCTACACCAGAAACAGCACGTAGATGCTAAGTCTGGAAGCCGCCTGGTAGGCAGCGCTGCTGGAGTATGGTCCGGACGATGCAATCTCCCGCAGTGGCGCTCCACGGGTGATCAGTAGAGCGGCAGTGCGGGGGATGCTGTCCGGAGTTCAAAGCTGGTACGAACGAGGTCACTGCGCTGTGCTGTGCCCGTCGGGCTTAATGCAAATTCCTGGTGCTATGCAGCCTATGTAACCGGAGCTGCACAGGACAAGGCGATAGTCTGCAGGGGCGCCCCAAGTGGGCTAAACTGGGGCGGCGATGCAGGAGAGACCATCCGGTGTAAGATACCGGAGGGATTAACCTCCAAGGTGAGGTAAGAGGAAACAGTGGAGCTCAGAATTACGCTCCACTGCTAGACTAAGCCCAGTAGGCTACGCTGTAGTATCGCGAGACCTAGCTGGCTTGGAACAGCCGATAGCCTGTTTGGATATAGCGAGAAACTAGCTACGTCCACAGTATTTTGAATTGTAGTGGACTGTATAGCTAATAGGCCCTATTGCTGCACATAGGATTATTAGAAGAACTAAGCACCAGATGCGCGTTTCGCCAGCATTCTGGCTTCTTCTAGTGGTCAGCATAAATTGACATGCTAATTTAACCTGTCTCTAGATTCTACCTTTTTCGGTTCCTGTTGCCACTTGTAATTTCCGACCATGTAAGTAGAAAACAGCGTAGATTGCATACTATGCTGTTTCCGTAACTACCATTCACTTCTATGGGAGTTACGGAAACAGCGTAGCTCAGCGAACTACGCTATTTTTTACTTACATGGTCAGAAATTACAAGTGGCAGCGGGAACACAAAAATGTAGAACATGGTTTAGGGGGCCCCATAATAGAGATATGTGCGGGTCCCAGAGGTGGGACCCGCATCTATCTGACATATCCTATGGCTATGCCATAAATGTCCCTGATGGGAAAAGCCTTTAAAGGTAAACAGGGCCTATGTCAAAAAGGACAGTAAGATATGAGAGAAGCTCATTATAAATGTTTGGATCAGCAGACATTTATATAGGCAGGTAATCAAGAGTGTGCCATAAGCCACCAGAAACATCAACAGAGGAGGTAGATCAAGAAATCATAATATACATAACTGTTCCAGTAGAAGGGGAAGAAACAGAAAAGCGATCCCATAACAAAAAACAAAAGGAAGTTTCAAAAAGAAAACTCCAAAATCAACAGAAGAATAAAAACATCCAAGGAGTCCGGACAAACAGATGAGAAGGGGCAAAGAAGAGACAAGATCATATAGGGGGAATTAGCAGGGAAGAAGGAGGTTGGAAGAGAGTAACATGACGGGAAGGAAAAATAAGGCATCCGATAACAGCTAACAAAGAATACAGCAGATTTATAGTCAATTGTATTCATAAGGGGAGGAATACCCCTCCCCGCCTCAACAGTGACTGAAGGGTCATTCCATAGACCGTGGAGGGGAGGCCACATGACCAGGGAGATAGGAGTGGAGACATTAGGGGCCGGAGCTAATTACGGCGCCATGTTCCCTCCAAAATTGTACAATATGGAGAGTCTGCTTTTCTTTTGGGCTCCTGCTGGGTGGTGTCCCAGAGAGCGAGTTTGAATTATTGGGCATCTGCAGTTAGTCACGCTGCCCCGAGCCTGTGGGGAAATCGGCTCATGGTTAAAATACTATAAGGGTATGTTCACACGGCAGCGTCTGTAACGGCTGAAATTACGAGGCTGTTTTCTGGAGAAAACAGCACCGTAATTTCAGCCGTAATGGCATGTTGAGGCGCTTTTTGCTGCGTCCATTACGGACGTTAAATGGAGCTGGTTTTCCATGGAGTCCATGGAAAACGGCTCCATTTACGTCTGAAGAAGTGACAGGCAAAAACGCCCGAATTACGTCCGTAAATAGTGTGTGTGAACATACCCTAAATATGCAGATTGGCAGGGTCAGATCCTCACTTTAGCTCCGATGACCCCTTTCCTTCGAATGATTGGTCAGAGTGGGTGAAATGTTTTATTTTGTTACATTTACTGTAAAGTTTTTTTGTCATTTTCTGATGTTATGTTTGTCAATAAACTGGCTGCTGTGGCCAATTTTATCCAATCCTAAGTCTTGGTTGAACTTGGTGGTGGTTGGAAAAGTATGTGTGGGGGGGAGTTATACAGGACAGACGGGATTGGGGGGAGTTGGCCCGATAGCATTAAGAGAACAGGTTACAAGAATCGCTCTCCATCATCCCTAAGGCCCCATGTACACAACCGTAAAATCACCCGTAATTACGGGCCCATTCGTTTCTATGGCCAACCGACACCTTCCCGTATATTTACGGGAGGGTGTCCGTGCCATAGAAACCTGCCCAAAAAAATAGGACATAGAAGCACGGCCCGTAAAAACTGGTAATTACGGGCACAGTCGTGTGCATTAGGCCTTAGTTATGATGGTCGTCATATGTGTGCATGGCAGCCAGGGGTGAGAGGAGCACCCTCCTGATGAATACAGTCCGCTACATTCTTTGTTAGCTGTATTTGTTATGCCATTGTGGCTAATAGTATGGTGGACCTGCCACCATACTGTGCTGCCCTCAAGAAAAGTAAAGTAAGGTGACAGATCCACTTCTGAAAATAATCAATTCACAGTCCCCAGATCTTTGGAAATTGACATGTTACTATACAACGGCTCTGTTTTATACATGATCCTCTATATTTATAGCGATGGCAAGGTTTTCATTATTCATTGTTTTTGGGCAAAATTTGACCTGTACTATATAGCTCATGGGTTTTTGATGTATATGTTTAATAAATGGAAGCCTTGCACAAAATATTCAAAAATCATCACAATCGAAAAGTGCGACCAGCAAAATCTTTTGAGACTATTACCAGGACGTTACTTTTAAGATCCTGCTGTGAAAATAAGATTGACCTAGTGAGAAATGACAGAGCAGTAAGAACACTATGCTGCCTACAGAGTGTTAGAAATACTAATAAAACAACATCTCCAGAACTTCATTCACGCATTGCTGGGTTCTCCTTGTGACGCAGCGGAACAAATAAAGAGAACATTAATATTATACCGCTACTGAATTCAGAAGATAGCATTTAAAGGTAACATCACTCATTTACGAGACTAAGGCCTCCTGCACACGGCCCTAGCTGTGTGCACGGTCCAAGATTATGGCACGGACGGGAAGCGGAGTGTCATCCGCGGGCCGTGCGCAATCATGATCCGTGCACACACAAGATTTGCATTCATTTTAATGAGCCAGGACCGCAAATGTGGACCGTATAATGACATGTTCTATTTTTTTGCGGTCCGGGCAATGTATGGACCGCAACGTACGGACTGTAGAAACCATGGTCGTGTGCACGAGCCCATAGGAGAGCATGTAATCTATACTTCCCAATTGCGGATAGTATACGGCCGCAAAACGACAGTCCTGTGCATGACGCCTTAGGAAATTTTAAACGTTTGTTTACGCATCTCAGCATGAGAATATGACACGAATGTTTATCGTGTGGATTTTGTATCTTCCATAGAATATAATGAAAAGTGCCTGTGCGGCCACTTCTCATCTGCCAATGGGCTACAAAGGATCTAGGTTCCCCATTGACCACCATGATCACATGCAAGTAGGCGAAACATCATCACCTTGTGATGACAAGATACGGCCAGGGACCCTGGTATCGTTGGAGTGGAATTTAGACGGTGCGTATATTGCAATTCTTTATTTTCCCATTACATTTGGCCCAAGCACTAGAGCAGGTTAATTGTAAGGGTATGTGCACACTGCCTATTTTCGGCCGTTTTTCGGGCTGTAAACGACCGAAAAATCGGAACAACACCACCTCCAAACATCTGCCAATTGATTTTAATGGGAAAAACGGAGTTCTGTCCCAACGGGCCGTTCTTTTTAAGCAGCCGTTTTGAAAAACGGCCGCGTAAAAAAAAATGGCCTGCGAAAAATAAGTGCAGGTCACTTCTTGGGACGTTTTTGGAGCCGTTTTTCATAGACTATTGAAAACAGCTCCAAAAACGGACGTAAAACACACTAGGAAAAACACGACGCTTAAAAAAAACTTCTGAAAATCAGGAGCGGTTTTCCCTTGAAAACAGCTCCGTATTTTCAGACATTTTTAATTTTGCGTGTGCACATACCCTTTCTGTTGCATATATTTGTGTAAGAATAGCAGAAAAATTTCACAGCGTTAACACATCAAAAACACCACGTGTGAACATGCCCTTAGGCCCTGTTCACTCATTCTAGATTTGACAAGGATTTAGGCCTGAAATCTGCATCAAATTCGCCTGCAATGACAGACAAAGGGATTTTGTAACCCCGTTCACATGCATCAGGGAACAAGAAAAAAAAAAAGTATCATGCTACTTATTTTCACTTTAATGGGGCTAATCTCAGTGTAAGGCTGGGTTCACACAACCTATTTTCAGGCGTAAACGAGGCGTTTTACACCTCGAATTACGCCTCAAAACACGGCTCAAATACGTCGGCAAACATCTGCCCATTCATTTCAATGGGTTTGCCGACGTACTGTGCCGACGACCTGTAATTTTACGCGTCACTGTCAAAAGACGGCTCGTAAAATAACAGCGTCGTCAAAGAAGTGCAGGACACTTCTTGGGATGTAATTTGAGCCGTTTTTCATTGACTTCAATGAAGAACAGCTCCAAATTACGGCCGTAATTGACGCCTCGCAAAACGCGAGTACGAGCAATTACGTCTGAAATGCAGGAGCGGTTTTCTCCTGAAAACAGCTCCGTAATTTCAGCCGTAATTGTCGATATCGTGTGCACATACCCTAAATCTGCGATAAATGACACTGCGCATCCGCGGTAGAATTTCGAGTGCCAGCCTCGGATTCCTGCCTTGGGTTCTCTAATAAATACGTGTCAGAACAGAGCCTAAGTGTATGTTCAAACGCAGTGACCAAAAATGTCTGAAAATACGGAGCTGTTTTCAGGCGAATACAGCTCCTGATTTTCAGACGTTTTTGTAACAACTCGTGTTTTTCACTGCGTATTTTACGGCTGTTATTGGAGTCAATTAAAAATGGCTCCAAAAACGTCCCAAGAAGTGACATGCACTTCTTTTTCGCGGGCGTCTTTTTACGCGCCATATTTTGACAGCGACGCGTAAAATTAAGCCTCGTGGGAACAGAACACCGTAAAACCCATTGCAAGCAATGAGCAGATGTTTGTAGGCGTATTAGGGGCGTTTTTTCAGGCGTAATTAAAGGCATAAAACGCCCGAATTACGCCTGAAAACACTGCGTGTGAACATACCCTTACAATTAACTCCACGTATGAACAGATTCTGCTGCAAATCTGAAATCATTGGCGCATAAAACAGCATGTAGACATGCCATTTCAAGCTCCCTCCATTTAGTAAACACCAGTGGCGATAACCCACAATATCGATGTGATGATCGCTGTGCGTATTATAAGGGTATGTTCACATGCTTAGCAAAAAAAGTCTGAAAATGCGGAGCGGTTTTCAAGGGAAAAGAGCTCCTGATTTTCAGCCGTTTTTTTTAGCAACTTGGGTTTTTCGCTGCTTTTTTTACGGCTGTTTTTGGAGCAGTTTTTCTATAGAGTCAATGAAAAACGGCTCCAAAAACGGCTCAAGAAGTGACATGCACTTCTTTTTCGCTGCATTTTTTAAGCGGCCATTTTTCAAAACGGCCACGTAAAAAAAACGGCTCATCGGAACAGAACGCAGTTTTTCCCATTGAAATCAATGAGCAGATGTTTGGAGGCGTACTGCTTCCGATTTTCCGTCCGTTTTTCAGCCGTTTACGGCCCGAAAAACGGCCGAAAATAAGCCGTGTGAACAAACCCTAATGGTGGAACCTGGACTATAAAGAGAGCAATTCCGATAATAAGTATATATTAGAGAATTGCTGTGCAAGTCCCTTACATAATATAGTGTGAATCATCAAAAGTACAACAAAAACAACTGATGAATCAATCTACATTACTATTGTCAACCCTGAACTATGAGTGAGCAATTCTTCACACCTGCAGAGCCATCCAGATTACACTAATGATTCTTTCATAGGTATGGAAATATAAAAATATAAGGCCGGATTCACACGAGCGTGTGCGTTTAGCGCGCGCAAAAAAAAAGCTGCGTTTTGCGCACGCAAAAGGATCATGTGCCATCAGCATATGGTGCGTGGCTGTGTGATTTTCGCGCAGCCGGCATCATGATGACACTCTGTTTTTGTGTTTACAAACAGAAAAGCACGTGGTGCTTTTCTGTTTTCATTCATAGTTTTTACTACTGTAGCGCGCATCACGCGTGGCACCCGGAAGTGCTTCCATGTGCCGAGCACGAATTGCACGCACCCATTGACTTCAATGGGTGCGTGCTGCACGAAACGCAAATATAGGACATGTCGCGAGTTTTACGCAGCGCACATACGCTGCGTGAAATTCACTGACAGTCTGAACGGCCCCATTCATTAATATAGGTCCGTGCGACGCACGTGAAAATCACGCGCGTAGCACGGACGTATGTCACGTTCGTGTGGATAAGCCCTAAAGCAGATATAAAAGCAACAAAACAAGATACACATAACGGTCACACATGCCACATTACATTACCACATTACACTCAGATCTGTAGAAATGTAACTTCCAATACTTCAGCTTACAAACACACGCCATAATTCATGCCGGTAGTAATTTTGTTGATTGATTAACCGTCAGAATATATGGACATGCCCGCACTACAGGACAATTTTAATCCCCAAGGCTGGATTCACACGACCATGTTACGTCCGTAATGGACGAAACGTAATTTGGCCGCAAGTTCCGGACCGAACACAGTGCAGGGAGCCGGGCTCCTAGCATCATAGTTATGTACGAGGCTAGGAGTCCCTGCCTCTCCGTGGAACTACTGTCCCGTACTGAAAACATGATTACAGTACGGAACAGTTGTCCTGCAGCGAGGTAGGGACTCCTAGCGTCGTACATAACCATGATGCTAGGAGCCCGGCTCCCTGCAGTGTGTTCGGTCCGGGACTTGCGGTCGAATTACGTTCCGTTCATTACGGACGTAATGCGCTCGTGTGAATCCAGCCTAAAGCCGGCCATACACATTAGATAAAAGTCGGCCAAACCTGACGATCTAAAAAGTGTCTTGGCAAATGTCCAGGGAAAAAGGGATCAGGGATGTTAAATTTCGACACCTATGATCCTTTCTTCCAAAAGGAGATTAACCTCTGACAAACCTTACTGGCAGTGGCTTATTCCCCTTTAGGCTATGTTCACACACTTAGCAAAAAACTTCTGAATATACAGAGCCGTTTTCAAGGGGGGGAAAAAAGGCCCCGTCGGAACAGAACGCCGTATTTCCCATTGAAATCAATGGGCATATGTTTGGAGGCGTTCTGCTTCCGACTTTTCGGCCTGAAAAAACGGCCGAAAATAAGCCGTGTGCACATACCCTTACCCATTGGAATAAGCATGCACTCTTCGGGGAGAGAGCACATTTATATTGAATAAAAAAGGAACGGCACCATGCAGAATTCTAAGAAAAGGTGATCCAGAATTGATATTTGATGGAGAATGGGATGGTTGCCGTCCTGAAGCCTCAGTAATAGAAGCATGTGCCACAGCCATACGCTCAGACGTGCGTCACACCTTTGCCTCCCTATTATCCTAGTCAGACCTTCACAAGCTACCATAGACATGACCTCAAGACAATGTGTTTTCGACCAGTGGCAAGAGCTAGAGATGCAAATGCAAGTCTTTTAGGGGTTGTCCAGGATTAGAAAACCATGGCTGCCTTCTGCCCAAAACAGCACACCACCTCTCCATAGGTTGTGTGGAGTATTACAGCCCTACTGTATTATCTTCAATGGAGCTGAGCTGCAATACTAGACAAAACCCATGGACAGGTGTGGCACTGTTTTTGGAATAGGGCAGTTTGTCTAATCCTATACAACCCCTTTAATTATATTTAAATTGTTCATTCTCACACAGACTAGGGCAACAAAATAACTACAAGGTTAGGTTTACAAGGGGCATATCCACTTAATTGCATTGTACATGTTGCTGTGATGATTTCACATAGAGAACATATCATCAATAAGATATAATAGGTTATTCATGATTCAACCCATGAAAAATTAACCCCCGAAGCAAGTGATTGGCTCCGAGGAGCTTCAAACAGTGTTGTCCATTTCTGAACCTTGTGGGCCTGTTCTAGCAGGGGCCTATTATTGTATCAGAACAAAGGACCACTGAAGGATCCTCTGGTACTTCGGTGGGTCACTTTGACCCTGCTTATAATATTTTGCCAGCCACAGAGTGGGGTCCATAAAATAGTTTTAGATCACATTGACCGCAGAATAGTTATTGCTGTTCCCCAATGTAGCTTGGAATCTATGGGCCCTCAGGTATAGGATTGTAACCACTGTTCACATTGCATATAAAGCCCTATGTTTGGTGTATGCACCGGGAAAAGCGGTCGTCTCATATGTCTAACGTATTCATAGGCCTCAGTTCACCTGGCATACACAGGCCAGTTTGCTTTTGCATACCTTTTTTTTTCTTCTGCTGTATAAAATAGGTTTTGTAGACTATGCTATTCTTAACAGAGGGTTACAGGAAAGAAAAAAAATATGTACTGTACCGCACGGTAAACTTTTTTTTGTTACTATAGGACTAATTACTGACATATGAATTTACAGTTGCATACTCCACAGCCTTCAGTCGGAGGTATATGTTGGGAAATCCTCCTGAACATATACCTTCAACATGTGAACAGAGACTTACTACACTGTGTCCATAAACTAGTTTTAGTCATACAGCAATGACCACAGAGTAGCTATCTCTGTTCCCTTATGCAGCTTGGGACCTATGGGCCCTCAGGCATACGAGTACAGGTGTGACTGTGAACAGCGTTCGTATTGCGTTTAGAACCCTACCGGAGCATACGCCGAACTAATTCATAGGCCCCATTCACCTGGCATATACCAGGCCAAAATGCTTCAACGTAACTTTCTTTGCTTCTGCTGTATAGAATAGCTTTGTAGACTATACAGTAAAGAAAAAAATATATAATGTACCGTGCGATAGGGTAATTGCTGACTAAGGACTTTACGCCGCAGCCTTTAGTCCGTGGTATATGTTGCCTCCGACATGTGAACAGAGACTTACAGCACGGTGTGTCCATCACGCAGCAATGACCACAGAGTAGCTGTTGCTGTTCCCTTATGTAGCTTGGGAACTGTGGGCCCTCAGGCATAGGCGTGATTGTAAACACTACAACCACTATTGCTCCCAGGGACGTGAAGATGTGTATATCTGACACCAGTAATACATAATTATTAGCCTAATAAAAGCAAACTTTAAAAGCATGTCTGTATCTAGACCAAAAGCTCAGATAGTCCGGCCCTGTACCAAACTAGACCTAGGCCATTCACAAGGTGCAGTGTTTAAGGAATCAGCAGACAGCGACAACAAGTGAATAGGTTGATCAAGTATCCTAAGCCGCCCTCCTCTTACCTCTCAGTGCTGCCTGTCAGATCCCATCCATACTCATTAACACAACAGAGAGAGCAGCATTTCCTATACACTCTCCGCCCCAGGGTTCTGCTCAGACACAGGACCAGCCTTCATAGTGGGAGCTCCTTACAGCGCCTGCCCTGCCTGATCACTCCTACTTCCTTGTCTATTTGGCAGTGAACACTTTCCTCCTGTTATTAAAGTCACGATAATAGCACAGCCAAAAAGTTTTCCATTAACATCTATTACCAGCACGATAATTATAGCTCGGCATTACGAAGAAAGTATAAATTTATATCAGTGTGTCAGAGATGACCTTGTTATTCTTCTGGGAGGTTACTATGAATCTCACCCTTTATACTAAATTGCAGCTAAGGAAGTAAATATTTCTAGTTCTGAAGGGGAAGTTCCTTTCATTTTTGGATACTTTTGAAAGGCATTTATGTGTCTGATTATATATGCCGTACGGGGAAGACAACATGTATGTAAGGGTCCTTTTATACGGAAATTTAGAATGGTAAAAAGAGCGCCGATCACCGATATTAGCATGACGTTAACATTCCCAAGATTTGAATTTTTTTGTTACAATAATCAGGTGGGTTTTTCCTAACTGCGATCATTCATGGGATGCATTGTCTTTCCTCCTTTCACGTTGTTTTTACAAGCAGATGCCTATTTAGGGTATGTTCACACGCAGTGTTTTCAGACGTAATTCGGGTGTTTTACGCCTCAAATTAAGTGTGGAAAAAAACGCCCCTAATATGCCTGCAAACATCTGTCCATTGTTTGCAATGGGTTTCACGGTGTTCTGTTCCCATGAGGTGTAATTTTACGCGTCCGTAAAATACGCCGCGAAAAATGCAAGTTGCTACAATAACGTCTTCGTATTTTCAGACGTTTTTGGTCACTGCGTGTGAACATACCCTTACACGAGTGGATGTACTGCCGACAAATTATCATTTTTAGGTCAGCATAAGGGCTTAGGGTATGTTCAGGGTATGTTCACACGGCCGTAAAACGCCCGATAAATCGGAAGCAGAATGCCTCCAAACATCTGTCCATTGATTTCAATGGGAAAAACTGCGTTCTGTTCTGATGGGCCGTATTTTTACGCGGCCGTTTTTCAAGCGAAAACAGCTCTTGATTTTCAAACGTTTTTGTAGCAACTCACGTTTTTCACAGCGTATTTTACAGCCGTTTTTGGAGCTGTTTTTCAATGGAGTCAATGAAAAACGGCTCCAAAAACGTCCCAAGAAATGACCTGCACTTCTTTTGACGAGGCTGTAATTTTACGCGCCGTCTTTTGACAGCGACGTGTAAAATGACAGGTCGTCGGCACAGTACGTCAGCAAACCCATTCAAATGAATGTGCAGATGTTTGCCAACGTATTGGAGACGTATTTTCAGACGTAATACGAGGCGTAAAACGCCTCCATTACGCCTGAAAATAGGTCGTGTGAACCCTGCCTTAGAATGCAACGATGAAAAAAAAACTCTTGGTCATTAAGGCCCAAAATAGTCTGGTTACTAAAGGGTTACGCTATAAAATAACCTGACTGGATTGACCTGTTTATTGCAACGGGCTGTTAAATGCTCATGACAATAAATGGCTCCGTCATGAATCAACAACAAAGCCCTCAGACTCCATAAACATGGGAAGGATTTTTTTTTACTTGTGTGTAGGATAATAAAGTTGCCCGCAGTCTCTTTTGTTGTAATCCGGACCGTAAATTTAAAAAAAATAAAAAATGAACAGAAGTTTGTGGCAGAGCTTCCATTATGTGGAATTTTTAAAGAGGGTTCTGCCAAATTCATTTGCATATTGAAGAATTTAAATGATATGGGGGAGGGGGTTAATGGGTAAGGCTATTTTCACACAGATACAAAAATACAAGTCCCCGCGGAAAATTCCAACCAAAAAACTGTACCAAATTGTGGTGCAGTTTTTAGGCCGGAATGTCTGCTGAGAAAAATTAACCGGCAAAATCGTGCAGCCATTGGCCACCACAAGCGAGCAGGATTTTGGACTCATACAGACGCCGCTAAGTAGGACCGTACCCTAGAGATTACACTTATTCCTTCTCTTGAGCATTTTCTCCCATCATTATATAATGATTAACCCTTATTAACATACAAAGGGGGAACTTATTTAAGAACAAAAAAGTAACTACCGATCTTGGCAAAATCGTGTTGCCAAATGTGAACCTATTCAGGCATTTTGTTTTTATAAGGGTGTATTCACATGTGTTGGTTTTGATCAGGTTTTTTTAATGCCGTTTTTTAAACCAAAACCAGGAGTTGATTTAAATAAGAGGAGAAGTAGTGTCTGCCCTTTATACTTTCTCTACTTTATGATCCAAACCTGGTTTTGGCTTTAACTGCATAAATAACAAAACCTGATCAAAACCTGCACGTGTGAATACACCCTAACAAAAGTAGGATGATTGGCAATTACAACGAGATCTCATTAAGGCCTTATTCACACGAACATCGCACGTACCTATGTTAGTAAATGGGGCCGTTCAGACAGTCTGTGATTTTCACGCAGCGTGTGTCCGCCGTGTAAAACTCACGACATGTCCTATACTTGGCCATTTTTCGTGCATCACGCACCCATTGAAGTCAATGGGTGCGTGATAATCGCGCACGGCACACGGAAGCACTTCCGTGTGTCGCGCGTGATTCGCGCAACAGTAGATAAAGAAATGAAGGAAAAAATAAAAAGCACTTCCTTTATTTATTTTACTAAACTTCAAAACCTCGTGTCATAAGCATGGCATATGTGTGAAAATCACACAGCCACGCAACACATACTGATGACACGCGCAACTGCAAGGCGCAAAAAACACAGTGTTTTTTGCGCGCGCAAAACGCACACGTTCGTGTGAATAAGGCCTAATACTTTTGTTGCATAATCTTATGGCGCTGTTTATCAATAGACTATGGTCACAGACTGTGGAATCTACCTTAAAATCCAGAATTGCATGTGTTACATTTATTGATTTATTTGCAGATTTTGATGCAGATATTGCCATTAATAGAAATTAATAAAATCTGCTGCATTTTCACAAAAATAGGAAATACTGCGGATTTGAAAATCTGCAGCAGGCCTAGCATTCGCTACTTTTTACGCTGTAAATGAATGGGGTTTGTTAAAACCCCATTCACTTATAGTATACTGTACTTTGTTGCAGAATTTCATTGCGCATTTTACAACCGAAATGCTGAAAAAAATGCAAGATATGTGAACATAGCCTTAAAGGGGTTTGCCCACGATTGCTCAAATCCTAATGTCCGTGAATTTCTAAGGTGTTCTATATATTTTTTAGTCATTTAATTGACATATTTTTACTTTTTTTGTGTCTTATCTGGCCCCCCTGCACTTCCGCTTCTTCTTTCAGTAAATCTGTGTACAGGGGTGAGCATGAACCGAGCAATCACATGAATGCAACAATTCTCTGCAGGCTACCTTTCCCATAGTTCTTTTGGTCTGCAGAGCTCTCCCAGTTACCATGTTACCGCAGTGTTCCGATTCCCATTCCCCGTATCAACGATCTTCTTCCACCGATCTTCCTCTTTTTTATGGCCAGCCTTTCCGACAGGCTGCAGCAGTAGGGAAACTGCACATGCGCTGACAAAAAGCATTCACGAGAGGTAATCTATGGTCGGCATCTATACCATAGATAGTAAAGCCCCTCGTGGTCGGCTCCAAGGGCAACAGAAAAAAAACCGCTTTAGCACTTCTGACAGGGAGATGGTACAGTATGTTGCTAACTCTGAAAAGCTGTATTTAATTTAATTGCTTCCAATTGACAAAAAATGTAACTTTAGGCTATGTTCACACGGAGTATTTTACAGGCAGAATTTCTGCCTCAAAATTCAGTTTGGAAGTTTGAGGCAGATTTTCCTCTCCCTGCACGCTGATTTTCGCAGCGTTTTTTGCCCGCGGCCATTGGGCGCTGCGGGCAAAAAACGACGCGAAATACGCTTTCTCTGCCTCCCATTGAAGTCAATGGGAGGTCAGAGGCGGAAACACCCGAAGGTAGGTCATGTCGCTTCTTTCTCCCGCGAGCCGGTTTTACTTCTCGCGGGAGAAAACCGCCCCAGCCCCCCATGGAAATCGACGGGAGGCATTTTCGGGCCGTTTTTGACTAGCATTTTGGCGCGGTTTCCGCGTCAAAAAAGTAATCAAAAAACTCTGTGTGAACTTAGCCTAACATTCCCTTTACCTTCAACTAGGGTTATGTTCATGGGAAAACTCCTTTAAGCACAGGATTGAGAATCTATGATTCGATGTATTAACCGTCAAGAACGGAGTCTGAGGTTGTCCAGGGGATTTTGTAGGATGCACAGAAACATGATGATCTACATATAGATCAATGAAGCAATATATTTGTGTCCCCTATGTAATGTGTTGGGTTTGGTCCACATTTTATGTTTTTTTAAGTCGATTATTCGCTTTACTCCATTTAATTTTATTGTATCCTCCCCCAATTCCATGCACTCCAGCCCTTCCCTGGAGTCAGGAACAAAAAGCAATGTTCATCCTGAGCTCGCTCACTGGTTCATTAATATAATGCCAGAACTTTTGAACTTCCATAGGTACTACAGGCAGAGCCGTAGTAAGGGAGCAGGTGGGAATGTAATCACCGGCTGCCACTATGGGTGGTTGTCTCTGGAAAGCCCGCATCTGTTAGGCCGGATTCACACGAGAGTGTGCGTTTTGCGCGCGCAAAAAACGCCTCTTTTTGCGCGCGCAAAAGGTACATAACAGCTCCGTGTGTCAGATGCGTCTGATTCATGGCTGCGTGATTTTCGCGCAGCCACCATCATTATGACACTCTGTTTGTATGTTTGTAAACAGAAAAGCACGTGGTGCTTTTCTGTTTTCATTCATAGTTTACTGCAGTTGCGCGAATCACGCGCGTCACACGGAAGTGCTTCCGTGTGCTGTGCGTGATTTTCACGCACCCATTGACTTCAATGGGTGCGTGATGCGTGAAAAACGGCCAAAGATAGGACATGTCGTGAATTTTACGCAGCGGCCATACGCTGCGTGAAAATCACTGACAGTCTGAACGGCCCTATAGACTAATATAGGTCCGTGTGACTCGCGTGAAAATCATGCGCGTAGCACAGACGTATTACACGTTCGTCTGAATAAGCCCTTAAACAAAGATTATGAGTGTGAATATCTTTTTTAAATGGAGTCACCAGGACAGTAAGAGAATCTATTAGTAGCTCTATAAGAAATAGATCAGTGAGTGCTAATGGGGCCTTAATGACTGTAAATAATGTGCCTCACAGCCTGGATGGCCGAGAAGAACCACTTTGTTAGGCCCCATGCACACGGCCGTGCCCGTATTCACAGGCTGCGATTGCGGGCACAGCTAGTAGCGGACAGCCATACAACCGTGCTCCCATACAAAGTGTTCTATCTTTTGCAGTATACTTCTACGACCCAAACACCTTCCCGTAAATAAAAAGGAAGGTGTCCGTGAACAATAGAAGCGAATGCATCTTTAATTGCAGACCGCAATTACGGACAATTTTTATGCTTGTGTGCATGAGGCCTTAGCATGCAGTCCCACGCAGCAGATTCTGTTGCAGAAATCCATACACCTGCTGAAGAATCAACCCCATTTAGGCTGGGTTCACACGACCACTTTAACGTCCGTAATCGACGGACGTATTTCGGGCGGAAGTCCCGGACCGAACTCAGTGCAGGGAGCTGGGCTCCTAGCATCATAGTTATGTACGATGCTAGGAGTCCCTGCCTCTCCGTGGAACTACTGTCCCGTACTGAAAACATGATTACAGTACGGGACAGTTGTCCTGCAGAGAGGCAGGGACTCTTAGCATCGTACATAACTATGATGATAGGAGCCCGGCTCCCTGCACTGAGTGCGGTCCGGGACTTCCGCCCGAAATACGTCCGTCGATTACGGACGTTAAAGTGGTCATGTGAACCCAGCCTTAGATGAATGGATCTAATTTTCAGTCACAGAAAATGTCTGCAACAAATTCTTCCGCATGTGACTGCACCCTTACGCCAGGTTCCCACGTAGCATAAACATTGCGGAATTCCGCAATGGAATTCTGTGCGGAAAATCCGCAGCATTTTCAGTAGCAGCAAAGTGGATGAGATTTTAACAAATCTCATTCACATGCTGCAAAAAAAATCCACTGAGAAAACGTTCATAAATTGACTTGCAGTGCGGTTTTTAAATCCGCAGTATGTCAATTTATCCTTTGGATGGCTGCTTTTTTGTTGCGGGTTTTCCCCATTGAAATCAATGGTGAGGTAAAACCTGCAACAAATAGCAAATGTTGCAATTTTTGCAGCAGAAACACTGCGATTCCACCGCAAAAATCACAAACCAAGAAAAAGTTCATACTTACCCCCCGGTGTTTTCATAGAGACGCGTTCCTCTGTTCTCCGTCCAATCACAGGCCGCAGTGGTCACATGGGCTGCAGTGTCATCCCAGGAGGCCTTGCTGCATGAAGAACAGAAGGACGCGTCAACGCCGTGGGGTAAGTATTAACTTTGGTTTTTTTCCAGCCCTGTTTCCGCAGCATATCCAACCTGTGGGATCCCATCCTCGCAGTTCCAAATCATTCAGGTATTAGTTTTCTATGACCACATGTGCCAATCTGGCCGAGAGGCACAATCGTACATATAGTGCACACTTTAAACTGCTGGGCCTTACCAAGATTTGGGTTGTTGTTCAGTGGGTGCTAATATATTTCCTATAGAGTTTTCAATAGATTCTCTAACTTAAAGGGGTCTATTCTGGTGAGATGTTAGGATTAAAGGGGTTATCCAGGATTTTAAAATTGATGACTTAACTGTTGTGAATTAGATTTTATAAAAAACTAAAGATTAAAAATCCTAAATTGTATCTCCGAAATTTTTGCTTGGGTAAAGATAATTTCCCTTCCCATTCTACCCGCAAGAAAAAAACTTAATGAACCTATTGGTTGCACATATGTGAAAAAACAAACACAATTCCACAATTCCAGAGAATTCATTGTAGCTTTCTTTCATTATCTTAATTTGCATTTTCCCTGCAGTTTATTGAAGTTAGTGCTGTATGACGCGGGATTTCTGGGAATCGACCATGTGAGAACTTTAACTAATTAATTGAATTAGTACTTATGTACAAAGATTCCAAGTATTTTATTAAATAAAAAGCTCACTGTCTGAATTCTTAGATTATATCGGTAATGTGATATGTGCTGTATACGGGGATACATCAGTGTTTGGATGGGACCCAGGCAGTACTGGATTAACATTTCAGGGGTATGTAGGCATTAAATGCTTGTGGATCTTTATGTGCTATGGGCATCCTGCTGTTTTGTAGTTGGGGTAGTCTGGCAGCTCTAATTTCTACAACTATACTACAAACATTTGATATCTGAAACCAGTCCTCGGTATATAGGAATCCGTGCAAAGCACAACTTCGATATAGGGCACAATACAGATCAACCCTCTGAGACCAGGGGCATACCTATAAAGGGTGCAGAGGTAGTAGCTGGCCCTGGTGCACGAAAGAGCCTAAAGTCCCCTACACATTTGCCAACAGTCTCGACAAATTACTGTCCTGGCAACTTGAACTGGCAACTGCCGTATTCAATTGTATCTGCGTTCTCAGGACGCAGATACAATTGAATACTATGGCAGAGAAGGGAGCCTGCTTCCTGCTCTCTCATTCACTAGGCTACAGGCCACGCTAGTCCCGCAGCCCATAAAACGCTGGGACAAGATCCCTGGGCATGCCGACACAATGATGTCACTGGACCAGGCCAGCCTGTGCAAGGATCCGGTCTCGGCGCCTCATAAGCTGCAGGACTGAGGAGACTGTGGAGCTCAGTTCTTCACTAGAACGGGTTTAGGTGAGTACAAGTTGTCTTTATGTGTTTGGGGGGGGGGGGCACTTTGGCACTATCTACAGGAGGCCTGTGTGGCACTATCTACAGGGGGGCTGTGTGGCACTATCTACAAAGGGGAGTGTATGGCACTATCTGTAAAGGGAGTAGAGTGGCACTATCTATAAAGGCGAGAATGTGGCATTATCTATAATGGGGGGGGGGTGTATGGCACTATCTATAAAGGGTGGGGGGAGTGTGTGGCATTATCTATAAAGGGGGGAGTGTATGGCACTATCTATAAAGGGGGGAGTGTGTGGCACTATCTATAAAGGGGGGAAGTGTATGGCATTATCTATAAAGGGGGGAGTGTATGGCATTATTTATAAAGGGGGGGGGGAGTGTGTGGCATTATCTATAAAGGGGGGGAGTGTGTGGCACTATCTATAAAGGGGGGGAGTGTGTGGCACTATCTATAAAGGAGGGAGTGTGTGGCACTATTTACAAAGGGGGGAGTGTGTGGCACTATCTATAAAGGAGGGAGTGTGTCACTATCTACAAGGGCGGTATGTGACACTATCTACAGGCGGGTGTGTGGCTCTATCTACGGGGGTGTAGCACTATCTACAGGGGTCTTTGTGTGGCACTATCTGGTTGTTTACAGGCGGGTGATATCTCACTTTATCACTAAAGCTAGGCGTTATGTGCTGACCACTGCTGGAAGCTGTCGTGGAAATCCATCGCTCAAAATATATTAGACTGAAATTTATACGAGTCCCAACAGACTCTCAAGGCCAGACTCCATTAGTCAGAATCCTAATTAGGATATTTCACCGATATATATCGAGAGACGAGAAGAAAACACACAGACACGCTGATATGTTCAAAATGCTCCTCTGAAGGATTTATTATCAGACTCAAACTGTTAAACTGAAATTCAGAAGGGGTGTCGGCTTGAGGTTAACCAATCAGAGACAATGTAACAATATTTGTTATTCAGTAAAAAGCATACAATAAAATACATCATTATAATTCTTCACACATTATGTTTACAGGTTTCTTATCTCTCTTTTGGACAGAATATGCTCGTGGAGATGGGGGAGACCTTCCCTCACGCATACTTGCCATCCTCCCATCTCACTCCCTGTCCATCTTCGCATAGGAGACCAAGGTCAAAGATAAAACATACGAAATCAACATTACTTGTATTAAAGGAACAATGACTTTTCTATTCACTACAAAAGAACCAAGATGGGAACTCCAGACAAAATGGCTGCTGCACGAAACTAAATCATTTACACATTATCATCACTTTCACATAATACATATCTTAGTAATTCGGCATCCTGCTTGATAATTCACAATGTAATTTCATACAGAGAATATAAGCAAATAAATCATCCTTCACAAAGCGTAAAAACCAGCATAGATAGTGCTACACTCTGTGCTCCTTGTAGATGATGCCACATATTGCCCCCAGTAGATAATGGGAAGCGTAGGCTTTATCTTCCCCGCGAGCGGTAAAAAAACGCTCGCGTAAAAGAGGAGCGACATGCCCTTTCTTCAGTCGTTTCCGTCTCTGAACTCCCATTCACATGAATGGAGGGCAGAGAAAGCGGCTTTCGCAGCGTTTTTTTGCCCGCGGTGCTCAATGGCCACGGGCAAAAAACTACGCAAAGAAAGCAGCAAACAGCATGCAGGCAGGTCAAAATCTTGAATTGCCTCTTATTTCACAATTTCATTTTGTGTTTCTAGGAAAGTTGGGTGACAACCAATATGGCTGGCATCACGAGTCCCACACGAGTTATCACCCAGCTTTCCCTGACTCTTGAATATCATTTTATAACTAGGCAGAGAACCTAAAAAAGCTGACAGAAAGTTAAGAAATTCTTTCTATTTACTAAAGAAGGAATTGCTCATTACTTTTATTGTTTTCCCCAGCCTTAAAGATTGAACTGAGAAGATGGGTCATATCAACCTCCTGTCAACAAGGAAGGCTAAACTACACGGCCATTAATAGGAGTGTAATGTTCCTGTCAGGGGAAGCTACAGGCAGCCATGATGTCTGTACACAAGCAGCATGGTTACCATGGTAACCTAACGACCTCCGTGAATGCAGCAAGTTTCCTATGCACACGCATACAGGGGCCGCTAGAAACAGGCAGGGCTGCGCGTCTTACCGCAGATTTCTGGCTTTTCCGCAGTTTTTGCGTCTTTTTCACTTAGGGAAAAGATTACATGACACTGACAGAGGTAATTACAGGGCAGCGCTACGGCTACACAAACACACCTTGTGGTCTGGGTCCATAGCGTGTTACTTAGTTACCAAAGTTGTGCCTGACACTCTGCAAATCCGTAACTGGACGCAAACTGAGGAGCAGCCGGCAGAAGAGCCATATACCGATCTGTACAATAATAACTATATGGGACAGGGGATGTAAGTTCTGAGCTGCTACTATAGTCAGAGATCTCCCCTGATCCAGGCGATCCACTATGGAGTCTTCACTGTCTCCAAGGATTCAGAAGGTAATTCTGCTGGTTTTTCCCACTTCTCTCATTGCATTTGTTTTATCCAGTTTGCTGTCATTATAAAAGTTCTGAATATTGCACAATTTATAATATATAACAGTTTTCGCTATTTTTTGACAATCTTTAGTCATGTGATTCCGCAGGTCACATGACACAAATCGCATGATACCAATGTGACGAAAACAGTTGTGAGAATCGAAACACGCAACATTGAATGTTGCGTGTTTCGATTCTCACAACTGTTTTCGTCACATTTACCAATAGGAGTTAATGGGTAAAGCCACACGGCTGTCCTTTTTCACTTCTATTAGAATGCGACTGTTGCACAAAAGTCGCGCTAAAGTTGCATCGTAACGTAACTGATGTGTGTACTTAAATGGTACGTTTACATGAGTCATTTTTGATCGCACGCAGATTTCAAGTTCACATGCTGTAATCTGCGGGGAAACCAAGTGTTCAATTACTCTGCAGCGCCACCACAGGAGAAATAGAGTATTACACAGTTGCCTATGGGTTGTCTGTGTAATGTACGGACGTATCGGATCCACTAGAGCAGCGGTCCCAAACCTTTTTTGCACCAAGGATGACGTCAGGGCCGGTCCCCTGGGATGACGTTTTATCCCATGTGACCACCGCTGCAGCCAATCACAGGCTGCAGTTCTCTCCTAGGATGAAACATCATCCCAGGAGGCCGGTCGGCTAGCAGGCCGGCTAAATGCTGCAGTTTTCCACAGTGGACATTCCGGGCGAAAAACTGCACCTCAGTTTGGTGCGGTTTTTCGCCCGGAATTCCCTGCGGCTACCAGGATACCTAATGATCTACGGCCAGGTTTTGTTCCGCGGCCCGATGATTGGGGACCACTGGTCTAGAGCGAGATATACTCTTTCTAGCTGCTCTCCACACGGACTAATAGACAGGGGATACTACATATTAACTCAGAATTCCCTAACGCAATTCTGTGAGGAAAATCCGCAGCGTATTACAGTAGCCGCAAAGTAGATGAGATTTGAACAGGTCTCGTGCACATGCTGTGGAAAGAATCTGCTGCAAAAACGTTCAGAAATTGACCTGCGGTGCGGCTTTTTAATCCGCAACATGTCAATTTATGCTGCAGAATCGTTTCACGTTTGTGATGGAATTTTCCGATTGAATTCAATGGGAAGG
Source organism: Rhinoderma darwinii (assembly GCF_050947455.1). NCBI lineage: Eukaryota > Metazoa > Chordata > Amphibia > Anura > Rhinodermatidae > Rhinoderma > Rhinoderma darwinii. The sequence goes on from NC_134692.1 coordinate 121,844,554, forward strand.
TAAAATAACAAATGTTATTTTTGCGGGGGGAAACGCTGCGATCCCACTGCTAAAATCGAAAATCTATACTTACCCCCCTGGCGTTGTTATAGCGACGGCTCCTTTTCTTCCCAGTTGTTCTCCATTCAGCCCGGCCTCCTGGGATAACGCTTCATTCCATGTGACTCCTGTAGCCAATCACATCAGTCACATGGGCTGCAGCATCATCACAGGAGGCACGAAGAACAGAGGGACACGTCGCTACGCCAATGCCAGTAAGATAAGTGTTTTTATATTTTAAAAAAATCTTCCGTAGTGGCGATTCTGTCCGAAAATCTGCACCACAATTTTGTGCTCCCAGAATTTTTCTGCGGGTTCTAGGTTGGATACGCTGCGTAGTTCTACACAATGCATCCGACCTGCGGGAACATACCCTTAGGCCTCATGCACACGACCGTAGCCGTGTGCACGGCCATGATTTTCGGGTCGGCCGGCTGCGGACTGTCAGCCGCAGGCCGCCTGCAAATCGCTCATTGTTTTCAATGAGCCCGGACCGCAGAACAGGGCCGTAATAAGACATGCCCGTTCTTTCTGCGGTCCGGGCTCCCGGGTCGTGCAAGGACCGCAAAAACTACGGTCGTGTGCATGGCCCCATAGAAAAGAATGGGGCCGCAATTCTCCCGTGGATTTTCGGGGGAATTGCGGCCGCAAAAACACGTTCGTGTGCATGGAGCCTAAGACTTTTTTCACAAACAGATTTTATCTGGCGTTTTAAGGCTTCGTTCACATCTGCGTTGGGGTCCCGTTCTCACGTTCCCGTCGGAGTTTTCCATCAGAACCCTGAACAGACACAAACTGAAACGAACGGATACCAGAGGTTTCCATCACCATTGATTTCAACTACGCTATTGCTTCCGGCAAAACGACGGGTCCGGTGCGCAACAGACACAAACGGAAACCATGGCCACCGAATCCGTCACCATTGCAATCAATGGTGATGGAAACGGTGTCAGTTTGTGTCTGTTCAGGATCCCGTTCTGACGGAAACCTCCGACGGAACGTCAGAACGGGACCCCAACACAGATGTGAACGAAGCCTTAGCTGCACAAACAATTTATTTATTTTTTTTCGGTTGCGTTTAATAATTAGTTGCATTTTTTTTTCCTGCCGTTTTTTAAGTCCTACAGAGAAGCTCATGGGAAAAATGCCGGAAAAAGCGTGACACCCAGAGCATGCTGCCTTTTGAAAAAAATGCCACTGACTATAAAATAGCAACAAAAACGCCACAAACCAAAACACAGTTATGTGAAGTGCATTTTATATTTCATTATAGACTTTAATGCAACATCTGACTGCAATAAAAAAAGCATGAAAAAGCCTTAGGCTATGTTCACACAGGGCGGATCTGCTGCATAAAAGCACACAGCGGCCTGATTATGTTGCAGTTTTTCAGCCGGAATATCCGCTGCGGAAAACATCATCCCAGGAGGCCGGCCTGGATGAAGAAGCACAGTATTCTGTGCTTCCCCTCTGCAAAAATCGCAACATCTGCTATTTGTTGTTGGGTTTTACCTCCCCATTGAATTCAATGGTGAAAACCCGCAACAAAAAAAACGGTGATTACGCAAATACAATTGACACGCTGCGGATTCAAAAAGCAGTTTTTCCGCTCTTCATTTACACAGCGTGTAGATGAGATTTGTGCAAATCTCATCCACTTTTTTGCTACTGTATTATGCTGCAGATTTTCCGCAACAAAATCCGTTGTGGAAAATCTGCAGTTGTACTGCTACGTGTGAACTTACCCATAGGGCTTGTCCACTCGTAGCGGAATTGCTGAGTTTTTTCCGTCCGGAATTGCGGACGGAAAAAACACAGCAGAATACGGAAGCAGCAAAGTGGATGAGATTGAACAAATCTCATCCACACGCTGCGTAAATACTGAGCGGAAAAAACGCTCAGAAATTGACCCTCGGTGAGGAGTTTTATTCCACAGCATGTCAATTGTATTTGTGTAATCGCTGCAAATTTGCTGTGGGTTTTCGCCATTGAATTCAATGGGAGGTAAAACCCGCAACAAATAGCAATTGTTGCGTTTTTTGTTGCGTTTTTTGCAGCGATTACGCCGCAAAAAACACAACTCTAAAAAAACAAAATAACAATTATACTTACCTAGGAGTCTGTGTTTCTTCCTCCAGGCCGGCCTCCTGGGATGACATTTCATCCCATGTGACCGCTGCAGCCAATCACAGGCTGCAGTGGTCACAGTTTAGTGCGGTTTTTCGCCCGGTATTCCCTGTGGCTCACAGGGCGGATACGCTGCGTGCTTTCACGCTTCGCATCCGCCCCGTGTGAACCCGGCCTTATAGAGTATTTGAGGAAAACAGACAACCTATTTAAAGTATGTCTCAAAAGATGTGATTGTCGCACAACTTAAAGGGTTTGTCCGAGATTCGAACAAATTACTTTAAACAGTTTTCTTGGACATTTATGGCATATTCACAAGATATGCCATAAATTACCGATAGGTGTCGTAGAAATGATCCGAAAAATATAGAACATGTCCTATTCTTGTCCGCAATTGCGGCACGGACTCGCCCATACAAGTCTATGGGTTCTTTGGCAATTGCGAACGGCTACAGATATGCTGCTGTGGCCGACGGATTAATATTTGCGGACAGCAAAAACTTTTATGGTCATGTGAATGAGGCCTAACAGTACTGATTACTGATTCATGCCTCCAGCACATCCAGACGCCAGCGGCACGGAGAGGAAACCTGATGCTGGTCCCCAGCGCTGATTATTATTTTTATTTTTCAGTATAAAATGGAAGGACATGTTTATCTGGCGGAGTGGTTCATGCTGATATTCTGCGCACATGCATTTATGACAGCTATCACATAGAAGTGCTGTCAATTTTGCAAAACAATCTCATATTTGACACCTTTTTGACTAAATATGTCAAATTGCTGCATATTTTATTTTAATCATAAACCATCATGTTTCCACTGGAGCGGAACACAGTTAAATGTATATCAAGCAAAAAAAATCTTCATAAAATGTAAATCCTGGCGTCTTTTTCTGTCACAAAGTTTCTGGGAGGGCTGAGTAAAGTCGGGTTTACATGTGCAGATTTTTGTCCATAACGAGCGCCGATCAACGATATCACAAGTCGATCGGCGCTCAGTGACAGGCCGTTTTAGGCTGGGTTCACATGTTGCGTTTATTTTGTGTATTTGAACTGTTGGGAAAAAAACGCGTGAAAAGAATGCTTTTTTTTTTTACCCACGCATTTTACAAGGTGTTTCAAATATGTCATAGGCTTACAGCTGAAATACTTTGTAAACCGAATTGGTAATTAAGATTAGTTTTATTTTCTTCTAAAAGTACAAAAATGCAACACAAAAGCAACATGTGAGGCCAGGGCTACACCTAGATTTTTTTTTTATAGTGCTACTGATTGATTTTTGTTTTTAACTCTTGAGTTACAGCTGCAGTCCACAAGATTGTATGCAGTGTATTCATTCGGACTGCAGCTGTGGATCAAGAGTTAAAAACAATCAGTAGCACAACAAGTCCCTGCCTCGCTGAAGGACAACTGTCCCTGTCTGTAATCATGTTTTCAGTACGAGACAGTAGTTCCACGGAGAGGCAGGGACTCCTAGCGTCGTACATAACTATGATGCTAGGAGCCCGGCTCCCTGCCGTGTGTTCGGTCTGGGACTTGCGGCCAAAATACGTTCTGTCCATTACGGACGTAACATACTCGTGTAAACCCAGCTTAAGTGTATGTTCACACGCAGAGTCAAAAACGTCTCAAAATACGGAGCTGTTTTCAAGAGAAAACAGCTCCTGATTTTCAGAAGTTTTTTCTGCCACTCGCGATTTTCGCTGCATTTTTCGCTGCGTTTTTTACGGAAGTTTTTTTAGCTTTTTTCAATAGAGTCTATAGAAAACGGCTCCAAAAACTTCCCAAGAAATGTCCTGCACTTCTTTTTCGCGGCCGTTTTTTTCCGCGTAAAAAAACGCAGGGAAAAATGCTCTGTCGGAGCAGAACGCCGTTTTCCCATTGAAATCAATGGGCAGGTGTTTGAAGGCGTTCTGCTTCCGATTTTTTGGCCGTTTTTCGGGCGTTTACAGCCGTGTGAACATACCCTAATAAATTGATGTCCATAGGAAAGAATTGAGCACCTTCAAAAAATCCCTTCACAATCGCTCCTGACAAGTGTGTAGCTCTGAAATCCCAGCATGTACCGATTAAAAAGAAATCACTAGTAGATCTCTTGACTGGAGCGATTTAGAAGAGATTTTCAACCTACGCAAAGCATTCCTATGGACAGCCATTTAGCACAGCGATGTTTTTGTAGTGAGATCTATAGCCCTAACCAACGTCCGAATACAGCCTAAGGTAAGTTCACACGCTGCGTAAATACTGAGAGGAAAAATACGTTTAGAAATGAACCTGCGGTGCGGTTTTTTAACCTGTAGCATGTCAAATGTATTTGCGTAATCGCTGCTTATTTGTTGCGGTCTTTCCCCAATGGGGAGGTAAATCCCGCAACAAATAGCAAATGTTGCCGTTTTTTGCGGTGATTCTGCTACAAAAAAGGCAACTCACAAAAAATCTTATACTTATCAAGAATTCTGTGTTTCTTCGTCCAGGCCGGCCTCCTGGGATGACGTTTCCTAATATGTATCCACAAAGAAGAGAGAGACGAGGCGGCACTTCCAAAATAAATGAGAATTTTATTCACGTCCAGAGCGACGTTTCAGTCCAACAGGCCCTTTCTCAAGCCTGTTGGACTGTAATGTCGCACTGGTTGGTGAATAAAATTCCCATTTATTTTGGAAGCGCCGTGTTGTCTCCCTCTCTTCTTTGTGGATACCATTTGTGGGACTTTGGATCAGGTTCCCTTGAGGCTTGCACCCGTTATTTGACACTAATCTCCGGTGCTGTGATAATTCTTCTTCTTTTGTTTCATAATATGTGACCGCCGCAGCCAATCACAGGCTGCTGTGGTCACAGGGGATGAAACGTCATCCCAGGAGGACGGGCGGCAGGATGGTGGAGGGACGCGTCGCCATGGCTACGTAGGTATGAAACTTTTTTTTTATGTGCAGTTTTCCGCAGTGGACCTTCTGGCCGAAAAACTGCACCAAAATTTGCTGTGTTTTTTCGGCCGGAATTCCCTGTGGCGTACAGGGCAGTTGCGCTGTGTGCTTTTATGCATTGTATCCGCCCTGTGTGAACATAGTATAAGGGTATATTCACACAGTGCGGTTTTGAGGTTCGGCTACATAGAAAAAAACGCATTGCGTATTTGCCACGATTTTACAAATTGTGTCTAAAACGCGTGTGGTTTTTTGGTGCAGTTTTCAGTTGCACATCGTACGGTCCTGCAGAATAAAGTTAACATGTTATTTACACCACAAAGGCGAACACCATAAATACAAAACCCCAAAAATTGGGGAATTGATTTTCTTTTTCCATTCCTCCAAAAGAAAATCATTACATCATATGTCCCCCAAAATGGTGCCATTAAAAAATACAGCTATGTTGACTCAAAAAGTTAAAACGTTATGGCTCTCGGAACGCAGTACTGCAAAAAGAAAAAAATCGCTGTGTCTTCAATGCCCAAAATAGCTGCGTTCTTAAGGAGTTAATTAACTTCTTCATTATCGTGTGTAATTGTTTCAGTTGGGAAATGTTACCTTGGAATGGGTCAGTCATTATTTGGCGAGACGTGCTGATAGTTTGGGTAAACCGTCTAATTGTTAAGAACAGATGGCTGTATTTAGAAGACCCTACAATGTATCTGGGTGCCAGAAACAAAACAATGAGTGCAATCTCATTTTCATTCCCCGTCCTGGTATCTTTCAGAATGGTAATTCTTTGTGTACTGAATTGTTTTCCTGCCAAATGCAGCGTGGGTGGGTGTCCCGATTGGCAATGTAGAGGTTCTGTTTCAGCCTGGCTTATGGTCTGGGTGCATTTGTTTACAGTAATTGCTGGTTGGCAGCTGAATGCACAACACGCTATTGTTTTACGTCTTTTATTACTATTATTATCATCATTATTTTCTCCTGTTTTGATAAAAAGCTGCTTTTTAATTGTTGCTCGTGCTTATCTAAGGGCTTATTTAGACGAACGTTATATACGTCCGTGCAACGCGCGTGATTTTCACGCACCTCGCACGGACCTATGTTAGTCTATAGGGCCGTGCAGACTGTCCGTGAGTTGGAGCTGTTAAGTACCTTTTGCGCTCGCAAAACGCTGCGTTTTTTGTGCGCACATGCTCGTGTAAATCCGGCCTTGGTCTGCAGGTTTTTAGGCCAGGTTCACACAGGGATGATGAATGCGGTTTGGAAACTCATTAACTCTTGTATTCAAAAACACACTAAAGTCAGGGGTTTTGTTGTAAAAATCCATGTGTTTTTTTATGCAATCGTTGTCCATAGCCTTAAAAAAATACAATAATATGCATTTATAATCCGCTTTGATTAAGACCTGGTTACTGATTTGTTTTTTTTGTTACAGGTAATAAAAATTCGCTAAAACGAAGCGCTTGGGTGAGTGCTGAGCCGCTTCGTTTCTGATCTGCCTTTTTTGGAAAGCCGATGTAACGGTGTACGGGCTCATAGATTTTCTATTGAATATAGAATTTCTCATTTCCGAGTAAAGCCGATCAGAAACCAATCGACTCCGCGCTCACCACTTCGTTTTAGCGATCAGTGGGGGTCTTAGTGCTCGGACTCCCACCGATCAAAACTACTGACATGTCAGAAGTTTTGTGAATATTTAGTTACACTTTAAAGCGGTTGTCCCAAAATCTCATGTTTTTCATGAGATCCATGCAGATATTGTGAATTCAAACTAAGGCCGGATTCACACGAGCGTGTGCGTTTTTATGATGCGTGACTGCGTGATTTTTGCGCAGCCGCCATCAATATGACACTCTGTTTTTATGTTTGTAAACAGAAAAGCACGTGGTGATTTTCTGTTTTCATTCATAGTTTTGACTACTGTTGCGTGCATCACACGTGGCACCCGGAAGTGCTTCCGTGTGCCGTGTGCGGTTTTCACGCACCCATTGACTTCAATGGGTGCGTGATGCGCGAAACACGGCCAAATATAGGACATGTCGTGAGTTTTACGCAGCGGACATATGCTGCGTGAAAATCACTGACAGTCTGAACGGCCCCATTGACCATTGACTAACATACAGTAGGTCCGTGCAACGCGCGTGAAAATCACGCGCGTAGCACGGACGTATTATATGTTAGTCTGAATAAGCCCTAAGTGTCCATAAACAGGGTGCGGTTAGAACCGCATCACAAAAATATTTTTTACCGCAATTTGCTGTATTTTTTTGATGCGGTTGTGGTTTATCCCAACCGCAGATGGCGGTAAAAATGTTGTTTTCAGATAACATTTTTCAATGTGGTTCTAACTATACCTCAACCACGTCATGTAAATGGACCCTAACTGTGCCTTCACCCATCTCCTTCTTCGTTTCAAATTCGGCACCACTGAGGCTCTGTTACATTTCCAAGGAAAGCTTTCAGGACGGGGCGGTCCAGCACTTCAGATCACGTGACCGCCCGCAAACTACAGTACCAACACTTATCCTGCTCTCTTCCATGCACTTAGGTAAACTGCGCATGCTTGACCTGTGCATGGAGAAACGCGCATGCGCGTTCTCGAATCACTATACCGAGATAGTAGAGTGGTGAACGTCTGCATATGCTCGGCCTGAGAGAAGACAAGCTACTGCAGCACATAACCTAGGACAAGATGGTAACAACAAACCAGTAGGATGCGGGCGATTGGGGGGGGGGGGGGTGATATCTTCTAAGACATTCATTTATGTCAATAAGTTGTATTTGCAAAGATCAATGTTTTTAAAACAATTGGTAATATGGGGATATCGGATTCAGATAACCTCTATTATTTACAGGGTTGTCACTTCTCTAAATGAGGACCCCCTGGCAATTAGCAGCTGAAATACCAAGCGATCAGCCATGGTCCCTATTTAAATGAATGGGTGACCATGTAATACAAGTTCCCCCTGAGTCTTTTAGATGAGGAGCTGTTCTTTGCTGTATAGCTGCGTCCCAAGCAGGAACATGTGGACGGGGTAGTCCTAATGAGACAACCCGTTTTAGGCCACATTGAGCTTGACTCGGCTCTTTTAATTCTGGAGAACTAACAGCATCCATTAGAAATAAGGCATCAATGGAAAAACTAATTGTGGAGGAATTCCAGCAGTGAGAGCAGAGATCGATGCAGGAGATGTACACAGCGCTGTCATAGTAAGTGACAGCTGCTATATACTGACTTTGCCCTGCAGGAGCGGTCTGTGATTGCTTCAACAGGGAGAGATGGAGCTGGATGTTGTCTAGTATTCAGCACTGTGTGGAAGCACCCGGCCTCCAAATGAATAAAGGACTGGAAGTATAAGCTGGTCGGCCGGGCCAATTTTCTAGTCTCCATGGTGACCTGGTGGTTTTGTTCATCCCTTTGGCAGGCCAATAATTGACAGTCATTCGACCAAGTTAGCACTGGCTGGAGTCAATACTGACTACTCTTTCAGTTACAAAATTGCAGCCGAGCAGGAGACGAGACCCTCATCCCTCACATCCATATACCATCAACACTGTACAGTTTATGGGTATGTGCACACGTAGTGACCAAAAACGTCTGAAAATACAGAGCTGTTTTCAAGGGAAAACAGCCTCTAATTTTCCGACGTTTTTTGAGCAACTCGCATTTTTCGATGCGTTTTTCACGCCGTTTTCGCGGCGTTTTTTACGTCCGTTTTTGGAGCTGTTTTCATTGGAGTCTATGAGAATACAGCTCCAAAAACGTCCAAAGAAGTGTCCTGCACTTCTTTTGACGAGGCTGTAATTTTACGTGTCGTCTTTTGACAGTTGTCAAACGACGACGCGTAAATTACAGGTCGTCGACACAGTACGTCGGCAAACCCATTCAAATGAATGGGCAGATGTTTGCCGACGTATTGGAGCCGTATTTTCAGGCGTAAATCGAGGCATAATACGCCTCGTTTACGCCTGAAAATAGGTCGTGTGAACCCAGCCAAACAGCGCTACCGCATTAGCATTAAAAAGGTTGTTGTCCCGCATTATCAAATTAATGGTATTCTTTGTTTTAAAAGTTGTACAATTTTCTAATATACTCTCTGTGATAATTCATCATGTATTACAGAGACAGCAATTCATCTGAATGACCACCATGTAGTATGTGGGAAATATGTAGCCAGCCGAATCTTCTCCTGGCAAAATCAGTCATTTGTCGTGGGCAGTGGCGGCTCTTATATTCCTGCGTGATGTGCATGCACATGATGGTGATCGCATGGGCACAAAAACTGTGCCCACCTGTGACTGACAGTCGGGCTACCGCTGCAACGGTCCGAATAGGAGAAACCTCAGATAGCGAGAAAGGCATTTAAGTAATTTGACAGAGGGAGGATGCTCCCTGTCACCCATCGGCAGCCCACAAATGCGATTGTAAGCGGTCAAAAACTGCTCAGAAAAAAAACCGCCTCTGCCTCCCATTGAAATCTATAGGGTGAGATTTGGGGTGCTTTTTGGCACTAATTCCGACATGGTGTCTGTGTCACAATCAGCGCCAAAAAACTCAGTGTGAACTTAGCCTAAAGGCACTTTTACACTGGCCAATTATCAGGCAAATGAGCGTTCAAAGAACGCTCGTTCCCAATAATTGCCCTGTGTAAACAGGGCAGTGATCAGCAGATGGACAAGTAAACACTTGTTCATCTGCTGATCGTCTCGTTTTAAATGTGTCAAATATTATCGTTGTCGACAGCACATCTCCCTGTGTAAAAATGGAGACGCGCTGCCGACATGATAATAATGTATGAGGACGAGTGGTCGGCGTAACGACCGCTCGTCCCCATACATAGCTCCTTGTGACTGGAGCAAACAGGCGCCGATCAACGAGCTGTCTCGTTGATCGGCGCTCGTTGCACTGGCCAAACTTGGCCTTCCGTTCATGGGTTACGTTAGGACTCATGCCCACTTCAGTTATTTTCTTCAGGTTGATATCCGTTTTTTTAACTTATAGCACCCTGACACATTCATTTCTATGGGGCCATGCACACTTCAGTTGTTTTGACGATTCTGTTCGTCCGTTCCCTCAAAAGTAGTTCATGTCCTACTTTTGTCCGTGACCATTGGGCCCATTGAAGTCTATGGCTCCGTTAAAAAAAACGGACAGCACACGGACGGCATCCGTGTGCCGTCTGTATTTCACGGATCCGTTGCTAAGCAACGGCAGGGCGTGACAAATTTCCCTGCATTAAACACACAAGATGGATTTTAATGGACCGTTTAAAACGCAAGACAAACGGAAGCACAGTATCCATTTAAAACAGAGCAACGGAACGGACGTGGAGTGACAACGGAAACAACACGGATGTCACAACGGACACACGGATCAGTTTTAAACGGATGTGAAAATGGTGAAGGATGTGTGCATGAGGCCTTAGACCTTTCTGTCAGGGGAACCCATATCTGGAAAGCCAAACGGAAACCATAGCTTCTGTTTGCATTACCATTGATTTCAATGGTAATGCTTCCGTTGCAAATGGTTTCCGTTTGTCTCCATTCCATAAGGTTTTGATTTTTTTTGCGGAATCAGTAGTGTAGACGACTGCGCTATTGGTTCCGCCCAAAAAACTGAAAGGTCTAACGGAACCCATGAACGGAAGCCCGACGCAGATGTGAATGAGGTCTAACCTGTCCTAACCGCTCTCTTTTTTTGGTGGCAACTAAAAATTATAGCTTCAAACTTCTGCTGGCATGGACAGGTCTGAACTCCATTCCTTTTTCTACATGGAATTTTTTTTTTTTTACATTTTATTCCCTTGACAAGTATAATTGTATATATTATAATGGAAATATTGAGGCATTCTGTGTGATGACATAATACAAGATGAGTGTAACATTACTATCCAGCATAGTAAAGCATTGTTCCTTTATTCTGTCATTTTCTATGCAAATTCTGTAATCCTGAATACCAGGAAATTCCTAGACGCCAGCAAATTGTACCTGATTTATTATCTACAGTTTATGTAATCCAAGCAGATTGTGGATTCAATTTACAGTTCTCATATATCCAATTTGTGATCCCTTAGATGTTACAGGTTTCATAGATAAATGTTTTTCACTTCCAAGAAACCCTTTTATTTTCATGATGTGCCAGTAAATAGAATGCACCCTAAAAAGTCACACATTACACCCACGTGCTATAGATTGCATTATCTTACCAATGGCTTTATTAGCTATTCAGAAGGCAAATTATTTTAACAAACAAAAGATGCCTCACAAAGAAAATAATAGGCACACTGCTTTAACCGTCTCTTCTCCAAAATGTTTTCAAGTTATTTTTTCTGCAGAAATGATAGAGCTCTTTACTATGTTTCGTGGAGATTGATTTTGGGACATTGGCGATGCAGCATTTTCCCTGGGGGAATGCAAAATTAAAGTTCAATAATAAAATCAGAAACAAAATGCTGAATGGTCATCAACATGCTATAAACATAGATTAGCCAGATATCTACTAAAAGATGGAAAAGACATTTATCTGAAGGGAACAAACGTTGATGTAACTTGTGCATTCCTTGTAAAACTTTATTGGCTGCTATAAGTCCCAGTGAGTTATGGATCAGACTTATGGATCAGTCTGTTGGATTCTATAAAAAGAGGGTCATATATATCAAAGATTCTCAAATCGACAACCCCCTTACGTGATGCAGCCCAGAGGCAATCAGCTTTTCGGTAATACTACTGGGCTAAGTCCTTCAGAACTCTCTCAATTGGCTAGTGGCTCCCTGCTCTTTCTATTGGCTCTCTGCTCTTTCCAGTGGCTCTCTGCTCTTTCCAGTGGCTCTCTGCTCTTTCTAGTGGTTCTCTGCTCTTTCTAGTGGCTCTCTACTCTTGTGGCTCTCTGTTCTTTCTTATGGATCTCTGCTCTTTCTAATGGCTCTCTGCTCTTTTGGCTCTCTGCTCTTACTAATGGCTCTCTGCTCTTTCTAATGGCTCTCTGCTCTTATGGCTCTCTGCTCTTTCTTATGGCTCTTTGCTCTTTCTAGTGGCTCTCTGTTCTAATGGCTCTCTGCTCTAATGGCTCTCTGGTCTATTGGCTCTCTGCTCTTCCTAATGAATAACTGCTCTAATGGCTCTCTGCTCTTTCTAATGGTTCTCTTCTCTTCCTAATGGCTCTCTGCTCTTCCTAATGGCTCTCTGCTCTTCCTAATGGCTCTCTGCTCTTTCTAATGACTCTCTGCTCTTTCTTGTGGATCTCTGCTCTTTCTTATGTCTCTCTGCTATTTCTAGTGGCTCTCTGCTCTTTATAGTGGCTATCTGCTCTTTCTTATGGTTCTCTACTCTTTCTTGTGGTTCTCTACTCTTTCTTGTGGTTCTCTGCTCATTCTTGTGGTTCTCTGCTCTTTCTAGTGGCTCTCTGCTCTTTCTAGTGGCTCTCTGCTCTTTCTTGTGGTTCTCTACTCTTTCTTGTTGTTCTCTACTCTTTCTTGTGATTCTATACTCTTTCTTGTGGTTCTCTGCTCTTTCTTGTGGTTCTCTGCTCTTTCTAGTGGCTCCCTGCTCTTTCTAGTGTCTCCCTGCTCTTTCTAGTGGCTCCCTGCTCTTTCTAGTGGTTCTCTGCTCTTTCTTGTGGTTCTCTGCTCTTTCTAGTGGCTCTCTGCTCTTTCTTGTTGTTCTCTACTCTTTCTTGTTGTTCTCTACTCTTTCTTGTGGTTCTCTACTCTTTCTTGTGGTTCTCTACTCTTTCTTGTGGTTCTCTTTTTTTATGGCTCTCTGGTCTTTCTTATGGCTCTCTCCTCTTTCTTGTGGCTCTCTGCTCTTTCTAATGGCTCTCTGCTCTTTCTTGTGGCTCTCTGCTCTTTCTTATGGTTCTCTGCTCTTTCTAGTGGCTCTCTGCTCTTTCTAGTGGTTCTCTGCTCTTTCTTATGGTTCTCTACTCTTTCTTGTGGTTCTCTACACTTTCTTGTGGTTCTCTGCTCTTTCTTGTGGTTCTCTGCTCTTTCTAGTGGCTCTCTGCTCTTTCTAGTGACTCTCATCTTTCTTGTGGTTCTCTACTCTTTCTTGTGGTTCTCTACTCTTTCTTGTGGTTCTCTTTTTTATGACTCTCTGCTCTTTCTAGTGTCTCTCTACTCTTTATTGTGGTTCTCTACTCTTTCTAGTGGCTCTCTGCTCCTTCTAGTGGCTCTCTGCTCTTTATTGTGTCTCTCTGCTCTTTCTTGTGGCTCTCTGCTCTTTGTAGTGGCTCTCTGCTCTCTCTCATGGCTTTCTACTCTTTCTAATAGCTCTCTGCTCTATCTAGTTGTTTTCTGTTTTTTTATAGTGTCTCGCTATCCCTCTGTCATGTCTGTATGCTCTAATGCCCTGATATGGACATAATGGACAGAGGTTGTCATCTGGGACAGCCACTATATAGCTCTGGTGGTCCTTTTTGTCACTACAGAGCACTTTATTCCCTGCCTGCTCCCCCACACTTGCCTTATCACAATATCAGTAGCCTTCTGATGGCTAGTGTATGATTCATATGCACCATAGACATATCCATATGAAACCATAAATAAGTGTATAAGGATCAGGCTTCCCAGAGAAGAAAGTGGGTTGCCCCAACTAGAGAACCTCTGTCCATTACAAGGCTTTCTAAATAAAATAGTATTTGCCATTTATTTTAGATCCCTTCAGCAGTTTGGCACGCACTCATGGATGATGAAGGCCTGATACCTAAAAGAAATTACCAGCAGTTCACTATTAGGATTGTTAGCTACAACTGAAATGCATTTTCTTTAGAAATATATATATATATATACATATATACACAAAAATTCGAAGGAATTGCAGCACTTTATAAAAATCCAATCCAATAAATGGTATTCTCCCATGTCAAAGGGCATTTTTTAAACGTTGTGAGAGTGACATATAATCAGTCAAAAGTATATATAGGACGCAATTAAGCAATAAAAATATAAATCTCACAAGATTGTAGACTGCAAGGCAAAGAATGCAAAACAATTTTAATATTAGCCCATACTTTATATACAGTATTACACATATATTGTTATCTGGTGCCGCTCCAGCGCCGTATCACATGTCAGTTCATCACGTCGATAGAAGTTCAGTTCTTAATATTTGTAGCCCAGTATTAGTTACATGGAGTTGCTGAGACGGTGGAGTTAAATAATGCCTCATTAAAACCGCAGTACACAATGCCGACCAATTATCAAGCCGTCATACAATGATAGCGTCGTCATGGTAACAGATCTTGTTCTTCTTTTCAAAATATCCAGTCGGTCTGAGAAAAGTGGTTTTAATGCAAAGAACGATGTGTTTGTTTTCTCAGGAGCAAAGCTTTATTTATTTTGAGTCATGTCAGTTTTGTACTATACTTGGGTTATGTGCCTGGAGTCGTAGCTCGCTGACAGTAAACCCCTCACTGTCACAAGCGCATTTATAACAAAATCATGGGTGGATATAGAAGAGATTGGACCCCGTAGCAAGAGCAAAATAGCACCACTCCTGATGCTGGTCTGTGTCACAATGCTATCCTCATAACAGGGCAATCTGTGACTTGCTGGTCCGCCAATCAATCACTTGCAGAATAAAGGGGCTTGCCATGAAGAAGTTTTGGGTTGCAACCATATTTGGGTCCTTTTCTATGTACACTGTAAACAAAATGGCATAATATGGGTTATATTAGATTAACATTTCCCGACTGACAATGTAATTTCTTTATTTTACATATACATTAATGCAAGAGTGTGGGTGGAAGGTGTTCTGTTTTTAGACACTTGGGCTGGCACTCACTTGCCCACTGATTGGCACTTCAGGATTCATTTAGAGAGTCAGTTGTGCCCAAAATGAGCTGCAGTGTAAAACGTGGTGATGGGCGTACTAGCAGACTGAGATCATCTGATGGGACAAAAGGTGAATTTCAGACGACTTCAAACTCCCTTAGATAAAGCAGCTATTATGTAGTCAATGGTCATAGCTGTTCACTAAAAGAGCAGAGCAAAGTAGCAGCCAGCAGTGAGCAAAATAAATAAGAGATAAGAATTACCCATAAGTAGTGACCACAAATGTTAAGGGTTTCTAAATGTCTTAATAAATTGCAAATCAATAATAAAAAAAAGTTCTGATATACATTTTACATACATTAATACTTGGTCCCCAGGAGCTGATGTAGAGTTGTAAGGAGGATTGGTTTACTTACTTAAAGGTGTTGTCCATTACCGGACAACTGATGACCTAGCCACCGGATAGGTCATCAGTATATCATCGGTGCGGATCCGACAGCTGCTGCGGCTATCTCCGGGCATCGGATGTTATGGCACATTATTCAATGTACGGAGCCGGAAGCAGTTGGCTCCGTACATTGCATAGCGGCTGTGCTGCTGAACTGCAGGTCTGCTCCTATTCACTTGAACTGGATCAGAGCTGCAGCTCGGCCACTATTCCATGGCCAGAGCTATCTGCTTTCGGCATGGACGTCCTATGCCCAGGGGCAGCCAGAGCGGCTTAATGGTGCGGGGTCCAGGTGTCGGACCCCCACAGATCATGTACTACTGATTACCTATCTAATGGATAGGCCATGAGTTGTCCGGTATTGGACAACCCCTTTAACATTTCTTACACATCCATTTGTGCCATGTCTATGAATTAAATACATATCTAGAAAGCAATATGCTTACCACGTCTGTGCAGACAATTTTCCTGGATGTTAATGGTTCTGAAGATGAACTTGTAATGACAGGGATGGGAGACAGACAGGTGAGCCCTAATCTACCCGCCACTCAGTCCCTGCCTACTTGCAACGGCCCGTCCTAGGCGACGGCATACAACTGGGCGACGGTACCTACGCTCAATAAGTGCACGACAGACAAACAGACAAGGGTACTCAGAAGCTAAGGGAAATGGGGCAGTTACCCACGGCAACACTGTGAGCAACAAGAGTAGTGAACGAGCTGAGTCAAGCCAGGAGTGTTCGAGGTACCAAACGCAGAGCAGGAGAGTAGTGAACGAGCCGAGTCAAACCAGGAGTGTACGAGGTACCAAACGCAGAGCAGGAGAGTAGTCAGTAAGCCAGGGTCAATATGAAGCAGGGACAAATAGTTCAAGCAGCAGCAGCAGAGCCAGGAAACAGGAGAATCACAGGCAAAGGAGGAGCAGGAAGTGAAGGTATAAATAGACAGAGGGCGGGAGTAAGCTCCGTCTGGCCAGGTTGTGATAGGCTCTCCCACTCCTCAGCCTCCCAGCCTGATTGGTAGAAGGAGGGGTCACTCGATCAGACTTAGGAGCAGGTGCAGACTGACTAACCACGGGCGTCGACACAGAAGCTGTTTCTGGCAGATCCTTTACAGTACCCCCCCTTTTGTGAGGGGCCACTGGACCCTTTCTAGGTGGACCTGGCTTATTGGGGAACCGAAGATGGAACCTCCTGAGCAATACTGCAGCGTTAACATCCCGGGCGTGTACCCAAGTCCTCTCCTCAGGCCCGTATCCTCTCCAATGGGCCAGGTACTGGAGAGAGCCTTGGACCATCCTGCTGTCCACAATCTTGGCCACCTCGAATTCTACCCTTTCAGGGGTGAGAACAGGGACCGGAGGTTTCCTCGAGGGAGCCAAGGACGGGGAGCAGCGTTTCAGGAGGGAGGCATGAAACACGTCGTGTATTCGAAAAGACAGGGGGTAACTCCAGTCAGAAGGAAACAGGGTTAAGGACTTCAATGACCTTGTACGGCCCTATATACCGGGGAGCAAACTTTTTGGACGGGACTTTAAGGCGCACATTTTTGAAGACAGCCACACCAGATCCCCGACCACAAACAAGGGGTTAGCAGAACGTCTTCTATCTGCCTGAGTCATTTGTATGCTCTGGGACGCCTCTAGGTTCTTCTGAACCTGGGCCCAGACTGTGCACAGTTCCCGATGAACGACATATATCTCAGGATTGTTGGAACCACCAGGTGAAACGGAGGAGAACCGTGGATTAAACCCAAAATTACAGAAAAAGGGGGAGACCCCTGACGAGTTACTGACCCAGTTATTAAGGGAAAATTTGGTGAGGGAAATGAAGGAGACCCAATCATATTGACAGTCAGAGATAAAACACCTTAAATATTGTTTTAGAGACTGATTAGTCCTCTCCGTTTGGCCATTAGTTTCAGGATGGAAGGCAGAGGAGAAGGACAGATCAATCTCCAACTTTTTACAGAAGGCTCTCCAAAACAATGAAACAAATTGTACCCCTCTATCAGAAACAATATTGACAGGGACCCCATGGAGACGCAGGATGTGTTTGACAAACAAGGTAGCTAACGTCTTAGCATTGGGTAGTTTCTTGAGGGGCACAAAATGGCACATCTTACTGAAGCGGTCTACTACAACCCACACCACCGACTTGCCTTGAGATGGAGGCAAATCGGTGATAAAATCCATGGAGATATGGGTCCAAGGTCTCTGAGGAATGGGCAAAGAACATAGTAAGCCCGCTGGTCGGGACCTGGGAGTCTTGGACCTAGCACAAATTTCACAAGCGGCGACGTAGGCCTTAACGTCTCTAAGCAACCCAGGCCACCAATAGTTTCTGGCAATGAGATGCTTGGTACCCAGGATGCCTGGATGGCCAGATAGTGCAGAGTCATGATTTTCCCGGAGTACCCTTAGCCGGAATTGCAGGGGAACAAACAGCTTGTTCTCAGGAAGGTTCCCGGGAGCTGAACCTTGATCAGCCGCAATTTCGGAGACTAGGTCAGAATCAACAAAGGAAATGATTATACCTGGGGGCAAAACACAAGCAGGATCTTCCTCCGAAGGAGAGCTGGCCATGAAGCTACGCGACAGTGCATCAGCCTTAATATTTTTAGACCCAGCCCTATAGGTGACCAAAAAGTTGAATCTAGTAAAAAATAACGCCCATCGAGCTTGTCTCGGGTTAAGCCTCCGGGCAGATTCTGGGAAAACCAGATTCTTGTGGTCGGTAAGGACCGTTACCTGGTGCCTAGCCCCCTCCAGGAAGTGGCGCCACTCTTCAAATGCCCATTTAATGGCTAAGAGTTCGCGGTTGACAATATCATAGTTACTCTCAGTGGGCGAGGACTTCCTGGAGAAGTAGGCACAGGGACGGATATGGGTGAGGGACCTCGTACCCTGGGACAAGACAGCACCCACTCCCACCTCGGAGGCGTCAACCTCCACGATGAATGGCTCCATTTGGTTAGGCTGAATCAGCACTGGGGCCGAGATAAAGCACTTCTTAAGGACCTCAAAAGCCTGGACCGCCTCTGGAGGCCAGTGGAGGAGATCAGCACCTTTGCGAGTAAGATCCGTAAGAGGCTTAGCGATGACCGAGAAGTTAGCAATAAATCTCCTGTAATAATTAGCAAACCCCAGGAAGCACTGTAACGCCTTCAGGGAGGCAGGTTGGACCCATTCAGCCACAGCCTGAACCTTGGCAGGGTCCATGCAGAATTCATGAGGAGTGAGGATTTGACCCAAAAATGGTATCTCCTGCACCCCAAACACACATTTTTCGGTTTTAGCAAACAGTTTGTTTTCCCGAAGGGCCTGGAGCACCTTCCTAACATGCTCAATGTGGGAGGACCAGTCCTTGGAAAACACAAGTATGTAATCAAGGTACACTACAAGAAATACCCCCAGGTAGTCTCTTAAAATCTCATTTATAAAATTCTGGAAGACCGCGGGAGCATTACACAAACCAAAGGGCATGACGAGGTATTCGAAATGACCTTCGGGCGTGTTAAACGCAGTCTTCCACTCATCCCCCTCTTTGATGCGGATAAGGTTATAAGCCCCCCGTAAATCAAACTTAGAGAACGATTGGGCCCCCTGAACCTGATTGAAGAGATCAGGAATCAAAGGAAGGGGATACTGGTTCCTTACAGTGACCTTATTCAAGTTTCGGTAGTCAATGCACGGCCTAAGACCACCATCCTTCTTCCCTACGAAGAAGAAGCCAGCACCTACAGGAGAAGTAGAGGGGCGAATGTAACCCTTGGCCAGGCATTCCTTGATATACTCTCTCATGGCCTCACGTTCGGGACAAGAGAGATTAAATATCCTACCCTTAGGGAGCTTAGCTCCTGGTACCAAATCGATAGCGCAATCGTATTCTCTATGAGGAGGTAACACTTCGGAGGCCTTTTTAGAAAAAACATCTGCAAAGTCCTGAATAAACTCAGGTAGAGTGTTCACCTCCTCAGGGAGAGAAATTAAATTAACAGAAAAACATGACGTCATGCATTCATTACCCCATTTGGTAAGATCCCCAGTATTCCAATTAAACGTGGGATTATGCATCTGCAACCAGAGAAGGCCTAAAACCAAATCGGACGATAATCCCTGCATCACCAGTACAGAGCACTGCTCCAAATGCATGGAGCCAACAAGGAGTTCAAAAACAGGGGTATGCTGCGTAAAATAACTATTAGCAAGAGGAGTGGAGTCGATACCCACTACCGGGACAGGTTTAGGCAAGTCAATCAATGGCATAGCTAGAGACATAGCAAATTCCACAGACATAATATTAGCAGAAGACCCTGAATCCACGAAGGCACTGTCGGTAGCAGACCTACCACCAAAAGAGGCCTGAAAGGGAAGCAAGATTTTATTAGGTTTCATATTTACAGGAAATACCTGTGCGCCCAAGTGACCTCCCCAATGATCACTTAGGTGCGGAAGTTTTCCGGCTGCTTATTCTTACGCCTAGGACAGTTGTTCACTTGATGCTTGTCATCCCCACAGTAGAAGCAGAGACCATTCTTCCTGCGGAACTCTCTACGTTGTTGGGGAGGCACGGAGGCCCCGAGTTGCATAGGTTCATCCGAGTTTTCCGTGGAAGAACGAAGCAACGAAACCTCGGGAGCCATCATGGGGGGTCAGAGGAGAAGGCACCAAAACGTTCAAGTTGTCGTTCCCTGAGACGTCGGTCAAGACGTACCGCTAAAGCCATAACCTGATCTAGGGAGTCAGAAGAGGGATAGCTAACTAACAGGTCTTTCAGGGCATTCGACAGACCCAATCTAAACTGGCACCTCAAGGCAGGGTCATTCCACCGAGAAGCTACACACCACTTCCTAAAATCAGAACAGTACTCCTCAATGGGTCTATTACCCTGACGTAAGGTCACCAGCTGACTCTCGGCAAAGGCAGTCTTGTCAGTCTCGTCATATATGAGCCCGAGAGCAGAAAAAAAAAGATCAACAGAGGAAAGTTCAGGGGCGTCAGGAGCCAAGGAGAAGGCCCATTCTTGGGGCCCGTCCTGGAGCCGGGACATAATTATACCCACTCGCTGGCTCTCAGAACCTGAGGAGTGGGGCTTTAAACGGAAATAGAGCCTACAACTCTCCCAAAAGGAGAAAAAGGTCTTCCGGTCCCCTGAGAACCGGTCAGGCAACTTGAGGTGGGGTTCAAGAGGTGAGGTGGGGGGCACTACCAGGGTAGCATCATGCTGGTTGCCCCTCTGAGCCATGGCTTGGACCTGTAGGGAGAGGCCCTTCATTTGCTGAGCCAGGGTCTCAAGGGGGTCCATAGTTGTGTCAGGGACCAGGGTAGAAAAGGTATATGGGCCTGTGATTATGTAATGACGGGGATGGGAGACAGAGAGGTGAGCCCTAATCTACCCGCCACTCAGTCCCTGCCTACTTGCAACGGCCCGTCCTAGGCGACGGCGTACAACTGGGCGACGGTCCCTACGCTCAATATGTGCACAACAGACAAGGGTACACAGAAGCTAAGGGAAATGGGGCAGTTGCCCACGGCAAGACCGTGAGCAACAAGAGTAGTGAACGAGCCGAGTCAAACCAGGAGTGTACGAGGTACGAAACGCAGAACAGGAGAGTAGTGAACGAGCAGAGTCAAACCAGGAGTGTACGAGGTACCAAACGCAGAGCAGGAGAGTAGTCAGTAAGCCAGGGTCAATATGAAGCAGGGACAAATAGTTCAAGCAGCAGCAGCAGAGCCAGGAAACAGGAGAATCACAGGCAAAGGAGGAGCAGGAAGTGAAGATATAAATAGACAGAGGGCAGGAGCTAGCTCCGTCTGGCCAGGCTGTGATAGGCTCTCCCACTCCTCAGCCTCCCAGCCTGATTGGTAGAAGGAGGGGTCACTCGATCAGACTTAGGAGCAGGTGCAGACTGACTAACCACGGGCGTCAACACAGAAGCTGTGTCTGACAGATCCTTTACAGAACTCTTGGGGACTGAATTTTAATATAATGTATTAAGGAAAAATAAGCACCAAGTGCAATCATTAAGTAACCTTTGGGCTCCATTGAATATCTAATCTCCCCTATTATAGGTCAACTAGTTATGCAGTCCATGGACATCTGACCTGTAAGGGAAGTATTGTTCTTGTCACACTAGGACAACCCTATGGCTTTTTGTAGATCAGTATACTGTTATGCTGTGGGTTTTTGTTCAACAGACAGCAAAAATGCTGTATTTCTGTCACATGAGAGCAGAGATCAGTTCCAGAAGACCTGATAACTGCCAGTAGAGGTTATGAAGCATATTAGCTGTCCTACGGTTGGAACGCAACATATATCGTATACAAGAAAATAAATAGCGGAAGATTTAGCTAAACACACAGACACAGAAGGTATTGTGGGGTTATTTCCTAAAGTCCCAGAAATATTAATCAGCTCTGGTCTCCATTAAATAGGGTTTACATTTAGTTATGTCTTGTCCATATGGATGGAAGACATACAAAGTGTCACGATCTGTGGGTGTGTGGACCCATTGGGCAGCACCGCCGTAGCTGGATAGCAGCTGGCCAAACTACAGTGTACCAAGTCAATATATATGAAAAAGCAAAAAGGAGACCCCCTAGTGGCTGGCAGGGATAATTAGACAATGAAGAGAAATGTGCCGAGGCACAGAGTCCCAATTTCCCAGCCACCAGTCGACTAGTCGATAAGTGTCAGTAAAGGCAGTTAAAATATAACTTTTATTAGGTATCAAACAGACAGACAACACTGAAGAGTTAAAATTATATCAAGAGACGGCCAGTATGTGTCGCAGAAGTCAGTGTGCATGCACCCAGCACAACGCTGGACGCAGTGAGAGAGACTGATTCGGCAGCTGCAGACTGCCGTGCATAGAAACAGTCCCCCACGGGTGGAAGCAATGACTGGACCGTCAGTGATAGATTAAAATGGCGATAGCCCCCCCGACATGTTTCGCTGCAGAAGCAGCGTCCTCAGGGGATAAAACGGGGCTTTTATCCCCTGAGGACGCTGCTTCTGCAGCGAAACATGTCGGGGGGGCTATCGCCATTTTAATCTATCACTGACGGTCCAGTCATTGCTTCCACCCGTGGGGGACTGTTTCTATGCACGGCAGTCTGCAGCTGCCGAATCAGTCTCTCTCACTGCGTCCAGCGTTGTACTGGGTGCATGCACACTGACTTCTGCGACACATACTGGCCGTCTCTTGATATAATTTTAACTCTTCAGTGTTGTCTGTCTGTTTGATACCTAATAAAAGTTATATTTTAACTGCCTTTACTGACACTTATCGACTAGTTGACTGGTGGCTGGGAAATTGGGACTCTGTGCCTCGGCACATTTCTCTTCAAAGTCAATATATATAGTCCAAGCACAAGGGTACCTGTAATAGTCTAGACAGTAGCAACGGCTAGGCACAGATGGGATCTTGACGGCAGGTGATGCAGACGAGACAGATGACACCAGATGTGGTGTAACACAGTAGAGGTGGCCGATGACAGAACTCGACTCCGACACTATAGCGGGCACAGGAACAACTACAACACGGGATACAGGATAGAGGTAGCAGGGCACGGGAGCAACGGGAGCAGGATTACACTAAGGGACCATTTGCAAGACTAACAGAGGAATACGAACAACGCTCAGGCAAGGAGTAAAAGGCCAGATCCCTTCTTATAGTCCAGGGTGATCATGGGCTAATTATTGATTATTTACATGTGCGCGCACTGGCCCTTTAAGGATGGGCGCGAGCGTGCAACAGCAGAAGTGAGCGCTGGCGTGTCCTGGGGAGGAGATGGGGACCAGCGCTCACAAGTCCATGGCTGCGGCCATCGAGGCGTGAGTAATCCCGACAGTCCGTGGCCGTGGTTGGAACACAAAGATATCTATCCCAATGCCATGCACAAGTCTAAACAACATTCATTTTCTAGTCTTCTTTCCATGTAGTATCATTCTGTAATGTAAATCAATAGTTTGAAATCATCTTGGAGACAAGTATAGGGGGTGCAGAAGTTCTTTGAGGTCTCTCTTTTTCATCATTAAAGAGAACCTTCCACCAGCCCATACATGTGCAGCTGAGTGCAGCATGTAATAGGCAGGGCCACACAAAACCTGGGGCACTTTAACTTTTTTTCCTACCCTCCTTCTTTATTTAGATATCGATGCCGTTATATTTGGCGCCCAATATTTAAATAACCCCCTGAACTGTCAGTAGGGCGTGTAATGACGAGTGGGCGTGTAACATTGCTGTGACACTGTCCAATCAGCTACAGACAGTGCCACACAGCAAGAGCTGTGAGAGAAGAGCGTGTGCGCAGGCTCGCGCAGCTCGGAGCTGTGCGCGCAATCTCTCACTCACTCTTCTGCTCTTGGCAGTCTTGTACTTGTCTGCCGAGAGCTGAAGAGTGAGTGAGAGCATGCACGCACAGCTCTGAGCTGCACGTGCGCACACATCCTCCTCTAGCTCTTCCTGTGGCACTGTCCGTAGCTGATTGGACAATATCACAGCGATGTTACATGCCCGCTTGCCAGTACACAGATAGGTGATAAGTTGTTGTGGTGAGATAACCCCTTTAAGGCCAATTTCACATGGCAGTATTTTGGTCAGTATTTTGCTTCAGTATTTTTATGCCAAAGCCAGGAGTGAAGCATAAACAGAAAAAACTGTCGTGGAAAAAATTGTACCTCTCTCTGTATTTTCGATCTACTCCTGGTTTTGGCCTAAATATTTATGCAAAATACTGCCATATAAAAGTGGCCTTGAAAGGGTTGTTGAGGAATACATTTTATTTATATTTTACCTTTATGTGACATGTACATTTAACTTCCTAATATAATGTTTGTTTATATCTTGTGGCGTCACTTACTTCTAATGTGCGGTCACGTGACGCAACCAGAGTAAATTCTTCACTTTCTCTGACGTTCAGCATATATGCTCAGCCTGCACTTCTGGCAGAGCTGAAGCACGTCGCGTCATCAACTAGGTTTACAGGCAGTGGGACCAGAGACGGAGCTCTGAAGTGATGACGCGCCGTGTCTCTGCTCTCGCGGAAGTGCTGGCTGAGCAAAGACAGGGAATGTCGCCTCTGCTAGTACACACCCCCTCCTCCTCTCTCCCGTAGTTCCCGCACTGCCTGCCCCTCTCCTTATCGCACACGCTCCCCACGGCACCCATCTCTGTGTATTATATCATCATCCCTGTTTATAACCCCATCATCCGTGTGTATAACCCTAACATCCCTGTGTATTACCCTCAACGTCCCTGTATATAACCTCCATAATCCCTGTATATAATTTCCATCATCCCTGTGTATAACCCCCATCATCCCTGTATATAACGCCCATCCCCCCTGTGTGATTATTGCTGGGTGTGTGTGACTGTGCAGGGAGCTGGGTGACTGTAATTAGAGCAGGGAATGTCCCTGTGAACATAGAGGGGCGTGGCAGCATGCAAATAGCGGAGATGCTGTGGAGGAAGGGGGTGGTGTAAGCTGTCTTCTCAGATGCAGCAAGGGATCATGGGTATGGTGGGTTACTAGACAGGAAAAAGCCAGGACCAGAAGCAAGGGATATAAACAAACAGAGAAAGCAGCAGTGATGATTGAGATCAAGCAGAAACTGGTTAGAAGGTCTGTAGAGGGTTTTAGGGAAGGCACTTTTTTGAAAATATTTTTTTTCCTTTTTTTGACAGGATGTCGACTACGGTATTCATCCCGTCAAAACGACGGAACCCTTGCACAACGGAAACAAACTAAAACCATTGGCACCGGATCTGTCACCATTAACCCGTTAGTGACCGCCCCATAGGGTTTTTATGTCGGTCACTAACGGGCTTTATTCCGATGCAATAGCCTTTGTAAGTCACTGCATCAGAATAAAGTAGCACCGCCGGGGGGAGGGTTAGCTCCCTGCTCTCAGCTACCGGATGTAACTGAGGGCTTGGAGCAGTGGCTGAGGACCGCTGTTTGCGGTCCCCATACCGGCGATCTACCAGCGACCGGCGTTACAATGTATGTTAGGTGAGAGGAGATAAAAAAAACTACTTGTTAGGCCCCAGCTTCCACCGATCGTTCCCCCCACGTCCCCCCCCTGTGCCCCCCCCACCCCTAACTGCCGGGAAAAAAAAGGAAAATGGCGCACGCATACGCTGTCAGTCTAAGGCAGCTATTCTGCCTGTAAATAGAAACTGATCAGGGACCCTTATAATTAGTCCCTGATCATATGGTCACTGTGATATACCTATGACAGTGACCATAGTCCCATATTTACAAAATACAGCACAGGATTTGTGCAGTTTCCCTCCCTCCTCTCACAGTAGTTGATCTGTGAGAGGAGAGAGAGAGATACTATACAAATCTTGTGCTGATTTACTGTGAAAAACACACCAGATATTCACGTTCCTATATTACCCGTAATCACATCCCAGATTACCCGTAATTACTTGTGACCTCCATAATCCTTTTTTTTCCCCGCTGATTTCATTTTAGTTGCTGTTATTAACTGCGGTTTACCGTATTTAAAAAAAATAAAATAAATTGTTAGTGTTGTGTATATATATATATATATATATATATATATTTTTTTTTTAAATACAAAAAAAAATGTCATTTGTTAGTTTAGTGTAGCAAAAAAATGAATCGCAGAAGCCGCAGAATGTTCTCTGCAGAGCAGGCATCTGCCATGCTGTGCTCTAGCAGTTCCGGGAGCGGTACGGATACTGCGTCAGAAGCAGAACTTGGCTCAGAAAGCACACAAGTTCTGCTTCTGCCACTGGACCCCCCAGCCCTATGGTGGTGGACGCAGCTATCACCGGTGAAGGGTCAGGAGCAGGGCCTAGTAATGCAGTCCCTCCCGCAATGTGGGATCCTGCAGTTTCTTTCTCCCCCCAAATTCTGTCATTTACAGCAACTCCAGGCATCGACACTGATGTCGCAAATTTTACCCCCTATATTTTTTAAAATTTGTTTATAGGCAATCAGGTCCTGGAACTAATTGTCCAGTAGACAAATTTATACGCCAGGCAATTTGCCACCCAAAATCCAAGGTCTTACTGTGCCAGAGGATGGATCCCCACAACCGTCTGTGAGATGAAAAAATTTTGGGGAATTACCCTAAACATGGGGATAGTAAAAAAACCTTCTATCCGCTCCTACTGGGCTAACAGCGCTATCCACAGCACTCCTGTATTTGCTGCTGTCATGGCCCAAACGCGCTATGAGACTAATGCGTTTCATGCACCTCTCAGACAAATCCCCCCAAGAAGTCACCCAGGCCATGATCGCCTCAACAAGTTGAGACCCCTCATCTTCCTCCTATCTGAGTCATTTGTAAATTTATACACCCCAGGCTGAAAAATAGCGGTAAACGAGTCCTTCAAGGGCCGTCTATCGTTTCGCCAATACATCCCCTCCAAAAGAGCCCAATACGGTGTGAAGCTTTAAAAGGTGTGCGAGAGCACAACGGGCTACACCTGTGGCTTTTTTATATATGAGGGCAGGGACTGCCACCTTAATCCTGGATGCCCAGAGGATGTTGGCATTAGTGGGAAAATTGTCTGGGAACTCATGGTGCCATTCCTACAGAAAGGACACCATGTGTACACCGACAATTATTACACCAGCATCCCGCTGTATAAGTCCCTCCATGCTGCTAATATAGGGGCATGTGGGACGGTTCGCAAAAATAGTCGGCTTCCCTCAACAACTGGTGTCCAGGCGACTAGTAAGGGGTGTGACACTCTCATTTGCAAGCAACCAGTTGCTCGCTGTCAAATGGAGTGACAAAAAGGAGGTTTACATGCTGACCACCGTGCATGAAGACACCACAGTGGCAGTGAGGGAGAGGGGAGCTACCTCTGATAAGAGGAAACCGGTCTGCATGGTGGACTATAATAAGTTCATGGGGGGAGTTGATCTATCTGACCAGGTCCTACAACCGTACCTGGTCAAGCGCAAAACTAGGGCCTGGTATAAAAAGGTAGCGATCTATCTCATCCAGATGGCCACTTATAACAGCTATGTGCTCTACAAGACCCAGGGAACGCTCAGTTTCCTCCAATATCAGGAGAACATTATAGAGCGCCTCCTGTTTGACTCCCCCGCACCTGGAGAATCCTTTGAGTCAGAGGAAGTCAAAAGGCTCACTGAGCGCCACTTCCTTCACCCCGTCCCTGCCACTGAGAATAAGGAATAACCCCAAAGGAGATGCCGGGTGTGTAGTAAACATGGAAGGAGGAGGGATCCCCGGTTTTACTTCCCCATGTGCCCTTCAAATCCAGGCCTGTGCAACTTCCCCTGTTTTGAGACCTATCACACCGTTTATAATAATTGATTTTATATATAATTTAGGGAATACCAAAAAGGGTGGGGTGGGGGATTCATTTTAGGGAGTCAATTTCATTTATTCATATTTTTTGTTTAGTTTCTGGGCTTTCCAAGTGAGGGAGGGATTTTCACGGGGAGGTAGTAAAGTGTATTTATTTCAGACTGTAAAACTAATTTTCCCCTTTTTGATTTTTTTATACATTTCTTGGACAATTAAATCCTGGACTTGATAACTCACAAATGAATACAGTTTATTGTGCAGGAGCCCACATCTGTCTATTCAGAACATGGACCCCACAAGTGTTCTTGAAATAAAAAATAAATGTGGGCATTGCATTTTTTAGTAGATAAATCCAACACCTGCGGCCCGTGCTACCCCTGAATTAGTGGAAGTCGTGCATTTTAGCAATGGTTACAAGAATAAATTGAGGATGTATTTCCTTTTTCTTATGACTGTGTCCTGCCACATACGGCTGTTACAGTCCTAATTCTGTACCGTGATATGGGCATGATATTTTTTTTACACCATGGGCTTTGTTACAGTTCTTCTGGAAATACTGACATCATTTTGGGGATTAGTGATCCTTTACTGTTCCTATAGATGGCTTTGGACTCTGCCCCTTTATATATTCTGTAGGTGATTGGTTGTTTTGTGCACATAGCGGTTCCTACCTTGCCGGGCAGGGGGCTGTTATGGTGTACCGCGTCACTTGGCACGGTCGTCCCTCATAAGGATTGATGGAGCCAAAGAGCCGTTGTACAACCAGTTACTGAAAGAAAAAAACCTTGTCATGGCAGCCCTGCAGGGGTTCTTCTATCTAGTGAACAGACGCGAGTTTGCAACATAGTTGGATACATTTTCCTCCATTTGTTTGAAGATATTGCCCGTCCAGTACAGTTTATTTTTTCCTCTCTGACTGATTTTATATTAGGACAGAATTCTGTCCACAATGACATCATAATGGCACCAACCTCTTCTTCAGCAGACATAGTCATAAGTACAGGCAAATACGTCTACAGCAACATGTATCCATTATGAATACACGGCTTCACTTCTCTTCTGTATGCCGCACAAATTTATTAATGTGGCATATTTCTAACAAAATAACCTTCTACCACGTCTCCTCTATTTCATGTGGAAACATAATAAGAGTTTGAAGAAAACATTATATACCCATAGTGTCTGAAATAATACCCATTATTTCCTCCTTTAAAAATGTTTGGTCCGCATGCTCACTACACCACTAGATGAATACCTTTAGGGGTTTAGTTTTTCATATGGGGGCATTTCTGCGTGTTTTTTTTTTTTGTTCAGGCAGCTCAATGCCTCTAAATGCGTGATATGGGGCCTAGAATTTATTCAATTGTGCCTGAAAGCCAAAGGGTGCTCCCTCTCTTTTTGGCCCAGCCACACGTCTAATAAGCAGATTGGGGCAACAAGGTGGGTATTTTTGAAAACAGGAGAAACAGGGTGATAGATTTTGTGACTACGCTATTGATTCCGTCGGAAAACCGGAAACCAGCCGGAATGGTGATGAACGGAAAGCATTAGCGATGTTTCCGTCACCATTGAGATCAATGGTGACTGAAATGGAAGCTGTGCTGTCAGTTTCACTTTCCATTGCGGGGGTTTACCCGACGGAACCCTCCGACGGAACCCCGGAACGGAAATTAACGATGATGTGAACAAGCCCTAACAAAGCAATCGTTCTTCAAACTGATACTTTTATGGAAAAAGTGAAATTTAATTTTTTCTCTCCTGTAATGCATTAAATTTATCAAAAAACTGTGGGGTCAAAATACTTACTATACCCCTAGATAAATACCTTAAGGGGTCTAGTTTTCCAAATTGGGTCATTTATGGGGAGTTTCTATCGTTCTGGCAGCTCAATGCCTCTCCAAATGTACAGTGGGGCCTAAAACATTTTCAAGCAGAATATGAGTTGTGAAAGCCTCCAGGTGCTCCCTTCCTTTTGGGCGCTGCCGTGTGTCCAGGCAACGCATTAGGGCCACAATGTGGGTATTTTTGAAAACAGGAGAAACAGGGTGATAGATTTTGTGGTGTGTTTCTTCATTTTCATGTACGCTTTACAAAGAAATTGGTCTTCAAACTGATACTTTTATGAAAAAAAGTAAAAAAATTGTTTTCACCTGTTATGCATTAAATTAAGCAAAAAACTGTGGGGTCAAAATACTTACTATACCCCTAGATAAATACCTTAAGGGATCTAGTTTTCTAAATGGGGTCATTTGTGGGGTTTTCTATCATTCTGAGACCTATGAGCCTCTGAACCTGGCTTGGTGCAGGAAAACAAAATGTACTTACAAATTGAATAATAATTTTATAAATTTTGAAGTCCTCTAAATTGCTGAAAATGTATTTTATTTTTTCAAAAGTGCTGCCAAATAGAGTAAAGAGATGGAAATATTAATTCAATTAAAAAAATTGTACAGTATGTGACATATTGCAGTTAAAAATAGGAGAAAATGTTAATTTTTACAAAATTTCTTCAATTTTTTTATTAATTTCCGCAAATCGTATCAGTCAACTTTTACCACTAAAATAAAGTACAACATGTTACGAATTACTTGGATATTCAAAAATTTTGCAGAGTTATTCTCTGATAAAGTCAGAGATACCAGATTTGACAAATCTGGCTGGGTCATTAAGGTCCAAACAAGCTTGGTCATTAAGGGGTTAAAATCAATGGTGATGGAAACTGAAACCCTTGTCAGGGCTCCGTTTCCGACGGAAATCTACAACGGAACATCGGAACGGTGCCCTGACGCAGATGTGAACGAAGCCTAATACTGCATAAGAAATACCAATTTCCACCAAGAAATCCCTGGGATGCTGTGATCTTTGTTGTACACTTTCAACTTTTTATAGATGTTGTGATAAACCAGTCCTTGGGGGATGTAATATTCCTTATTTTCAGGTTGTGAATAAATCTCCCATGCCATCTATAAAAGGGAGAGGTGTCATGAGTTATGTTTTTAAACCCATGCATCAGGTAAATGTCCCTGACGGTGGGGGGGATAATCAGGATGTCCTTTTCCAGAGACATAATCAAATTAGTTTGCATGACAACACAAGGACCAACTTTGTCTCTGTGGGGCTCCCATCACACCATGGGTGCTAATCTAATCAATACTTTGGAAGCCAGACAGAGAGACTCCAGTACCCACATGTCTACAGAAATGGCTGTATGGGACAAAAGAAATATAATCCTTCAAAGCCCCCCCTGTCATAATTCATATTGTATATAACCCAGCTAGGTGTATATGATCCAGGACCTCAGACGCTCCTTGGGTCTCAAGCGCAGGGATTCTCGGCCATGAGAAACCCCAGAACTGAATGTTGGTTACAATTATTAATATTTCATAGTCATGTTTGGTATGCCAGGGTTGGTTAAAATATGCCCGGGAACTTGTCGGACATGGTATCTCGCTACGAGGTTCATATAAAGAGTTGTAACCGATTAGAAGTTTGTCCGACAACTTTGCCTGTTTTGCATGTAATTAGCCATCCTCCTTCCACCTGACCAGGAGGAGGGGTGAGGGGTCTTGTTTGGACCCTTTATAGTGGCATACCAAGAAATACACAGTGTCAGACCACAGGAGATGCGACCACATTGCAGTTCTGTCCACCTTCAAGCTGTTCTCCTCAGCGGGATCTCTAACCTATCCAATACGTAAGAGGTCTGTTATTCTTTTGCTTTATTCCCTTTTATTTTGTAACTGTTTTGCTTATACGTATGTCATTTTATTTACATCATTTTTGTAACCTTTTTTGTAAGCACTGTACTTTCGTATATTAAACCTTAAAATTAATAAGTTTGTTCCTTGCTGCTCTAAACCTACCCACAACTTCGAAGAGGAAAAGCATAATCTGTTGAATGCTATTTAGATTCAGTGTGTGCCTGGGTGAACGTGTGCGTTACCAGGAGGAGGCTCTTGTCGGCCTAATACGGCAAGTGGTGGCAGCGTTTTGTGTGGATGTGTGAACTGGTTTTGGGGTGCGCTTTAACTCGTTATTAGCCTGTTGCGATAGGTGTGTGTAATAGTGAGAGTGGACAAGCGGAGTTCCCCTTTACAGTAGCATCCAAGTCACGTGTGCCGGGAGTGGTGTTCGTGACAGAGTGGTGGCAGCGGTGGGATAATTTTATTTTTTTATTAGAGCATTAAGTGCCTGGATTAAGTAATTAACCCTTGCACTTAAGGACTGGCAGAATCCTTGCGAGGAGCTCACCGGTCTATAAGGACAAACTCAGTGCTTATTTTTTTTTATTAATTAAGACATACTTGCATACAGTTCCCCTCCCTTCTTGTTTTTCTTTTCTATTTTTATTTGGCAAGTAACTGCTAAGATGGCAGCTACTTACAAGAAGCAAGACAAAGCCGTTTTGATCAGCCTTTGTGAGCAGAGAGGTCTGGATGGGACTGACAAAACAAAAGAAATGCTGATCCGGGCGTTGGTAGAGGATGATGCCAAGCACCAACGCCATGTGGTACCTGAGCCAGGGACCTATACAGCACATGGGGATCAAGCAATGGATATGGCTCCGGAACTGGCAGACCCAGAGGGTGCCAGCAGCAGCAGTTCTCGGAGTGGAATGGACTCTTGTTTGCCCCTAATTCTTCAACAGATGAGTGAATGTGACCCCCAAATGCGTATGCAGCTTATTTTACAAGAACGCCAAGCAGAGCGAGAGTTTGCGGAGCGCCAGGCAGAGCGAGAGGCGGCAGAGCGCCAGGCAGAGCGCCAGGCGGAGCGAGAGTACCAGCTGGAGTTAGCACGACTCCAATTGCACACTTCTACACCACAGAACAGAGAGTCCAGGGATACAATAACCACCTTTAAACCCCGTCTGGAGCACTTTCCTGTTATGGAAAAGGATGGGGACCTGGACACTTTCCTAAGAGGATTTGAAAAGGCTTGCAGACAGTACCAGTTACCCAGTGAGCAATGGGCCAGGTACCTAACCCCAGGGTTAAAAGGCAAAGCCTTGGAAGTGTTTGCAGCTCTTCCCCTAGACCAGGATGGGGATTATGATGCCATCAAACAAGCTTTGATCCGGAAATATAACCTCACCCCAGAGGTGTACCGCAAAAGATTCCGGACTTTACAACGTGGACCTAATGACAGCTACTCGGATGTGGTAGATGGCCTGAGAATCAACCTCCAGCAGTGGATCCGAGGGTTTTCCATCACTACCTTTGAGGGCCTGGAGGATCTGATTATTAAAGATCAATTGCTGCACATTTGCCCTGTGGAAGTGCGACAGTTTGTATTGGACCGAGAGCCCAAGGATGCGGCCCAGGCAGCACACATTGCGGATGCCTATCTTGCCAACCGGGAACCAGCAGTGCGGAAACCTTCTATTGCCAACTGGAAAGGGGGTAAGCCAACTACAAACACATTTTCTTTTGCCAACCGACCCTCAGGGGGTCCTGGCCCTGTTCCCCCCACCAGGCCTGCATTTGATTCCCGCAGGTGTTTTGTGTGTAACAAATTGGGCCACCTCAGCACTACCTGCCCTGAGAAAAAGAAGAATGCCCCCCTGCCCAAGCCACCTGGGTCCTCTCCAGCTGTTTTGTGTGTGGGTGGGATTCAGGGGAAACCCAGTGACAATCTACAGTCGGTTACTGTGGGCAATACCGTCACTGTGGGGCTGAGAGACACCGGCGCTGAGATGACTCTGGTCCGTCCCGAACTTGTGTCTATGGAGGACATTATTCCTGGAAAAACCCTGACTGTCACAGGGATTGGGGGAGTCCACCCCGCTTTGCCCATGGCACGGGTGTACCTTGATTGGGGTACAGGGAGGGGGTTAAAAGAAGTGGGGGTGTCTGAAAATATTCCCACGAATGTCTTATTAGGTACTGACCTGGGACGGTTAGTATCTCAGTATGTTGCATCAGATGTTGCTGATGACCCCGCAAGCTCTGTTGAAATGTGTGATGTTGATGATAAGGTAATATGTTCCCCTCTTGATCTTTCTGAACCCTGCCATGTAGAACTGTCTAATGATGTTAATGTGCTATGTGACCATGTGGAACCATGTAATGCCATACTATTGGGGGATGCTACTAAGGTAATCAGTAATAGTCATATAACCAGTGATGCTCTAGAGATATGTCCTGATAACGGTAATATGGTATATACTCAGATTGACCCCCAGACCCTAGTTAGCCAGAAGCGGACTTACATATCAGCCGTGACCCGCAGTCAAAATAGCCATAACTTAGATATCTGTCTGCCAGCTAACAGCCCAGAAAGTGCCACAGAGGAGCCCAGCGAGGCTGTCGCTTTTACTTCCCTCCTAGCCACCCAGAGCCAAGAGTTCCAGGCCGCTTTACATGATGATGCCAGCTTAGACAAGCTAAGGGACCTTGCTGGAAAAACACCTGACGAATCTGACAAGGAGAGGATCTTCTGGGATCAAGGCAGGCTGTATAGGGAGACTATTCCCTGTGATCACCAACAGGCATGGTTAACAGAGCAACAGCTCATAGTACCCCACCAGTTTCGTGAACAATTAATGAGGGTTGCCCATGAGATCCCCTTAGCTGGACATTTAGGGGTACAGAAGACAAAAGCCAGGCTTGCTCATAACTTTTATTGGCCTAAAATGGGAACTGACATAGCAAACTACTGCCGTTCTTGTGTGACATGCCAAAGGGTGGGGAAGTCGGGACATATCCCGAAAGCCCCATTAGCCCCTTTGCCAATCATTGATGAGCCCTTCCAGAGAATCGCTGTGGATATCATTGGGCCTCTGGCCATACCCAGCAGTTCTGGGAAACGCTTCATCTTAACGGTGGTAGATTATGCTACTCGGTACCCAGAAGCCATAGCATTATCCTCCATTCGGGCCGACAAGGTGGCTGATGCCCTGATAAGTGTATTTGCTCGAGTAGGATTTCCCAGGGAGATGCTTACCGATCAGGGGACCCAGTTTATGTCCAACCTGATGCAGTGCCTCTGTAAGAAAATGCAGGTGCAACACCTTGTAGCCAGTCCCTATCACCCACAGACTAATGGTCTGTGTGAACGATTTAACGGGACCCTCAAACAAATGCTCAAGATGTTGGTCGAGTCCCAGGGGCGCGACTGGGAGCGGTATCTCCCCCACCTGTTGTTTGCTTACCGAGAGGTACCGCAGGCCTCAACGGGGTTCTCCCCCTTTGAGCTGCTGTATGGAAGACGAGTACGGGGCCCCCTAGATCTGATAAGAGAATCCTGGGAAGGAGAATTGGTTACTCCAGAGGTATCAGTCATAGAGTATGTCATGAGGTTCCGGGATAAGATGCAAACCCTGACCGGGTTGGTAAGGGAGAACATGGTGCAGGCCCAAGCCAGCCAAAAGAAATGGTATGACCGCAATGCGAGAGAAAGAGTTTATGAAGTGGGCCAGAAAGTATGGGTGTTAGTCCCCATGACTCAAAATAAATTACAAGCCGCGTGGGAAGGCCCCTATACCATTCACCAACGCCTAAATAATGTAAATTATGTGGTGACCATAGATCATGCGAGGAAAAAGCAGAAGGTTTTTCATGTCAACATGATGAAGGCCCATTATGACCGGGAAGCATGCGCCCTGCCAGTGTGCAGTTGGCCAGAGGAAGGGGAAAGTGATGCCCTTCTAGATCTAGTCGCTACCGCGAAAGAGGTTGGGTCCATTGAGGATGCCCAGATTAGCCCGAAGCTATCTGCGAACCAGATGTCCCAGCTGCGGGGGGTATTACATCCCTTTCTAGCCACTTTCACTGGGAAACCGGGGAGAACCCAGCTGGCAGTCCACCATGTGGACACTGGGGAGCATCTTCCTATCAGACAACCCCCCTACCGGGTTTCCTTAGAGGTGCGGGCAGATATTAAACGGGAGATAGATGAAATGTTGGATCTGGGCGTAATTCGAAAATCGCAGAGTTCATGGGCCTCCCCTGTAGTCCTTATCCCCAAAAAAGACCGGACAACTCGGTTCTGTGTAGACTATAGGAGATTAAATGCCATCACGGTTTCTGATGCATATCCGATGCCCCGCATAGATGAGTTACTGGATCAGTTAGCCAGCGCTCAATACCTAACCGTTATGGATTTGAGTCGAGGATATTGGCAGATTCCCATGTCCATAGAAGCGCAGGAACGGTCTGCTTTCATTACACCTTTCGGATTGTATGAATCTAGGGTGATGCCCTTTGGCATGAAAAACGCACCTGCCACTTTCCAGCGCTTGGTGAATCAGCTGCTTGAGGGACTTGAAGGGTTTGCAGTAGCTTACCTGGATGACATTGCCGTGTTCAGCTCCACATGGGAAGAACACCTGTCGCACCTGTCGCAGGTGCTCAGGCGGGTCCAAACCGCAGGCCTGACTATCAAGCCCGGAAAGTGTCAGATAGGCATGACGGAGGTGCAATACCTAGGACACAGAGTGGGTGGGGGGACTCTGAAACCAGAGCCCGGGAAGGTAGATGCAATCACAGCCTGGCCCACCCCAACAACGAAAAAACATGTGATGTCCTTTTTGGGTACCGCTGGGTACTACCGCAAATTTGTACCTAACTATAGTGCCCTAGCGAGGCCCCTGACTGAACTAACCAAGAAGAAGCTGCCTCAGATAGTGAATTGGACAGCCACCTGTGAGAACTCTCTTGCCACGCTGAAAGCTGCCCTTGCCAGTTCTCCAGTGTTGCAAGCCCCAGATTTCACCCGAAGGTTCGTGGTCCAGACTGATGCCAGTGCCTATGGCCTGGGTGCGGTTCTCAGCCAGATAAATTCAAGGGGAGAAGAACATCCAGTTATGTATTTAAGCAGGAAGCTTCTGCCCAGGGAGGTGGCATACGCCACCGTAGAGAAAGAGTGCTTAGCCATAGTGTGGGCCCTGCAGAAGTTGCAACCCTACCTTTATGGGCGTAATTTCACGGTAGTGACCGATCACAACCCTCTTAGCTGGTTACACAGGGTAGCGGGTGATAATGGCAAATTACTGCGGTGGAGCCTAGCTCTACAGCAGTATGACTTTACGATCCAGCATAAGAAGGGAAGTGAACATGGGAACGCAGATGGGTTATCCCGCCAAGGGGATGTGCTTGGGAAATGACCTGTAAGTCCATTTCCCAGGGCACATCATAAAGGGGGAGGTGTGATAAACCAGTCCTTGGGGGATGTAATATTCCTTATTTTCAGGTTGTGAATAAATCTCCCATGCCATCTATAAAAGGGAGAGGTGTCATGAGTTATGTTTTTAAACCCATGCATCAGGTAAATGTCCCTGACGGTGGGGGGGATAATCAGGATGTCCTTTTCCAGAGACATAATCAAATTAGTTTGCATGACAACACAAGGACCAACTTTGTCTCTGTGGGGCTCCCATCACACCATGGGTGCTAATCTAATCAATACTTTGGAAGCCAGACAGAGAGACTCCAGTACCCACATGTCTACAGAAATGGCTGTATGGGACAAAAGAAATATAATCCTTCAAAGCCCCCCCTGTCATAATTCATATTGTATATAACCCAGCTAGGTGTATATGATCCAGGACCTCAGACGCTCCTTGGGTCTCAAGCGCAGGGATTCTCGGCCATGAGAAACCCCAGAACTGAATGTTGGTTACAATTATTAATATTTCATAGTCATGTTTGGTATGCCAGGGTTGGTTAAAATATGCCCGGGAACTTGTCGGACATGGTATCTCGCTACGAGGTTCATATAAAGAGTTGTAACCGATTAGAAGTTTGTCCGACAACTTTGCCTGTTTTGCATGTAATTAGCCATCCTCCTTCCACCTGACCAGGAGGAGGGGTGAGGGGTCTTGTTTGGACCCTTTATAGTGGCATACCAAGAAATACACAGTGTCAGACCACAGGAGATGCGACCACATTGCAGTTCTGTCCACCTTCAAGCTGTTCTCCTCAGCGGGATCTCTAACCTATCCAATACGTAAGAGGTCTGTTATTCTTTTGCTTTATTCCCTTTTATTTTGTAACTGTTTTGCTTATACGTATGTCATTTTATTTACATCATTTTTGTAACCTTTTTTGTAAGCACTGTACTTTCGTATATTAAACCTTAAAATTAATAAGTTTGTTCCTTGCTGCTCTAAACCTACCCACAACTTCGAAGAGGAAAAGCATAATCTGTTGAATGCTATTTAAATTCAGTGTGTGCCTGGGTGAACGTGTGCGTTACCAGGAGGAGGCTCTTGTCGGCCTAATACGGCAAGTGGTGGCAGCGTTTTGTGTGGATGTGTGAACTGGTTTTGGGGTGCGCTTTAACTCGTTATTAGCCTGTTGCGATAGGTGTGTGTAATAGTGAGAGTGGACAAGCGGAGTTCCCCTTTACAGTAGCATCCAAGTCACGTGTGCCGGGAGTGGTGTTCGTGACAGATGTAAACTGTAATAATGTGTCCAAATGTGAACATCTGCTTCAATGAATTTAAGAGTAAATTAAGAGTAAATTTAAGAGTAAATTTAAGAGTAAATTAAGATCTACTGGTCTTCCATTTATGTCACTGTTTTTTTTTTTACTACTTTTTGCCAGGCACAGAGCTTTCCATGCGTTCAGAAGTAAAGATGTTCTTGTGTTGTCATCTTGCTTATATCAGACCATCAGACTATAAAACTTCTCTCTGCATGTCTTTCATAATTGCAATCTGGCATTGTCTGAGCAGAGTTATAATCTTATAACTCCCAGGATAGTGATTTGCAAAAAGAAGTTGCTGATAATATAGAAACATATTTATAAGAGGGAAAACTAATTTCCCGACTATTCCTGAATCTTATTAAAACATATATTTCAAGTAACTGTTAATGTTCCTTAGAGTAAATGTAACAAGTAGTAATCTAAAATGAAAATCTTAAAACTATATATAGCTACCTTTACTTACTGTATTCCATTGTGGCTATATATGTTCTTTGAAGTTACTGATCCAATGCTGTAGCTGCTCTGCTCCAGTGTCCCCAGGACAATGGCTCTGACTGGGTGCTTAGGTGGATCATCGATGTAATAGATCTTACATAAAACAGTTCTTTAAGCTGGCCACACACATAAGATAAAAGTCTAACGAACCGGCCCATTTTAACGCGATCAGCCGGTGATCTTTTATGTATGAAGGCTTCCCAGCTTTCCCCCCACATCTGCTTACAGATATATCCTATATATGGCCAACTTTATCATCACTGGCCTGAATACATAGCCTTTTATTCCAAAAATAATTACGAGTTTCTAGTTGGGTTCATTTTGGAGGTCCACCACATAATTTATTTAAAACTCAAAATAAGATATAAGAAATTATTTCACAGTATGACCTTAACATTTTTAACTTATATAACCATAGAAATTCAAAGAGTTTGACATGTCGATTCAAATACAAAAATACCATGGAAACCATGACAAGGAGGTTGTGTATGCCCACCACTAATCTTCTCCACCCTTCTGCCCTAAAATTTGTGAAGATCATGGCGTGGTGCAGCAGCAACTGCCCATTCCCAGATAGAGGTGTAGCCAGGGAAGCATCACATGGATGAGGGTGTCTTTTGCCCGAGTATTATTCTATGTTTGAGTCGTGCCTGTGGGTCAACACATGCAATGGAGGGCAGACTGGCCTTATTTTGGGGTTTCAAGAAGAAATAAAATGTTTTTTAAGTTTCTTTCACATCAATGTCAAATATACCAAGCAGTGAATTTCTGTACTCTCAGAATATTTGTTCAATTATTTTTATTTTATTTTCACACAACGATACCTTGTTTTAGGGGCTACCTCATGATCAAATCAAGAAACTACAAGAGAGTACAGAAATTCATTCTTTGGAAGAGTTGACTGCGCTTTGAAATAGGCATCAAAAAGTTTTTTTGTCTTCCCCAAATTCTGATCTACAAGCAGCCCAAAACTTCGGCAAGTGCCAAGGACGTCAGACATAGCAGTTACTTAATCTACCCCATAGAGGGTTACATGTCCATTATTCTATACCATTAGGTGAGGGGCATTCTAACTGTACACCAAACCATTCCAGCCTCGTTTTAAAACGTCATACATGAGGCGCTGTCCTCTTCTCCTTTTTTCTTTCTCCTGTTGCGATGCCTAAATTTTGGCGTTCCATAGAACTGACTTCACAA
The DNA here is from genome assembly GCF_050947455.1 of Rhinoderma darwinii. Lineage (NCBI taxonomy): Eukaryota > Metazoa > Chordata > Amphibia > Anura > Rhinodermatidae > Rhinoderma > Rhinoderma darwinii. The sequence goes on from NC_134692.1 coordinate 121,884,299, forward strand.
TAGCTGTCGGAGCACTATCGGTAGAAGATACAATCTTGGCCCTATCCAGCTAGGAAGGCTTCCCTTTTAAGAAAAAGTAAGTGAACTCTTTGGAATTACCAGTATTTCTGCATTGATTACTAATGAAGTGTGGTCTGATTGTTATATAAGTGACAATTATAGACAATCAATCTAACTGTATTAACAACACGCAAATAATTGTACTGTTCATGTCTTATATTGAGCACATTGAATAAACATCCACAGTGCAGGGAGAAAAAATAAGTGAACCTCTGCATTAATGACTTCTCCAAGAGCTAATTGACAAAAGGTGTTTCAATTAAGCAAATAAGCTTGGAAGTGTGGGTTTCACAGGTTCTTTGCCCATGAAATAAAGGCACACAATGCCCGGTTACTGGTAAATGTGTTCTTCTCAAGAAGGTTTGGTTAGTGTGATCTGTGCCTCAAAGGAAACAATTTACAGATGCATGATGCTGGAAAAGGCTTCAAAAGCATTGCTAAAGACCTGGGTTTACATCAATCCATGGTTAGACAAATTGTCTACAAATGGTGAAAATGTAGGACTGATTCACCCAATCATTGGTATGTGTTAAAGGGCCATTAGTGTCAGGAAGACGACCTTGTCAGCTTACAATGCCTGATGACTGGACATGGTGTTTTCTGCAACTAGAGAAATATCCCCAGCAAGGGGACCTAGTGTCCCGCTCAGGTAAATTGTAGGTCACAGAAGAGGGCTGTTCATTAGACTGTGGGCTTAAAGCATCAAAGAAGGGTTCATCCATATCATACATGGGTAGCCAGAGGCCATAGAGGCACCGATGCATAGGACCTCATAACTGTTACTGGCAGTGGGGTACAAACGCTTGTTCCCGCTGATGCAGAGTTGTGGAGAGGATGATGAACAGAACACAACTGCAGCCTGCCATAGAAATATATAGACATTTTGTGGATCCAAATCTCCATTCACATTAATGATCTAACTACTGTACTGCAAAACTTATAGGATGTGCTGTAGATCCACATAATGTCCCTATGACAACACCAAGTGTTGTCATGGGAAAATGAGAGCAATAATTTAAGACTCTGAATTAACATTGTTTGTGCACCATTTTCAGCTCCGCTGGTGGTGGGAGTTAGGATTTTTAGCCTAAGATTTTTTCTAATTTCTTCTTTTTTTTTTGTTATCAAAGTTCTAAGCAGTATTTTGATATTTCAACAAACCAGAGAAGTCCATTAATAAATGTAGCTTAACTGTACGTCATATTGAGGCAGAATAGAACCCCATGACCACTCCATCTATTCACATTTCTCGTAAACTCACTTCCTAACTTTAACTCTTTTCCATGTTATTTTTTTCCTAATAAATAAATCACATCAATGCATATCAATTTTGATAAGCTTTTGATGTGTCGATTGAGTTGACTAGAATCCTGATGAATACATAAAAGGCATGCATATCTAAGTAAGACCATTCAAAAAAGGACTACTCGTTGACACCGAAGGAATGTAAGGAGAAATTAATTGGTATGTCCCTAAGGTATGATAGGCGCTGCAGTGTATCCTTGTTGTTACCCTTGTTCTTGGATATATACATTAAATTTGTGTTAGTTTTATAAAGCACAAACAGAACAGATTAAACACTAATCACTGATGATTGCCTCATAACTGCTGATTTCCACATCTCATCTAATTCTATATATATATATTTATTTTATCATGATCTGTGCGTATTGAAGTGTTCGGTTGGCACTGAAAATGTCAGTACCGATTAAATTTAAAGTCCACGCTTGGTTTTATTGTAGTCCAAAAAGAAACAAGTACTTATCCAGCACACAAAACTTTCAGCATATAAAAAAAACAAAACACCTTGTCCGTCTGGGCACTAAAAAACGATTAGGTTTCCCCACCTATAATAAACCAAGAGTACATTGTTCCTTGGATAAGACTTACCACACTATCTTTTTTTTTTGTTATCAAAGTTCTAAGCAGTATTTTGATATTTCAACAAACCAGAGAAGTCCATTAATAAATGTAGCTTAACTGTACGTCATATTGAGGCAGAATAGAACCCCATGACCACTCCATCTATTCACATTTCTCGTAAACTCACTTCCTAACTTTAACTCTTTTCCATGTTATTTTTTTCCTAATAAATAAATCACATCAATGCATATCAATTTTGATAAGCTTTTGATGTGTCGATTGAGTTGACTAGAATCCTGATGAATACATAAAAGGCATGCATATCTAAGTAAGACCATTCAAAAAAGGACTACTCGTTGACACCGAAGGAATGTAAGGAGAAATTAATTGGTATGTCCCTAAGGTATGATAGGCGCTGCAGTGTATCCTTGTTGTTACCCTTGTTCTTGGATATATACATTAAATTTGTGTTAGTTTTATAAAGCACAAACAGAACAGATTAAACACTAATCACTGATGATTGCCTCATAACTGCTGATTTCCACATCTCATCTAATTCTATATATATATATTTATTTTATCATGATCTGTGCGTATTGAAGTGTTCGGTTGGCACTGAAAATGTCAGTACCGATTAAATTTAAAGTCCACGCTTGGTTTTATTGTAGTCCAAAAAGAAACAAGTACTTATCCAGCACACAAAACTTTCAGCATATAAAAAAAACAAAACACCTTGTCCGTCTGGGCACTAAAAAACGATTAGGTTTCCCCACCTATAATAAACCAAGAGTACATTGTTCCTTGGATAAGACTTACCACACTATCCTTGTGTGGATCTCTTGGCTCTGACACGGAATTGCATTCACTGCAGCCCAAAATAGCCCAGTAAGCACTTCTGTACTGATTTGGGCTATGGGAAACCCTGTACTGGAGTGAGGAGGGAATGGCAAATCTCTTTACCAATCATAGCTGCCATTTGTAATGGCAGGAAGGAGGTGAAGGGAAAGTGAGCCCTAATCTACCCACCGCCCTGTCCCTGCCTACTTGCAACGACCCGCCCTAGGCGACGAGGTACAACTGGGCGGCGGTCCCTACGCTGGCTAAGTGCACAGGAAGACAAACAGGGAACACGCAAGGGAAGGGGCAGTAGCCACGGAACGCCACGAGGAAACGGGGCGGCGAACGAACAGTCAGGACCAGGACGAAGTGAGTACACCCGAGCAGGCACGGAGACAGAAGCAAGCCAGGGCAAGCAAGCAGGTCAAGCAGAACTGCAGCAAGGCAGAAGCACGGCAGAAGCAGGCTGGAGCAAGCAGCAGTGGGGCCAGGAATCCAAAAGAATTACAAGCACTGAGGGAGAGCACAGGGCAGGTAATAAAGGGCAGGGGGCGGAGCTAACTCCGAGAGACCAGGCCGCGATAGGCTCTCCCACTCCTGAGCCTGCCACCCTGGTTGGTGGGAGATGGTGTCAGTCGAGCAGGTCTGGCCTCAGGTGTGGATTGATTAATCCCAGGAGTATAGCTAGATGAAGTACCTGGCAGATCCCTAACAGTACTCCCCCTTTTATGAGGGGCCACCGGACCCTTACTAAGGGGACCCGGTTTAGTGGGGAAGAGGAGGTGGAACCTCCTGATCAATACCCCAGCGTGAACATCACGGGCAGGTACCCAAGTCCTCTCCTCCGGCCCGTATCCTCTCCAATGGACCAGGTACTGGAGGGAGCCCTGGACCATCCTACTGTCCATAATCTTGGCCACCTCGAATTCCACCCCCTCAGGGGTGAGAACGGGAACAGGAGGTATCCTCGAGGGGGACCAGGACGGGGAGCAGCGTTTAAGGAGGGAGGCATGGAAGACGTCATGTATGCGAAAGGATGGGGGGAGCTCCAGACGGAAGGATACAGGGTTGAGGACTTCAATGATCTTATAAGGTCCAATAAATCGGGGAGCAAACTTCCTGGACGGGACCTTAAGGCGCAAGTTCCTGGACGACAACCAGACCAAATCCGCGACGACAAACCGGGGGTTAGCAGAACGTCTACTATCCGCCTGAATCTTTTGTGCGCTCTGGGACGCCTCTAGGTTCTTCTGAACCTGGGCCCAGACAGTGCACAGTTCCCGATGAACCTCCTCTACCTCAGGATTATTGGAACAACCAGGGGAGACGGAGGAGAACCTTGGGTTAAACCCGAAATTACAGAAAAACGGGGAGACCCCTGACGAGTTACTGACCCGGTTATTCAGGGAAAATTCAGCAAGGGGAAGGAATGAGACCCAATCGAATTGACAGTCAGAGATGAAACACCTTAAATATTGTTCCAGGGATTGGTTGGTCCTTTCCGTTTGGCCATTAGTTTCGGGATGGAAGGCGGAGGAGAAGGACAGATCAATCTCCAACTTTTTACAAAAAGCTCTCCAAAATAAGGAAACAAATTGTACCCCTCTGTCAGAAACGATATTGACTGGGACCCCATGGAGACGCAGGATGTGTTTCACAAACAAAGAAGCTAACGTCTTGGCGTTAGGTAGCTTCTTAAGGGGCACAAAGTGGCACATCTTGCTGAAGCGGTCGACTACCACCCACACCACCGACTTGCCCTGAGATGGAGGCAAATCGGTGATAAAATCCATGGAGATATGGGTCCAAGGTCTCTGGGGAATGGGCAAGGAACGTAGTAGGCCCGCAGGTCGGGACCTAGGGGTTTTGGACCTAGCGCAAACCTCACAAGCGGCGACGTAAGCCCTAACATCTTTAGGCAACCCAGGCCACCAATAGTTTCTGGTAATGAGGTGTTTGGTGCCCAAGATGCCAGGATGACCAGATAGAGCGGAGTCATGGTTTTCCCTGAGTACCCTCAGCCGGTATTGCAGGGGAACAAACAGTTTGTCCCCAGGGACGTTCCCGGGAGCTGCACCCTGATCAGCCGCGATATCAGAAGCTAAATCAGAATCCGTGGCAGAGACGATTATACCAGGGGGTAAAATACAAGCGGGATCCTTCTCGGAAGGAGGATTGGCCATGAAACTACGTGACAGAGCGTCAGCCTTAATATTCTTGGACCCAGCCCTATAGGTAACCAAGAAATTAAATCTGGTAAAGAATAGTGCCCACCGAGCTTGTCTAGGATTAAGCCTCCGGGCCGATTCTAGGAAAACCAGATTCTTGTGATCCGTAAGGACCGTTACCTGGTGTCTGGCCCCCTCCAGGAAGTGCCGCCACTCCTCAAAAGCCCATTTAATGGCTAGAAGTTCGCGGTTACCAATATCATAGTTACTCTCCGTGGGCGAAAACTTCCTAGAGAAGTAAGCACAGGGGCGGAGATGGGTGAGGGAGCTGGTACCCTGGGACAAGACGGCCCCCACTCCCACCTCGGAAGCGTCAACCTCCACAATAAATGGCTCCTCTTGGTTGGGCTGAATCAGCACGGGGGCCGAGATAAAGCACTTCTTGAGAGTCTCAAAGGCCTGGACGGCCTCAGGGGGCCAATGGAGGACATCGGCACCCTTGCGGGTAAGGTCCGTAAGAGGCTTAGCGACGACCGAGAAGTTGGCAATAAATCTCCTGTAATAGTTGGCGAACCCTAAAAAACACTGTAACGCCTTAAGGGAGGCAGGTTGGACCCATTCCGCCACAGCTTGAACCTTGGCAGGGTCCATGCGGAATTCATGAGGAGTGAGGATTTGCCCTAAAAATGGTATCTCCTGTACCCCAAAGACACATTTTTCAGTCTTAGCAAACAGATTATTCTCCCGAAGGACCTGGAGCACCTTCCTGACATGCTCCACGTGGGAGGACCAGTCCTTGGAAAACACCAGTATGTCATCAAGGTACACAACAAGAAAATTACCCAGGTACTCTCTCAGGATTTCATTAATAAAATTCTGGAAGACAGCAGGGGCATTACACAACCCAAAGGGCATGACCAGGTATTCGAAATGACCCTCGGGTGTGTTGAACGCAGTTTTCCACTCATCCCCCTCTTTGATGCGGATAAGGTTATATGCCCCCCGTAGATCGAACTTAGAAAACCATTGGGCTCCCTGAACCTGATTAAAAAGATCCGGAATCAAAGGAAGTGGGTACTGGTTCCTTACGGTGACCTTATTCAGGTTACGATAATCAATGCACGGCCTAAGACCACCATCCTTCTTCCCCACGAAGAAGAAGCCAGCACCTACAGGAGAAGTCGAGGGGCGAATGAAACCCTTGGCCAGGCATTCTTGGATATACACCCTCATCGCTTCACGTTCAGGACATGAAAGATTAAATATCCTACCCTTAGGAAGCTTGGCACCAGGCACCAAATCGATAGCGCAATCGTAATCTCTATGGGGGGGCAACACCTCGGAGGCCTCCTTAGAAAACACATCGGCGAAGTCCTGAACAAACTCAGGAAGCGTGTTTACCTCCTCCCGGGGAGAAATAGAGTTAACAGAAAGACATGACATAAGACATTCATTACCCCATTTGGTGAGATCCCCAGTATTCCAATCAAATGTGGGATTATGCAACTGCAACCAGGGGAGACCTAATACCAGATCAGACGATAATCCCTGCATCACCAGTACAGAGCACTGCTCCAAATGCATGGAGCCAACCAGGAGTTCAAAAACAGGAGTATGCTGAGTAAAATAACCATTAGCAAGGGGGGTTGAGTCGATTCCTACTACAGGGATGGGATAAGGTAAATCAATACAAGGCATCTTTAGAGACATAGCAAAATCCACAGACATGATATTAGCAGATGAGCCAGAATCCACGAAAGCACTGCCCGTGGCAGACTGGCCAGCAAACGAGACCTGAAAGGGAAGCAAAATTTTATTGCGTTTCACATTAACGGGAAATACCTGTGCGCCCAAGTGACCTCCCCGATGATCACTTAGGCGCGGAAGTTTTCCGGCTTCTTATTCTTGCGCCTGGGACAGGTGTTCAGTAGATGCTTGTCGTCCCCACAGTAGAAGCAGAGACCATTCATTCTGCGAAACTCTCTACGTTGTCGAGGGGACATGGAGGCCCCGAGTTGCATAGGTACCTCCGAGTCCTCCGTGGAGGGGCGAGGAGACGGGACCTCGGGGGGAATCGCAGAAAAGTCAGAGGGGAGCACACTGAAGCGTTCTAGCTGACGTTCCCTGAGACGTCGGTCAAGTCGTACTGCTAGGGCCATAACCTGGTCAAGGGAGTCAGGCGAGGGGTAGCTAACCAGCAGATCCTTCAGGGCGTCAGATAATCCTAACCTAAACTGGCACCTTAGGGCCGGATCGTTCCACTGAGAAGCTACGCACCACTTCCTAAAATCAGAACAGTATTCCTCAACCGGTCTCCTACCCTGACGTAAGGTCACCAGCTGACTCTCGGCTAAAGCAGTCCTGTCAGTCTCGTCGTAAATGAGTCCGAGGGCAGAGAAAAAACGATCAACAGAGGAAAGTTCAGGGGCGTCAGGAGCCAAGGAGAAGGCCCACTCTTGGGGCCCTTCCTGGAGTCGGGATATGATGATACCCACCCGCTGGTTCTCGGAACCTGAGGAGTGGGGCTTTAGGCGGAAATACAGTCTGCAACTCTCCCGGAAGGAGAGAAACGTCTTACGGTCCCCTGAAAACCGGTCAGGTAACTTGAGGTCGGGTTCTAGAGGTGAGGTGAGGGGTACTACTAAAGCAGCGTCACCCTGATTGACCCTTTGGGCCAGGGCCTGGACCTGTAGGGAGAGGCCCTGCATCTGCTGGGTCAGGGTCTCAAGGGGGTCCATGATAGCGTCAGCGTAGGAGAAATGGTAGACTAGGTAAGGGCTTGTAATTATGTAATGGCAGGAAGGAGGTGAAGGGAAAGTGAGCCCTAATCTACCCACCGCCCTGTCCCTGCCTACTTGCAACGACCCGCCCTAGGCGACGAGGTACAACTGGGCGGCGGTCCCTACGCTGGCTAAGTGCACAGGAAGACAAACAGGGAACACGCAAGGGAAGGGGCAGTAGCCACGGAACGCCACGAGGAAACGGGGCGGCGAACGAACAGTCAGGACCAGGACGAAGTGAGTACACCCGAGCAGGCACGGAGACAGAAGCAAGCCAGGGCAAGCAAGCAGGTCAAGCAGAACTGCAGCAAGGCAGAAGCACGGCAGAAGCAGGCTGGAGCAAGCAGCAGTGGGGCCAGGAATCCAAAAGAATTACAAGCACTGAGGGAGAGCACAGGGCAGGTAATAAAGGGCAGGGGGCGGAGCTAACTCCGAGAGACCAGGCCGCGATAGGCTCTCCCACTCCTGAGCCTGCCACCCTGGTTGGTGGGAGATGGTGTCAGTCGAGCAGGTCTGGCCTCAGGTGTGGATTGATTAATCCCAGGAGTATAGCTAGATGAAGTACCTGGCAGATCCCTAACACCATTCCATAGAAATCCAGGCCCAGAAAACAGACTTAAAAGCCTCAGCAAACAAAGTTTTGCTGAGAAACCCTACTATCCTGGACTCTTCATCTCACTTATCTTAACCTGCCAGATGAGAAATATACCCTCTCCAGTACTTCCCCATCCACAGGCTTAGAATATACACTCCTCAACATTGAAATTGCAACACAAAGAAGAGCAAGCGGTAAGGTTATGCAAATTGAGGAAGTAGCAGGTGTCGCTAAGATCTGCAAATTGTCACATTTTCAAGCACCGAGCTCCAATCTGTGGCATGTGGGAGGGCATAAATGCCAGATTAAAAGCAATGTGGTTTAGCCACATGAAACCTCAAAAATTCGATCAAGTGATGTGGGATAATTGTGGATGCCTTGCCAGTTATCGCCACTTGTCGCAAACAGAGAGGGACAGGATCTTTTAACTGAGAGACCTTGGTTTATCACTCCGGTAGATCTAGGCCGAGATGTTAGCACTGTTCAATGTTGCGTGTCCTGGAGGTTGGGAGAACAACAATGAACAAGAAGGAATGCAAAAGGTGCGCGGCGAACCTCTGCACGTACGGATCATCCGATTGGAAGAATGGCGCGAGAGTGATCCATTCTGTACTGCAAGTGAAATTGAACGACACATCCCAAGCCTAGGACGGCAACCAGTGTCGACACAAACCATCAGAAGGCATTTGCATGACATTGAGCCTGATTTCCAAATACAGGTGTTCCATTGACCACACGCCACAGCTCTCAAAGGCTATCATGGTGCACAACAAGACGGCAATGGAGGCTGGAATAGAGGTCTATCCTCTTCAGCGATCAGTCCCGCTTTTGTCGGACACAATGATAGCCGGAGATCTGTCTGGAGAACACGTAGGCAACGCCATGAGGAGGCCTTCACAAGGGAATGTCACACTTGTCCTATTCCCGGGATTAGGGTGTGGGGTGGCATAATGTAAGGTAGCCGGACCCCTCGAGTCTTCATTTCAGGTACACTAACAGCTCGGCGTTACATTGACTTGGTCGTGGAACTAGTGGTACGGCCATTTCTCCAAAGTGTCCCAGAAGCCGTTTTTCAACAGGACAACGCCGGACCGCATGTTGCTCATGCTACTGTGAGCAATCTGCGTGATCTAAACGTGCTACCATGGCCTGCAGCGTCTCCAGACTTGTCTCCCATCGAGGACATCTGGGACGTCATTGGTTGGCAATTGCAAAGGGAGCTGCCAGCAGCCAATCTTGATGATTTGTGGGCCTACGTACATTCAGTGTGGCATAAAATTACTCAGACAACCATTAATAACCTCATTGATAGCATGCCAAGGCGTGTATTTCTGTGTGTGGCGCTCATACTCGATACTGAATAAATCAAGATGTTTGGAATATTTTGTTTCCGTTTTCCTATCATTTGCATGTCATTAACATGTCTATTGATCCTGTGATCTCTACAATTCCAATTTTTTTTTCCTTCTTGCTGATTTCAATGTTGAGGAGTGTGTGCGTGTGTGTGCGTGTGTGTGTGTGTGTGTGTGTGTGTGTGTGTATATATAGATATATATATATATATATAGTGCCTTGCAAAAGCATTCACCCCTTTGTGTTTTTCCTGTTTTGTTGCCTAAAATTCTTGAATAAAGATGAGTTTTTAGGGGGTTTGCACTATTTGATGGTACACAACTAGGGATGTCACGAAACCAGAATTTGGACTTCGATACTGATACTTCGTTTAGTATTGCGATTTCGATACCAATTTGATACTTTGCCAACAGTAATAAAAAAAAAAAAGTTCTTCCATTTTCTGATGTGAGGCGCGAGGTGCGATGATGAATTTAACCTCCACATGCCTCACATTAATAGTAATTAACCCCATCATGTTTCTCAGTCATAATGGGTTAATATGTAAGGTACATGATGGGGTTAATTACTATTAATGTGAGGCACATGGAGGTTAAATTCATCACATCTCGTGCCTCACAATAAGTGATAAAAAGCAGTTTTTATTTTATTTTTTACAGCGCACACATCATAAATGATGCAAAAAAATTGTTGTGCAGGTTATTACGGCCGCGCCAATACTGAATGTGTGTATATTTTATGTATTGAGACTTATTTTAATGTTTATTGTAAAAAAGGTGTTTGTGTATTTTTTTTTTCATTTTAATATTACTTTGTTTTTACTTTTATTTTTTAAACTTTAATGTACTGGCATATATCTATATTACAATACATTAGCCTGTGTACTGATAGTACACAGGCAGTTGTTAGGACATACCTAAGTAGGTCCTAACAGGAAATATGGTAGGACAGCCCTGGGGTCCTTCAATGGACCCTGGGCTGTCTGCCCATATATGGTATGTCCATGAATCGTGTCACAGGAATTTCCTGTGACGCGATCCAAGGGGCATCCCGCCTTCTCATTTTCCCCAGAATGATGCAGTCAGCTGTGATCGCAGCATTCAGGAGAATAACGGCGGATATGAGAGACTTCTCTGATCTCCGCCATTATAGAGCGGGGCTGCGACTGTGTAATACAGTCATTGCTCAGCACCTGACAGGAAGTGCGCGCGCGGTCAGCATGAGGTGATGCGGCCGGCGCTGCACTAATGAGTGCAGGCACTGAGGACAGAACATGGGGGTGTTTTGCAGTGCGCCCGCCATGTTCTGTTTTCAGTGCCGCCGCTCATTAGTGCAACGCTGGTCGCATCGCATCATCCTGACCCCGCTCACTCAGGAGCGCGGCAATGACTGTATCATACACCCGCAGCCCCGCTCTGATACGTACAATGTATTACAATACTGAGCTGTGCGACCGCACAGCTAAGTATCGAAATAAATGAAATAACGGTATCGAACTGTTTGGGGTTGCAGAGTATCGAAACAGTATCGAAGTTTCGATGCATCGTGCATCCCTATACACAACATGACTGCCACTTTGAAGGTGCAACATATTTTTTACTGCAATTACAGATGCAAATCTCTTGGGTTTGTCTCTATTAGCTTAGCACATCTAGATACAAGGATTTTTGCCCTTTCTTCTAGGAAAAACTGCTCCAACTCCTTCAAGCGAGATCGGTTGTGTGGGTATACAGCAGTCTTCAAGTCATGCCACATATTCTCTATTGGATTGAGGTCTGGGCTTTGACTTGACCATTCCAAGAAATTAAAATGTTTCCCCTTAATGGGGTTTTCAAGTTAGAAGAAAGGAATGGCCTATCCTCAGGATAGGCCATCAATTTCTGATCGTTGGGGGTCTGACTCTCGGCACCACACCGATCAGCTGTTTTGAAGGGACCACGGTGGGGCCCCCAGCGAACAGACATTTATAACCTATCCTGTGGATAGGTGATAATTGTCGATTCCTGGAATGCCCCTTGAAGTATAATATTAAATCAAATGCAATGATCAACCTATAAGATATTGAAATAACCTTTTTTTTTTTTTACTTTGGATAATTATTTAATTAATTGGTTAGATCTTAAAGCGACCCTCCGGTCCCACGACAACATTTTAAATATGACGGCAGTGGCGTAACTACCGCCGTAGCAGCAGTAGCGGCTGCTACGGGGCCCGCGGCATGAGGGGGCCCGTGTCGCCCGCCGGCACGGGCCCCCACCATGGCCGGAGGCTCCGCTAGCAGCCGCTATGGCTGCTACAGCGGGACGCCACTGAACACTACGGCAGAGCAGGGAGGTATCTCCCCGCTCTGCCATTAACTGGTTCCCAACCGCTGGCTGTATTTTTATGGCCAGCGGTCAGGGTCCTTAAAACCCGAGCCATAGACTTTCTACGGCTCGGGTTTTAACTTGCTGCCCGCGCGATCGGGCAGCTGAATGTCGGGTCTCCGGCTGTCAGTGACTGCCGGGGACCCTGAGGAGAGGATAGAAGCAGCTTTCGCTGCTTCTGTCTTCTCTGATCACTTGTACACAGCGCTGAATGCGCGCTGTGTACAGGAATAGAGACAGCAGCAGCTGCGCTGTCTCTATTCCTCCCGGTGATCATGTGACTGGTCACATGATCGCCGGGTGCCGTTAGTGGCAGACTGTTGCTGGGTCTTACAAGACCCAGCACAGCCCTATTAGTGACAATCGTCACTATGAGAGGGCTGATTTCCCCTGTAACTGGGGCTGCTGTGCAGCTCCAGTTACAGTGGAAAAACATGGTGTAAAAGAAAGAAAAAAAATATATAAAGTTCCCCGAGGTCTTCTTTGACCTTTGATGGACAGACCACAGTAATAAAAAAAGAATAAAGTAAAGCGCAAAAAAAATGTAAATAATAAATACACATAAAATACCCACCCCAAAAAAAAACGTTCCCCCCGCCAATCATTGTTGTAACGCTAGCGCTGACCCAATTACCCTAATATAGACATGTAATATATTAAAATTTACGGTAGACAATGACGATCACAAATAAAAGGTCTATTTTTGCGTAAAACTATGTTATTACCACAAAAAAATAGCTAAAATGTAAAAAAAGCTTATTTTTTTACTATTATTTTCAAACTTTATGAATAAAAATTCTAAAATAGCAAAAAATGTGTATAAAAACAATAAAAAATTAAACATGCATTGTCTACGGAAAAAACGTCGCAAAAATCACGTCGTTAGCCCAACAAATAAAAAAGTTATAGCCGTTTAACTAACGCGTGCTAAAAATGGCTAAACGGTGTCTGGTCCTGAAGGCGCAAAATAGAGCAAAAGACATGTATTACCCCCCCCTCTCCACAGGACATGTATCCCCTCTCCACAGGACATGTATCCCCTCTCCACAGGACATGTATCCCCTCTCCACAGGACATGTATCCCCTCTCCACAGGACATGTATCCCCTCTCCACAGGACATGTATCTCCCTCTCCACAGGACATGTATCCCCTCTCCACAGGACATGTATCCCCTCTCCACAGGATATCCACAGGATAAGGGATACATGTGTGATCGCTGGCATTGTTAGGGAGAACGGGGGACTGAAAGTCCCCTGAAGTTCTCCATGACAAACCTCGGACTTCCGGGGTCTGTGTCGGCAGCACCGTAGAAATGAATGGAGCGCCGGTCGTGCTTGTGCGCATGCGTGACCAGCGCTCCTTTCATTTTTATTGAGCTGCGCAGACGCTGGAAGTCAGAGGTTTGTCATGGAGAAGTTCAGGGGACTTTCAGTCCCCCGTTCTCCCTATCAATGCCAGCGATCACACATGTATCCCCTGTCCTGTGGAGAGGGGATACATGTATTTTGTAGGACACACTGTAGGTCGCATTTTTTTGGGAGGGGGGACGCTGTATGGCGTTCCCTACAGGGGGGGGATGCTGTATGGCGTTCCCTACAGGGTGGGGTGGCTGTATGGCGTTCCCTACAGGGGGAGCTGTATGGCGTTCCCTACAGGGGGGGCTGTATGGCGTTCTCTACAGGGGGGGGCTGTACGGCGTTCTCTACAGGGGGGGCTGTATGGCGTTCTCTACAGGGGGGCTGTATGGCGTTCTCTACAGGGGGGGCTGTATGGCGTTCCCTACAGGGGGGCTGTATGGCGTTCTCTACAGGGGGGCTGTATGGCGTTCTCTACAGGGGGGGGCTGTATGGCGTTCTCTGCAGGGGAGCTGTATGGCGTTATCTACAGGGGGGCTGTATGGCGTTCTCTACAGGGGCGGGCTGTAAAAAAGGCACTATCTACAAGGGGGGGGTTGTGTGACACCCAGGGGAGGGGGGGCCCCAGTCAAAAGTTTGCTATGGGGCCCAGTCTTTCCTAGTTACGCCCCTGTATGACGGGGTATATGGAGTAATATTATCTGGTGCCCTCCAGTTGCACCCCTGTTCCGTGGATCCACTTCTTTGGTGTCTCCTCTGTGTTGTCCCAATAAGACTGTAGTGCTTCTTAGACTACGAGTTATAGACACTCCCACTGTTCTTGGATTGGCCAGAGCAGCTCACGTGAGCAGTTCTGGCCAATCCGAGAACAGAGGGAGTGTCTTACACTCAGTCTGTGAAGCGCTGTGGCCATTTTGGGACATCACAGAGGGGGCCACAAAAGCGGCGGATCCACGGCCTACGGGCGCAACTGGAGGGTACTAGGTAATACAACTTCATATATCCCATCACATTTATAATTTTGTTGTGGGACCAAAGGGTCGCTTTAAGCTATTATTTTTGAATTTATATAATAAGTTTATATTATAATAGGTTGGACTTTGTTTTGTAACAGTAGATTTTAATACCAGTTACCAACTATACAATTGTCTATAATGAAATCATAAACCTGACCACAATATTGAAACCATATTTCAAACTACAAAAAATAATTTCTATTTTTTTTTCATTTTAGTTATTGCTTTCATTATGTGTTTTTATATGATTTTGTAGGTTATAAAGTTTTCGCGATTTTGGAAACAAATGCTATTGTATTTTATTTCATATGTTCAATGGTGACGACCTTTTAATAATTGAATTCACTTTTTTCAGTTCAAGGTAGACTCTGAACACAACATGAGCCATTCCAGGGGATTGCCAGGATTAGCTCCTCTGCCTGCAGCACCGACAAGACAAACTTCAGAGTTGTATCAGGTATGTTGGAAGGGTGAAAGAAGTCAAAATGCAGTGCTGTTTATAAGATGCCTATAAAGGGTTAACCTAGTGGGCAATGAGAGTGCTATATAGACCCTTGAACTGGAGTACTGGGGGCTTTACACTTCTGCTACTCAGAGGGATTGGACAGTTGTTCGGGATGTCCTGTTGGTCAGCAGCTTTCACCAAAAACATTAGTAAGAAGACATAGAAGAGCAGGAAAGTAAGTTAATGGGATCCAATTTTTTAGTCGAACTTTAGTTTTATTAAACTGAAATCTGGACCTCCATTGCATTTTCTCGTAGTTCCCCCTCTCCCCACAGCATAATGGTGCCCAACCGGAAAGATTATTGGTGGACTCTTTGGGTGCCCCCTCACACCTGCCAACATTGCATCCTGACAATGACATGGAGAGGGGCTGTTACACCTCAGTCCTGCTTTCTATCACTGTCTGATTGATAAAATAAGAGGATAAAATAAGAGCTGCCAGGTCCAGCAATTTTTGTAGATCTTGACTGGACCCTCCGAGCCATCAATGACTTGTAGCGGGGCTGTGTTGTGATAACCCCATTTCTTGTTACTTCTTGAACATGGAAAAGACTTACCCGTAGTGTCCGTCTCTATTTGGCATAGTCTATGGTTAATGGAGATATTGGGCACATGGGGTTATAGCCAATTGGGGAGAAAGTGTACAGTGATGGTATCAAACTAACATCAGTCTAAGAACAAATAAATTCTAATGCTGCAATCATTCCAGATCTCATTTACCAAATTCCTTTGGAGAATGAAAGCAGTATCCTGATTGTTTGCTGTGGGCAACCCGGTCACTTTCCCCTTGCACTAGTTTAGATTTATCTCCTCTGCGTAAACTCATCACTGTTGAATTGACAAATCCAGCACTGCTATATCTGTAAAAACATTACACCCAGACTTGGGCACCTTCTCATTTCACAAAAACCCCATAGTTTTAAATGTTGACTACAAGAGATTTTAAACAATGATCCCCATTGCTGGAAAAAGGCGAATACTATGCAATTCTCCTGAAAATGAGTTAAAATACCTCACTAAATTATTCATTGAGGCTGAAGAGATGATTATTCGCCTAGTAAAGCAAAGTAAAAATAAATTGTTCCCTAGCACAACAGCTCTCAGGATAGGGGCTGATATGTATCCTTAATGCATTACAGGAGCTGATGCCAGAGAGGGGGACTTAATAGCGGTGCCATCACAGCACATCCTAAGCTGTTCTTAAGGGACAGATATCAACTACATGTCTAGAAATGTGAGGGCAGCTGGAATTAGCACGGTACTAGTAGATAATTCCATAGGGATTGTGCAGATAAACGGGATCGAAAAGATGAAAACAGACTCGTTAATCTGTATCTTAAGTCTTGTCTATTTTTTAGCACATCTGAAAAGTCTTTGGGCTTTAGTTTATTTAGAAAAGAAAGCCTTTTTTGTATTGAGCTTCCCTATTATATAGGAAAACTAACACTAATAAGTGTACACACACACACACACACACACACACACACACACACAAATCACCGCAATTAACTCCTGAATACCCTCCTCTCCTTTGAGTAGTTTGTGTCATATTTTAATCAAAACTAGGAAATATATATAAGAATTATTCAATATGTGTTCCAGGTGATCAGCAATTTGTCTTCTTCTTTTAAAGTGATTTTCCACTCCTTAGAAATAGATGGTCTAACCTCAGGATAGGCCATGAATACCTGATCGGTGGGGACCCGACTCACGGTCCCCTGTTGTGAAGGGGCCACGGCGCGCGTACGAGCGCTGATTTCCCTTCATTTCCTTTACTGTTTGTACTGTGAATCGCTGACACACTTGTAGTGTTCACACGTACACGTTCGATACGCCTGAAATTACGGAGCTGCTTTCAGGAGAAAACAGCTCCTGAATTTCAGACATAATGGCATGTGCAGGCGTTTTTCGCAGCGTCCATTACGGACGTAATTGGAGCTGTTTTTCTATGGAGTCAATGGAAAACGGCTCCAATTACGTTCCAAGAAGTGACATTAAAAAAAATGACCGTCGACACAGTACATCGTAAGACCAATTCAAATGAATGGGCAAATGTTTGCCGGCGCTTTGGAGCCGTATTTTCGGACGTAATTCGATGTTAAACCGCCCGATTTACGTCCGTAAATAGGGTGTGTGAACCCAGCCTTAAAGTGTCAGTTTTGACTGGAGATTAAGGCTATGTTCACACGGAGTATTTTGGGGGAGGAATATCTGCCTCAAAATTCCGTTTGGAACTTTGAGGCAGATATTCCTCTCCCTGCACGCCGATTTTCGCGGCAATTATCGCGCCGTTTTTCGCCCGCGGCCATTGAGCGCCGCGGGCATAAAACAGCGAGATATACGCTTTCTCCTGCCTCCCATTGAAGTCAATGGGAGGTCGGAGGCGGAAGCGCCCGAAGATAGGGCATGTCGCTTCTTTTTCCCGCGAGGCAGTTTTACTGCTCGCGGGAAAAAGACGCCGACGCCTCCCATTGAAATCAATGGGAGGCGTTCTCGGGCCGTTTCTGCCGAGTTTTGCGACGCGGTTTCCGCGTCAAAAAACTCGGCAAAATACCCCATGTGAACATAGCCTTAATCTCCCAGCCCCTCTTACCATCAGGTTTTCATCACTTATGGAGTCTGAGGAAAGAAGGTTGGTCTAGTGCATGAAAGTAAACCAGTTCTCAGTGTGAGGATAGTACACAGCGTATCCGCCCTGTGCGCCACAGGGAATTCAGGTCGAAAAACCGCACCAAATTGTGCGTAAAATTGCACATTAAAAAAAGTTTCATACTTACGTAGCCATGGCGAATCGTCCTGCAGCCCGGCCTCCTGGGATGACGTTTCATACATGTGACAGCTGCAGACTGTGATTGGCTGCAGCGGTCACATGGGATGAAACGTCATCCCAGGAGGCCGGCCTGGACGAAGAAACACAGAATTCTGGGTAAGTATACGTTTTGTTTTTTTTCCATGTTGCGTTTCTTGCGGCGGAACGCAACATCTGCTATTTGTTGCAGGTTTTACCTCCTCATTGAATTTAATGGGGAAAACCTGCAACAGAAAAGCAGCGATTACGCAAATACAATTGACATGCTACGGATTAAAAAAACAGGTCAATTTTCTGAGAGGTTTTTCGGCTCAGCATTTGCGCAGCGTGTGGATGAGATTTCTTTAATTCTCATCCACTCTGCTGCTACTGTATTATGCTGCGGATCTAAATCGGTTGCGGAAAATCCACAGTATTTACGCTACGTGTGAAGTCACCCTGATTGTGCACACATAATCACACCTATGGTTAGAGCCGAGTGTTAATTATTTGTGGAACAGGGTTGAAGTAGGCGCGGCTATGGCACACGACCTTGGCAGCCCTGTTTACTTACTTTGGGACTGCTGGCTTACCTGTATGGACTGGGCCAGGATTCTTACTCATGTCCGAAACTGAGGGCCTTCGATAAGGAAGATTTGCATGGCAGTGAATTAGGAGGTCAAAGCTCCCACTCAACATTATTCAGTTTTCAATATGCAAAATGAAGAAAAAGTTAATATACTTGGGTTTAAAAAAAACATAAACTTGCAGATTAGAGGTTTAAATGGGTTCTTTCTAATAAACAGCAAGCACATATCTTGAAGAATCACACTGCGTATTACAAAGTTGAAGAACTTTTCATTTATATGAAACCTATTTAACATGGATTACTTTATACAATGCAAAAATGCACTACAATCCAGAGCAACTAAAACTGCTTGCCTTTTGATGTGGTTTCGAAGCCAATCCCTTGATGCCAAATGATATGAATCATTTCACTCTGACGGAACCCAACTCCCACACATGAGAATCGGGAACTAGTGATTTAGGTTTTTCTTTGCCTCAAAGCGACTATTTCTTTTATATAACATAACACTTTACTAGATTGTCTTCAAAGAGAGGACACCGCACATTGCTGCTCCCGTATTCACAGGCTTGTTGCTATCTGATACTTATTACTGCTGTTAATGAAATATGGGTAATGACTTGTTTTCTATTAAATGCTTAACTTTAACACTAAAACTGTTACAGCTGGGTGATCTATGGGACGGTAGTTGATAGCAAATTTTCTCCAAATTGGTCTCTGGGGAATAATTAAAGGACTGTAGGGAGTTTAATCAAAGGAAAAATTAAACTATATTGTATTCTGTACAGATCTATCATTTCTTAGACCACGAGGTGTGTTTCTTTGACTTCAGAATGTAATACTTTCATGAATATCCTCCTCCTATTTTTTGATGCCTGGTAAAAAGATTATAGAAAGATGGTTAAGGTGTCTTGTGCTGCCCATGTGCCAATATTGTACAATAATCGCTTGGGATTTACGACACACCTGATTTATTCATCTGTAAACTTACACATGAAAGAAAAGTACCTGCTGATGTAGATCTGTTCTAGAAAATAACATTGATGCCTTATCCATAAAATGGTTCATCAGTGTGTGATCTGTGGGGTCCAACCAGCAAGACACCCTCCGAACAGCAGAACAAAGGGCATTGTGGCACTTGCTTAAGTGCCATGGTCCAGTGGCCTACATAAAAGAGGGAGGACCCAAATGCAAAAATCAAACTGGGCCCTCATTATATGTCTGGGTTTTACCATCCTAAACAAAATGGCCTGATGTTTGTTTTCCCTTCCATGCCATTTCCATGACCCTGTGGCCAATTCTCCACTTCCTTGTACTCTAAGGGTATGTTCACACGGCCTATTTTCGGACGTTTTTCGGGCCGTAAACGCCCGAAAAACGGCCGAAAAATCG
This sequence comes from Rhinoderma darwinii, assembly GCF_050947455.1. NCBI lineage: Eukaryota > Metazoa > Chordata > Amphibia > Anura > Rhinodermatidae > Rhinoderma > Rhinoderma darwinii. The sequence continues at coordinate 121,903,964 of NC_134692.1, forward strand.
GAAGCAGAACGCTTCCAAACATCTGCCCATTGATTTCAATGGGAAAACGGCGTTCTGTTCCGACTGAGCATTTTTCACTGCGTTTTTTATGTGTAAAAAAACGGCCGCGAAAAAGAAGTGCAGGACACTTCTTGGGGCTTTTTGGAGCCGTTTTCCATAGACTCTACTGAAAAAAGCTCCAAAAATGGGCATAAAAAACGCTGCGAAAAACGCTGTGAAAATCGGGAGTGGCACAAAAAACGTCTGAAAATCAGAAGCTGTTTTCTCTTGAAAACAGCTCCGTATTTTGAGACTTTTTGACTCTGCGTGTGAACATACCCTAACAGTGCAGAGGGAAGTTCTTCACAGGTTCTTCCTATCCAATAGAAAAGGGGAATAATTCAACCAGGGCTGGGCCCCCTATCCAAGGCCCCCCATATTAGTCACACTGGTTGTCTCTATGGTATGTATTCCCTTGCCACACAGTACCCACATAGTGCTGTCTATTCATATGAATAGGGCTGAGATCAGAGAAAGCCACAGAGACATGGATGATGTTGTGTTGGTTACTGCAATGAAAGGGCCGGTAATTACTGCATGATTCGTGGGACAAATTCCAAAGCATTTCTGCCGCTAACGTGCTGAAGGTGTGCAGCAGATCTGAACGAGGATTATCCCCATTGTTTTTCAATGGGGCTAATTCTTGGCTTTTCCGTGCAGAATCCATGGAAATAAAAACCATGCTACTTATTTCCGTGTCTGTTTTCTTCCGTAGTGAGTAATCTTCCATAGCACGTAAACAACGTTGCGGAAACCCAATTCACATATATGGGATATGGAATGTCATTGGATATGAGGTGGATTTCAGTGCGGAATCCATGGCAAAATTTTGTGTCAGATCGGACACGTGTGAACGGTGTTAGGAAACGTCCGTCCCTTTAAGATTACTATGACTATTAGTCTAACTTCTGGGCGGCTCTGGTTTTAGTTGCAGAGCCTATCCCACTTCTCTGTCTTTCTTCCTATCAGATTGAAGGGTGGGGTATATAAATCTGGTTTGGTTCTGTCTTCTTTGCTTGTGATTCTCCTTGTTTACATGTTTGATCAAGCTCCTGATTGTACCCGGTAGCTTTGACTATTTGAACTTTTGGAACTGGACTTCGACTTGTCTCTGAATTACCCTTTGCCTACTGATTTGGACTTTCTGCTCCCGGATAGTTTCTGGCTTTGACCTCTGCAATCCCTGATATCCACTAGCTTTGTGATTTGGACTTTCTGTTTACCCTCGGGCTGTCTTGTTATCTGCTCTGGTTTTGCCTACATTGCACCTCTTATCCAATGCTGAACTCTATTAAAACAACTTGCGTTCTATGCTGCAAAGTCCTACCTGCCTTGCGGTGGGCTCTGGCGAAAAAGATAGAGTAGCCTTAGAATCTGTTGATTAGAGTTGTGACGGATTTGGGGTTGCGGATTTATTTGCTCGCTCATTCCTGACAGTCTCCAGCAGCCTTTGGGGAATCACGCACCTAGCAATTCCATATACTTCCACCCAGGGAATTGCTCAACTGGTGATTACATAACAAACTGAGCCTAACTTGTAGTCCCCCTCTGCCTTCTCTGCTATAGCGTTAAAAACAAACAAAAAAAAAAAACATTATGAATGGGTGCCGTCATCTTCCTCTCCGAGGACCAGAAGTAATGGAGGCGTATTTGAATATGGAACAATGGCGACAGCACTCAGCGAACACCAATGTCACCTAAAACACTATATATAAATAAATATGCATTGCTGTTGAATCTACTTACAATAATGAGATTCTTATCGTACATTTTGATCAAATTGTGTGAGCCCACCTGCCACGACAAGGCGACCACCCTTGTATATTGTTTTTCAGTCACGGGCGTACTTGCAACTGTTCACATTTTTTCATTTTGTTGGAATGTGCTGATCACACTCTCTAGAGTAAAGTATATATGTAGGGATAGTGACTGCCTCCATTGTTGATCTTGCACTCCTCCCATTCTGCCCTGGGTGATTTTAATTAGTTTAAAGCTGGTTCCTACCATCCCCAGGTATATTCTGAAGGCTCAGACCCAGAATTGGGTGTATGTTCAGGGTAGGGCCCCACCTTATAGAGGTTGCCTTGTCGTGGCAGGTGGGCCCACACATATTTGATCAAAATGTGCGCTAAGAACTTACTATTGTAAGTAGATTCAGAACCAATACATATTTATTTATATTTAGTGTTTTAGGTGACATTTGTTTTCGCAGAGTGCTGTCGCCATTCTCTTTATATTGTATATGTATGTATATAGGAAAAATAGCGAGGAAGCAGCACTCAAGAAAATAAAGTGAATTTCTTCACCAAATCTTCACAGCAACGTTTCACTCGTTTCAAGCTTGAAAATGCCTTCATTGAGAGAGTGAAACGTTGCTGTGAATCTTTGGTGAATAAATTCACTTTATTTTCTTGAGTGCTGCTTCCTCGCAATTTTTTCCCATGATTTAAGAGGAGAGGACGCTCCTGTGGAGCTTGCACCTACTGTATGTTTTTTGCTACAGTGCTGCTCCACATTTTCTGTATTACGTATGTATGTATGTATGTATGTATGTATGTATGTATGCATGTCTGGATGTATGTACACTACCGTTCAAAAGTTTGGGGTCACTCAGACAATTTTGTGTTTTCCATGAAAACTCACACTTATATTTATCAAATGAGTTGCAAAATGACTAGAAAATATAGTCAAGACATTCACAAGGTTAGAAATAATGATTTTTATTTGAAATAATAATTTTCTCCTTCAAACTTTGCTATTGTCAAAGAATGCTCCATTTGCAGCAATTACAGCATTGCAGACCTTTGGCATTCTAGCTGTTAATTTGCTGAGGTAATCGGAAGAAATTTCACCCCATTCTTCCAGAAGCCCCTCCCACAAGTTGGATTGGCTTGATGGGCACTTCTTGCGTACCATACGGTCAAGCTGCTCCCACAACAGCTCTATGGGGTTGAGATCTGGTGACTGCGCTGGCCACTCTATTACAGATAGAATACCAGCTGCCTGCTTCTTCCCTAAATAGTTCTTGCATAATTTGGAGGTGTGCTTTGGGTCATTGTCCTGTTGTAGGATGAAATTGGCTCCAATCAAGCGCTGTCCACAGGGTATGGCATGGCGTTGCAAAATGGAGTGATAGCCTTCCTTATTCAAAATCCCTTTTACCTTGTACAAATCTCCCACTTTACGAGCACCAAAGCAACCCCAGACCATCACATTACCTCCACCATGCTTGACAGATGGCGTCACGCACTCTTCCAGCATCTTTTCAGTTGTTCTGTGTCTCACAAATGTTCTTCTGTGTGATCCAAACACCTCAAAATTCGAGGGCAAGACCAAAGAGCTTTCTAAGGATTTCAGGGACAAGATCATAGACCTGCACAAGGCCGGAATGGGCTACAAAACCATAAGTAAGACGCTGGGTGAGAAGGAGACAACTGTTGGTGCAATAGTAAGAAAATGGAAGACATACAAAATGACTGTCAATCGACATAGATCTGGGGCTCCATGCAAAATCTCACCTCGTAGGGTATCCTTGATCCTGAGGAAGGTGAGAGCTCAGCCGAAAACTACACGGGGGGGGGGGACTTGTTAATGATCTCAAGGCAGCTGGGACCACAGTCACCAAGAAAACCATTGGTAACACATTACACCGTAATGGATTAAAATCCTGCAGTGCCCGCAAGGTCCCCCTGCTCAAGAAGGCACATGTACAGGCCCGTCTGAAGTTTGCAAATGAACATCTGGATGATTCTGAGAGTGATTGGGAGAAGGTGCTGTGGTCAGATGAGACTAAAATTGAGCTCTTTGGCATTAACTCAACTCGCCGTGTTTGGAGGAAGAGAAATGCTGCCTATGACCCAAAGAACACCGTCCCCACTGTCAAGCATGGAGGTGGAAACATTATGTTTTGGGGGTGTTTCTCTGCTAAGGGCACAGGACTACTTCACCGCATCAATGGGAGAATGGATGGAGCCATGTACCGTCAAATCCTGAGTGACAACCTCCTTCCCTCCACCAGGACATTAAAAATGGCTCGTGGCTGCGTCTTCCAGCACGACAATGACCCGAAACATACAGCCAAGGCAACAAAGGAATGGCTCAAAAAGAAGCACATTAAGGTCATAGAGTGGCCTAGCCAGTCTCCAGACCTTAATCCCATCGAATACTTATGGAGGGAGCTGAAGATCCGAGTGGCCAAGCGACAGCCTCGAAATCTTAATGATTTACAGATGATCTGCAAAGAGGAGTGGGCTAAAATTCCATCTAACATGTGTGCAAACCTCATCATCAACTACAAAAAATGTCTGACTGCTGTGCTTGCCAACAAGGGTTTTGCCACCAAGTATTAAGTCTTGTTTGCCAAAGGGATCAAATACTTATTTCTCTGTGCACAATGCAAATAAATATATATAATTTATATATATAATATATATAATCTATCTCTCACTGGTAAAATTAACCTAGCCTAAAAATTCTAGACTGTTCATGTCTTTGATAGTGGGCAAACTTACAAAATCAGCAAGGGATCAAATACTTATTTCCTTCACTGTATGTGTGTATATACAGTGTACATGTGTGTGCACATACATATATATTTGTGTGTGTGTATATACAGTGAAGGAAATAAGTATTTGATCCCTTGCTGATTTTGTAAGTTTGCCCACTGTCAAAGACATGAACAGTCTAGAATTTTTAGGCTAGGTTAATTCTACCAGTGAGAGATAGATTATATAAAAAAAAAAAAAGAAAATCACATTGTCAAAATTATATATATTTATTTGCATTGTGCACAGAGAAATAAGTATTTTATCCCTTTGGCAAACAAGACTTAATACTTGGTGGCAAAACCCTTGTTGGCAAGCACAGCAGTCAGACGTTTTTTGTAGTTAATGATGAGGTTTGCACACATGTTAGATGGAATTTTGGCCCACTCCTCTTTGCAGATCATCTGTAAATCATTAAGATTTCGAGGCTGTCGCTTGGCAACTCGGATCTTCAGCTCCCTCCATAAGTTTTCGATGGGATTAAGGTCTGGAGACTGGCTTGGCCACTCCATGATCTTAATGTGCTTCTTTTTGAGCCGCTCCTTTGTTGCCTTGGCTGTATGTTTCGGGTCATTGTCGTGCTGGAAGACCCAGCCACGAGCCATTTTTAATGTCCTGGTGGAGGGAAGGAGGTTGTCACTCAGGATTTGACGGTACATGGCTCCATCCATTCTCCCATTGATGCGGTGAAGTAGTCCTGTGCCCTTAGCAGAGAAATACCCCCAAAACATAATGTTTCCACCTCCATGCTTGACAGTGGGGACGGTGTTCTTTGGGTTATAGGCAGCATTTCTCTTCCTCCAAACACGGCGAGTTGAGTTAATGCCAAAGAGCTCAATTTTAGTCTCATCTGACCACAGCACCTTCTCCCAATCACTCTCAGAATCATCCAGATGTTCATTTGCAAACTTCAGACGGGCCTTTACATGTGCCTTCTTGAGCAGGGAGACCTTGCGGGCACTGCAGGATTTTAATCCATTACGGTGTAATGTGTTACCAATGGTTTTCTTGGTGACTGTGGTCCCAGCTGCCTTGAGATCATTAACAAGTTCCCCCCGAGTAGTTTTCGGCTGAGCTCTCACCTTCCTCAGGATCAAGGATACCCCACGAGGTGAGATTTTGCATGGAGCCCCAGATCGATGTCGATTGACAGTCATTTTGTATGTCTTCCAATTTCTTACTATTGCACCAACAGTTGTCTCCTTCTCACTCAGCGTCTTACTTATGGTTTTGTAGCCCATTCCAGCCTTGTGCAGGTCTATGATCTTGTCCCTGACATCCTTAGAAAGCTCTTTGGTCTTGCCCATGTTGTAGAGGTTAGAGTCAGACTGATTAATTGAGTCTGTGGACAGGAGTCTTTTATATCGGTGACCATGTAAGACCGCTGTCTTTAATGCAGGCACCAAGTTGATTTGGAGCGTGTAACTGGTCTGGAGGAGGCTGAACTCTTAATGGTTGGTAGGGGATCAAATACTTATTTCTCTGTGCACAATGCAAATAAATATATATAATTTTGACTATGTGATTTTCTTTATTTTTTTTTTATATAATCTATCTCTCACTGGTAAAATTAACCTAGCCTAAAAATTCTAGACTGTTCATGACTTTGACAGTGGGCAAATTTACAAAATCAGCAAGGGATCAAATACTTATTTCCTCCACTGTATATATATATATATATATATATATACATATATAAAATGGTGTTGTAACGTTCATATACACTTCAAGCTCAGCCTTGAGTATTGCCTGACTGTAATAGTCTCAAGCTCCTCACCTTATTGAGGATCTAAATGACCAAGGCAATGGTATTATCTTCAGTTTACCAGCTTATGGGTTATTTCTTGTGTCATCATGAGCAGAATGTGTGTTCTAACTGACATTAGTATAAAAATAATAAAGTTGTACTTTGTTTCTGGCCATGATTTTCTGAATTACTTTCTTAGATTTTCACATATAAACAAACATAAGTAGTACGTTTTTCGGGACGTTGGATTTATATGCCACATTTGCACTTGGACGTCTCAATCTGATACAAATTTTCAAGTTGATCTTGCACAGATTTAATACTGCAGTGTTCTGCTCCATCCAATTTTCTATGCACACAGTGATCTGCATAGCGCCAATGTCCTTTAAACACAATTTGTATTCCTGTACGTTTTTATTGTTATCTACAGATACAACAGCAGCTTACTTTATAAGAAAAACTCACAAAAGTCCCGTATTTATTGGTACCTCTATAAAAAAAAAATGATACGGGGTATTATACCCCATATGCGGAGCAGGAAAACAAAGTTCTGTACTGATCCAAGAGAGCCTTACGTGTTGAATAAATGTTCTCTGGCTGGACATTTGCAGCTTCTGCAGAAACAGGCAGAGAAGCGGATGTCCAAGATTGAACATAACTAATAGGGGCTTGACCTAGACACTCAACTAGATCCTCTATTGAGGAGTGAGGGGTTTGACCTAGACACTCGACTAGCTCCTCTATGGAGGAGTGAGGGGTTTGACCTAGACACTCGACTAGCTCCTCTATGGAGGAGTGAGGGGCTTGACCTAGACACTCGACTAGATCCTCTATGGAGGAGTGAGGGGTTTGACCTAGACACTCGACTAGCTCCTCTATGGAGGAGTGAGGGGCTTGACCTAGACACTCGACTAGATCCTCTATGGAGGAGTGAGTTATTTACATCTACATATTAGCATTCCAATTACCCAGTGTTAGGCTATAGTCACGTGTATTTCATGGGGAACTTTGGTTGACGAATTCGTACTGAAGTTCTGCAACAAAGTACAGTGCAGCCGAATTCATAAACAAAGTTAAAAAATATCTGCTGCGGAGCCTAGGCATGCTGGATGTTTTCAGATCTGCAGCATGCCCTGTCTGTTACCGATTTTTACCGATTGTTGCAGTTTACATTGCACTGGGTCAAATCCTCAGCAAAAGGGTTACATGTGGACGGTGGAACAGATTTTGAGTGGGCTTGCGGCAACACATTACATTTACAATAGCCACTGCCCATTCACACTGCGGTGTCTCTGTTGCATCTATAAATCTCGAGAGATACTCCTGATGTATACCTCCGACGTAAGTCTCTGATCTATGATACTGTATGGGCATATAGTTGCATATGTTGCCCATAGGCTACATTGTAGAACAAAAATATACTGCACGGTATATGTTTTTTTTATTGAATATCTTTGCATTGAATTTACATTTATTTTATAGAGCAAAATAGACGGCAGCGACGCATACCAGCCGGATGGATGACAAAAGGACACCCTTTTGGCATCCATTGGGGGAATAGGGTCTTATGGAAAGGTTTGGCTTATGCGCTGGAAGCTTTCCTGGGGCATACGGAGTGTGAATTCAGCCATACTGCTTGTACCAGTGAAGATCATCTTGATGGAAATGACCATCAGGACTTTTTACCCATTAGTTTGAAGAGTTGTGGCCTGTTATTGGACTTTTAGTCTAAATGTACAGAACGATCAACAGATTCCATTGGCAACCATCTGTACATTTAAAAGCAGGCAGTGCCATGTTGTATCCGTTCTATCTCAAGGTCATCTCAGATATATTCTCTCTTGCAATTTTATGTAAAGCTTTATATATTAGGAGTAGTCATTTTATATATTTTGGGCTCTTGATTACTTCTAATGTTCAAGAAAATAAAACAATATTCATCGCAATCCCTTCTATTATTTTATTTTTTAGCTCGTTCTTATGCACAGTAGTTACCCTCCACTGATGCAAAGCAAATCCTGGACCCTGGCTGCTCCATTCAAAGAACAACGTTATCACCGTAATCCAAGTAACTCCATAGCCAATAACTACTCACCTGCAGCCCGTGACCTGAAGATTGGAGAGATATCAAAGAAGATCCCATCTCCAAGACCGAGCACAGCAAAGATGTCACTTAGACACAGAGTAACGCCGAGTATCCTTTTCATTGTTAGAACATCGGTGAAGATAGTCTTATGTGTATGGATGGGTCCATGCATTCTGCACATGGGGTTACTAGTATCACTGGTATTATTTATGAGCATTTCATTCCAATTTATTTTATCCAGTTAATGAATACTAAGGGGTCTCCAAAATGTAGAAATTGCATTGCTGAAAGTGTGTGATTAAAAATGAGCAACCAATCAAATTTCTTCTTTTATTTTTAAACTCTGGAAAAAGAAAAGCTGAAATCTGATTAGTTGCTATGGCAACATTGACACTTTTTTTTCTTAGAATAGTTTTTATACATGGTGCCCATTGTGTAAATGCAGTCCCGGAGGCAAGTTCCTGGGCACCACTCTATATACTTCTAAGTCTCAGCACATCCATAGACTGTCTTTATGGACTTGCATATACAGTGAAGGAAATAAGTATTTGATCCCTTGCTGATTTTGTAAGTTTGCCCACTGTCAAAGAAATGAACAGTTTAGAATTTTTAGGCTAGGTTAATTTTACCAGTGAGAGATAGATTATATTTTAAAAAAAACAGAAAATCAAAATTATATATATTTATTTGCATTGTGCACAGAGAAATAAGTATTTGATCCCTTTGGCAAACAAGACTTAATACTTGGTGGCAAAACCCTTGTTGGCAAGCACAGCGGTCAGACGTTTTTTGTAGTTGATGATGAGGTTTGCACACATGTTAGATGGCATTTTGGCCCACTCCTCTTTGCAGATCATCTGTAAATCATTAAGATTTCGAGGCTGTCGCTTGGCAAATTGGATCTTCAGCTCCCTCCATAAGTTTTCGATGGGATTAAGGTCTGGAGACTGGCTAGGCTACTCCATGACCTTAATGTGCTTCTTTTTGAGCCACTCCTTTGTTGCCTTGGCTGTATGTTTCAGGTCATTGTCGTGCTGGAAGACCCAGCCACGAACCATTTTTAATGTCCTGGTGGAGGGAAGGAGGTTGTCACTCAGGATTTGACGGTACATGGCTCCATCCATTCTCCCATTGATGCGGTGAAGTAGTCCTGTGCCCTTAGCAGATAAACACCCTCAAAACATAATGTTTCCACCTCCATGCTTGACAGTGGGGACGGTGTTCTTTGGGTCATAGGCAGCATTTCTCTTCCTCCAAACACGGCGAGTTGAGTTAATGCCAAAGAGCTAAATTTTAGTCTTATCTGACCACAGCCCCTTCTCCCTATCACTCTCAGAATCATCCAGATGTTCATTTACAAACTTCAGACGGGCCTGTACATGTGCCTTCTTGAGCAGGGGGACCTTGCGGGCACTGCAGGATTTTAATCCATTACGGCGTAATGTGTTACCAATGGTTTTCTTGGTGACTGTGGTCCCAGCTGCCTTGAGATCATTAACAAGTTCCCCCGTGTAGTTTTCGGCTGAGCTCTCACCTTCCTCAGGATCAAGGATACCCCACGAGGTGAGATTTTGCATGTAGCCCCAGATCGATGTCGATTGACAGTCATTTTGTATGTCTTCCATTTTCTTACTATTGCACCAACAGTTGTCTCCTTCTCACCCAGCATCTTACTTATGGTTTTATAGCCCATTCCAGCCTTGTGCAGGTCTATGATCTTGTCCCTGACATCCTTAGAAAGCTCTTTGGTCTTGCCCATGTTGTAGAGGCTAGAGTCAGACTGATTAATTGAGTCTGTGGACAGGAGTCTTTTATACAGGTGACCATTTAAGACAGCTGTCTTTAATGCACAATGCAAATAAATATATAGAATTTTGACTATGTGATTTTCTGTTTTTTTCTCACTGGTAAAATTAACCTAGCCTAAAAATTCTAGACTGTTCATGTCTTTGACAGTGGGCAAACTTACAAAATCAGCAAGGGATCAAATACTTATTTCCTTCACTGTATAGACAAAACACCTCCATACAGGAAAGTCACCGAAATCTTGGCTTAGAGACAGAATTGTCACACAACCAAAATTACTTCTGAATTATACAGATAGTTCTTGGTATAAAGTGCTCAAACAATTGTGTCAGAGTACCCACATAAATGCAATACAGTGCCAAAATAGTAGTAGAAGTAGCAGCAGAGCCAACTACAAAAATGCAGGAAAAAGCAACAGCGCCCCTAAAGGGTAGAAACTTTCTGAAAAGGGCACAGTGAAATGAGAGTAGAAATGTGCTAGCCTGATGGAGTTGTACTGTATTGTAGGCATAGCTTTAATTTTTGTCATATAATGAATATTCAGCCAGTGTCCGAACACCCGTAGTTTGTGACGCACTGCTGGAGTTGGAAGGCTTCTAGCACAGAATAAACTACACCTTTCTGGCGCATAAAATGTGACCTCTAAATGTATCATAAAGCTTTATACTTTTTACTGAGTCTCATTAAAAGCAGTGCATTTCGGGGTGTTAGATAGCCCTTTCTTAAGCTACAGTGACAGCTGTAGACGCCTTCCAACACCAGCGAATTTCTTCTGTATCCCAAAATAATAATGTCCAAATCAATAGACCATACACTGCCCATAGGTGCATAGACCCTGTATGACTGAACATGTCGTTTGTTGCCGCATGGTGCCTCCACAAGGCACCATACTCAACCATAGAGGCAGTGCCCTAACGTGACATGTGTTGGAGCATACTACAATTTATTTACTCATGGAACAAGGAATCCATGAAAAAAAAATCTTGTATAAAATCAAAGGCACACAGAGATGAAGTTTGAGCCCATAGCAGTCGTATGGGTGTCGCATTACTGATCGGTACAACACGGACCCGTAAAACGGGCGTGTGTATGAGCCCTTATTCCAATCCTAACATTGTGCATTTTGAATTTGAGATGCTCTCCTTGCCCCAGCATGTACTAAGGCCTCATGCCTATGGAATCCATAATTACGGATGAAATTGTGGATCCATTCTTTTCTATAGGCCACGGACACCTTTCTGCCTATTTACGGACGTGTGTCCGTGCCGTAGAAAAGATCAGCAAAACATAGAACATTTCCTATTCTTGTCTACAATTGTCTATGGGCGCTACCGCAATTACGGATGGCTACGGAAGTGAATCCGTATTTGCGGACCGTAAAAACCCTTATGGTCGTGTGCATGAGGCCTAACATTTAGTTCTGAGTAGACTATTATATGTCATGGAAGGAGTTAACTATGTCTTTTCGGGGTGTTCTCTGCAGAGATATAATACATCATCTGGTAGCAAAGTGAATTAATGTTTTATAAGTATTGCCTCAAATACATTCTTGCTGATCTGAAGGAAACAAAAAGTCTGCCTTGAGCCAAAATCTTTCTTAGACACCTCCATCTTCAGTAATCGCTTACAAAACATGTTCTCCTGAGACTTGTTTAATTTTTTTTCTCCATAACATGTACTGCAAATCCAATCCACACCATTGCTTTTAAATCTGTTTTATGTGTCGCTTTTTTACTTTTTTTTTTTTTTTTTAATAATAAAGCATTTTGTAAGGGAAAAAAGTGTATTTTTTTTTTTTTTTTAACTTTTAGCTTTTTTTTACTAGTCCCACTAGGGGACTTAACTATGTGATCATCCGATCGCTTTTATAATACACTGCAATACTTTTGTATTGCAGTGTATTACTGCCTGTCCGTGCAAAACGGACTGGCATCTGCTAGGCCATGCCACTGGCATGGCCTAGCAGGCATAACTAGTGGCAGACCTGGGGCCTTTATTAGGCCCCCCCGGCTGCCATAGAAACCGTCCACACCTTGCGATCTCACGGAGGGTGCTGGTGGTGTGAGAGAGGGAGCTCCCTCCCTCTCTCCAAAACCACTCAGATGCGGCGCTCGCTATTGAGCGCGCCATCTGAGGGGTTAAAAGAGCGAGATCGATACTGATATCGATCTCGCCCGTTAGATCAGGGCTGCTTCCTGCTCTCAGCTGCCTCTTGTAGCTGAGAACAGGAAGATTTAACGGCTCCCTACTCTATTTATTCCGATGCGGTGCCATAAAAAGGCTCCGTACATTGCATACCTTGCCATAACATCCGGTACCCGCACACAGCCGGGGCAGCTGATTGGTGCAGGGTAGATAGGTCATCAGTTGTCCGGTAGTGGACAACCCCTTTAATTTGATAACATCGACAACATATAAAAATAGAGTGAAACCTTAGGGCTAGTTCACACTGAGTTTTTTGGCGCTTTTTTGACACGGAAACCGCCCAAAAAAATGACAAAAATTATTTGCATTTTTTTTCCCGCAAGACAAAAAAAAGAAGCGACATGATCTTCGTCTCTGACCTCCCATTGAAATCAATAGGAGGCAGAGAAAGTGTTTTTCGCTGCATTTTTTCCCCCGCAGCGCTCAACGACCGCGGCAGAAAGTGGTGGCAGGGCAAAATCTGCCTCAAAATTTCTTCAGGAATTTTGAGGCAGATTTTTCTGCCTTCAAAAAACTCAGTGTGAACATGCCCTTAGTGGGGTGATCCTCTTAACGAAGACACAGAGTTTTAGGGATTGCAAAATCTGACAAAATCCGGTCCAGATGGTGGGTGGTCTTCTCAAATAAGTGTTTTTTTTTGAGAGGTTTCACAGTAAAAATGTTTAGGATGATAACATATCCAGCGTAAGCTGCTATGACTCATATCATCTATGGCTGTTCTCATACATATACCATTGTACGAACAAGCTGCCGCTTTCCTTAACTAATAGATTCAGCTTCAAAGGATGTTTCATGCATCCCGAAAAAGCCCAAACTGTCTCCCAGGAGCAAATATAACACTGATAGGTAATAGAGCTTCTCACTCAGAGAAATCCTGAAGACTTATAGAGGCATCTTTTCATTTCTTGTGAGATAATTTCTGGAAAATACCTAAAATCTTGTTTATTGTAATATCGCAAAATGTTTTCCGATGTAAACTTATAGAAGTATAAAGAGTATAAATATGAGATTTAACTTGTATTACCATTGTCCTATTCCGTGCCGAAAAATAAATCATTGTTATTATGCAGATGGATAATAGCCAGGCATACTGCTTTAGAACCGCTGTCTGTAGATGAGAACATACCGCAGACCGAGACCTCGACCTATCCAGAGAGCAGGCCTATTACTCCAGAGGAACAATTACAGATTATGTTGCAGCAAGAATCCGATATAGATAAACAACAGGATAAACCCACTCAAAGAGACTTAGAGGTGAGTGTTTATGAAATGCCGTATTATTAAAGGGATAGTACACAAGGACCTTCTGTACAACCTCGCCACCAAATACTGGCTCTTAGCTTAATTTCTCAATAGCTTTTTATCATACCTTTATTGACTAGTTATTCGAGTGACAGATGAAGTCCTTTTACTTTGTTCGAATCATACGAGATTTAAGAACACATTTGCCCCTAATTCAAGGCTTTCGTGAATCGGTAGTTAAAGGCAACTTGTCACTAAGAAGGACATTCATTACCTATGGCCTTTGAATGTGAAACGTGAAGGCACTTGCTGTGTACAAACGGCCAATTAGGATGACACCACTGAGTATACGCTTTAACCCTCTGCCTGCCTTATTATCCACTGAGCAGAGCTGATAGGGCCCACATGTCCCTGTCCAATGTGCTGAAACAGGAAGAGTCTGGATGGCAGGAGATGTTACATGTAAGTTTCTCCAGTGAAATAGTGGTTTTCCATTAATATATCTGGATAAGAGACTATTTAGTGAAAACAGTTAGTGCCCACTAGTCCAACACTATAAGATCCCATCTTCTAGAGAGAGTGATACGGGAAGTTTGCTCCCCTCTACAACACCCCCCCCCTTTTACACTCACCTAAAAGTCAAACAAAAGGTAACCTGTCTGTTAATGACAACCATATACACCGAGTTCCAAATTATTATGCAAATGTTATTTTTCGCTGATTTTCCTAAATAGTCGATGCAAATGACAGTCAGTATAATCTTCAAGCCATCAACCTTTGGAGTATAATGCAAATTTTATTGAACAAATCTAATGATAACAGATTTTTTTTAGAAGTAAAAAACTCAAAATGCACTGTTTCAAATTATTATTCACAACAGAGATCAAAACATTTTAAACATTGTAAAGAGAACTAAAATGGTAATTTATTGAATTTGCAGCATCAGGAGTTCATATTTACAGAAATCAAAAGCTCTTTCAATCCAAAAAAACTTAACAGGCCAAGTTACATGTTAACATAGGACCCCTTCTTTGATATCACCTTCACAATTTTTGCATCCATTGAATTTGTGAGTATTTGGACAGTTTCTGCTTGAATATCTTTGCAGGATGTCAGAATAGCCTCCCAGTGCTTCTGTTTTGATGTGAACTGCCTCCCAACCTCATAGATATTTTGCTTGAGGATGCTCCAAAGGTTCTCAATAGGTTTGGGGTCAGGGGAACATGGGGGCCACACCATGAGTTTCTCTCCTTTTATGCCCATAGCAGCCAATGACACAGAGGTATTCTTTGCAGCATGAGATGGTGCATTGTCATGCATGAAGTTAATTTTGCTACGGAAGGCACAGTTCTTCTTTATGTACCATGGAAGAAAGTGGTCAGTCATATACTGTACGTACTTTGCAGAGGTCATTTTCACACCGCCAGGGACCCTAAAGGGGCCTACCAGCTCTCTCCCCATGATTCCAGCCCAAAACATGACTCCGCCACCTTCTTTCTGATGTCGCAGCCTTGTTGGGACATGGTGGCCATTCAACAACCATCCACTACTCCATCCATCTGGACCATCCAGGGTTGCACGGCACTAATCAGTAAACAACACGGTTTCAAAATTTGTCTTCATGTATTTCTGAGCCCACTGCAACCATTTCTGCTTGTGAGCATTGTTTAGGGGTGGCCGAATAATAGCTTTATGCACACTTGCAAACCTCTGGCGGATCCTACACCTTTAGGTTTGCGGGACTCCAGAGGCACCAGCGGCTTCAAATACCTGTTTGCTGCTTTGCAATGGCATTTTAGCAGCTGCTCTCCTAATCCTATTAATTTGTCTGGCAGAAACCTTCCTCATTATGCCTTTATCTGAATGAACCCGTCTGTGCTCTGAATCAGCCACAAATCTTTTCACAGTACGATGATCACGCTTACGTTTTCTTGAAATATCCAATGTTTTCATACCTTGTCCAAGGTATTGCACTATTTCACACTTTTCGGCAGCAGAGAGATCCTTTTTCTTTCCCATATTGCTTGAAACCTGTGGCCTGCTTAATAATGTGGAACGTCCTTCTTAAGTAGTTTTCCTTTGATTGGGCACACCTGGCAAACTAATTATCACAGGTGTCTGAGATTGATTACAATGATCCAAAGAGCCCTAAGACACAATACCATCCTTGAGTTTCATTGAAAAACTAATAATTAAATGTTTATGACACTTAAATCCAATGTGCATAATAATTTGGAACACGGTGTATACAGATGTAGCAGAGCTTACTTTGTAACTGCAACAAGTTTTTCTTTGCTACATCTGTGTAGTAAAAGTCAACATACCTTGACGGAGTAGGGAATAGCAACTCGTTGATAGGGAAACACAACTGCTGCTACTCCTGGGGGGGGACCCTCTCTTTAATGGCTGCGCCATTGCAAAATAACCTTGTACCAGTGGACCACAGTTTGTGGCCATAGCAGTGAATGAAATAAGGGCTGATTTGGAATATAATGTCTCAATTCATGCGTATTACATGAAGTCTTACAAGAAATTTCCTTTGTGCTTAAGCCTTATAAATCCAGCCAGCCATATTTTCAAGTTTTAGCCATGTGCCAATTCAACAGCTAATTCTTCTAAAGCTTCTATTCCTCTGCCAATCTATATTCATTTGTTCTTGTTTTTCTCAGAACATATCGGGCTTCGATATTGTATAATAAAATAAGGGCTATACTTAACTCTGATGGAGTGGGACAGGCATTGAGGGGGAAACTCTGCAGGACATTTTAAAACGTTCTTGAGGAAATAGGAGTGGGCCACCAGGACGTTTAGAGTCTATGGGCAGTCAGCAACTGGTTAAAGTAATTAATTCTTAAAGACAACCTCCTAATTAAAAAAAGCTAGCCGGGCATTCTGCTGATCACCCTATATTTGGCTTCTCCAGCCGCCGGCGATGCTGTTAATGCGAGGGGGGGGGGGGGAGAAACGTCTGGCTGCTGCAGGGGAAATGTAGCATTACATTCCCGCCATTCAAATGAATGCCAACCATGTAATGCATGGATAGACTAGGTCTGCCATAGGGGCTCTCCGTTCTGGCTAGTCCCAAGCAGGGGACCTTCTCTATGAAGTCCATGTGCCCTAGTAGGACATATAGACAGGGGTTCTAGTTGTGAGATTATTGATAGGAAGAGTGGGATTATTGATAGGAAGCAGTGATCCCTAATTAAAAGTTTCTGATACATTCACATACATGTTGACTTCCCTTTATCCCCGGTACGTGACATAATTTCCACTAAGTGTTATGAGTCAAAGAAATCTTACAGAAAGTGAATCAGAAGTTTACTGAAAAAGAAACTTTGTCTAATCACGGGGTCCTCACTAGAGATAAATCGTCATGATTATAACTGTGCTTAACTAGAAGGGAATTTACATAATGAGAACAGCTCTTCATTTGGGGAAGCTCGATACACATCACAACAAGCCAATACGATTAGATTTATATGCACGAATTAGTCTGCTGAATCTTTTGATCATTGAACAATTTGCATACCAAAAATATCATTCCCTGCTCAAGATTTAAAGTTTATATTCTACCCTATTAATGTTTCATAACTGTATGATAAAAGTGGGGAATTATAGATTTCACATGGCTTGTCACTAAGCTTTACAATACGGCGGAGTATAAAATCTGCATGCTTCTGGAAAAACTCATCAAATTTGCTGTTCAGGAGTATTGAAAAAACGTTTTGATAACCCGGTGGTAGAAGTATTGGCTGCCACCCATGATTGCCAAACATCCAAATTGCCCTTATATTCAACATGCTGAATATACTTTGAAAACATTTAAAAAAAAATTCAAAGAGGGCAACTCATGGACAATTATTAGAGCAAACTGCCCATTAAGTATTGTAACCATTTTTAAGCTGTTGTTAGCTGAAATGGACACTAACTTTTTAAACAACTGATGCTAATCTAATAGTATACCTATTGTAATTTACTTACTGTTAAAATGTAGTTGTTTTATCCATGCAAATTCCGTGTGAAGTTAATGCCACTAGGTGTCTCCCATCCTGTAATTTGCTGTCCACCCCCTGTTGTCAAGCATTGGGCGACCCTAGTTACAAAGCAGAAGAGACGGCTACAGAAGGTGGGGGTTGTCTCTCTTTACTTCCTGGCTATAACTTTCTATGGAAAGGGGAGGGGGGAGCAGAAGGAGGGAGCAGAGAGAGAGTATGACTCAACGACACGAGCGGCATGTCAGTCTATGGAGGGGAAGGGTGTCTATGGAGAGCAGAGTGAAACACACAGACGTGATGGGAAGATTTTGTATCTCACCCCACTGCTGGATTCTCAGCTATACTGCTCATTACAGTTGTATAATGTCCTCCATGCTGCAGCTTGGATATATATATATATATATATATATATATATATATATGTGTGATAGATAGAGATAGGAGAGCAGTATTCTCTGCCCACTATCTCAGAGAAAAACTGAGAATTAGAGATGGAGCCTGCAGAAGGGAAAACTGCTAAATAATGCCATATACAAGTCATATAATGGCCAGAAATAGTGTTTATTCCTCATGTACACATATGATATATTATTCTGAAAAGTCACCTGAAAAGGTAGGTACACTCTAACTACTGACAAAGCCCATAGTAGGTACAGTACTGCAATATTCAGTGATGTGGGAAATCTATTTTGTATTTTTTAAATCTATTCCCATCAGGAGCCAGCGGTAAGCTTCTTTAAAAGGGTTGTCTTATTAGAACAATCCTTTTTTTTTTTTAAATATAAGCCGGCCCATTGATCAGCTGATTATAGCAGATCCCGGGTTCAGGGACTCCTGGCGATAACAACTGATCGCTGAGAGTTTCTGACCATATCTGTCCAAATGTAATATTACATGGCGGCCAGTCAAATGAATGGCAGAAACTTTAATACATGGATGCCCAGGCCCGCCAGAGCGGGTGCTGCTCTTTATTAGCAGCTCTCTTCTCTGGCTCATTGGACGGCTCCCAAGGAGTTAACCCTCCTCTATCTTTCTAATAGGGCACATGGAAAATAATTGTAAAAATGATTCCTCAAAATCTTCCTTAAAATCCCTTTAAGATGAAAAGTCCATTGTACCTAAGCTATATAAAATTCATTTTTGTATACAATAAGGCCACTAAAATGAAAATAGGACTCAAAAGGTGCTTGCTTATGTTGGCCACAGACAGAGAGCTCAGTCCACGTGTCATGTGAAAGTCATAATTTTTTGGGATATGATGGTCCAGGAATAGAAGAAATATTCAATATGCCCATTATGCCCAAAAAGTCTGTCCAGCAAAAGGGAATTCTGAGAAATCACTTCTGCCTATAGAATAACGCAGCTAAGAGAATGGTCATACTCAGCAGACATGTGGCAAGTACTTCCTGGGTAAGGTGATGAAAACTTCTGTCCTGTGAAAAGGCAGAATTATTTTAAATTAAGTAGCAAAGTAACTTCATGTGAATGGGAATTAACTGCACTGCCAGACCACGTTCATGGACGAGAGTGGCGCTGTTTTTGTAAAAAAAAAAAAAAAAATGCAGACTTTTTTTCTCATCCTGGACAATCCCTTCAACAGGGGAAAATGTGTCATAAAATCTATTACACTTATATAAAAATGGAAAGAGGGTCTTGTGTTTGCTTACTATATGCTACTTTTATTAAATAATTCTGCCATGTCATGGTAAAGGTTGGTAAAGATTCTCAATGCCTTTCCTAGGAAGTACAATGTCCCCAACTCTGTTTCTTTCTTGGCAGAAGGTATTTCTTACAATTCACTTCTGCTGGGCATACTTCTTTCTTTTGTGCCAATCTCTAGCATAGGCGGTGGGAATTACATGTGAGCAGGCCAATCAGATATAAGTTGCTGCTAGTCAAAAACGGAGCAGCATGTAAGAATGGAAGATGTAAATGTAGTACTGTGGCTGCGACTATAATGGGGACATGGCATAGTAATGGGGGCACTGTGGCTGCCTCTGCTATGAGGGCACTGTGGCACATAAAAAAAATGACACTCCCTATTTCCCATCTACAAATGTTGGGAGGTACGAACCCACTACTCTCTGCATTCCCAGCAGATTTAGATCCCCATGTACATACTGTATATTTATCTCCAGGACTGAATGGCATTAGGGGAACACAGGGAATCCTTTGTTTTAATGTATTTTCGGTCGAAGATTTTTAGCCTCCCCTTATGAGATCTTATCACATTTTTAGAACTTAATATTTACATTTATTAAGCTCTGCTTTTATATAAAGGGATCGTTACAGGGAACGAGAAGTTAAAAACGATGGTACCTATACAAAATAGTAGTATATCCAAGCAAACTACATCACATTCTTATATAAATGATTTATATTTCAATAACATTTCATACATTGATCCCTTATTTTGTATAATATACACATGGACCGAAGAATTTAAGTTTGGTGTTCCTAATATCCACTTGGTCATAGTTCTGGTTGCAGAGAATATTATCACTTGGTGATCCACATGAAGTATTTAACTAATAACTTTTATTCCAGATTATAAATTGGCTCATAAATCAAAGCTACATCGTGCTTCTCTAGGGTTAATAAGATACAAAATGACAGATGCTTTGGAAAATGCTCTTCTTTCATACACATCCTATGATTGTCTTTCCTTATGCTACATGCTAAACAACAATCTTGGTATTTGTTTCAGAGGTATTCCTACTACATACACCATGGGATTCAGACGGAAATGCTGGCACCCCAGGAGAAGGAGCAGATGGACAGAATCTTAACAAGTGTTCCTAGCCAGCTCCTAAAAAACCCGGCTCTAGAGAAATTGCTTCAAGAAATAAAAGAAGAGATTGGAAATGATTACTACATGAGCCTTAGGAAAAGTATTGGTAAGAATTAATTCTTCATTGTTAGTCCCCTTATAAAAGGAATCAAATAAAATCATTTAGTGTTTATGTAAAAATGCCTTAGGGTCCTATTAGACGGCCCGACGTGGGCCGTGTAAACGAGCGCCGATCAACGAGACAGTTCGGCGCTCGTTTGCTCCTACAGAGCATTGATTGCTTATATATAGGGATGAGCGATCGTTACTCTGATCGCTCATCCCAATGCATTTCCATCATGTCGGCTGCACAGGGAGATGTGCTGCCGACAACGGTAATATTTATTGCCGCATAAATAATACAATCAGCCGATGAACGAGCATTTGCTCATTCATCGGCTGATCATTGCCCTGATTGCACAGGGCAATGATTGGGAACGAGTGTTTATATGAACGATCGTTTGCCCGATCATTGGCCCGCGTAATAGGGTCTTTAGTTAAGTCCTATTTTTTCTCGCATATATATAATCTACATGACACAGATCATTTGAAAGAAGATTTTTTTCGTTGAAACAGAAATGCTTAGTTCATAATTTGTCAAACGTGTGTAGGCATACAGGGATAGGACTCCAGTTATCCCGTTATTGCATATTACTTTAGGCAAATACTTTTAGGGCATATTGATGTAATAGAAGAGGGTCACAAACTTGGGCCTCCCCAATTAACAAAAACGGAGAGCTAGTGCAAAGAGAGGATTTCCCCTCAGCAGGAACCTTCTTGTCTGCGCATGACATTATTGCTGTGAGGCCTTACAAACGGTTAGGGGTTGTCCAAAAGGGACAATCACGTTAAACAAAATGTAAAATTAGATAATAGGAACCTAAGAAACCACATACATTCTTTTTTCAATCTTATATCCAACATACATATGACCCGTGTGTAAAAGTAACTTACAATATATAATAATCTTAATAACTGCTTGCACCACCTCTAGCAGGAATCATTGCAACTAGATATTTGTTTAATATTCTACTCGCAAATACTTTTCATATCACAGTATGGCGCTTAGCAGAATTACCCACTGTGGAAAGCCGCTCTCATATGCGGTCACCACCTCTTTATAGCTGTCCATACCAGACGATGCAGCATCATCAGCTCCTACGATGGCGTGTACGCAGATTTTAATTCATCACAGATAGAGTACAGACTGGTACAAGGTTTCATTAAATGTATTTATATACTGGTCCACAATTAATATTCTGCCGCTGTTGTTTGCCCATGAACTTTCCTGACAAACCAAGACTGACAATTCTGATTGATGAATCAATTACTAGAAATTATTAAACATGTAATATTGCTGCAGATCAGGCTCTTCTGTGATCTCCGCAAACTGAACTCAAGAAATTGAATAAAGCATATTACAATCTCAAGGACTATTAAAAATTCATGACCTTCAAGTCAATAGCTCGTCTGACCTATTTACTGCTGCTCAAGCTTAAATAGCAAGAAAAGTTAAACACCGATCTATCAAGTCAATTAATTTCTTCCAAATTTAAATCAAGTAGTGGTTAGGTTTGAAATCACAAATTCTAATGGACTTCGCTTCCAAAGTGTGATGGCTTTTAACACATGCTTCACTGTTCTCCTGGAAAAAGTGAGTCCTCTTAGACTCCAGAAGTCCATGTATTTTTCCTGCTGAGTCTATTTTATATAAGGAGTGTATATATACGAGGTCAGAAGAAGCGCCTCTGAGCGCGAAACAGTCTGTAGCCCTAACTGTCTGTTCGAGCTCCCTCCGTAGCCCTTGTTTGATGCCGAAATAAAGGATTTTTCACTACATCTGGGTGAGTGGCACTTGTTTTTCTCCTCTATCCTTGTTATGCTTGACTTTGAAAAAATTGTTGAATTTCCAGCACAGTAGTGCCCACTCCTTATCCCCATGACGTTATATAAGGAGTAGTCTCGAAGTGCGGTCTCTCAGAGGAGTGGAGCCAAGCGATGGATCAGTGAGTGAGTGGCCACCCCGTATAAGTAATGGGGTCTGAAGGTTGCTGGGGTCTGCTCTGAAGGGCACTGGGATCTGAAGGTTGCTGGGGTCTGCTCTGAAGGGCGCTAGGATCTGAAGGTTGCTGGGGTCTGCTCTGAAGGGCGTTGGGATCTGAAGGTTGCTGGGGTCTGCTCTGAAGGGTCCTGGGATTTGAAGGTTGCTGGGGTCTGCTCTGCAGGGCGCTGGGATCTGAATGGTGCTGGGGTCTGCTCTGAAGGGCACTGGGATCTGAATGGTGCTGGGGTCTGCTCTGAAGGGCACTGGGATCTGAAGGGTGCTGGGGTCTGCTCTGAAGTGTGCTGGGGTCTGCTCTGAAGGGTGCTGGGATCTGAAGGGTGCTGGGGTCTGAAGAATGCTGGGGTCTGCTCATTTATAACGGTTGCAGTGAACTATATATGAAGAGATGGGGCATATGTAAAAAAATTAGATGCACTACAATTTGTACACCCTCGCCAAATTTTCTACGTTGTCATTTTTCTCAAAAGGAGCAAAGTATGTTTTATCTTTCATCATTTAGAAGTGTGCCAATCCTTTTTTAAATGGTTACTTTGTGTATTAACACTATGCTGGCAAATTTATTAAAAGTGCACAATTTTTGGCATTAGAAGTGGACGTCACATGTTCCTAATATGTAACATTCTCAGGAGGGAAGCAGGGATAGAAAAGAATCAATGATTAACCTCAAGGGGTCCTTCAGAAGTGTAAGTAATCAATTCTATACGGCATGGTCAGGATATAGCCATAGGCATCAATAATCTTATAGCTATATTCCTATATTATTGTTAGTGTGTATCTGATGCTCTACCTGTCATCACATGACCTGAAGGCAAAAAGACAAATATGATTTGAGTAAAGAAACAAAAAATATACTAGAACACAAAGTTCTAAAATGTAACTTTTAATATATTATTTAACATCATCTGATGCGACAAAAACAGATAACACAACCTGTGATATGATAATTGCCCAGGAAAATATAATAAAAGATGTTACACTAAAAGGATCCTATGAGTTATATTAAAAAAATAAACTCCTATGATACTAGTAAACACCATCACAATCTCAAGGGGTCCAGCTTTATATAGAATTTTAACCCTGTATAAAGCAGTAAACCTGTCCTGATAAGGGGGAATCCATCAGGGACCAGGTGGGTGGCCTGGTCCTGCTGGCCGCCAGTGTCTTCTGTGTGTGTCCCCTCCTGCTCGCGGCCGTATGGTTCCTAGTGCAATTCAAAAACTCCTCTGTCAATCCCTGTTTGCTCCTGGACTATTTAAAGCACCTCCACTATTCGTCTGGTGCCTAAGCAACTTTGGGTCAACCAAGCGGTTTCCTTCAAAACTTCCTGTTTGCATTTTATTCCAGTCTGAACTTGCTTGCTATCTGTTATCAGCCTGTATCCAGTTATCTATTACCAGCCTGTATCCAGCTATTCGCTACCATCCTGTATCCAGCTATTCGCTACCAGCCTGTATCCAGCTATGCGCTATCAGCCTGTATCCAGCTATACGCTATCAGCCTGTATCCAACTATCCGCTACCAGCCTATAAACAGCTATGCGCTACCAGCTTGTATCCAGCTATCCGTTATCAGCCTGTATCCAGCTATCCGCTACCAGCCTGTATCCAGCATTGCGCTACCAGCCTGTATCCAGCGATCCACTACAGTCTGCATCCCGCTGTTTACTGCTTGTCTGTACCCAACTATCTGTGACGAGCATGAAGCTTCCTGCCTTTTACGAACTGTGTCGTCTGATCCGCCAAGGTACCATCTGCCAGTGCATGTACCCTTGGTGTGCTATACCTAGTATCCTGGTCCAGCCGCTACTCTCACCGAAACCACCCCAAGACCTGCTAGCCTCCCCATAGCGAAGCCCAGATCCCCATATGGGGGTTAAAGGGTGAATACTGGGGAGACTGCTTAGAGAACGCCCTTAGAGGTGGCCCTAAGCCAAACCGGTAGAGTAGCCTAGTGGGTCAATAACCTGCTGGTCCTAACACCCTGTATATAAAGTTAAATATGTCTCAATGTCTTTCCCCAAGGTAATCAGAGGACTAGAAAATGTGTGGGCATATACTGTTGAACCAGCCTAATTGAATTGTTACAGAGTAAGCCTATAGAAGATACAGTATCATGGGCCACCTTTGTTCTTTTTTATCCCTGTACAAACTTTTCCTAGTCCTCCACTGCTCCAAACACCCATTTCGTTTTTACCTTATTTTCTCTAACATTGTAATACATCTCTCATGCTGAGCTCTTACATTATTCTCTCTGTATGTAGCTCATCCTGAGAGCAGCGTACATAAACATGACTATATAAACTAATAGTCACATGTACAGCCATCATCTCCAAGATCTCCCCTAGTGGATCATATAGGTATTACATGGATATTACAATGTTAGAGCAGTCCTTCTTCATAAAAAATCTTGGAAACTCTAATGTTTTTTCTTTATGGCATGAAGTGTTACATCCGATAGCATGCTTCAGGATAGTTATCTCTGTTTTATGCAAAGATTTCCTGAAATCTGTGATGTTTGAAATAAAAGCGCATTGCAAATCCCACAACACGGAGAGAACAATGTTCTCTATACACTTGAAGAGGAGTGAAGGTCTGCTGAGAATAAAGCAAGATACAACTATCCTCCTGATCATCACGCTCTTACAGTTTGGGCAACATAGTGTATTAAAGTGCTACGGTAAAAAGTCCTGTTTCCCAATTTAAATTCACAATCACATTCTGAAAGTCAAGCAATTAAATCTTTATTGTAGACATTACCTTACATAATGGGTCACAAAGGCACAAGTTAATGGCATGCAATTTGGCTGCCTACAAAGCTCATCTGTGTTTTAATATTACTGTACTGTGCTCCATAGATGTGCATTGCGGTGCTGTAATAGTCTTCCCAAAAAACAATTTGCGTAGTCCAGACCCTGAGAAAAAGTTGTGATCTTTGAAGCCACATCCATCACCTGTTCTCTGCTAACATAATGGATCCGATTTACTATTGGTGCTGCGTCAAAATTCTGGTCTGAGTTGCATCTTTTGTTTGGTGCAAATCATTTTAGACACATTTATTAATAAAACGCGTAAAAATAAATAGATGTATGTAACTCGTCCACCTGGGGGTGGGGCTTAGCGGGAAAAGGGCGTGGCTGAAGATGTGTGAAATTGCGCCCAAATTTTGGTTAAAAAAAGTGATCTAAAGTAAGCCAACCAAGAAGTGGTATAAAGTTGTGCCTAAAGGTGCGCCAAATTAATAATTCAGCATGAACCAGTGTGATAAATTTTGCGCATCTAGTCTTATTTTAAGGCCCTGTTCACACCTGCATCAGGGGTTTCTGTTGTTCTGCTCCGTCAGAACAAGGGAAAGACGAAAGCTACGGTTCCGTTGCACCACAGAAACCTCCGACGCCCGATGGAACCCATTGACTTTAATGGGTTCTATTGGTTTTCCGATGGGGTGTCTGTGATTTTAGCAGGAACAATGGCGCAGAATGCTATCCTGTAATCTCGGCCGGATCTGCGACGGAGGCCCCTAACGGAGCCTCCAACGCAGATGTGAATGAGGCCTTAGCTGTCTGAATTCACAACACTATTAGTAAATCTACCCCATTGTGTCCTAAACAATTTTGAAAACTGTAAATGGTTTCTTTAGTTTTACAGAAATATATTGGTACATTGTAGATTTACAAACTCTGATAATCCGGCATCCTCTGGACCGCTGAGGTGCTAGATGATCTGATATACCAAATCACACAAAAGACACGTATATGAACGTGCCAGCTTTTCAGTGGCTCCTGCAGCTTTAGTGTCAGAACATCATCACTGGCGCTTGTGCAGGCTTATCAGTGTGATCTTCAAGATCTGCCAGGACCCACAAAGTGCTGGACTATCAGCAACCAAGGGTTTTTTAAACAAGTCGTGGTGAACCTGATGCATTATAACTCAAATTCGGCCTATGAGTCCATCCTATGGTGGTACAACTTATTCAGCCAGGAGTAAGAGATAAACATAGATACATACAAATATAGGGTTCATGTACATGGTCATATTGAAACCTAGTATTTGGCAAATCTTTCAGATGCCACAATGCCACATGAGAAGACTGATGGGACTCCTGGGGCATTCTAAGGGTATGTTCACACGGCTTATTTTCGGCCCATAAACGGCCGAAAAACGGCCAAAAATTAGAAGCAGAACATCTCCAAACATCTGACCATTGATTTAAATGGGGAAAACGGTGTTCTGTTCCGACGGGGCGTTTTCTTGAGCCGTTTTTCATTGACTCCATAGAAAAACAGCTCTAAAAACGGTCGTAAACACGAGTTGCTAAAAAAACGGCTTTTTATTAGGTTTTTTATTAAGCATGTGAACATACCCTAAGGGTCCTTTTACGTGGGCCCGATAGGGGCTGTGAGAACAAGCTCCGATCAACAGACAGCTCATTGATCGGTTATGTATGAGGACAAGCGATCATTGCTAAGATCGTTCGTCCCCATACATTTCCATCATGTCGGCAGCATATCTCACTGTTTACACAGGGAAATGTGCTGCCGACTAGGGACCATTTTATTGGCCGCAGAAACTAGTAGATCAGCTGATGAACGAGCATTTGCTCGTTCATTGGCTGATCGTTCCCCTTTTTACACAGGACAATGATCGGGAATGGGAGTTCATATGATGGCTTGTTTGCCGGATCATTGGCCCATGTAAAAGGGCCTTAAGGATTCAGCTATCACGCAATGTTATGCAGAGAAGATACGTTGGGGAGCAGGTCCCACACCTGTAGAATAGCTGAGTGTTTATCTAGTCATTATTCACAGTAGTATACTTTCTAATTATTGATCTATAAGATTACGGCTACTAATGAGGCACAGACTGTTTAGATCTGCTCATCTGTACACTCGGATACGTCCCCTGATATCTATGTACACATCCCACCCATATAGAAAAGCTTCTGTAAACAACAGCCTTCTCCTCCCTTTATCTACAGAAAGAGTATATGCGGAATGAAAGCACTGTATGTACTCTTATTTATATGAAGAAAAACACTACAACCTGCTTCAGGTACAAGGCCTTTCCACGTGTCTTTTCCTAGTAAAATATCTCGGCAAGCGTGATGAGATTTCTTTTGCCGAATGCCCTGTAATAAAATGTTGAATCCCCTTTTTGGTACAGTGAGTTCTTCTTACAGTTTTTGCAGTATGTTCAGCATTCTCTGTATGATGAGACAAGATTAACCATTTAGGAAAACGTATATATGTGTATGTGTGTGTATATGTATATATATATATATATATATATATATATATATATATATATATATATAAATAAGTATCTGTATGGGTTCATTGTATACATTATCAGCATAAAGATGAGCTCTCAGTGGGTTATGGATCAAAATAAACCGGGAAAGAGCATAGTCCAAAATAAGGCACACTTGTCTTTATTTCCCGACCCTGCGATCTACATATAAGGAACGCTTTTCAAACACGATGACCTATAGAATAATAAACTCGTCCTCATCTGAGCACTAAACCAAACAATGAGAATATTAACTGCACCAAGTCAGTGGCGGATTAAGTAGACCATGGGCCCTGGGCTGTTATCCAAACTTGGGCCCCCCTTCCTCACCGCCGCCCTGCCGCGTCGTAACTATTTTTAACACTACCTTTTTGGGCAAGCATTGTTACGATTTCCCTTGTCACAGCGCGGTGTCCCTACATACTGACAGTATCACACTGTGCAGGGACACAACCTCCTGACAAGGGGAATTGTCTATCAGTCCTGGACTGCAGAAAGACTTTTTGTGAAATACAAGGATTTCCTATAATAAACATGTCAGGAGAGGTGACAGATTCTCTATAAATCTAGTGACTCACAGGTGACGACGTCTCAGATTCTAGTAGTTTTTTTCCTCTTTTCTTCTCCATCCGGTCCAGCGCTCATGACGACTTCTCCCGGCCATGACTCATTTCTGCAGAATTTGCCACTCAGACGTCTCCTCACTTTTCCAACATTTCCACACCTATAAACGAAAATAAAGTTATTATGGTGCCACATACTGTGCCCCTAAATATAATAGCACCAAACACTGCGCGCCTGAATATAATACCACACACTGTAAAAGGCCACATACACACAGCCCCCTCCCTGTACATAGTGCCACACACAGCCCCTGTAGATATTACACACCCCCATAGATATCGCCATACACAGCCCCCTCTATATATCACACATCCCCCTCGTAGAGAGCGTTACACACAGCCACCTATAGATAGTGCCATACAGCCCCCCTGTAGAGAGCGCCACACAGCCCTCCCCCTCTTGTAAATAGCACCAAAAAGCCCCCCCCCCTATAAAGAGCGCCACACACATACCACTGTGGATAGCACTACACAGCCCCCCCTTGTATATAGTGCCACACAGCGCTCCCCCTTGTATATAGTGCCACACAGCGCTCCCCCTTGTATATAGTGCCTCACAGCGCTCCCCCTTGTATATAGTGGCACACAGCGCTCCCCCTTGTATATAGTGCCTCACAGCGCTCCCCCTTGTATATAGTACCTCACAGCGCTCACTCTTGTATATAGTGCCACACAGCGCTCCCCCTTGTATATAGTGCCACAAGGTTATGTACACTTTTAAAAACTTTATATTATATATATATATATATATATATATATATATATATATATATATATATATAGTATGTGTGTGTATCAGTGTGATTGATTGATTTTATTAAAAAATATTTTAATTTTTTGAGATACAGCTGCTTTGTATCCTGTATCCGTCAGGTCAGCAGGACTGACAGGATCAGTGACATGCAGGATCCACCTCAAATCTATCACATCTAAGATTATAATTTAGCGCAGGACCTGTTTCACTGATCCCGTCAATCCTGCTGACCTGACGGATACAGGATACAAAGCAGCTGTATCTCAAAAAGCGAAAATATTTTTTAATAAAACGTAATTACAAAGTTTCACCAAACACACATTTTTATTAAAAATAAATAAAACCGACGTGATTTTTGCGATGTTTTTTCCATAGATAATGCAGGTTTCATTTTTTATCATTTTTATACACACCTTTTTTGCTATTTTAGAATTTTTATTCATAAAGTTTGAAAATAATAGTAAAAGAATAAGCTTTTTTACGTTTCAGCTATTTTTTTTGGGTAATAACATAGTTTTACCCTAAAATAGACCTTTTATTTGTGATCGTCACTGTCTACCGTAAATTTTTATATATTACATGTCTATATTAGGGTAATTGGGTCAGCGCTAACAGCACTAACGGCACCCGGCGATCATGTGACCAGTCACATGATCACCGGGAGGAATAGAGACAGCGCCGCTGCTGCTGTCTCTATTCCTATACACAGCGTTCATTGAACGCTGTGTAAAAATACATCAGAGAAGACAGAAGCAGCGAAAGCTGCTTCTATCCTCTCCTCAGGGTCCCCGGCAGTCACTGACAGCCGGAGACCCGACATTCAGCTGCCCGATCGCGCGGGCAGCAAGTTAAAACCCGAGCCGTAGAAAGTCTATGGCTCGGGTTTTAAGGACCCGTCCCTGACCGCTGGCCGTAAAAATACATCCAGCAGTCGGGAACCAGTTGAGCATGATAAGTCAACTAACCTAAGCGCCGGTGACCGCCCGCCCGGCTCTTTTCTTGCAGCTTTGGAGTAACAGAACAGCCGTCCGTCGCTGTTCTGTTACTCAATGGCGGCGCCCGCACTGTCAGGGAGGCGTGTCCTACTCCTGGATCCCGGCCAATTCCCTGCTCCTCCCCATCTTCGGAAGTTAGCAGCGCTAGCGCGCTCAATAGGTTTACAGGTCGATGTGCGGTTCGGGCTGCCATGGGCCCCCTGCGAGCGTCGGGCCCCGGGCGGCCGCCTGAATCGCCCATATGATAATCCGCCACTGCACCAAGTGCCTTACTACCAGGCCGTGTGGACGCAGATTTATTTTACGATTGGTAGACACTCGCAAGCGTAGCAGCCACATGCACATAGAAGAGCATATATCAGGTGTCAAGATGATGGTGCCTTCTAGAGGCAGGGAACGAGCTTACAACCTAGATCAAGGTAGCTGGGAAGTTCAGAGCTGTTCTTCTGTGCTAGATACATGATGGTTTTTGGCCACAGTGCAAACGCTATAACCCGGCCATAATCATAAATGATGTTATATGCAATGATTTCATGTACACTTGTACGTTCGTATCGTGAGATGGGCTGGTGTGATTATATTTGTGCAGTTAGCATGACATGTAATTGTGCCCCTATGCTGCCAAGTTATAGCCTTGCTGTGCCCAGAGATATAGACACTATAGCAATTCCTGTAAAAGAATTAACATGTACAATCAGCTAAGCTGCGGATCTCCACATGTCTATGCTAATCTTTCCATACCATTTTTATATTCAATAAGGAATTAAAGAGAGCAACGGTTTTATTTGAAGTACTTAATAAATGTAGTATATAAACCTCCCAGTAAGGGCCGTAATTACAGACCCATTCATTTCTATTGTCCACGGAAACCTTCCCGTATGTTTACAGGAAGATGTCCGTGCCATAGAAATGCTCCGCAAAAGATTGGACATGTCCTATATTTTGCTTTTTACGGACCATTCTCCAATAACTTATATGGGAGCACGGCCCGCAAATGTGGTTGGCTGTCCGCGGCCCGTGATCATGGAACGGTTGTGTGCTTGGGGCCTAAAGATGCAATGTCTTTTTTTTTATACAAAAATCCTTCCAGGCAGAATCATACATTATCATGGGAAGAATGGGTTTGTATTAAAGTAGGATTGATATTATAAGGGGTTTAATCAAATGTGGTTGGAAAGAGATTTTCACTTTAGCCTTAGTAGAATATGAGATTACTGTGTCAGTAATGCAGCACACTATAATATTTTATAGCATCTTTCTTGTAATAGAGACTAGGTGCAACCTGCATAGTCCATGATGGATTATTCTGAAAATTAGAAAGTGGAACATCTGAGTTCTTAATATGCATCAATATTTCTGCACGGCTATTATCATTGCTTCTTGTAACATAAGGGTATGTGTAATCATATAGCTGACCTGCATAATCCCATAGTACCAGAGAATGAAGGGTTTAATGCTGCCGCCAGTAGCTTTGGATGGATACATGGAATATGTATTTTATTAGCCACTATATGCCAACACGTTCCTGCCTAATCTTGACAAAGTTAACTATTACCTATAAACAACAATATATATAGTATTATATGTGAAGAGAATAAGAGTATGCTTAAAGTGTAACTCAACTTTTGTCAGAAGTTTTGATCGGTGGGAGTCTGAGCACTGAGACCCCCACCGATCGCTAAAACTAAGCTGCAGAAGCGCTCGGGTGAGTGCTGTGCCGCTTCGTTTCTCATCGGCTTTCTTTGGAAAAGCTGAGCTAGCAAGGTACAGACTCATACACTTTCTATTGAACCCGTACACCGCTCACTCTAATTTCCGAGAAAACCCGTTCAGAAACTAAGCGGCACATCGCTCACCCGATTGCTTCTGGCGCTTCGTTTTAGCGATCGGTGGGGGTCTCAGTGCTCGGACCTCCTCCGATAAAAATTTCTGACATGTCAAAAGTTTTTTAAACGTTTAGTTACCCTTTAATAGTGGAAAATTCCTTATGCCATGCAGAAATATACGTAAGGAGCATTTTCTGCCATATACGCCAAGCAGCTTTACGTTATGCCATTACAAATTCATTCAAGTGGGCAGTGCAGCATTTTTAGGCCCAGAGTTCTAGTTCTTACTGTACTAGCCGAAAGAGTCTTCAGTTAACATGCAAAGAGACCGTTCCTACTTGGGCAGTGAATAAATCTATATTTGAGCTTACCAGTAGGAGCGCATGCATCAGTCAGACCAGTGTGCATGTACGCTATAATCCCATTTCCAAAAGTGAGACATGGAACTGAACAGAAAAGAAAAAAGGAACACATTTGTGCCATCACCACATTCAGTGGCCACCCCTATTTTAAAACATAAGCACCCAATAAGGTGATGGCTAGTAGTGTGTCCCCATTTCAGGGCAGGTGCTTTTTTTTAACAAATGAAATATATTAATGGCACATTATGAATAGATGTTTTATGTAACATCATATTCCACTGTAAACAAAGCAATCTGAATATATTAGGTTATTCTTATACATAGGGGTTTTACATTCCCTGACTTCCAACTCCATTCCCATCACTATTCCTATCTATATCTTACTCTCATATTAGCATCTAACCTCATGGTCTATTATTCATTATATGTCATCTCGATTTCTTGTACCTAATCGCCATACAACTTAGGCCGAATTTAGACAACCCTAGTATATGTCCGTGTGGCGGCCATGGAAACAACGGCCATCACATGGAAGCATGTATTTCAATGGGGCCGTTCACATGGCCGTTGTTTCAATGGACCGTGTGAAGGGTCCGTTGAAAAATAGAACATGTCCTATTTTGTTCCGTTTTCACAGAGCCCTCGGTAGACTCAGGTCTATGGGGATCCGTGAAAATGGGACCCGCACGGGTGCAACTCGGACGTGAAAAAGGGCAGTTTTTCACGTCCGAGTTTGCACTCATTCATGTGAATCCTGCCTTACTTGTATTATATCTCTATTTCATCTAGTATTTTTATGCCCTGTCAAGGAACTGCCGGTCTAATATTTTCAAATCCAATTCCCAGCTGTTTAATGGTGAGAATAATGGTTTTTTTTTTCTATTTCCTAGTTGATTATATCCTAAAGGATCCAGAAGAGGGAGACAGACTATTTATTGACAACATTCCACGTTCGTTTCCTCATTACGTAATTCGTGCCCCTGTTCCTTGGCACTCTTCTTACAGTGATACCCATAAATGGAATGAGGATCACCTTTTCACCACGAACCCCATGATGTTGTCTTTGCAAGAACTTTGGATTTCTCAGTAAGCAATTTCATTCTTTGTTTTGAAGCTACTTAGAAAAAATAAAGATCTGCACTGATCAGGCCAGTCAGTGGGCATTGACACAATAGATCGCTATATAATAGGCTCCGTGCACACGACTCATCCTGTACGGCAGCACACTGAGTCCCTGTGGTCCCTACAGGGATGTATGGTGCCGTAATACGGTTTTGTAAAGCTCGGAGGCTGTACAGAGCTATACTATGGCAATGTGTATGAGCTCAGAAGCATTATAGATTCATCCTTTGAAACACTGTTGTCCCTAATGGCTATGTCACTGAAAACCAATAAGATCTCAATTCTGTTGGGTACAGTTGGCAGAGTACCATAAAATAGGAATATATTACTTCTGCTCCTCGATTCTCTCTAGATGAATAGATGTGTGAAAACTTTGAAAACGAAGCAACAGAGGAATGTTTACATGAACGAGTTCTTCAACCCTTTCATCACCGGGGGGTTTCGGGTCTTGTTACCCAGGGTAAAATTTCACCATCATTTGAAGTGCTGCATTGTAAAAGTGAATTTTGTATATAAAAAATTGCCTACCCTAAATTTACTGTACTTGCACAGGGCCTTCTTAGGGTATGTTCACACGCTTACTAAAAAACTTTGAAAATACGGAGCTGTTTTCAAGGGAAAACAGCTCCTGATTTTCAGCCGGTTTTTTAGCAACTCACGTTTTTTGCGGCGTTTTTACTGCCTTTTTTGGAGCTGTTTTTCTATAGCGTCAATGAAAAACGGCTCCGAAAACGGCTGAAGAAGTGACCTGCACTTCTTTTTCTTCTTTTTTTTTACGTGCTGTTTTTGAAAATGAGGCGTAAGAAAATACCCCATCGGAACAGAACACCATTTTTCCCATTGAAATCTTTGGGCAGATGTTTGGAGGTGTTCTGCTTCTGATTTTTCGGCCGTTTATGGCCCGAAAAACGGCCGAAAATAAGCCGTGGGAACGTACCCTAAATTGGAGTTGATAACAAACAAATTTTTATTAATTAAATTGGTCAGAAACAGGAGAAAAAATATATGTATTTTTTCATGTTAGGTTTTAAGGTAGTTTGCTCAATTAATAATATTTAGTCCATAAATATATCCTCTAATTCTCTCGTTCATAGCGATGCCAAATATGTGCACATTGTATAACGTATGACATTACTATAGCGCTGAGAATAAAGACTATTTTATTTTAAAAGGGTCTCCCTCCCTTAACTTTAGACACTGCATCTGTACATGGGTAATAATAAAGTGCAGACATTTTTAGTGATGAGCCGGGGTAGAACAGGTAAAAATTAGTGGCCGGGGTAATTATTGCGTGTTTGGGGTGACGTACATTCGGCATGCCAGGAGCACTAGACACCCACACAAAATGAATTTTTTTTCTAATTTTTTCTATTATTTTTTCTAATTTTATTATTATGTTAACATTAAACTATATTTATTTATTCATTTATTTATTTTAATATGGGGCAAAAGATAGCAGGGAAAAAATGATTGATGTGTTCCCTACTGCTCCTATATATACAGATCACCTATATATACAGTAACACCCCATTAGATCACTGTTTTCAGTGATCTGTATACGCAGACATCCAGAGAAGACGCAGATTTCAGAGAATACAGCTAATATCTGGATGTTCCTGCAGCCATATGACCCCACCCTTCATCATTTTATATGGGGGAAGGGTGTGGCGAAAGGAGGCTGCAAGACGAGAACCCCTTTAATGACTTTCGGCAGAAGTACAAGCCAAATTCACGTATGTCCAATTTCGGAGACATAATATTGCTGGCATGGCGACAATTTTTTTTAAAGGTGCCCCTTTTGTCTTTATGGTTAGGATGTTAAATATTATGTGAGGTTTATATTTTTGCAGTGATTGAAGTGACATTAAAGCTTTTCCATTACCAAAAGAAGCTGGGTCATCATATTAAAAAAATAGTTGTATGACCTATAACCTTTCATATCAAATTCTTTCATGGAGAATATAGAAACATTCCCCTGTGTCTCTTTGTATTATATTCTAGGTTCAGCCATTTGAGATTTGTGCGTACAAAAGAAATGTTGTCTGGCAACTTGCCGCTGCTTCCTGCTGAATTCGAAGAACTGGTTCAAAAGCATTGCCTAGAAGCCCGCACTACATTACGAAATAAGTGAGTCCATTGTGCCCAAGTGTGGGCTGCATTGATAGTGTATATATGTATACCGCTAATGACCGTTATTAGCCTGCAATTACATACAACAAGGCTGAACTGTGACGGCCTCTCATTATTCCTAATCTTTGATCCTGCTGCCAACAGTGAATGTAACGCACTTCACGGCGCTATTTTGTTGGATTCAAGTTGATTATAACCCACGTATTGTACCTCTCAGTGTTACTACATCGAATTTTTTAAAAGCATCATACATGTAAATCGATAAGGTACAAATAGGTGGAATGAAATTCAATTTACCTTGATCCAAATAATTTTTGCTGAATTAGCGATTGATGTACTACATGCTCACGTTGCGTAATTTGGTGCAGGAAATTTGCAGGTAAAAACTGCACCTAATAGTGCATTTTTCAATGTGTTTTTTTTTTGGGGGTGTTTTTTACATTTTGATGCGTAAATAGGTGCATGCTGCGGGTTTTGGTGCGTTTTTCTTTAGAACTAGTCAGACACAATTCGCAAGCGGAAATGCAAGATAAATTGACAATTCTGCAGATTTTAATATATGCACCGCAGTTCAATTTACATGCAGAAGAAAACCGCAGCGTGTACATGAGATTTCTTCAAATCTCATTTGCAAATATGCACGGCACAACCGCAGGCTTCATGCACATGGCCATATTACAGTTCCATTTTGTATGGAGCTTTAATAGGGCAGCCAACGAAGTGCATGGAGCCTTTGCTGTACCACAGCAAGCCCCCGAAAATCCTGGCATGCTCTATGGGATGCAGTATGTAGGAAGTGTTTCTCCCCAAGAAGCATTGATTCTAAAGGAGAATATGTCAGTATTTACAGCACCTGATGGAGTATTGAGCGGCTGCACACTGAGTCCCATACAGTTCCATGGTACCGATTTGGGATAGCCAACTAATATTCTGTGGATTGTGGGAGGAAAGCAAAGCAATCACAGGTAGAACGTACAGACTCCATCTAATATTGTTCTTAAATCAATCCCCTGATCCATGTAATGCAAGCCATCAACGGTAACCACTGTGCCCCATTCTGATAACCTTACAATCGTAGGTTGAATGTGATTATTGAAGACATTTCCAGCAGGTTTGGATTTCCTGCACTGTTGATGTTGCAATCACTTAAAAACAAATGAGTGTGTAAGAAAAGACTTACTGAGCATACGTTGTCTATACACACAGGCATTGCATAATCCACTAAAATTACCCATAGACATAACACAATAGATACCCAACATTTGAATCCCAAAGTACAGGACTTTTTAGCCTCTACCTGACTTTTGAAAGACTCCAGAACCGAAAATAAACAAATTCCCATGTTATGTAAATCTACACAAGTCGCTCCTCTTTGTGGTCCCATTTGACAGTGCAAAAAAAAAACCTGGACCATTAAGAGGTATGTAACACAGCCTCAATATGTTTGGAATTGTTGCCTAGCAGCAGATGCTGGTGTTCTATGAATATATATATATATATATATATATATATATATATATATATACATTGGCAGGTGCCCCTCTGTTGCCATTCGGTTTTCCTACTGCCAATAATGAATTCTTCACTGGATAGCGGAGTTAGCCAGTATCGTACCTGCCATTGAGAAGGACCGCGCAACTCCTATGTGGCCGTAGTGAGAGGAAGCCCGACTCTGAGCTGCTCCCTTTCCTTCTTGTTACATAGTCATAGCCTTTCGCTGCAGCCGCCATTGTATACAGATTTTACAGGTTTCAGAATAGAAAAAAAAGATTGTTTCACTATCTGCTTTTAAAAAATATATAGATGATTCCCGTTAATCCTGAGCCTGTGTGAAGGGAAGCAGGGGATTTGAAGTGCTGTGTGTAAACAAAACAACTCCGAACTCTATAAAGATTTATTATGAAATGATGGTAAAATATTACATTTGGCAATTTTCTCCGTGCGGTTGAGGCCCTTTCTGAGTTTTGCTATGGTGCCCCCATGGTTTCGGTCTATGCCCCTGGGGGTAGCCTTTAAGAAATGTGAAGTCCATCCAATATTTTCTCTTAAAATAATACCAGTTTACGACTATTTAGCCATATCAAAGCCAGAAGTAACAAATGCATAGTAAATATGTGGCTTTCATTTTAATTGTTATGATTTCTCACTTCCGATCTGATTTCCTGGTCATTGCAGATGGATACCACATTGTGCTTCACTTTTTAAGTCTGAGAAGGATAAGTGGATTCATTTAGTCCCCCAGAATGAGAACGACTCCACCATTCAGGTCCAGGAGTTTTTTGCTTGTGTTTCCTCCATGATGTCCCTGCAGCTGCGTAGGACGGTCATCAATTCTCTTCAGGACCTGCTGGCTTTTTTTACAATACACAAGGTAATGAGGAGGCCCAGATATTGATGTATAGTGTTTCTGTATGTCTTAGGCTGGATTCACACAAGCATGTTCGGTCCGTTAAGGACGGAACGTATTTCGGCCGCAAGTCCCGGACCGAACCCACTGCAGGGAGCCGGGTTCCCAGCATCATAGTTATGTACGATGCTAGGAGTCCCTGCCTCTCCATGGAACTACTGTCCCGTACTGAAAACATGATTACAGTACGGGACAGTTGTCCCGCAGCGAGGCAGGGACTCCTAGCGTCGTACATAACTATGATACTAGGAGCCCGGCTCCCTGCAGTGTGTTCGGTCCGGGACTTGCGGCCGAAATACGTTCCGTCCTTTACGGACGTAACATGCTCGTGTGAATCCAGCCTTAAGCACAAAGTACAAACCATTGGGAATGGTGCTCGTTGAATAGCACAGCTACACTATGAATGTTGCATATTACTGCCAAATTCAAGGTCAAAGCCACCCGTCAGTTCTCTGTTCTTCATTATGCATTTCAAAAATTGTCTTTACTCGCTTCTCTGAACTATTTGGTTTTATAATAAACCTTAGAATATAATACAGAATATCCTTGGTATTAGCCTGACTATTCAAGCAGTGATTGGCTTGGGAAGAGTCCGAGATTCTAATAATTACATCCTTTAGGTATAAGAAAGAAGAACTTTCCTTACTGCGGTAATAAGAAAGAGATAGATCCGGAGTATATATAAAATATAACTTTTACTAGGTTTAGTTTAAAACATACGTAACATATGATGTATATAGATGAGGATTTCATGTGCCAATATTGCATGCAATTTCTCATATATTTTCTATGATATACGTTTATATCAAGATTTTCGAGACAGCAAAAAATTAGTCCACCTTTGTAGGGTTTCTTAATCTGTAATATGTTATGGTTATTAACCTCAGGGGGTTCCTCCACATTTCTCTCGTTTGCATGGACCAGATATAAGGGTAATATAAAGATTGTCGGGCAGTTGCCCTCCTACCCCTTTCTCGTATTGGTAGTCCTTTTAGCAGACGTGTCCAAATGTCCAAGATAGTGGTGAACCTCTCCTAGGTAATGATTGGTAAATAGATGTTCTCCCAACGCGTTTCTTGCTGACCAAACGATTCCTCAGGGGAGATAGGTCAAGAAGGCAGCTATATCAAGGTTTAGAATGAGCTCCTTAAAGATTAGTGTAGCTGTCAATCCATAAAGAGAAAGTGCTTTCTGATTAAAGCATGCTTGCACTGGCAAGAGGTTAAGCCTTCCTTCTGGGAAGTAAATGAAAAACGCCTGTTTCTGGCGTCTATCGTCACTATACTGGGGGATTCCCTGCTCCTTTTATATCCGGTTACACCCCGGGTCCTCCCTCACCACACACACCTCCCTGTGACATTTTGGGGGCATGTGTCTAGTGTGGGGTGAAGGCCCGCCCCACGACCGCAGCCCCACCGAACATGAACGAGCCGTCCATGTGTCATCCAAGTCCGCGATCGCGCCGCGGGCCACCGCCACACTCCTCTTAAAGTCAAGCTCCCTGCAAATCTCAACAACCGGAGATATGTTTGGTCTGCAGGCAGTGATCCCATGTTCGCTGCCTGGAGATGCGTTGTTAGGGAAACGGAGAGACTCCGCCCCTTGTTGAGTGACGTGACAGCCAGTCACTGGCTGCGACGTCACATCAAACTACCCTCTCATTGGTCAGATCCACATCGTCTGGCAGACGCTGCGGGTCTGTGTCAGAGAGGGTACATAGACATGAGAATCCTGTCTATGTATAAAGGCAACAAGCTCAACCGGTAAGTGGAAATAGGAGGGGGGCCGACACTCATGTTACCCACACACACAAATAAAGTCTCTTACTGCGGTAATGGATCATTTTGGATCAGGGTAATTGGTGCTTTTTTGTTTATTCCTGACTTTCTAGAACTAATTAAATGACATCTTCTTTTACCGGTTATTACTTTGTGTATCAGTCCAGACTATTCAAGTTTTTAAGCTTGATTCTCCTGATTATTAGGCCTCATGCACACCACCAAATTTTTTATCCACAATGACGGATCCGTAATTTCGGATGAAATACTGACACATTAATTTCTATCGGCCATGGACACCTTCTTGTATACTTACGGGTGTGTGTCCAGGCTGTAGAAATGAGCCGCAAAAAATAGGACATGTCCTATTTTTCGTATTTACAGACCGCGCTCCGATACTTATTACTGTGAGCACAGTCCACAAATGAGGATGACACTCCGTGGCACATCCGTGAATTATTGCACGGTTGTGTGCATGTGGCCTTAGAAAGTTAAAAAATATATTATAGGTACATGGTAATAATAGAAAAAAGGTACCAAGGACGCTTCGTATAGTACAACCTCCAAGTTGTAGTAAGTTGTAATACTACATCCATAGACTTTCTGGCTACAATCTGGTGATGCCTACATTTTTGGCCATCAAAGAAAGTGCTATGTTTTTTGTGTTTTCTTTGAAACGTTTTCAACAAAAAACATAAATCTAAAACAGCATAACAAAAAATATTATATAGGAAAAGAGAGTGGTAAAATATAGATCCCCAGATCATATACATGACAGAAACTGCTCTCTTTGTTTTTCTAAACTTGTTGAGACACTCCAAGATGTGGGTAATGAGGGCCATTGATATTGTCCGAGGATTCCTCATTAAGTCAGTAGGTGGGAGAACTAAATGTTGTCAACATACAGGAGTCACCTTGGTAGATTCATATGGCATATTTTGGGTAAATTAAATTGAGTATATGGCTCATGGAAGGTGCACAGGAAGTTAGAGATGGACATGCGAGAACCATGTGTAGTGGGTATGAGGTACGGAGTCAGGTTCGCGTCAGGACGGTGCGATCACTAGCATCTCTGTTTGTTGAGACCCATGCGATGTTTTGGACATTTTATAATTTATGCAGCAGGTACTGAAACACTTAGGGTATGTTCACACGGAGTGTTTACAGCCGTTTTTCGGGCCGTAAACGTCCCGAAAAACGGCTGAAAAATCGGAAGCAGAACACCTCCAAACATCTGCCCATTGATTTCAATGGGAAAAACGGCGTTCTGTTCCAACACACCGTTTTTTACGTGGCTATTTTTCAAAGCGGCCGCATTAAAAAAACGGTTGCGAAAAAGAAGTGCATGTCCCTTCTTCAGCTGTTTTTGGAGCCGTTTTTCATAGACTCTATAGAAAAACAGCCCCAAAACTGGCAGTTAGAAACGCTGCGAAAAACACGATTTTGAATAAAAAACGTCTGAAAATCTGGAGCTGTTTTCCATTGAAAACAGCTCCGTATTTTCAAACGATTTTTTGTTTTGTCTGTGCACGTAGAATGACAAAAAGAATCAAGCAAATTATATCCTGGAGGAAAACCTGCTACAGTCTGCAAGACATCTGTTACTTAGGAAATGTATTTCTAAGCAAGAAAACGACCCCAAGCTTACAGCAAAAGCTACACAACGACTATGATCATGTCCTGGAGTGGCCTAGTCGCAATCCAGATCTTAGGCCAATTGAGAATATTTGGCTGGGTTTGAAAAAATCTGTTACCATGCTGCTTGACAGAGATTAAAATTATTTTGCTAAGAAGAATAGGTACAATATCCATGTCCATATGTGAAAATTAGATAGATTATTCAGGTTGCTTTTCACTTTGATGTTGCATAATACAGAAATTTAAATTACAGCAAAGAGAGGATCCATGTGTCATGCTCTGATCCCCTCAGACTCTAACAGGCAGTACACAATGCATTTGTTTTGCCCAGAGTTCTCCTTTAAATAACCTTGTCTTTTTATCAATGTCTTAAAAGCCTTGTTAAATTCACTGGGGTTAAGGGTGTGTTCACATCAGTGTCGGGCTTCCGTTCATCGGTTCCGTTCGACCTTTCCGTCAGAAGGAACCGATGAACGGAAAGACAAATGGAAACCATAGCTTCAATGATTTCAATGATAATGCTTCCGTTGCAGTTTGTTTCCGTTCAGTAGTCGATTACGCATTGTTTCCACGGAAAAAAACGGAAGCATTACGGAACGGAAACAATCGGAAACCGACTGCAACGGAAGCATTACCATTGAAATCAATGGTAATGCAAACGGAAGCTATGGTTTCCGTTAGGCTTGCCGTTCATCGGTTCCACCGACGGACAGGTCCAATGGAACCGATGAACGGAAGCCCAATGCTGATGTGATCAGGCCCTTAATGTTGCGCAGAAGATAAAGCGTGAATTCTTTTTATAGACACTTCAGTTGTTGGAATATTTTGAATATACAGTAGCCCGACAACAATTACCCCGCATCTGAGACACACAACCTCTGTAAATAGCTACAAGGTCATGTACAGTATAATTGGCATTTGCTTGGAGCTCTGTGACAGAACTGTGGTACAGCATTTACAACCCTCACCCATCACTGGGTCTAAACTGAACACTAGGTTACACAGTTAGTACGGTTGGAAAAAAGACATATGTCCATCAAATGGTTTGTCGAATTATGTATCTTCTATTCTTTCCTTCTTCCAGGTTTAGGCACAATGGTATTATTTCATATCTAGGTGCTGCATTTTCCACTCCGCAGATGAAAATTTCTGCAGCCACTTTTGACTAAACAATTTTAGTAGATTTGTTGTACTGACCTAAACAAAGAAAAGAACGCTATACCTATTATGTGCTCTGTTTTCTGTAAAACAATA
This sequence comes from Rhinoderma darwinii, assembly GCF_050947455.1. Classification (NCBI taxonomy): domain Eukaryota; kingdom Metazoa; phylum Chordata; class Amphibia; order Anura; family Rhinodermatidae; genus Rhinoderma; species Rhinoderma darwinii. Next base: position 121,946,697 of record NC_134692.1, read on the forward strand.
TATCTACTCAGAATCCAGTTCACAGAATGTTCAGTGATCCCTAAAATTACCGTAGTGGTGGAGAGCTGCGTTCACTGAAATAAGCTCAGATGACAGAGAAATAGCATTGATTTGTCTGAACCCTAAAAAAAGGGTCTGATAAGCCATTTATAATACAAACACCCGCAGGTCTGGAATAAGGAAAAAAGTAAAAACATACCAGTAAACAGGCCAAGAGGTAGCGGAAACATCCCAGAAGTATAATTCATGCTGTTCTTTTATTTGTATTTTCTAATACCATTCTTAATTAAAGTGAAAGTCTACAAAAATCATCAATTCTTTATATATATATATATATTAATCTATTGTCATATTATTATTGTATTGCTGCAGATTTAATATGGGTGATACATCAAGCAACATGTTCTCTGCTTTCTCTAAACAGGGAAATCAGGCTGCCATAAATGGCTCCTGTAGTTAAATGATAGCATTTAATCCCCCTGCCAATGTTTACTAGTAAAGAAAGCAATTTGGGTGATAAGTATAAACATTATAATGGGGCCCAGACACGTAGCTGCAGTGCCCCTGTAGTGTGACGCACAGTTTTAGGCCGGATTCACACGAGCGTGTGCGTCTTGCGCACGCAAAAAACGCGGCGTTTTGCGTGCGCAAAAGGCACTTAACAGCTCCGTGTGTCATGATCATATAGTGCGCGGCTGCGTGCTTTTCGCGCAGCCGCCATCATTATGACACTCTGTTTGTATGTTTGTAAACAGAAAAGCATGTGGTGCTTTTCTGTTTTCATTCAAACTTTTCACTGCTGAAGTGCTTCCGTGTGCCATGTATGGTTTTCATGCACCCATTGACTTCAATGGGTGCGTGATGCGCGAAATACGCACAAAGAACGGACATGTCGTGAGTTGTCCGCTGCGCAAAAATCACTGACTTTCTGCACGGCCCCATAGACTAATATAGGTCCGTGCGAGGCGCGTGAAAATCACTCGCGTTGCACGGACGTATATCACGTTCGTCTGAATAAGCCCTTACAGTCAATTGACGTATTTTTGCAATGCAAAGGCATTTTTTAACCACATGGTTTTTACAGGTGATTTGCATTAAAAGTATGTGCTTCCCCTGTACAAGCCCCATCACAGAGCCACAGAAGTTCACGTTAAAACCAAACTCTGCTATGTGTATAGGTATGTTTAGGGAATTGCAGACAATAAAGTTTTGCTGTAATTGGTGTCACATTTTTTACTTGTTAGGCTGGGTTTACACAACCTATTTTCAGGCGTAAACGAGGCGTATTATGCCTCGTTTTACGCCTGAAAATAGGGCTACAATACGTCGGCAAACATCTGCCCATTCATTTGAATGGGTTTGCCGACGTATTGTGCAGACGACCTGTAATTTACGCGTCGTCGTTTGACAGCTGTCAAACGACGACGCGTAAATTGTCTGCCTCGGCAAAAAAGTGCAGGACACTTCTTTGCAAAGTAATTTGAGCTGTTCTTCATTGAACTCAATGAAGAGCAGCTCAAGATATACGAGCGTCACAGACGCCTCGTATATTACGAGGAGCTGCTTTTACGGCTGAAACGACGCAGCTGTTTTCTTATGAAAGCAGGCTGTCATTTCAGCCGTAAATGACAGCTAGCGTGTGAACATACCCTAAGGGCTCTTCCACATGCTCCGGAATTGCCGCGTTTTTTTCCGGCTGAAAAAAACACAGCAGAATACAGTAGCAGCATAGTGGATGAGATTTAACAAATATCATCCACATGCGAGCCAAAATTGACCTGCGGTGCATATTTTTTGGACTGCAGCATGTCAATTCCTGCTACGGAAAGTGTGCAGAATTGCTGAGTTTTTCATAGGAGATGTCTCTATCTCCTAACATTGCGGCAAAAACCACAGGAAATGGTGCGTTTTTGCTGCAGCGGAAAGCCTTTGACTTTCAACGGAATCGCTGCAGAAATTTTCTGCAGCAATTCCGTTGTGTGTGGACAAGGCCTAAGGGTTGGTCAAATTTTCATATATCCTATTATGTCATTCTTAGTTAGTGATATATGGGGAAGTTCCGCTTTCTGCATTTTTCTGCAATAGAGACTTGCCAGTGTGAACTTATTCTTAAAAAGGTTTTCCGAACCCTAAAAACCCAGTGCAATTTCTAGCCCCAGCTGTGGATATAGTACATCAGCTAAGTGCAGTCTTGTAAAAGTATTCACACACTCCCTTTGGTGTTTTGTTGCATTACATCCTGGAACTAAAATGGATTTTAAATTTTATTGTATGTAATGGGGCTGACAAAATAGTCCAAATTGTTACAGTGAAATAAAAAAAAAAACCTTGTTTCAAAAACAACAAAAAAACACATAACAACATTGTAAATGTATATATATTCAACCCCTTTGCTATGAAACGCGTAAATAAGATCTGGTCAAACCAATTAACTTCAGAAGTCACATAATTAGTTGGACAAGGTCCCCGAGTATGCAAAGTGTCACATAATCTGTCACATGATGTCAGTATAAATACACCTGTTCTGAAAGGCCCCTTAGTCTTCAACCTTACTAAGTGAGCAAAATGAAGAACAATGAGCTCTCCAAACAGGTCAGAGACAAAATGATGGAGAAGTATAAATCAGGGTTGGGTTGTAATGAAAAAAATCCCAACCTTTATACATCCCACTGAACACCATTAAATCCATTATAACAAAATGGAAAGGATATGGCACAGCTACAAACCTGACAAGAGAAGGCCGCCCACCAAAACTCATAGACCGGGAAAGGAGGGCACAATTCAGAAATTCAACAGAGACACCAACGTTAACAACGATGGAGCTCCAAAGATCGGCACCTGAGATTTAAGTATCTGTCCGTAGGACCACTATAAGCCATACACTTCACAGAGTGGGACTTTATGGAAGAGTGGCCAGAAAAAAAGCCATTAATTAAAGAAAAACATAAAAAAACACATTTTGACGTTGACAAACAGCATGTGGCAGACGCCCCAAATACATGGAAGAAGGTTCTCTGGTCAGATGAGACTAAAATGTAACTTTTTGGTTATCATAGGAAACGCCATGTGTGGCACAATCCAAACACTTCCCATCATCCCAAGAACAACATTCCCACAGTGAAGCATGGTGGGGGTAGTATCATGGTGTGGAGATGCTTTTTATCGGGACTAGGAACTGGAAAACTGGTCAGGATTCGAAGAAAGATGGATGGTAGTAAATACTTGGCAATTCTTAAGGAAATCCTGTTTTATTATCGAAGAAACCACGGCACTCAGTATAGAAGGGTTCAACTCAGTAGTATTTTACTCTAATTGGAGTGCCAGGTTTTCTTCGGAAATCCTGTTTTAGTCTGCCACATATTTGAGACTGGGACGGCGGTTCACCTAACAGCCAAACATGGACCCTAAACATTTAAATGTCTTGGAATGGCCGAGTCAAAGTCCAGACCTCAATCCAATTGAGAATCTGTGGCATGATTTGAAGACTGCTGTACACCATCTAAACCATCTAACTCTAAGCAGTTGCAGCTGTTTTGCCTGGAAGAATATGGCAAAAATGCCAGTGTCTAGACGTGTGAAGCTAATAAAACCCCAAGAAACTTGCATCTGTGTTTGCAGCAAAAAGCGGCTCCGCAAAATATTGACTTTCAGAGGGTGAATACTTTTCCACATTAAAGTTTTGCACCGTCAAAGCGGTTGACATGTTGTGTATATCAAATGGCACAAACCCCCCAAAAATCCATTTTAGTTCAAGGTTGTAAAGCAACAAAACAGGAAAAACACAAATCAGGGTGAATTATTTCGCAAAGCACTATAATATACAATTACCCATGGTGCCAAAGTCCATAGAATATCCATGGAAGTTCAATTCAACGTAGAGACTTCACGAGGAGGGGAATTAGCATCTTGACACACCAATGCGACGTTTCGGGGGACCACTTCCTTTTTCAAGGGGGCGGTCCTCCGAAATGTTGCATCGTTGTGACAAGACGCTAATTCTATCTCTTTGTGGAGTCTCTGCGCCGAATTAAACTTCCATGAAGTAATACAACCCTGAACGTTCTATGCACACTTGTCAGTGCCGTGTTTGGAAGACACAGCGATTGGCTGCCACAGTCACATGGTGCTGAAAGACAAATCATTGCACTGCAGAACGTCCTGATTTTGGGTTAGGAGAGTCACATTTTTTATCACATTTGTTTCCCTTGCGTCTAAAATTCAATAGCATTAGATATTAATTGTTTGCTTCATTTTTTGAGTTTTAAGTAGTTTACTTCTTTAGTTGTCATCTGGAAAAGAAATCCACACGTAGGCAGCTTCACATTTATTTGGTGACTACTGTGTCACAGCAGTACTCCCTGGAGCGCTGAATCTACCTCTCGGCTCAGTAGTTGCTCTGTCATGCTGACAGAATGGCTTCTTTTAATTCCCTGTACAGATTATGTTCTGTAAAACTTGCATTCTTTCACTGGCACCGTGTGACTTACTGTATATTACCAAAAGTAAAATGAAGAAATTAACATAAATTCAGTTTCCAATGGAGAACTCTCTATGTGTAATGAATGGATCCATATATTGCAACAGGAAGGAATACTTAATAGATTTAATGATCAACTTTTACAAATAGGTAATCGGCTACCTCTGCATCCCCTATATTTATCTTTAGAAGTCTTCAAAAGCAATTTTAGGCAGATATAGATAGTATTGTCCATAGGGGGCAGTATTAAAAGGTTAATCGCATCTCAGACTTTTATGGCATATCCGCAGAATATACCATAAATGTCTGATAGATGCGGGTCCCAGCTCTGGGATCTGTACCAATCTCGAGAACGGGGGTTTCCCAACGCCCGTCACTCCTGGTGAGGTGGTCGCTGGCTGTCTATTCCAGTCTGGAATAATGAGTAGAGGTGGCCACGCCGGTGCGCGTTTCTCTCCACTATGATCTATGGGCGTTGTGGAAACAGCCACCTCTCCACATACAGTAGTACGCGACTGGAATTGGTGGTCAGGGGCCGCCCTACAAGGGGTGGGGTGAACCCCGTTCTCGATATAGGACCTGCCCCATTGACAAGGAGAATGGTGACACCAAAGTTGTCAATTTATTCATATTTTCAGGAAGAAGAACAGAGGAACGGTAAAATGCAGGAGAGTTGACAGGTTTTCTTTAATTAACCTCTACTGAGATGCTTTTCATACTAGTGCCGTTTCAGTAATATTATGAAATCCCTGGTACCGCTAGTGCACAAAAGTATTTAGAGTTGCAACCACCAACCAGCTCGAGGGCCACATGCAAGCTGGTTGTGGAACCATGCCTTAAGGCACAATTTATGATTAATGTCTTTACCATTTACCTTTACCAATGTTTACTGCACAATTGATGCTAGTAGTATTCATTGGAATCATGGTTTAATATAAATATGATATGTAGATTACTATGTTACTTTTATTATATGGCCATTTGTATTTTGTCTTCACCAGGATGGCAATGATTTTGGAGAGACGTATGACGAGATTAAATTCTTCACTCCACAATTTCTCATAATCAAGCTTAAGGTTGAGGAACCTAAAATAGCTTTTGAGCCAGTTCTTGAAGATTGCTGGAACCTAATAAAACGTTGTTTCCAAGAGATTACAAGAAGTGCGGAAGGACTTCCTAAAGTATGTGATATAGAGAAATCAAATCTCACGGGGGTGGGGAAATGGAGTGGAAATGATTATTAAAAAATAATACATTACAAAATGGTTCTCATGTAACAGGTATATAACCTGCTGTAAAATCTAGATAATGCACTGGTCATAACCTCACCCATTAAATGGTTTGTTTAGTAATTCCATTTTCAATTACTCTATTTGGAATTCTAAGTTAATAGAGGGGGACACATTCAGGATCACATCCCTTGGCCAGAGGGGAAAGAGGTTTCAAAGAGCATCTCTCACTCTGGAGGACCTGTCGTGTCCTCCGTTGCAAAGACAACCCATTAATTTGAATGGGCACAGTGTAATACTTAATTTTCTCTGTGGTGGCGCTGCAGGGAAATTAAAAACTTACTGCCAGTGTTCCCCACAGATAAAAAGCTGATCGCTGGGGATCCCAGAAAGGGGACACTTTTTGATCTTCTTATTGCCGAGGGACTTGTTCAACAAGTAGGTATTACCCTTTAAAGGGGTTATTCAGCATTAATAGAACATGTCTGCTTTCATACAAAAATAGCACCATACCTGTCTATGGGTTGTATGTGGTATTGCAGCTCAGCCCCATTCACTACAATGGAACTGAGCTGCAATACCAGACATAACCCATGGACAGGTGTGGTGCTGTTTTTAAAAGAAAGCAGCCATGTTTTTCTAATCCTTGACAACCCCCCTAAACTACTCCATAGTCAGAAACTGAAGGATCTCCTCTTTATTTTAACATATCTTTCATAAAGTCAGTATTGATGTCCCTGCGTGATTTGCCAAGTCTTCTAATCTCATTATACAAGGCTGTGATCACCCACAGGCTTATTAGGTCACTATAGCACTTTTAATATCCTCCTCTCAGTTACAGGGGTAATAAACCCTGCCGCCTCCATTCTCTTTTCTGTATGTCCCCGAACAAGATAACAGATTATCAGGGATTCACAATTAAAATCTTTGGAACTACAGTATTTTTAACCATCATTTTAGACCATTATACAATAATGTATTAATATCTAGTTGGTGCTTATTCTGACTGATACCAGAATATTTTGGGTAGCACAGTTAATGGATCTTCTGCAATAGAGATCCACTCTACTCGGCATTTTTAGTGCACGATTTTGAATTGCAAAAGGAAAAGCCATCTAATATGATATTTATCAGGTCTCCCTGACCAGGACTCTTTGTCCATTTTCATGTAGGGCCACTAGCTTCCCTGCCATAGACTTTGCTGACCTCTATTATTAGGCACTAACAGAGTCTAGGGGGAAGGTTTCAGACCACCGTTGTTCTACTACGTTCAAGGAGGGGTAATGGTAGTGTGATGTCAGTCACCTGTTACCTTGGTTACAAATGTTATCTTGTATCAGCTTTTAGCTGCTGGCACATATCTTCCCTGATATAATGTCAAGGTTGAACTATTTAGACCCTAAAATTTTATTTTTTTTTTAAATCTAGCCCCTGGAGGTTGGAATTAATTTATTACTGTCACTGTATGTTCTATACTAAAACTATTTTTATAAGAAACATATTCAGAAGACTTTATATTGTATTATATATAATTCATCAGTAATAGGGGTTTAAGAAATACAATATTGCCAACCTTTAACATTTCTAGTAAATGTTGTATGATATAGTGCTAAGCAGAGACCTGGAAGGTTCTTAATTCATTTACTTGAAGATTTGATCTCCACTTGCAGGTTGAAGTTGAGCTTTTTCCAGATCTTCAAATAGAGAACCTTACCCTGAGCTCTGTAAAACAAGAGGAATCCTTAGTTTCTGAATATATCAACAAATCCAGAGAGATTTTTAACATGAATATAGTTGGCCCACAAAAGTAAGTTTCAACTGCACTGTCAATCTACTCTATCTATCTATCTATCTATCTATCTATCTATCTATCTATCTATCTATCTATCTATCTATCTATCTATCTATCTATCTATCTATCTATCTATCTATCTATCTATCTCATATCTATCTATCTATCTATCTATCTATCTATCTATCTATCTATCTATCTATCTATCTATCTATCTATCTATCTATCTATCTATCTATCTATCTATCTATCTATCTATCTATCTATCTATCTATCTATCTGTCTAGATTGGAAGTGTGGGTTTCACAGGTGCTTTCCCTGTTAAATAAAGGCACACACAGCCCAGGTACTGACAAATCCGTTCTTCTAAAGAAACCTTGGTTAACCATGTGAACGATGCCTCGAGGGCAAAAACTTTTAGAAGACCGTAGAAGACGTGTTATAGAGACACATGAAGCTGAAATAGGCTACAAAAGCATTGCTAAAGGCCTGGGTGTACATCAATGCACGGTTAGACAAATTGTCTATAAATGGAGAAAATCCTGACTATTGCTACTCTCCCTAGGATTGTTAACAAGAGAGGGCAATGAGCAATCCTGAATGAGGTGGGAAAGAACCCAAGGGTAACTGCAAAAGACCTGCTGAAGACTCTACAAACTGCAAAAACCTCTGTTCATGTGTCCACTATTAGAAAAACACTAAACAAGAATTGTGTTCATTCAAGGACACCATGAAGGAAGAAGTTGCTGTCAGAAAAAAACATTGCGGCCCATCGCTAGTTTGTCCAAGACCACCAGGATGTCCTCCACTGCTTCTGGGAAAGTGTTCTATGGACAGACAAGACAAAAGTGGAAATTTTCTACACAAATGAACAACGCTATATTTGGAGGAAAAAGAACACTGCACACCAACACCAAAACCTCATTCTATATGTAAAGCATGTGTCACAGCTGTGGGGTATGTGGACCCACTAGGCCGCTCCGCCGTAGCGGAGAAGCAGCTGGCCAAACAATAGTCAATAACAGTCTCTCGACAAGAGTACCTGGGAGGATGTTCAGGCAGATGCTTGGAGTAGCTGACATGTGGCATAGGGGATGCTTGGCATGGCAGATGACCCCAGACGTGGCAGATGATACCAGACGTGGCAGATGACACCGGACATGGCAGATGATACCATACGTGGCAGATGATACCAGCAGATGAGGCACACACGACTACAACAATAAGCTTAGGAACATGAACGAAACACAGCAACAGTATACGGGAAGCAGGAAATGGGAACGCTGGGAGCAGGCTACAATTAATTGATTATTTGCATAGACGAGCACAGGAAGTCCAGGGTGTCACTGGGTTGAGAGGGTAACTTTTTAGACAGGTGTGCACACTGGTCCTTTTAAAGCCAGGAGTTAGCACGTACCCTATGGGACACAGGAGAGCAAGGGCAGCAATCCATGACCTGAAGCTGAAGAGACGTTTGATGATGCAACAAGACATCGACCCAAAGCACAAAAGTAAATCAACTAAATAACGGTTGAAAAAGAAGATTTGTGTTTTGGAAAGGCCAAGTCAAAGTCCTGACGTTAACCATATCGTGACCTGAAGAGGACTGTGCATGCAAGACATCCCAGAAATATAGATAAACTGAAACATTTTTGCAGGGAGTAATGATCCAAAATTCCTACTCAATGTTGTGCAAGTCTTATTTGCAGCTACAGGAAACGTTTGGTGGAGGTGATTGCTGTTACAGATTATTAAATTTAAGGGTTCACTTACTTATTCTCCCTGCGCTGTGGATATTTATTCAATATGCTCAATAAAAGACATGAACAGTATAGCAGTTTGTGTTTTATAAGTTTAGTTAGATTGTGTCTGTCTATAATTACGACTTAGATAACAATCCGAACACATTTTAATAGTTATCAATGCAGAATTCCTGGTGATACTTTTTCTGAAAAGTAAACCCTTCCTAGCTTGACAGGGCCGAAATTTCTTAGTGTTATTGATGTATCTCACCGTGTCAACAACTTTATCACATAGTTTATTTTTTATCGACTGCGGATAATATATGGAAAATTACTTTTCAACACTGATAACTAGCTTCTAAAGCTTTCTAGTTTATTTGTCCCATAGGTACCTAAATGTTTATAAAAAATACAGCGATCTTTTGAACCAAAAAGCTCAGCAAGATATTATGGGGTTCCTTAAGGAGGAACATTCACTACAGGCCTTCACTAAGGTAAGGAGAAATGAAAAGATCATTCTTGTTAAGGGCATTTCTGATTTAAATATCACCGCACTGTATCATGGAGGATATTTAGGTAAAAGGATTTATTATAGATTAGATTGCATTACATAATGTGAAAAAGTGAGGCGAGAGTGAGAGAAACAGAGCGAGAATAGTACAGCACCATATTACAGAGATATTTTCCCAGAGAAGCAATGCTTTTAAGCTTTAGGCTTTAGGGATTTTGTCAGAAATCCCAGTTGGACCCCCAGATTTCTGCCGCAGTTTTGAGGTAAAAACAGCTGTGTTTCTGGACACAAATTAGCTCGACTAAATGAGTATAATCCGCGTGTGGTTACCCAAAGCTGTTTTCACAGCAGAATATGCCTCAGAAACTGCGTGAAGAAGTGACCTGACAATTCCGCCTGTGAAAATTCCGCCTCGTATGAACAATTTAACACAATGGGAGACTTTTTACAAGCAGAGTTCACGCTTTTCGACTTAAAAAAACGGAACGTCTAAAACTCGTTTTTCCGATATTGGCCCCTAAAAGAAGAGAGGAATGCCAGTGAAACATGTGTCAGGTGTTATGTTCTCATGATCTCCTGCATCTAGGGTCATATACTGTAGGCAAGAATAGAATACATTTCTTAGCATTATATGTTGTATATCGCTGCCACGCCGCTGTGTCCAGCCAATTAACAGCGCAGCGAGCCAGCGATCAAGGTTACCAGGTGTTATTAAAAAGTCAGATGGAGATCTCAATGTTATGCTATGATGTTGGACAACAATTTAGTAATCCTCTTAAGTTAAAGCCACATTACAACTGACACCTTGTCATACCACAGATGTCCAGAAACAATATATCCCAGCATCAAATTAAATTGTTATATAAACATTAATTTATTTTCCATTTTTCTTAAACTTCTGTTCATTAACGGAGGTTATATAATGCAAATTTGCATGTATTCAAAGTGAATAAAATCAAGTCCTAAATTGACCACACTATTTATGCATCCACTTATCTTTTAGCGTTATAGACAGTTCCGTCCGGTATAAATATCTTGTAGCCTTTCATAAGCTTTGGAGCAGCAGACAAACACGCAACGTTTTGGGGGTGTCACGTCCCCTTTCTCAAGCGTATATACGTCACACTTCCCTGTGTTTTTATATGTTGCAGAACACACGTGGTTTCATGACAACTTAGTATCTAAATACATTAACAATGTGACAAATGAAACAAATCCATGCAATATACTATACTATACAGATTTCTTATCAACCAAATACTATTTTGAATCCAATATGAGTATGTTAAGCGGCATACCTTTATTCATACCCTTTGGCTTCGGCATATCCAGAATCTGAATCCAATACATTTCCCTTTGCAGGAGACGCTTAGTGTTAAGCCTATCGTTCCCAGATTCTGAATTCACATATTCCAGCACCTTCTATTCTTAATTACTTGCATTATGTGCATTTTGAATAAAATGGCATGCACTCAAAGTTTCACCAAATTTATTTTTCTCATCCTCCTTTATGAGGCCCCGTAGATATTTCTCTTGTATGATCTGGTAGCTGATCTATGCTCATTTAATCAAGTTTTAACTAATGGTGCTGTTTAACCCACAGATGCAATTCCCAGTGGCCATTTTAAGTCATAGATTACTGATCGTGTGTTACATGTAAAACAATCTATTCACTGGTATTTTGTTACCCCTTTAAGAATGATGAATACCATCACCCTTCATAATTAAACGGCTATTCCGGTTACAACAAGTTACCCCCTATCCGTAGGGTAAGGCCTAATTCACACGAGCTTGTTCGGTCCGTGATATACGGACTGTATGTCGGCAGCATTTCCTGGACCGAACACAGTGCAGGGAGCCGGACTCCTAGCATCATATGACGCTGGGTGTCCCTGCCTCCCCGGGGAACTACTGTCCTGTGCTGAAAACATGATTACGGTACGGGACAGTTTTCCTGAAGCGAGGCAGTGACTCCTAGCGTCATACATAATTATGATGCTAGGAGCCCGATTCCCTGCACTGTGTTCGGTTCGGGAAATACTGCCGACATACGGTCCTTATATTACGGACCGAGCAGACTCGTGTGAATTAGGCCTAAGGGGTAACTTGCTGATCGGTGGGTGTCAGAAAGTTGGGACCCCCACCATTTATGAGAACAGGGGTCCCATACCCCTCGCTTGAACCGAGCAGAAGGTCGCTCACCATGCGCACTGCCGCTCTATTCCTTCTCTATGGGAGCGCCGGAGATAGCCGAGTACAGCGTTCAGCTATTTCCAGCGCTGCCATAGAGAATGAGCGAACTGCCGCTCTTTTCAAACGAGGGGTACGGGACCCCCGTTCTCATAAACGGTGGGTGTCTCAGCTGTTGGACCGCCACCGATCAGCAATTTACCCCCTACCCTACTTGTTGTAACCGGAATACCCCTTTAAATTGACACTTCTCCCGATTTAAACATGTATATGTCCCATTTTTTAGGGTCTTCAACTCGTCTGTATGTATATAAAATCCTCCCTGTTTAACATCAGATTTAATTAGATAATTATTTATTCATTTTTCTTTCTTGGGAGAGAACTGCATCCCATCTTTAAATATAGATCGATATTTAGGATCTTGTCTCAATATTTCCTAATATTTCCTCATTATCTGCTAAATTTTCGTAGTATGAATATCATATGTACTCACAAATACCAATATATTATTTTTGTCTTTTTTGTTCATCCTATCTTTTGTTGTTTCAAATGTAACTTGTTCTCCTATAGACTGCACCATTTTTTTTATGGTATCCCCTTTTGACAAATTTTTCACAAATGGTTTTCTTATTTTTTTCTAAAAAGTACAGGGGTTCTTGACATTCTCTTGGCCCTAGTGAATTGACATTTTGGCAAACCTTTAAAGGCATTTTGAACATGGCAACTTTTATAATTTAAGAGATTATTTCGATCTGTATTTTTTGCGTACAGAGTTACTTTAAGAGCTTTTCCCATAATCATTATTTATCACCTATACACAGGATAGGTGATAAATATCTGATTGGCAGGGGTCCGACCGCTGGGACCCTCACCTATCACGAGAACGGGTTTACCTTGCCTATGGGGCATAGGAATGGAGTGGTAGTGCGCATGCTTGACCACCGCTCCATTAATTTATATGGGGCTGCCGATGAATGGCTTCTATGGGGAGAAGGTAAGCCCATTCTCATGATCGGTGAGGGTCCCAGCGGTCGGACCCCCACCGGTCAGTTAAATATTGATTATGGGAAAACCCCTTTAACCCACTGAATCACTTTAATACTTAATACTGACAACAATTGCAGAACTTTGAAAAGAATTGTCTGTAGACAATAGAGAAAGAAAATTATTAAATTGCACTAAAGATAACAAGGGGATCAGAAAATTAGCAAATCACATTAAGTTGGAACACAGTGACAAGTGATACAAAAATTCAAAAAAGACTTGACTTCGAAAAGTGCAAAAGAATTGCAGAGTAAGTGCCTCAGAGCTGGCAAAAGATGTTGCAAGCCGTACTGGAGTAACTGTCTCATGTTTCATCACACACAGTCTTGCATAGAAGTGAAATGCATGGTTAGCGTCCATGTCGGAAGCCACTGCTTAAGACCAAGCACAAAAAATCCTGTTTAGCTTTCGCTAAGGCTCATATTGTTAAAGGTCAAGAATTTTGTGAATCCATACAAAATGGTCTGATGATACCAAAGTCAATCTTTGTGGATCTGATGGCATCCTAAATGTATGGCGTTGTAAGTGGGGTGGAGTTTGGCGAGAAGTTCATGGTGTCCACAGTGAAGTACGGCGGTGGTAAAGCTCTTATATGGAGATATATGAGTGCTAAAAGTGTGGGGGAATTGTACTTGATCTATGGCGTCATGAATTCCCAGATCTACTGCAAAATATAGAAGGAGTAGATGCTTTTCTCTCTACACACTGTGGGTCGTCGAGTACATTTTTAACATTCATCTAGGGCCATTTTTGCATTCTTAAGAAAAAACAAGGTGAAAGTTCTGCAGTGGGCAATCATGTCACCCGGCCTCAACCCTATTGTGTTACATTTGGGGAATTTTTTAGAGACATGTTCAGCAGCACTCCCAGGTCATTCGTCAATAGTGGAACAGGATCAACATAACAATATGTCGTGAACTGTTAGGCCCTGTTCACACTTCGTTTTTTGCAAGCGGAAAAATCTGAGGCAGATTTTGCCCTGCCTGCACTCTCTTTGCCGCGATTTTTGCAGGGTTTTTTGGCCGCGGGCAAAAACGCAGCGAAAACCGCTTTCTCTGCCTCCCATTGATGTTAATGGGAGGTCAGAGATGTAGACGCCTGAGCAAAGGGCATGACGTTTCTTTTTCCCGTGAACATTTTTTTCAGCTCGTGGGAAAAACGTCTCCGCCTCCCATTGAAATCAATGGGAGGCATTTCCGGCTGTTTTTTTTTGAGCGGTTTCAGACGCAATCTCTGCATCGAAAACAGCGCCAAAAAAATTCTGTGTGAACATACCCTTACACTCCAGACCAAGAAGGGTTAGCACAGTGCTTAAAACGTAACGGAGGACAGGCCAATTACTAATACAGCATATTACTTATTTGTAACATTTAATCACGGGTGTACTTATTTTTGCAACCTTGGAATAAATTAAATGTCTTTATTTTACAGGTATTAATTACATATCTTTCAATGTTGTTATTAAGTAAATGTTTAATAAATTAAAATTTTGTCATCCTTCTATGAATTGTAACGGTAATTATATAGAAATATATCTTGACGTTCAGAGCGGGTGTACACATTTATGCAGTGCAGATTTCACCTTTTTCAATGCCATGCAGATTTTGTGGCGGATTCACTGCGTTCAAATACGTGCCATAAAATTACACCATGTGTTAATTCCCCTCTTATACTCTTTCCACAGTGTTTAAGCTGCTTTTGTTATATTTTAATAGTAGTTTAATAGAGTACTGTTTCTTATGCCTAGAAACTCAATAACTTATCACAGCTACGGGGAGAAATTGCGTCTATGCATGTTACTGTCCCACTGGCCATGTTCTGCTTGGATGCCTTGCGTCTCAATGAGGATCTCTGTGCCAGAGCCCAAAAACTGAAAGATCGTCTTGTGCAGTTTGAAGTGGATGAAAACAGGGAGCTCAATAAGAGGTGAGCTGTATGAACTGGATTATTTAATTCCTGTTACTTACGGTACATAGCACCATCATATTCTGTAACACTGTACACAGATTGTCATCACTGATATGACTGAGTTTCGTTTGAAGCCAAATAATCAGTATGCTTTGGAGTATGGAAGGAAACTAGTGTGCCCAGGAGAAACCCAAACAAGCACTGACGGAACATACAAACTTCATGCAGATGTTGCCAAAACCACACTGCTGAAATGCATATGTGCTAACTACCAAGTCTTCTTGCTGGCTAAATTAGTATTAATATTATTATGTAAAGTACCTTCAAAATGGAGGTATACTTTAAAGTGTATGTATACCTTGGTTCACTCTTTTTATGGTTTATATATAATCTACATTAGGGCCTGTTCACATCACGTTTTTTACTTCCATCGGAGGTATACTTCAGGAGGAGTCCCGATGTATGCCTCTGACAGAAGGCACTGACGTATCCATGTATAGGCATACAGTGGGATACGTCGCTTGATCTCCCCGGGCACAGCACTATTTTAGGCGACCCCGGGGAAGCCCCTGATGTCACTGTCCATATATGGACAGTGATGTCAGGGGCTTTTAACTATGGAGTCCTCGGCCAGAGCACCGCAAGCACTCTTGCCGGGGACTCTTGTCTTGCGAAAGCCCTTGACATCACTGTTGATATATGGACAGTGATGTTAGGAGCTTTGTAATGCGAGACACCCTTGTCAGAGCGTCGGCAAAGCTATGGACAGAGATTACGCACTTAGAGGGAGCCCCTGACCTCTCTGTCCATACATGGACAATAACGTTAGGGGCATTGAGATGCTGAAATCCCCGTCCAGAGCATCGACAACGGTCTGGCTGGGGATTCTGCTCCTGGAGGAGCTCCTGACATCACTGTCCATATATGGACAATAACGTTAGGCGCATTGTAATGCGACAATCCCCGGCCAGAGCATTGGCAACACTCTGGCTGGGGATTCCGCTCCTAGAGCACCCCTAACATCAAAGCTAAACTTTTATCTTGGAATGAGACAGTTAGATCAGAACTTCCCAGAATTCAAATGACCAGAGTAAGCTCTGTGGATCAGCAAGGAATGAACGAATTAAGCCTGCAGAACTGTGAATGGACTATAAAATAGGCTGTAAGTCAGGAATAATGCAAGATAAGAAATGGCATATACAGACAAAGTAACGACACGATTTATAATAAGTATAAGTAATTCTATATGTAAACTGTTATATGGATGTTCAAATTAGCTTTTATGGAATTATCCCGTTGAAATTCAACTGTTATATCCCGTTGAATTTGCTAATTAATTCCCTGCACATTCATAAGTTGTTTGGCTATAACTATTAGTAATTCAAAAATTTGTATCAGAAATAAATAAGGCGTTTGCGAAGGCCAAGGTAATGAGTTGGTAGAGTTTACTTATAGCATTTCAGAGATTTACAGTATTCAGTATAAATGTAGTCGATGATGTCATGTGATGTGTTTTTCTTTCATCATCTGTCATTTGTTCCATGTACTGCAGTAATGTGTCCTTTTTTAGACTTCTTTGCCTTGTGTAGGTTTATTTGATCTAACATGACAGCAAAGCTTTACTTGTAATTATATGGAGTTTGATGTGTTTTTTTTTTATTAATGTGAGAATAAAAACATTTTAAAATGCAGCGCACAAGGAATATTTCTTTTTATGCTGTTTGCCTATTGGACAGGTTATTTGATGCACCAGCCCTTATGATGTAAGTTAATAAGGACATTTTTCATAATGTTATTTTAACTGGTCTGGTAAGCAGCAATGTTTGTTGATTTGTCATGTTGCAATTGCATGTACATTGATTGTCTCACGTATATTAATGTGACACAATGATTCTCTATTCCCCCCGGCAGCCACGGCATTCAGTTGTGAATGCTTCAAGTGACTATGCTTTGTGTGTCTCGGAATTAAAGGTATTGTAGTGAATCCCTTTTAGAGAAACCTCCTTTTGATTTTTTTAAAAACTGATTTCTTCAGTAGCTGTAAGAGAAGGAAAATGGCCTTGCAAAGTATGCCTCATAGGGGTTGTCCACTAATGGACAACTGATGACCTATCCACCAGATAGGTCATCAGTATATGATCTGTGGGGGTCCGACACCCGGACCCCGCACCGATCAGCTGCTCCGGTGGTTTGCAGGAGCCAGATGACTTTGCACAATATGCAATGTACGGAGCTGAAAGCAGTTGGCACCATACATTGCATAGCGGCCATGCTGCCGAACTGCAGCTCTGCTCCTATTCACTTGAATAGGAGTAGATAATTAGTACGGCAGCTTGGCCGCTATTTCGTGGCCGGCGCCAACTGATTCCGGCATGGACGTCTGGTGGCCGTGGGCACCGGACCAGCTGATCGGGACGGGGTCCTGGTGTCAGACCCCCACAGATCATATACTGATGACCCATCCGGTGGATAGGTTATCAGTTGTCCGGTAGTGGAGAACCCCATTAAAGGGGTTGCCTAATGAAGATAACCTCTTTTGAAATAGAAGTTGCATTGCTTCATACATAGTAGCAGAGGAGTAACTAGAAGCTCCTGGACCCCAATGCAAAATCGATATCAGGGCCACCCCATACCATATATCATTTATAATACTGGTGTCTTCTTATGTGGCTGAGAGGCTTTTAGGCCCCACTCTGGCTCCGGGGCCCAGGTGCGACTGCTACCTCTGCACTCCCTATAGCTACACCCCTGTATAGAAGCATTACATGGCGGCCAATTAAATGAACAGCTGACCATGTAATAGCTGGACAGGCCAGGTCCACTAAAACGTGAGCCCCTCTAACACAATGGCTCTCCGTTCTAGAGGGCTCTAAAACAGAGGAACCCCTCTATAACATCCATATACCCTAATAAAGCATATGGAATGGGGCTATCATTGGGAGACAACCCCTTTAATTATCTATGTTCTGCATACTGAAATATTCCAAGCTAAATGGGCCTTTCACTTTGTCTTTTCAGTATTTGTTTGAAGTACAAAAGAATAGCAGACAGAGTCAGTGAGGTGCCGGCAACCACTTCAGATCTGGTTACTCTTTCTGACTTCTTGAGGACCTCAAGTGATGTCACTGTTTATAAATTGAAGGATGAGATTGCAGAGGCAGTAAGTCGGTTAGCGTTTCTTCTGGATTATGCAACTCTTCATTGTAAGTATTATACGAGAACAATGATTTGTGTTTGTCCTTCCGTAATTGGACAAAAGTGACGTGTTTAACCTTTTTGAATTGTCTCAGGAAAATTCTGTTTAAAAACACTTCGCATTCCTATGTACAGTACCATGAACTGTATCAGTCTGTACACTGATAGCCCGGGCCTGTACTGTGAGAGGGAGCTGAAATAATTAGTTCCTTGTCCACAACAGAGCTGAACACAGTTCATATTGAGCACTGTGTTTCCAAGTGCAAAAGCAGTTGCCAGAGAAATCCTGTGGCAGAAGAGGTTAGAGGTCATGCGATGAAGATGATCTGTGTACCTAAATCTAAATAATAATAATAATACTAATCATCTTTATTTATATAGTGCCCACATATTCCGCAGCACTTTACAATTTAGAGGGAACATGAAACAAACAATATCAGACATTACACAGTGACAACGCTAATATTCAATTCAAACAAGAGGAGTGAGGACCCTGCTCGCAAGAGCTTACAATCTATGAGGAAATAAGGGAGACACAAAATGTAAGAAGTGCTTGTTCAGTACAATGGTCCAGCCATCTTTTATACACATGGGGTGGTACACATAAAGCTGCATGAGCCGGTCACCAGCCAGTATCTGTGTATGACGGACATGAAGTGCATTAGGTTGAGGGGGATATGGCTGAATGAGGGGGTCATGTTCTAATGACTTATGTTACATGGGGGCCAAGGAAAAGAGTCAGATTAGGGAATGTTATAGGCCTCTCTAAAAATGTGTTTTCAGGTCACATTTAAAACTGCCGATGTTGGGAATTAATCTGATTGTCTGCGGTAGCTAATTCCAGAGGACTGGTGCAGCACGAGAGAAATCTTGGAGACAAGAGTGGGAGGTTCGGATTATAGAGGATGTTAATCTAAGGTCATTGGCAGAACGTAGAGTGCGAGTAGGGTGGTAGACAGAGATGAGGGAGGAGATGTAGGGAGGTGCAGCACTGTGGAGAGGATAATAAGTTTGAATTAATTCTGGAGGGAATGGGCAACCAGTGCAGTGAGTGGCACAGGGTAGAGGCATTGGTGTAGCCGTCCAGTGCAGTGATTGGCACAGGGTAGGGGCATTGCTGTAGCGGTGCAGTGCAGTGACTGGCACAGGGTAGAGGCATTTGGTGTAGAGGTCCAATGCAGTGACTGGCACAGGGTAGCGGCATTGGTGTTGCGATCCAGTGTAGTGACTGACACATGATATAGGTGTTGGTGTAGAGGTCTAGTGTTGTGACTGGCACAGGGTAGAGGCATTAGTGTAGAGGTCCAGTGCAGTGACTGGCACAGAGTAGAGGCATTGCTGTGGCGCTCCAGTACAGTGACTGGCACAGGGTAGAGGCATTGCTGTGGAGGTCCAGTGCAGTGACTGGCACAGGGTAAAGACGTTGCTCTAGCAGTTGGTCAGAATAATGAGCCTGGCTGCTGCATTCAGGATAGATTGGAGAGGAGAGAGTCTAGTGAGGGGAAGAGCGATTAGTAATGAGTGACAGTAGTCAAGACGAGAGTGAATCAGAGCAGCAATGAGAGTTTTAGATGTTTCCACAGTAAGAAAAGGGCGGATTCTGGAGATGCTTTTGAGGTGAAGGTGACAGGAGTGTGAAAGTGATTGAATGTGAGGAGTAAAGGAAAGATCTGAGTAAAAAAAAAAAAACAAGACAGTGGGCGTTCTGCCTAGGAGTTATGGTAGTGCCACACACTGAGATGAAGAGACATCAGGTTTAGATAGATAGATAGATAGATAGATAGATAGATAGATTAGATAGATAGATAGATAGATAGATAGATAGATAGATAGATAGATAGATAGATAGATAGATAGATAGATAGATAGATAGATAGATAGATAGATAGATAGATAGATAGATAGATAGATAGATAGATAGATGGAACACAAGGAGCTCAGCTTTAGATCTCCATCCACATTGACATCCTCCTTGGCTTGCATAGTGACATGTTATGTGTGTTTACGTTTGCGCGCTGATGTGGATGATGATTTATTTCCAAACAGTGTACCTATAAGGCTGTGTTCACACAACCTATTTTCAGGCGTAAACGAGGCGTATTATGCCTCGTTTTACGTCTGAAAATAGGGCTACAATACGTCGGCAAACATCTGCCCATTCATTTGAATGGGTTTGCCGACGTACTGTGCAGACAACCTGTCATTTATGCGTCGTCGTTTGACAGCTGTCAAACAGCGACGCGTAAAAATACAGCCTCGTCAAAAGAAGTGCAAGACACTTCTTTGGACGTTTTTGGAGCTGTTTTCTCATAGACTCCAATGAAAACAGCTCCAAAAACGGACGTAAAAAACAGCACGAAAAACGCCGCGAAAAATGCGAGTTGCTCAAAAAACGTTTGAAAAGCAGGGTCTGTTTTCCCTTGAAAACAGCTCTCGATTTTCAGACGTTTTTGGTCACTACGTGTGCACATACCCTAACAGGGCTGAACAAGGCTAGAGGACAGGAAGTGTTGTCATGGGGCTATATAAGTATAATTTCTGCAGGTTTTTCATGTGCAACTTCAAGCACTAATAATATTGATATTAGGCAACATATAAAATACTTTCAATATACACTATAGGGAGTTTAGTACATTATTTATAGTCGTTTTCTTTCAGTGTTTCTTGGTCTATGGAATGGAATGAAAACCGTCTGTTCCAAATATTATAATTTTACATTGTGTGTGTGTATATATATGTTTTGTTAGTAAGTGGTTGTGAAAAGTGACATTATATGTTGGTATATTTTATATAATTAAACACCTTCTTTACGCAATGTACCTGATGCTGAATTTCCCATATGATGCCCTTTACCATCCCCCTTTATAATGACATGGCAAAATAAATATTTAATTCATGTTATAAAAAGAATATGGATATGGAATTCTTGGGTGTTTCTTTATAGACACCACCTGAGGCATCCCTGCTGGGGAACGTAAACATACGAGCAGTCCCGTGTCCTTTTTCATTATTCATAAATACATTAAAATCTATCTATATCCAATTGTGGCTGAGGTTTTTTACCTTTCTGTATACTTTTATTTCTTCTACTGCATTTCTCTTTTATTAATGGAAGCTAAAACACCTTGTAAGTTACTGCATCTTGGTTACGTAAATACACTATATGGACAAAAGTATTGGGACACCTCCACATTACACCTACAGGAGCTTTTATGACATCCCATTCTAAAGCCATAGCATTAATATGGAGTTTGTTCCCCATTTGCAAATAAAACCATCTGTACTCTTCTGGGAAGGCTTTCTACAAGATTTTGGAGTGCCTATTCATCCAGAAGAGCATTTGTGAGGTCAGACAATGATGTGGGACGAGAGGTCCTGGCTCACAATCTCCATTCTAGTTAATCTCAAAGGTGTTGGATGGGGTTAAGCTCAGCACTCTGTGTAGGCCAGTCATGTTCTTCCACACCAAACTCACCCAACCATGTCTTTATGGACCTTGTGCACTGGGGCACAGTCATGCTGGAATAGAAAAGGGCCGAACCCCAAACTGTTCCCACAATATTGGAAGCTACAATTGTCCAAAATGTCTTGGTATGATGAAGCATTAAGACTTCCCTTCACTGGAACTATGGGTCGTAGACCGACCCCTGAAAAACAACCACATAGCATTATCCTCTTCCACCAAACTTTACAGTTGGCACAATGCAGACTGTTAGATAGATAATGTGATTCCTCACTCCACAGAACACATTTCCACTGCTTCAGAGTCCAGTGGTGGCGGCTTTACGCCCTTCTATTCGATGCTTGCCATTGTGCTTGGTGATGTAAGGCTGGCATTCAGCTGCTCGGCCATGGAAACCCATGTCATGAAGCTCCCGTCGCAAAGTTTTTCTGTGTGGATGTTAATGCCACGGAGTTTGGAGCTTTGCAGTTATTGAGTCAGTAGAGTGTTTGCAACTTTTATGCACTATGCGCCTTATCACACGCGACCCCGCTCTGTAACATTACATGATCTGTCACTTTGTGGCTGCGTTTCTGTGGTTTATAAACACTTCCACTTTACAATAATATCACTCACAGTTTCTTGTGGAATATCCAGGTGGGAAGAAATGTAATGAACTGACTTGTTAGGAGGAGTTCACACAAATTTTTTTACGCGGAAACCGCGCTGCAAAACGCGCCAAAAAATGGCTGAAAATGCCTCCCATTGATTTCAATTGGAGGCGGAGGCGTTTTTTACCCGCGAACGGAAAAACCGTTTTGCGGGAAAAAAAAGTGATATGCCCTATCTTTGGGCGTTTACGCCTATGCCCTCGCATTGACATCAATGAGAGGCAGAGAAATCGTATTTCGCATCGTTATTTGCAGCAGCGCTCAATGGCCGCGGTCGAAAAACGCAGCGGAAATCGGCGTGCAGGCAGAGGGAAATCTGCCTCAAAATTCCAAACAGAATTTTCAAGCAGATTTTCCTCCTTCAAAAAACTTTGTGTGAACCCAGCCTTACAACGGTGGCGTCCTATTACAGGACCATGCTGGAATTCAGTGATCTCTTTAGAACGACCCATTCTTTCACAAATTTCTGTAAGGCGAAATTCACACGAACATGTGCGTTTTGCGTGAGCAAAAAATGCAGCGTATTTTGCGCGTTGCAGTTCCGTGTGTCATAAGTGTTTGGTGCGTGGCTGTGTGATTTTCGCGCATATGCCATCCTTATGACACGCGGTTTTGAAGTTTAGAAAAAGAAATGAAGGAGGTGGTTTTATTGTTCCCTTCATTTCTTGATCTACAGTTGCGCGCGGGATTTTCACGCACCCATTGACTTCAACGTGTGCGTGATGCGCAAAAGATCAAGTATAGGACATGTCGTGAGTTTCACGCAGCGGACACACGCTGGGTGAAAAACACGGAATGTCTGAATGTCCCCATTGCCTTACATAGGTCCGTGCGATGCACGTGATTTTCACGCGCGTATCACGGACATGAAACACGGTCGTATAAATAAGTCCTAAAGGCGACTGCGTGGCTAGTGCTGGATTTTATATACCTGTGGCAATGAGACTGACTGAAAAACCTGAATTCAATGATTATGAGTCGTGTCTGAATACTTTTCTCCATATAGTTTATTTCATTAGTATATAAAGCAATTATTGAATGTTCACCTTTGAAGAGAACCTTTCCCCTGCCCATACATGTGCAGCTGAGTACAGCATGTAATGGGCAGGGCTGCACAAACCCTGTCTCACTATAATTTTTTTTCTTATCTTTCTCCATTATTTAGATATCGGTGCTGTAATATTTGGCGCCCGATATTTAAATAACCCCCTGAACTGTCAATGGGGCGTACAATTGGCAAGGTGGTTTGTAACATCGCTGTGACACTGTCCAATCAGCTGCGGACAGTGTCACAGCAAGAGCTGGAGAGCGTGTGCGTGTGCGAGCGCACGCGCAGCTCCACTGCTACCACGGAACAGACGAGGAGAAGAAGAATGTGAATTCATTTTCTTCTGTTCCAAGGCGGCAGTATCTTCGGCAGCAGAATCTGAGGTGTGCGCGCATACGTGCGGCCTCGCATGGCAGACGCTCTCACTCACGCTTGTCGTCCTTGTCTGCCGAGAGCTGAAGAGTGGGAGCGTGCGCGCGCATGCTCACACAGCTCCGAGCAGCACGCGCACACGCTCTCCTTTCTCCAGCTCTTGCCATGACACTGTCCGTAGCTGACTGGACAGTGTCACAGCGATGTTACACACCCCCTTGCCAATTACATGCCCCATTGACAGTTCAGGGGGGTATTTAAATATCAGGCGCCAAATATAACGGCACCGATATCTAAATAACGGAGAAAGATAGGGTACAAATGTAAAGTGCCCCAGGGTTTGTACAGCCCTGCCCATTACATGCTGAACTCAGCTGCACATGTTTGGGCAGGTAAAAGGTTCTCCTTAAGTATCATTTTGTTTATCTAAATAGATAAAAAAATTCTGCACTGACAAATTTTAGCGTGTTACTTCAGCGTGCAGTCTACAGGACATTTACAATTTTAGAATATATCTATAGGTGTGGAAGTTACACATTTCTGTTGCGGAGCTCCAAATCCCTTGATACCACCATAAATAATACAGTTTGGCTGCCTGCGACAGCCACCAGATGAAGCTTAGGTGCTTACTTGCTTACGGCTCCAATTTAAGGGGTTGGCTACTATATAAAAATATTTCCTAAAAGGCCCTAAACTGTGTTGTTGTGGCATGTAAATCTATAAATCTCATAATACTTTACTCCAGATGCCCAGTAGAATACCCCCATGAATGGTCTATGTAAACAGTGCGTCCAAGTCTATAGCACCCAAGATAGCGGCGCCCGGGCACGTAATGTACTCACGTGAAAGCTTTCTCGTCCACCCGCACCCTAAATACAGTTTAAGGCCTTTTAGGAAATGTTTTTTATAAAGTGGCCAACTTCTTTAAACTCAATAATAAATGCAGTAACCTCCCGCTAGTGGTTGCTGCAGACAGCAAGCATTTTATCATTTAACTCTTGGTATGCAGATAAACAAAGATCCGACCTCTATAAAGATATCTTTTTCATTTTTATAGTATTTATACACCTGTGGTAAGTAACATCATGGTCGCATCATCAATTCATATATAACAGATAATTCGTTACAAGCAGGAATAATAAATTTTCTACAGTGAAGCACAAAATAAACATTATTTGGAATATGAGGCCTCATTTTAGAGCCTGTTCACATCACCGTCGGGTTCCGTTTGGTTTTTCCGTTCATCAAAGGAACCGAAGAACAGAAAGCCGAACGGAAACTATAGCTTTCGTTTGAACTTCCATTGATTTCAATGGTTATGCTCCTGTTGCAGTTGGTTTCCGGTTGTTTCCATTCCGTAAAGTTTCAGTTTTTTGAACGGAGACAATAGCCTATTGTTTCTCTTAAAAAAACTGAAACTTTAAGGAACAGGAGCTGTTCCCTTGCAATCAACAGCCGGAGCCTAGCTGTTATTGACAGCCATGCTCCCACTGTAACAGGCGGTATCAAAGAAAGCTCTTATTTCGGCCATTTAACCCATTAGATGGCACGATTAATAGCTATTGCGGGGTAATGAACAGGGAGAAGCGGTATATTCAGCACTCTTGTAAAAAAATGATTTATTTGGTCATATTAAAAAACAGGACAATTAAAATGATAATACCGGGTCCACGCTTACGCATTTCAAACCTCTAGGGTTCTTAATTATAGCTTAGTTACCCATTTGTGAGTTCACATTTTTATAACCCCAAATCTTGAGTCAAGTGATTTCCTGTGGGTTGGGCTAAAAAATTAACCATTTCAATGCCATCTAGATTTAAAACAACATTGACATTACATTTAATTCAGAAAGAATTCAAAAAACTTTACTATTTAGAGCTCACCACTTATAATAAATGTGCTATGGTGTACACAGTTCTGGTCTTCTGTAATAATAATTTGGAAACATTTTTTAGCTAGATTTCTTACGTGATTCTGGACTGAATCAGGTGTGTGTAAATCACAATGTCACATAGAAGAGAAAATCAGCGTGGGTGATGATACATTAATCCGAGGAGAGGGTTCAAAGGCAATGGTTCTTGATGCTTGCTACTTTAATGGAATTTATTAAAGTGTGTACAATTTTAGTCTTTTGTATTGGAGATTAGAGAGATTTTATTGAAATGTATTACTTTCATGAATATCGAGACTGAAATAGATTTGTATTAATTACGGTATCATATCCGTGGTGCTGAAGGACAGCAAGCTAGAAACGTTTAGGGGTGCTACTTAATGGTGGGGTGGCAGTGCATATCCATGGCAGCCGAGGGCCTTACAAAAACCCCCAGAGGCATGTCTTAACCGGTTTACGACCGCCGGCTGAGTACATACGTCAGGCGGTCGGGGTCCTTAAAACGAGCGCGATAGACTATTTAAGGTAAGCTGATCGGGCAGCTGATTGTTGGGTCTCCGGCAGTCAGTGACTGCCGGGGGCCCTGAGGAGAAGATAGAAACAGCTTTCGCTGCTTCTATCTCCTCTGATCTCTTCTACACAGCGCTAAATGAACGCTGTGTATATGAATAGAGGCAGCGGTCACATGGTCGCCGGGTGCCGTTAGTGGCAGGCTGCTGCTGGGTCTTACTAGACCCAGCACAGCCCTATTATTGACAATAGTCACTATGAGAGGGCTGATTTCCCCTGTAACTGGGGCTGCTGTGCAAAAAAACATGGTGTAAAAGAAGACAAAAAATATATAAAAGGCCTTTTCTGACCTTCGAAGGACAGACCATAATGATAAAAAAATGAAAGATTTTTTTTTAATAATAAATACACATAAAATACCCACCCCAAAAAAACATCGTCCCCCTGCCAATCATTGTCGTAACGCTAACCTAATTACCCTAATATAGACATGTAATATATCAAAATTTACAGTAGACAATGAAGATCATAAATATAAGGTCTATGTTAGGGTAAAACTATATTATTACCAGACAAAAATAGCTAAAAAGTAAAAAAGCTTATTTTTTTACTATTATTTTCAAACTTTAAGACTCAAAATTCTTAAATCAGCTAAAAGGATGTGTATAAAAATGCAAAAAAAAAAAAGAAGAAACCTGCATTGTCGACGGAAAAAACATCACAAAAATCACACCGCTAGCCCAACAAATAAAAAAGTTATAACTGTTTAACTAACGCGAGCTAAAAATGACTAAACGGTGTCTGGTCCTGAAGGCTCAAAATAGCCCGGACCTGAACCGGTTAATATATTTACTATTAGCGATACTCTGACAATGTTGCTTTTAAATACTATTTATTCCAAAGCATTGCGTAAGTGATCATAACATTTGCAGCTTTATATTTGTGAGTGGCACAAAAATTACTTATTTTTTTCCCATAAAACATGTTTTTATGGTGCAAAATTAGTAAAACATGAAAAATACTATATATATTTGGTATTTGCCAGAATTGTACTGACCCATAGAATAAAGCTCACACCTTATTTATAAGGCATAATAAACCATAAAAAAACAAAAAACATTTTTTACGGTATTGCTGTGGTTTTGTTTTTCCATTTCATCCCCATGCAATTTTTTTTTTTATAAAAGTTACTCAATAACTTATATGAACCCCAAAAGGATAGCAATAAAAACTACAACTCTTTCTACCAAAATACCCAAATCCTTATACAGCTACAGCGATGGGATAAAAGTGCCGGTCGTTATGGGGTTAAGGTAGCTGTAGCTTTTGGTTTTTACAGTAGAACTTTGTTTCTGTACATTTAATGCTGTAGCTTTAACCTAATGTTCTTTTTGTTTTACTCTTATTTAATTTGTGCAGAAAAAATATTAGAGCAGTGAGAACAAAAGTTGTACTAGTACCGCAAGCACCAAAAACATAGTACGTTGTTTTTTGTTATTGGGGAGGGACAAATGGTCTGTAGTATCCCCTCATTTCTTTTTAAACAAATAGGTAACATAATATCTTTAGGATTTTTCTTTATGCTACATTTTTATACATATGTGTGTAATCACTGTTATATTTTGTGCAGATGATGACCTGAAGTTAAACAGCGCTGTATTTCATTGGCCAGAACAGATAGAAACAGTTTTCGAAGTCAATAACAACCGTTTAATGGCCAGGAGAGACCAAGCTGAAGATGAGCTAAGAAAGAGGTAAAAATGATCAGGTCCTCTATCTTCATAATCAAAGAAGCAATGGAGGTGGGGTCTGCAGCCTGCTATTCCTGCCAGGGGAGTAAATAGAGGTGAGGGTGCCCCATAGAAAAGATTAAAATGGGAACTCCCTTCTGGTGCTGGTTAAGACCACAATACCACATATCACCTGGGACAGGAGGATGGGGTTCTTGTTTGCCCCCTATCTCCTGTCTGTGATCCTTGGGCTAATTCTCCACACCCTTATTTATTAACAATGTAGGACCTTTGAGGAGGTTCCTGTTAAGGTTCTTACCACACATTAAAATAAGGAACGCAGCCATTTTTGGTTAGGCACCCTCTCATCAAGGGCTCCATAGCCGCCACATGAGCGGCCTCAATGGTATGTACGCCCTTGATTCTTGCTCTAAATTTTAGCTTGTAGTCAACAATATCTGGAGAGACACCAGTAAAGGAAGCCCACCATAAGTTAGTGCCCTAGAGGTTTTCCAATATGTCATCCTTTTATAGATAATGTATTAGTAATTTACCTAATGGAGTAGCTTATAGGCAACACATGATTTTCTCAGTTAAATGTGGACCCTATTTGGCAATTGGCCACCCTAGATGTGTTTTTTTTACCCCACAAAAATGTTTGTGGCCCTGTGCCATATAGTTTGAATAGGTTTATCCTCTGCAATAAAAAATACAATGGGCAAACAGTGGTAGCCAAGGGTGTACATTTCATAGAGGCAGACCATGCAGTTGCTATGGTGCCCTTGAAGAGAGGGGGTCCAGCCATGGTTGGTCCCATCATGTTTGCTACTGGGCAACGAGAACCTATGCAGGACTTCCCTCTCCACAGGAACTGCATTGTTAGCAAACAAAAGGGTGGTTAATTTGGCTCAAGAGTCATAGAAAGTGTGTGGAGAAAGCAACAAGCACCAGAACCTACTGTCCTGGGTGGCAAAATTCAGCGCCATAATGGAGGCCCCATTTTGATCTTTGCTACGGTGCCCCCTGTCTTCTATACACCCCCGCTAGTGGGAGTACTAAAAGTATTAAATTTTTCCCAGTGTGACTGTGTATATAATTATTCCTATCACAACAAAGATTTTATTCCACTGAAAGAAAAAATACAGCACAAATGCGGATGAAGAAGTCAGATTTAGCAAGAAAAATTACAACGCTGCATATCCGATGGTAATGTTAGCAAATGTAGAGTCTGGAGCAAAAAGATAAAA